>NC_081413.1:714361444-714993944 GCF_030272615.1 Cryptomeria japonica | reverse complement strand
AGACTTCCATAATGGTCTGCGAAGGTGAGTATCATATGTTTGACCATGTGTATGTGGGACCTCTGGTTTTTGAAGCAAAGCTGATGGTGATTTAGGTACCATATATGGTCCTCTATTTCCTCCACTATTAGGTCTCCTTTGATCTATATTGGAGTGAGGTTGTTGCAAAGGTTGATTTTCCATTATTTGAGACATGTCAAAATCATGAGGTATCTTGGCTCCACTTTGTGCCATCATTTGTAAAAAGTATTGTCTATCCCTCCTCATTATTTCCTCAACCAATCGATTGAAATGGGGATTCATAATGGATTCTTCCACATCTACTGAATGTACTGAAAAGTTGTCCATATTGTCATTATGTATAGCATTGTTGTTTATAGTGTCCATGTTCTCAACATTTGGAATGTTTCTATAGGCATCCATGCCAGGTAATGTAGTATGATCAGAATTGAAAAAGATCTCATTGTCATACTCATAAGAACTCATGTTTGTGGACTCTTGAGCCTCTTTAGTTTCTCTCCTAGATTTTTGAAGGCGGGTTTCAACCATGAACTAGGTATTGACCAAGATGTGTGAGACTAGATGAAAAATGGAAAGAGTATGGAAGACCAAGAGTTGGATGAAATGTAAATGAATTTGAAGTGTACTTGCAATGTCCAAAGTGTAAGACCAAGTATGTATGTAGTAGAGTAGGTGTGACTTCCAAAGAGAGGATAGTTTCTCTTGATGAGGTAAGTTGACCTTGACTCTAAGTAGGACCAAATGAGACCCAAAGGTAAGAAACCTTGATGAGGGACCACTTAGCAAAGTGTTGTTGTATGTAGTGTGTTGACAAAGTATAGTGAGGACAAGCAAGTGACCTTTTGACTCAAGTTTAGACAAGTGTGAATGTAAAGAGAAATGTGAAGCAATGATGGATTTTGTGAGACCCAAAGACAAGTTGAATGCTAAATGAAACCTTGGAGAAATGACCTAGGAAGCTCAAGAATTCCGAAACTGACTGTGTTTGTTTGCTGGACTGTAATAGTTTTTCAATTCTGGACACAGATGCACCTGTATACTTCACAGATGCGGTTTCCTAACGCAGACGTGACTCTGTTTAACATAGACGTGTTTCTGAGATTTTTTTGCAGTGTAATGTTGACTCTTGGAACACAGACGTGTTTCTACCCTTTACAGACGCGACTATACAACACAGACACTATTATGTCCGACACAGACGCGTTTCTATAAAATTTGTGCAATTTTTCCCAATCTGTGAAGTCGTTTTGTTGTGACCAAATCTGATTGTTTGACTATTTTTTGTGACAAGAGGACACAATGTTGATGGGGACTCAATGTTTGCAAGTGTCTAGACTCAAAATGACTCCAAGAAAAGTGTGTTGTTTGATGTAAAAATGTTTTGCATACACTTGAAGACACAAAAGACACAATGTTTTGCTGTTTGGTCTTGAATGTTTAAAATAAGTCAAGCACAATTCTTATGGCTGGCCAAGACAATAGTTGTTGATCCCACATGGGGTTTTATCCCCGAGGCTACGCTATTCAGAGCAGATACTTAGATGCTTGACCTCACTGGCTCCACCCTCGGCACTCACTTCTCGGGTCAGCCAAGCATCAGTCCCACGAAAACTCCCCGTGGCAAACTTTGTATCTCTACTAAGAACTGTATGTGTGTGAGCCGCTACCAGAGGTCCAACCTCCTGTCCCAACAACTAGAAGGATTTGGGCTTCTAAAACAAAAAGGTGCTAGTAAGGGCATCCGCTCGTGTGGCCATACATGTGGCACTTTCAGCTCTGTAAATATAGAAGGCTCCCAGCCAGTAGGGGTTACACCCTACAACTGATCAAATAAATTTGATCAAATGGGTTTATGGGGAGACATAGTGTCGGTATGAACTAATCAGCACACGTTATTCATAGTTTTCACCATGAATACATTTGTTTATAGTGGTTCGGAAGAGGTGGGTTTTCCTCGCTACCACTTGGGTCGTTCTCTTCTCACTAGTAGTCCTAATGACCACACGGGAAGACAGGCCCTCTAAAGATTAAACAAAAAGAGCCTATTGCTCAAGACACAAAATACAATGATTCAATTTTAGTGCACTAATTGAAGTGTTTGCTAGTCTATGAAAACAAGGCACACAATAAAAATCTAAAAACCCTTGCCAAGGACCTGCAACAAAGAGTTGTTAGTAGTTTGGATTGTTTCAAATGATTACCCCTTCCTGCAAGCACACAAATTAGGTAAATTTTAAACCCAAAAGACTTTGTGAAAATAGGGGCCTTCAACCAAATGATTTAGCCTTCAAGACAAGTTGCACCAATTTTGTTAGCTAGATCTGAAAATGTTAGCTCAAAATAAACCAGATCTGAAACCCTAAATGCAAAATCCAAAAAACAGAATCAATAAAAACCCAAAATTTGAAACTAGTGAACACAGACGCGATTACCCTCAACACAGACGCGACTTCGTGACACAGATGCGATTTTGTGAGACACAAACGCGACTACAGAACACAGACGCGTCTTCTGAACACAGACGTGGCTAAAAACATCGCAGACGCGACTTTATAACATAGACGCGCTTTCCTGGAACCTGCAAAATAAAATATTGCCAATAACACAGACGTGACTCCAGATGTCGCAGACGCGCTAGAAAATCAAAAACGCGATCTGAAAGTACGCAGACGCGGAAATATCAAAATGTTGCTGAAAACATCGGATCTGCAACTTCAAAATACAAAATCTGCAACAAGGAAGTTAAATGCAAAAGGGACAAGAGTCCCACCGGGCGTGCCAAAATGTATATGGTGAAAGTGGACAACAATAATAACAATATTGAAAGGATAAATGAATTCAACCACAAAACCCTATCCAAACAACAAAGATCCACCATAACATATGAAGATTACCTAAGACAATGCAAATCAAACGAAATCACAAAGATTATACCATCACATGTCCAATAGGGTTTGGATCTCCATTCTTCCTATGTCCATTGATCTTGCTTGATATATTTGCTCTCAGATTTTATGTGCACAAGAGCTCAACAAAGAACAAAATGTGGTTGCAAGTAGGATCGTAGTGTAGTCAAGTGTATAAGATTCATTCGAATGTCTCATTAGGGTTTGATAATGAAGTAAGCATCTCCTTATATAGAAGACACTATATGAAATGGAGGGATAAGATTGAGAGGTGTAAAAGGAGGTCGGCTATGATTAGAGGGTAGGTAAAAGAAATAATAAAATAATGAATGGGGGTAGTTAGTGTATGAATTAAGAGGTGAATGACATGTGTCATGGGTAGAAAAGGTTAATGAATTAATTAAATAAATAAAGATTTATTTAATTAATAGAAGAAATGGGATAATTAAATAAATAAAATATTTATTTAATTTAGGAAAAGGATAATTTAAATAAATAAATGTATTTATTTAAATGAGAAATAAGGCTAGAAGAGGATAAATGAATTAATTAAATAAATAAAGATTTATTTAATTAATAGAAGAATTAAGCTTAGATAATTAAATAAATAAAATATTTATTTAATTAGACATGACAATTTTAGGTGTCTACAACTTGCACAAAATCGAAGTGTTGATTGTGAATTTTTAATTTTGAATTGATGCAAGGAAATGAAATTTTTGTGTTGTTGATTTTAAGCACCAAAAGAAAATGAATCCTAACTTGCCAGAAATAAAATTGTGTTGTGATTTTTAAAGCACCAAATGACATTTTGTTTCCTAACTTGCAAGTAAACAAAAATTGTGTTGTGATTTTTAAAGCACCAAAAGAAGTGTTTTTGATTGTTAAGTAACAAAAGGGGGTTAGTTTAAAACCTACACACGAAATGAACAGTTAGAAAAATCCGAAAACATGGTGGGCTTCCACAAGCCAAAAAAATAATATTATCGGTTACAAGGCCTTTCTTTTACAACGTTTTGTTACAATAGGGCTACTCTGTGTGACAACAAAAGCGTTACTTAACACAAACGTGCTAAAGTATAGACAAGTAAAATATTTGAACAACAAATACAAGTGCGCTAAAATATGGACAAAAGCGCTAGTTAATAATCAAAAGCGCTATAATATGGGCAATAATGCTAAATTTGAGATAATAGCACCATTGTAAGAACAATAGCGCTAAAATATCAAATTACAATAGCGCTAAAGTGCGAACAAAAGCGCCAAAGCATGACTTGTGTGTCAAGCTAAACAGTCAAAAAGTTAGTTTGTAAAAAAAAATGTTGTTGGATTCACGTCAGGTTCACCAAATGATGCTCTACAAAAAGGGTTAGAAAATTTGTTTGATGGCAACACACACAAGAGCACAAGAAACAAGCGTTAGTGTTAGCAACAAAAGATTATCCTAAATAGCCATATCAAGAGAGATATTAAGCACGAAATAGAAAGCATACAAACATAGAATAGATAAACTATACTCCTCCAAATGCTAATCAAGATGCTCATAGTTGCTCCTCCCTTGTTCCTCTCCTCTCCAAGTTCCACATGAGTGTAGCTCTCAGTAGCTTTTTGCACTATGGATGCCTTATTGAGGTTCAAGATTGTAGATGATTATGAAAAGTATGCAAATGCAAGCTTAATAACCAAAGAAAGATGGGTTATCTAAATGCTATTTGTTAATTTTAACCAAAAGAGTGAATATGACTAAAATATGCTAAATGCTCTCTAAAATTCTCTATAACTTAGATGCATACAAGTTTTTCAGGATCTGGATTATGAAGAAATAGACTCTATTTATAGGAAAAATGGAGCAATGGATGGTTGAGATTGAGTAATCTCAACAAGGGTCAGGATTGAATGGTTTGAGATCCATGTGAGGGCTTTCAACCCAATCCCAGGATGACAAGTGTCAATATGAGATAGGTTGAGTGGAGAGGGAATACACATTAAATTCTTGACATGACCTAAGAGTTAACTTAGGAGTTAAAGTCAAGGTTGGGTTGAGTGAATAAATTCTTTATTCAAAGAATAAAGCTTTTATCCAATGGATAAACTCTTGTGCAAAAGGTTAAAGGGATAACCATGGTCAAAGCAATAAATGCTTGAGGAGACACATGAGTCACAAGAGGGTTGAGTTAGGGTTTAACCATAAATGGTCATGTAAGAGCCATAAGTGGTTTGGAAGACTTTAGAGGTTAATTTGTTGAACACACAAAGCATTTAATTCTTTTCAAAGACTTTGAAGTCTTTGAGAAGTGACTCCAAGTTGGTTAGGAATGTGACAATAATTAGGGGATGGATTAGGCTAATTAGGAAGGGGTTAGAAGAATCTAGAAGTGGGTTTAGGAGTGCAAGTGGGTTTGGTGGGTGAGGGAAATAGGATTTTAGTTAAAATAAAATTTATTTATTTCAATTTGCGGTTGCAACTTGCATTTTTAGGAAAATGCAAGTGGGGGGGGGGGATACATGATTTAAATAAATGTTTTTAATTATTTATTTAAAAAGAAGAAAGGGGATTAAATTAAATAAATAATATTTATTCATTTAATTGATTGTGAATTTGGTATAATGAATTAATTAAAATAAATTGAATAATTTATTTAATTAATAGGAGAATGTTTTGAAGATGAATTAATTAAATATTAATTTAATTAACTGATGGCTAGTGGGTCTTTAATCAAACAAATAGCAAATATTCATTTAATTAAAATGGATAGACTTATGTGACTACAATAGCCATTTCCTTCCTCCTCATCCGATTCGGAGATCTCAACTATATTCAACTAGACAATCGTGTTCTTGATGTGATTATACATAATCACCATCAAACCTTCGTGCATTGTAGGGTTAATACTAGGGTTGGAAATTGGATCCTTGATCCCCACATTAAGGGAATAGAAAAGATAATAGGGAGAATAAATTTTATCTTTATACCTAAAATGATTAAGTAAAACAAAGTGGTAGCTGTAAACCCTAGTGTATCTACCATCAAGCGTGATAAACTTCATAATAGAAAGCATAACCCTTCTCCAAATTAACTTAATTACCTTTGGCAAAAAGTAGGTATGGTCGACCTTCACCAGTCTAACCCTTTCCTCCTCATTCTTTGAAAATTTATTAACGACAACGTTTGAAATCTTTCTGTCTCTTTAAAACTTGATGCCCTCCATCGGAAGACCAGTTGCCTCCGCAATCATAGTTTCAGTCACCTTGACCTTCCTGTTTCCAATGGTTTGATTTCAAATTTTTCTCTTTGTTATTTTTCTTCTTCCTAGATGTTTGTATTCACATGGTTGAGTCTGAAGAACTTGGGAGAGCTATAAAGACTAGTGGTGAGAGAGGTATTGCAACATATTTGTTTGTAGGATTTGCAGACTAGTGTATGTTTCCTTAACATTGTATTAGAGGAGTTAGCCTCATCCTTTATGTGAAGTATTATAGATATAATTTATATTCTTTGATCTATTTCCAAATTTGACATTATTTGTGTAGTGAGAATTTTTAGATATATGTTTTGTTATCCTTGTTATATCATGGCTTGTTGATTACTAATTTGATGATGAGTTTGCTTGCATAATTGGTTTTAGATCTATGAGTTATGTATTTTGTATGTGCATACAACCTATTTATTGCATTGAGATACTCAGATATGGACTATCGATATCCATGATATTGTTTTAGTGTCAATGCAAACTTTATTAGTTCGCCTTGTTTATGGTCATTTGTGCATTGGTATGCTTCATTGAGATAGGAGGATTTATTTGTACAAAGACTTGATTGCAGTTTAGAGTTAAAATGTTGATGACATGAAGTCATCTCTATGATGGGATACCCTAGTTTGAGGTATGGCTAGCTTGGGTGAATTGTAATTTGTTGTGGTTGCTATTCTAGGTGTTATGAATAAGCTAGATACTTAGAGCCTTTGTTATCATGTTAGAATCTGATGCTTGTGTTCGTGTAAATATCGGTGTAGGTTTAAGTGATAGTTGACATATTTCACCTTGGCATATTCTTTTTATTCTATATATATGGCATGTTGGAGGATGTGAGGAGTTTTTTCCTTGATGGTGGTTATCATGGTTTCTTTTTGCAAGTGTCTTGTTGGATCATGAGATCTTGGTGAATATTTAGATGGTACATGGATGGCTAAGGGATTCTTTTCCCTTGTTTGTGATTCCTATGGGTATATTTACAATGTATGATGTCAAGTGGGAGAATATTACGATTTGTTGGCATTATAATAGACAAGGAGAGATTGTTGGCATTTCAATAAGGATATTCAAAAGGTTGTTGATGATTATGGATATAACTGATTAAGGATGTTTAATGTCTTAACAATATTATTTTGTCATTGATGTCAAGAAATTGATTTTCTGATTTAATATGATGTTGCCATATCTTAAGAAGTATGTTTTGAAGAGAATTAAGATGTCGGTAAAAGACATAGAAAGAATGTGATGAATAAGGGGAGGAATACGTTATTCAATGGGCAACTATTACCGAGTTAGACAATGATGAGATCATGATGTTTAGATTGTTTTGATATCCTACATATACTATTATTTGTAAGGTTAATACTATACTATGTTACTGTAGCGTCCTAAAATTACGACACTTGCAATTTCGACTGCATTTCGGTCTTCACGATGGCGACGCAACACGCAACCTGAATGGAGACCCCGAAACTTGCTCACGACACCAAAAACTGCATTTTTCAAGTACCCTGGCCTGAACCTCCTTGCACCCTACTGTCTCGGGAGGTGGGACCAGAGCGCCCAGCGCCCTGGTCCCCAGGACCATGGCGCCCAGCGCCCTGGTCCCTGGGTCCTATTTTGGGCCCGGTCTCCTAAGGGGTCTCGGGTCTTTTTGTTTGCAATTTGGAAATTAACTTTCCTGGTCGGCCTAAGGTCGGGAAAATCAGTCTATCAGCCCTAATTGACAAGTATATAAACTACATTTTCCTCTCTCATTTGGGGAGATACATACATGACGGAAAAAGGCGTGGAAACTATACTCAAGCATTCAAGCATTCCTTCAAGCAATTGATCATTTCAAGTCTCCATTCAAGGCTAAGTGTTGCATTCAAGACAAGGATTCAACCATTGAAGAGGAGATCACATACTACTACAACATACAACATACAACATCTAAACCTTTGCACATAAGGATACAAACATCCTTAGAACAAGGTATTAGTACTTGTTTTACAGTCATTTACATTTACAGCTCTTGCTCATTTCTTGGTTAATTCCAAAACCGGGGTTTGACCTAAAGGCAAACCCCTAATCCCTAACCCCCCAATCGTCTTCGCTTTTCTGTGTGTAGGTTGCAGGTACGCGGCTGAGATTGAAGATTTGGAATCCTTGTGCAGAGACAAACAGATCCCCCTTCGTTTCGCGGATTTTTCGGAGGACCGTGGCGCCGGGCGCCATCGTCCTGACAACTTTTGCTCAAATTTGCAGGACAGCGCCGTATCGACATTTTACTGCTAATTCCAGGTCCGCAGCTTCATACTGTATTCCTATCTCAGTTTATAAGCGAATCTTTGTCACTTTCTATGCATTCCTAGCTCAATTCTTCTATGCACATTCTTTACAAAAGAGGGTAGCCTTGCTGTCTTAACCCTTGAAACTCATTTAGCATCCAATCTTGCATTGCGTGGGATTGGATCTTGTGGGTTTCAACCCCTCTTTTGAATGTAAAGTCTCCCCCCTAAGTGAAAACCATCGAATCCTAGCGAACCTCCCTTCTCTCTCCTTGGAGTTGGAAGAGGGGAGAGCAACTAGTGTTCGATCGTGATTTTTCCGCTTTACATTTTGGTGAACCCGACGTGAACATCCTTTCTGATTTTTCATGCTTAGATCTGAAAAAATTGATTACATTTCCATGTTTGATCTTTTGCAAAATTTTAGAGGTGATTGCATAAAAACCCTAAAATTTCTTTTTAGTAATTAAGCTTGTGAAATGTTTAATTGTTAATGCTTGTTTCGGATCTATCCTTCTATTACAAATTATCAATTCATATCTATGTTTTAATTTTGAAAATTAAGTGGTTAAGTGTCAAAACCCTAATTTTTGAAACCCTCTTGATTCAACCTTTGTCCGACAATTTCACTGATCAAAACATCTCCAAATCAGCTGTAACTTTGGATTCCGCAATAAAATCACAATATCTTTCATCCCTGAAAATTTGGAAAAAAGTTGCGAGGACCGTGGCGCCGAGCGCCATCGTCCCCGACATTTTTTCCGAAATTTCGGGAGCAAGATCTCACTGTATTTTTCTGCTAAAATCCAGAATTTTGGCTGATTTTATCAATTTTAACACCTTCAAAATTACAGTCAAAGTTGGTCTTGTGATTGCTTGGATTAAGGCTTTTAAACATTCAAAAATCATTGAAACTAAAATTTTGTGTCAAAATTGTGTTCTTACTGTCCTAAATCTGAAAAGTGCGTTAACATTCATTAAAAATTTCAGTGCTTTATTCAAATTCTTGCATTTTGTGACTTTTGAAATTAAGTGCTTAATTACAACAACTTTGATTTCCGCTTTCAAAATTGAATTTTGCGTGAAATTGAGTCAATTTTTGAATTTCAAAACTTGCATTGCTTTTGACATTCCCTCTAAAATCATAAAATTCAAAATTTCAGTTTCCCTTTTTTTTTTTTAAATTCAAATTTTGCATTTTTTCGACAATCTGGGTAGGGTTCAATCTTGAGATTGCAACTTTAATTTGGCCTATCTACAGATCGTAAAATCACTCAATTTTTTCAGATTGGCTTTAAAATCATCATACCTTTCATCCCTGCAAATTTCAAAAAAAGTTGCAAGGACCGTGTTGCACTCCGAGCGCCACGGTCCCGGACATTTTTTTCGAAATTTCGGGAGACTGTTGTGATTGCATTTAACAGCTTAAATCCAGAAGATTGGCTGATTTTACTGAAAATTGCTACCTCTAAAATCAAAATTTTCTCTCCTTCTCTAGTGCATGAGTTTTACAACAATAAGCCCTACTTACACTATTCCCGTTAGACGAAGCCGTAGAATTAAGTCTTTCCGAGGTTTAACTACTGAGGAGATGGAACCTAATTTGAATAGCCTTTTTAACGAGGACATGGGTAATTCCTCTAATCCTCCTAATGATGAAGAAGCTCTCCATGAGGTTTCTGAAGAACAACTTTCGAAATTGGATAACCAATTTGACAATTTTCGACAATGGATGTCTCAAGAATACCCTGATAGTCAAGCTCTTCCTTTAATTGAGGGTCTAAAACGTATGCTTCAAAGTGATAAGAATGGAATTGATATTTTGCGTGGTATTTCACACATTGTGAATTCGAACGTGATGCCTATGAAGAGTTGTGCCGAAACTTTAGGTTATACACAACCTCCTACACAAGTCAATCATTCTATTCCTTTGATGACTTCTATTGCTAGCATACCTACCTTTACATCAAACATAATGGCTACTTCTACACAAGACATTCCCCCTGTGATCACTAGTCATGGGAGCAATCCTTCCTCTTCAATTAATCCGATTTCTTCATTCATTCCTTCAATGAGTGTTCCTATTACATCTCCGCAAATGAACATGACGCAAGGGGGCAATTCATTTAATCATTCCATTCCTCCTTGTAGTGTTCCTCCTGTCCAATCATCTCCTATGACTAATTATCATAGGGTCCCACCACCTTACTCTTTACCTTCTTTCAATAACATAACACCTCCATCTCAATCTAACACATCTAATATGAACCCTTCGACTGAAGCGACCATTAACAATCTTGCACAAACTGTCTCTTCTTTACAGCAACAAATTGCCTCTATGAATCAATCTAAGTTTAGTGTGCCCACATTTGATGTTGCGAGCCCACTTTCTCTTGACATTGTTCAAGCTATCCCTCCTAAACATGTTGAAATCCCGCATTTGGAGCTTTATAATGGTAAAGGAGATCCTCTAACACATGTTAAGACTTTTCAAACAATTTGTACTGATTTTGCTTATGACCAAAGGTTGCTTGCAAAACTATTCACTAGAACATTAAGAGACAAAGCCCTACAATGGTATTGCTCGTTGCCTTCCTATTCTATTACTTCTTTCGAACAACTTGCAAATGCTTTCATTCAACAATTTCAAAACAATATAAGTCCTAAAGTTACTTTGATTGATTTAATGCATTGTAAACAAGGTTTTAAAGAAAAAGTGACTGATTTCATTGGTAGATATAAGCATTTGTATGCTCAAATTTATTTTCCAGTGCCTGACAATGATATTCAAAGAATCTTTATTTCTAATTTACAAAAAGATATTCGAGACAAACTTCTGTTTTCTGAGTTTACTTCTTTCCAACAGTTGTGTGCAACTCTTCACAATTATCAACTGACTGTGAGTCAAATGGAACAATCACATCCTATGGCTCTGAGTGATAAGGGTGATAGTAGTCAACAACCATTTGGGAAGTTTAAACTGAACAGAGACTCCATCAAATTCAATGAAAACATCATCAACAACAATGTGAATGCAGCATCAGGTGTGCCTCCTATTTCTAAATTTTTCAAGAAAGAAAGAAAGTATACTCCTTTGAATGAATCATTGCATAGTATTATGAATAAATTATTGGAACAAAATGTGCTTACTCTTCCTCCTATAAGACAAATTGATCCTGCAAAGGTTACTTCACCTTATTTTGATAACAAAGCCTTTTGTCAATTTCATCGTCAGCCTGGGCATGATACTGAAAAATGTTTTTCTTTAAAGGGTAAAATTCAAGATTTGATTGATAATAATACTATCTCTGTTTCTGGAGTGAATGATAAAGGCAATACATCTGTAGCTCCTCCTAATCAAAATCTTCAGATTTTCACTGATCCATTACCTTCTCATACCTCTAATGCGATTGAGACTAATGATTCCTCTCTTTCATCTGATGGTCTTGTGTCTATGACTCCAAATATGATTAACTTTGTAGAGCAGCAAGAAAACCCTAAAGAACCTTCCATCACATTTGATTCCAATGAAACCATTAGGGCACCTGATGGTCCTTTATACATAGTTGCAAAAGTCAAGAATACACCTTGCCGTGGAGTGCTTATTGATCCTTCGTGCATGGTTAATGTTATTACTGAAGAATTTCTTTTTACTTTGCAATTGAATCAAGTGATTTATGATAAAACAGATGTGATTGTGAAACTATTTGATGCATTTTCTTCTCCCGCAATTGGTTCTATTACATTGCCTATTGAGGTCTATAACAAATCCCTTGATGTGAACTTTGCTTTTATTCCATCTTCTGAACAATTTCGTGTGAAGCTTGGCTATCCTTGGCTATCTTCCATGAAAGCTATTGCTTCTCCTATTCATAAGTGTTTGAAATTTCCCCATAATGGTGAAGTTGTTACTGTCAATCATAGCCTCTTTAAACCAGCTGAAAGAACCTCTAGTGTTCCTCTTGATTACTTTTGGCCTAAACAATTCCAATCCCTTCCTCCGCGAAGTGATCATCTTTTCAAATCTTATCAAAAGTGGAAAACAGATATGATCCTATCTTTAAGTGAACCTAGAACACCTAAACTTGACATTCCTATCATTCTTGAGAAGGAAGTGCTTCCTTTGAAAGATAAAACTAATGTCTTTCCTCAAGAAGATTCCCAACCCATCCCTATGGATGTGACTATGTCTATATCTAATAAACTTCCTACAAGTAGACCTATACCTCCTCGTCATGATGGACTTGGTCTCCTTCCTAAACCAAAAATTCCTCCTTTATATGGAGCAGTTCCTCCTCCTTCCTTTTATAGAGAGAAGAGACCTTCTTCTTCTCCTATTATTCAGCCTAAGAGACCACAACCTAAACACCCAAGTGATAGGGATGAGAACATTCCTCCTCCTCAATCTTCTTCACTTCCTACTAAGACTAGACGAAATCGTTCTGCACATGAACGCCGACGAAAGCGTCGTCTTAGAGCTCAAACTTTGAAATCTCCAAAAACACCTTCAATGAGCATTATTCCATTTTCTCCTCAGCCGGACATTGAGCCTAAATCTCCTAAACATAAGATGCATGATGGTCTTGATCCTGTGCGAGTTAAAGATCCTATTTTTATAAATCTTGATGATGATATAGATGAAAATGTTATTCATGATGAAAATGTTACTCCTCTTGCTTCTGATAGTGAATATGAACTTGTTGATATTGATAACCATTTATCTAATGAGTTTTCTAAAGCACTTATCCTAGCTCCTAGACAAGAACAATGTGGCTCGGAACATGAACATAGCCCTTGTTTGGATCTTGTGATAGCTCCATCTGTTGTGTTGAATGTTCCTCCTCTAGCATGTTCCCTGCCTTCCCGAAACATTGATCAGCAAGATCGGGGGGGTAGATGACGTGCTAGACTAGTTACATTAGCATAGCAGATTCTCTCCTCCTCTCTTGTGTTACTTCTTCTATATGTTATTCTCATTCTTCTATTTGTTGTCCTTAGTGTTGTCTACTTGAGGACGATGCAAAGCATTGAGATCTCTCGATCTCTCTCATGTTGACTCAAAAGACACATGTGTTCCCTTCTTCTAGGTGACCTTCCTTGGTTGGGGAATGAAGAACAATTATGCATACATACATATGATATATATACATGAATTATCATACAGCATACTGACCCCAAGGAAAGCGAAGTCACCTCGTGCTTTGTGTTTTGTGTCTATTATCCTTGGGCTTATCTCACACTTGGGGGCTAAATCCTTGTGATAACGTGCTCCTTTCCTTTCTCATTCTTATGTGTATCACTACGTTAAAACAATCACCCCCGGTGAGGCGTGTGCGATCGCTTTAACGTAGGGGGGCATACATCCCGTTCATATCTTTTCAAGATACTTGAAAATTTCTTGGCAAATTTAACCTTGCCTTGAAATTTTTTGATATCTTTCTTGCATGACTCATAGTGAGGGAACCTTACTACTGACAGTCATGGTTCTCCCTCGTGATCTTCCCTTTTACTTTGTCAATCGAAGTCATAAGATCCTTAGTCCACTGGGGGCTTGGTGTGTCTTGCCTCCTTGACGTGGTGAAAGTTTTTCAATGTTGTTTCCTTGTACTTTACCGGAAGTATGAGCATACATACTCCCGCTAAAGTGGGGGCTAAATGTAGCGTCCTAAAATTGTGACACTTGCAATTTCAACTGCATTTCGGTCTTCACGATGGCGATGCAACATGCAACCTGAATGGAGACCCCGAAACTTGCTCACGACACCAAAAACTGCATTTTTCTAGTACCCTGGCCTGAACCTCCTTGCACCCTGCTGTCCCGGGAGGTGGGACAAGAGCGCCCAGTGCCCTAGTCCCTCAGGACCAGGGCGCCCAGCGCCCTGGTCCCCAGGACCATGGCGCCCAGCGCCCTGGTCCCTGGGTCCTATTTTGGGCTCGGTCTCCTAAGTGGTCTCGGGTCTTTTTGTTTGCAATTTGGAAATTAACTTTCCTGGTCGGCCTAAGGTCGGGAAAATCAGTCTATCAGCCCTAATTGACAAGTATATAAACTACATTTTCCTCTCTCATTTGGGGAGATACATACATGACAGAAAAAGGCGTGGAAACTATACTCAAGCATTCAAGCATTCAAGCATTCCTTCAAGCAATTGATCATTTCAAGTCTCCATTCAAGGCTAAGTGTTGCATTCAAGACAAGGATTCAACCATTGAAGAGGAGATCACATACTACTATAACATACAACATACAACATCTAAACCTTCGCACATAAGGATACAAACATCCTTAGAACAAGGTATTAGTACTTGTTTTACAGTCATTTACATTTACAGCTCTTGCTCATTTCTTGGTTAATTCCAAAACCAGGGTTTGACCTAAAGGCAAACCCCTAATCCCTAACCCCCCAATCGTCTTCGCTTTTCTGTGTGTAGGTTGCAGGTACGCGGCTGAGATTGAAGATCTGGAATCCTTGTGCAGAGACGAACAGATCCCCCTTCGTTTCGCGGATTTTTCGGAGGACCGTGGCGTCGGGCGCCATCGTCCCAACAACTTTTGCTCAAATTTGCAGGACAGCGCCGTATCGACATTTTACTGCTAATTCCAGGTCCGCAGCTTCATACTGTATTCCTATCTCAGTTTATAAGCGAATCTTTGTCACTTTCTATGCATTCCTAGCTCAATTCTTCTATGCACATTCTTTACAAAAGAGGGTAGCCTTGCTGTCTTAACCCTTGAAACTCATTTAGCATCCAATCTTGCATTGCGTGGGATTGGATCTTGTGGGTTTCAACCCCTCTTTTGAATGTAAAGTCTCCCCCCTAAGTGAAAACCATCGAATCCTAGCGAACCTCCCTTCTCTCTCCTTGGAGTTGGAAGAGGGGAGAGCAACTAGGGTTCGATCGCGATTTTTCCGCTTTACAGTTACCAAGCAAAGAACCTAGTCGGTAAACCCTAAGGAGCGTAGTCAGTAAACCCTAAGGTTATCGCTATCGGTTAACGAAGGCGGAATGTCTACCAGTGAAGTTTAGTATTCACCGAGTTGCAACCGAGTAATAACAAAATGTATTGGATGAATACATGTGTTATTGAATGATGGAAGCTAATGAGCTGGATATGATTAAATGATTGATACAACGTGTATGAAGTTTGTTAAGGATCTATGGCAATGGAAGATCAACAGGAAGATCTACAGGTCAGATTGAACCGCAATACCCTAGCACAAGTTCCAAGAAATGTATGGAAGTTCCAAGGTGAGGTAAAACATTTTCAGATCGAAGGATACATTGAACTTGGCCAAGATTGAAAATTTGATGGCTATGATTGATCATGCAAAATGTGATCAAAGAGATTAAGTGGTTAGCAAATTGTTTATAAATAAGGAACTATTGATAAACAATGTATGTGGGTAAGTGTATGCATAGGGGTGCTACATAGTGATTACCGAGCACAAAAGCTTGAAGACCTATTTGAATAACAGAGTAGAGAGCGTAGCAGAGGGACAAGATAAGTCCTATGAGAAGATTATTTTGAGCAAATATGAATCTGCTTTAGCATTTTAGATGTGAAGTTGCAGATAGATTTTATTACTATTATTTTGTAAGTGACAGAAAATTTCTTAACCGAGTGGACTTAACAGTCTTATATGTAAACCCTCTAGCAAGGTAACATTCTAAGTGAGTGTTTGAAATCCTTTAACAAGGTCACTTCTAACAAAGTAAAGATCCTAATAGATCTGAGGGAAATCCGTTAACCGGGTCACGTCTAGCAATGTGTTTGTAATCTTTAATAGGATTTGATTTTAACCAAGCATATTCTAGAAGAGTATATTTCTTAGTGGGTCCAAAATCTCATAGTAGTTTTTCCCTATTTGGGTTTCCACGTTAAATCTGGTGTTATGAGTGTTGTTATGATTATGTGTTCTTAAGTTTGCATGTTTAACAGTTTTTGGTTAAGTTGCTGAAGTATAAGTTACCGAGGTTGAATCTGTTGATTTATGGAAGTTTAAGTTTGTATGATTCACCCCCCCTCTCATCTTATTAGCTATTGGCATCTATACTTTACATCAAGTATCATAACTAACAATTGGTATTAGAGCTAAGGACTCTGGAAGAAAAAGTTTAAAGATAGTTGAGGCAAAGATCCGAAGATGTATAAAAGGGATGCACAGAAGTTGAACAAGGCAAGTTTCTCCACATGGCAGAAAAGGATGAAGCTACATTTGTCAAGAATTGGAGAATATGCAACATATTATCTGGAGAATGATTTCATTACACCTAGCACCTATCCATTGACAATGGAAGAGATAAAGGCAAAGGAAGAACATATTCAAGTAATGATTGAAATAACATCTGCATTGACCGACTTAGAGTTTAATGATCTAGAAGGCTGCAATGATGCCAAGGCAATGTGGGAAAAGCTCATATCTGTGTATGGTGGTGATGAACATGTTCAAAGAGAAAAAGTGGATAGTCTAAGAGGACAACTTGAATCTATGAGAATGAATGAAGGTGAGAACATAACCTAGTACAGTACAAGGTTAAAGGAGATTTTCAATCAAATCAAAGGAGTAGGAGGAACCATTGAAGAGAAGGATGTCACAAGTAAGTTATTAAGAACCCTTCTACCTGCTTATGCAATCCGAGTCTCTGCAATCAATGAATTGAGGTCTGTATCCAATATGCTAGTTTCTTTGGATGCTACTATTGGTAAGCTACATGCATTTGAGTTAAGTAACTTTGATAACAGTGGGTCTTCAGTAAATAAAGTTGAGTCTGCATTTAGTTCTTTTCAGCTTGATGAATCTGATGATTACAATGATAGAAAGTATAAGTATTCTGAAGAGAATCACAGTGGAGCAAGTGAAAGATTTCAAAAAAACATGGAGGAGGTACACAAACTTTATGAAGAAATCAGAAAGCAAGAAGAGTTTGAAGCACTATTAGCCAACAGGCTACCGAGAGGAAAAGGTAAGTACAAAGGAAAGTTTCCTTTGAAATGTTTTAACTGTGATAGAATAGGACATATGGCTTCTAATTGTCCTAACAAAGAATCCAGTGAAAAGAGAGATTATCGTGATGACATACAGAAATATAAGCATTACAGAGCACACCGAGACTTTAGAAGAAGAGATAAAAAGACATGTCTAATAGATGATTAGGAATCTAATGATGATAAATAAGATGAAACTGATACAAAGGAAGTTGTTTATGTGGCTATCAAAGATGGATCAGATGAAGAAAGGTATGAAGAAAAAGCTTTAATATCTCACATAAATACTAATGATTCTTGGATCATAGATAGTGGATGCTCACATCACATGATAGGTGATAAACACAAGTTTGTTATATTAGAAGATTATGATGGAGGTTATGTAAGATTTGGTAATGATGCACCATGTCCAGTAAGAGGTAAAGGATCTATAACACTTTTTGACAATGCTAAATGTAATGATATTTATTGGGTTGAAGGTTTGAAATACAATTTGTTGAGTGTAGCATAGCTAAACAATACAGGATACCGAATAGAGTTTTAGAAAGGAATTGTCAAAGTTCATGACAAGCATGGAAAGTTAGCAGCTACCGGGACACAAGCAAAAGGTAACACATTTCACCTTGACTCAACTCGGAATACGTGTCTATATGCAAAGATAGATGATACCTGGTTATGGCATAAAAGGTTTTGTCATGTAAATTTTTATAATCTGATCAAAATAAACAAGAAGCACCAAGTAAGAGGTCTATTGAGTCTTGAGAAACCTGATAATGTCATGTGTCGAGGATGCCATATGGGTAAGATGACAAGATCAAGCTTTACAAGTAAGTCCTACACTTCTAAGGGAATTTTAGATCTTGTGCATACTGATCTTTGTGGTCCTATGAAAGTTCAGAGTTATTATGGTGATAGGTATTTCATATTATTTGTGGATGATTACTCAAGGATGATGTTAGTAATGTTTTTAAAAGAAAAATTAGAAGCTTTTCAAATGTTTAAATGGTACAAGGCAAGAGTTGAAAATGAAACAGGAAGACAACTAAAATGTCTTAGATCTGATAGAGGATTAGAGTTCACTTCTGATGAGTTCAACTTATTCTGCAACAATCATGGTATTAAAAGACAAGTCTCTGCACCAAGAAATCCACAACAAAATGGAATTGCTGAGAGAAGAAACAGATCTATTGTGGATTGTGCCAGAACCTTGATGATTGAAAAGAAAGTACCACAAAAATTTTGGAGAGAAGCAATAAGCACTGCTGTTTACACCCTGAACCAAGTATAACTGAAGAAAGGAATCTTGAAGACACCATATGAAATCTGGTATGACAAGAAACCTAATGTAAGTTACTTTAAAATCTTTGGAAGTAGATGCTATGTTCACAAAGATGACAAAAATGGTAAGTTTGATCAGAAAAGTGAAGAAGGAACATTTATTGGTTATTCTTCTAGAAGCAAAGCATTTAAATGTCTGATCAAATCATCTAACAAAATATTAGAAAGTGCAAATGTGAAAATTGATGAATTTGCAGAAAGAAATGATGAAGGTGACTCCAAAGAACCAGAAGATTATGAAGGATTTGTATATGTTCAACCGAGAAGTCCTACCGAGAAAACTGCTGAAAGAAATGAAGAGAATATCCAGTTATCGAGTGATGAAGAAGATCATACAGAATCTACCGAGCCTATATTAGCCAAGTATGTCTGTCAGAAGGAATCATGCATCAAGTCAGATTATAGGAGATAAGAATGATCCAGTGATGACAAGGAACAAACTGAGACAGAACACATGTCTGATATCTGAATTTGAACCAAGGATAGTGTAAGAGGCATTTAACAGTGAAGATTGGATAAATTCTATGACAGAAGAGATTGATCAAATCAAGAAAAATGACACACGGACACTGGTCCCAAGACTGAAGGACAAAAATGTAATCGGTACAAAGTGGATTTTCAGAAATAAGCTGAATGAAAAAGGCGAGGTCATTCGAAATAAAGCAAGACTAGTTTGCAAAGGTTATGCTCAAGAAGAAGGAATTGATTATGGTGAGACTTTTGCACCTGTGGCAAGACTTGAAGGAGTAAGAACATTGTTGGCATATGCTACTTACAAGAATTTCAAAGTATATCAAATGGATGTCAAATCTGCATTTCTGAATGGTATATTAGAAGAAGAAGTTTTTATTGAACAACTTGAAGGATTTGTTGAAGGAGAGAATAAAGATCAGGTATGTAAACTGAACAAAGCTTTATATGGTCTAAAGCAAGCACCTAGAGCATGATATGAGATATTGCATTCTTATTTAATCAAGATTGGTTTTATAAGAACTAGTGAAAATAGTAATATGTACATGAAGAATGATGAAGACAATGGAATACTAATCTCAACCATATTTGTTGATGATATTATCTTTTGTGGTAATGACTCCTTGTGCAAGAACTTTGGAAATGAAATGAGCAAAGAATTTGAGATGTCATTAATCAGTGAGATAAAGTATTTTATAGGTTTACAGACATTGCAAATAAAAGATGAGATTTTCATTACTCAATCCAAGTACATAAAGGAAATCTTGAAGAAATTTGGAATGGAGGATTCAAAACCAGTAAGTACTCCTATGACTACCAACTATAAACTATCAAAGAATGATGAATCTGCATCTATTGATGAGACACTTTACCGATCTATGATTGGAAAGTTGCAATATGTTGTTCACAGCAGGCCAGATATAGCACATGTAGTAGGTATAGATGCAAGATTTTCTGCAGATCCCAAGGAAACACATATGACAACAATCAAGAGAATTTTTAGATAATTGAAAGGCACTGAGGATTATGGCTTAGTATATCAGAAAGGAAATGACTTTGATTTAAAAGTTTATACTGATGCTGATTGGGCAGACAACATAGATGACAGGAAAAGCACAAGTGGTGGAGCTTTCTTTTTAGGAGAAAGACTAGTAAGGTGGCTTAGCAAGAAACAAGGATGTATTTCACAGTCAACAACAGAAGCTGAATATGTTGCCGCAACATTGAATTGTACCAATATAACATGGATCAAACAACTATTGGAAGGCATAAATGAGAAAGTTACCAAGCCAGTAACTATATTCTGTGATAATACTAGTGCCATTAACATTTCAAAGAATCCTATAATGCACTCTAAGACAAAGCACATCTCTATCAAATATCATTATCTTAGAGAAGAAGTTCAAGAGAAGAAAGTGGTGTTGGAGTATGTTAGCTCAAAGGAACAAACAGAAGATATCTTCACCAAGCCACTGCCTACCCCTATCTTCTACTCATTGATCGAGTTCGGTGAAAGCATCAATTCGATGACTCTAAAGAATACCTTTTAGGAGTTGATGCTGATTTACACACTTTAGGAGGTTTTCTAAAGGTGTGCAGGAAACAAAAATAGGGAACAAGAATTGAAGACAAAATGCTCTGACTGAGACTGAGTTGATACCGAATAGCAAAGGAATTACTTCACACAGGAAGAAAATATGTATTAGTTTTCTTTTGGCATTGTTGTCAAAGGGGGATAAGACTAATGTATGGGGGAGAAGACTAAAAGACTAATGACAGGGGGAGAACATTTCAACATCTCACAACAATCTAAATTCAAATCATTTAGGTCAAATCAAATCAATTGGTTTTGCCATCAATGCCAAAGGGGGAGATTGTTGGCATTATAACAAACAAGGGGAGATTGTTGGCATTTCAATAAGGATATTGAGAAGGTTGTTGATGACTATGGATATAACTGATTAAGGATGTTTACTATCTTAACAATATTATTTTGTCATTAATGTCAAGAAATTGATTTTCTGATTTAGTATGATGTTGCCATATCTTAAGAAGTATGTTTTGAAGATAATTAAGATGTCGGTAAAAGACACAGAAAGAATGTGATGAATAAGGGGAGGAATAAGTTATTCAATGGGCAACTATTACCGAGTTAGACAATGATGAGATCATGATGTTTAGATTGTTTTGATATCCTACATATACTATTGTTTGTAAGGTTAATACTATACTATGTTACCGAGCAAAGAACCTAGTTGGTAAACCCTAAGGTTATCGCTATCGGTTAACGAAGGCAGAATGTCTACCGAGTGAAGTTTAGTATTTATAGAGTTGCAACCGAGTAATAATAGAATGCATTGGATGAATACATGCATTATTTAATGATGGAAGCTGATGAGCTGGATATGCTTAAATGATTGATACAATGTGTATGGAGTTTGTTAAGGATCTATGGCAATGGAAGATCGACAGGAAGATCTACAGCTCAGATTGAACCGCAATACCCTAGCACAAGTTCCAAGAAATGTATGCAAGTTCCAAGGTGAGGTAAAACATTTTCAGATCAAAGGATACATTGAACCTGGTCAAGATTGAAAATCTGATGGCTATGATTGATCATGGGAAATGTGATCAAAGAGATTAAGTGGCTAGAAAATTGTTTATAAATAAGGAACTGTTGATAAACAATGTATGTGAGCAAGTGTATGCATAGGGATGCTACATAGTGATTACCGAGCACATAAGCTTGAAGACCTGTTTGAATAACAGAGTAGAGAGCCCAATAGAGGGACAAGATAAGTCCTATGACAAGATTGTTTTGAGCAAATAAGAATCTGCTTTAGCATTTTAGATGTGAAGTTGCAGATAGATTTTATTACTGTTATTTTGTAAGTGACAAAAAATCTCTTAACCAAGTGGACTTAATGGTCTTATATGTAAACCCTCTAGCAAGGTAACATTCTAAGTGAGTGTTTGAAATCCTTTAACAAGGTCACTTCTAACAAAGTGAAGATCCTAACAGATCTGAGGGAAATCCCTTAACTGGTTCACATCTAGCAATGTGTTTGTAATCTTTAACATGATTTGCTTTTAACCAAGCATATTCTAGAAGAGTATATTTCTTAGTGGGTCCTAAATCTCACAGTGGTTTTTCCCTATTTGGGTTTCCATGTTAAATCTGGTGTTATGAGTGTTGTTATGATTATGTGTTCTTAAGTTTGCATGTTTAACAGTTTTTGGTTAAGTTGCTGAAGTATAAGTTACCGAGGTTGAAGTTGTTGATTTATGGAAGTTTAAGTTTGTATGATTCACCCCCCCCTCTCATCTTATTAGCTATTGGCATCTATACTTTACATCAAGTATCAGAACTAACAATGATTAAGGTGCCATATACCTTGTAAATCCTATGACATGGTTCCAACATTCTTCAAAAGTTTCCTAAGGCACTTAGGATGTATTGGAAAAATATTTCGTAATGTTTATTTTCACTATTGTTATAATAAATTCATAAGGGGTGATGAGTTCCACTAGCATCAGTAAAGGTGGATTATGAAGGTAATTATTTGATATTCTTTTTCCCACATGTGGGTGCCTAGAATGAAATAATTAATGACCTAGAAAGTAGAAAAATGAGTGACCTTTGAATTTATCCAAGTGGGGGCTTAGAAGAGTTAATAGGTGTCTCTTGGTATTCCATCATTTATTACATTTATTGTAATGTTTATTTCACAAGATTGGGTGCCCATGTTGGAGCGAAAGCATTTGAGCCAAAATTGGTGTCCTTTTTACTACCATATAGATAATTCAATGGTCGTGGTCATTCAAAATGAAGATTCTTCTTGGGGTGGGTTGTTTAGTGGTTTTGGAGATCTTACTATTGTATAAATTTAGTTCTTTGGATGTAGAATGTATGAAGAATAGTTGAATGCAAAGTTTGTTTGTAGGAAAAATGGTAGGTGGGGGCGTAAGGAGGTTGTTCATAGGTACATAGGTGGGGAATAAGGAGGTTGTTCATAGGTATATAGGTGATGCCATGTTGGAGGTAAATAAGAGTCTTGGAAGTGAATGTATTGTAATCCCATTTATTATTGATAACGCATACCTGGACTCTCTTCTTGGTGGAGTTTTCTCCCACAAGAGTTACTCCATGTAAATACTATGTTATGTGGTGCTCATATGTTGTTAATTTGTACCTCATTGATGTTGTCTTATGATGATGGTATTCTTTATTTATTGTTGTTATAAGTTCATAGATAGGATTATTAAGCATGATATGTAGGCTGATTTTTTTGCATCTTTAAGAAATATATAAGCATATTTTTTCACATTAAAGCAACTTAATTTTAAAATTTGCATATAAGTTTTAGATTTTCATGTTTTTGTTGTCCAACCCTTGTAGCTAATCCTTTGATTGGTTTTAATGGGTAAATATTGATCTTCATAATCATTGGTATTGAACTTGTTTATTTCTCAACTTGGATTAGGATAGAAGAGTTAACGACTCTTTATTTGTTAGAAATATGGAGAGGTGATAGATGCTTGTTGCTTTTGAACTTGTTGATTGCACCTCCTCTCTATTTTTTTTGGATGTTCACCTATTAATACAATTAAATAATATATGTACGTTAATATTAAAAATACAATGACATAAGTGAATAGTCACTAACTACAAGTTGGTAACCCACCTCAATCATTTTTTGCTTCTCTTCACCCATCTAAAGGGAATATATACGTATTGGAGTTATGACCACTTGTGACAAGCACAAAGATATGAATCAGACTAAAGATGAATACCATTTAAATTTATAGTAAATTATGTGGGGTTAAACAAGTATAACATGAAATCTATATTACTAGCTCATACTTCTACAAAATGAATGAAGAAAAACTATTCAATCAATGACCACCCCTATAGTGTACCATGAATATTAAGAGGGGTATGAATCGATGTCAACAACTAAAAATATAACAAATTTATTTGACAAAAATCCACTTAACTTTATTTATAAACATACTAATTAAAAAAGTAAAAACTTACTTTAGTGAATATTGACATACAAGTAAAAGCATCAATAGTTATTGACGGTGAAGGTCCAACACACAAATATTCATCATCAAATGCCAATTTTAAGATTACCATTTTTACTATTTTGTTACATTTACATATCTATGACTTGACATGGTTGTATAATTAGGAGTCAAGGGTTGAAATATTTAGGATGTATATTTACTTAGGGGATAAATTATGTTGAGTTTTTCTAGTAGCCATGTGATATTATCCTCTAATTATCGCAAGACGTAAGATTAAGACACTCATCATCGTCCCAGTTAGTCCTATTTCCCAACCTTGCCTATATGTGAAAGGAATCATATGCATATTTGTAAGGAGATAAATCATTGATCAATAGATCTAATTAATTTTGTACTATAATCGAGCATTATATTTCTCTTATTTCTCTCTTTTAGAAGATAATATTTAGCGTTATAGGTGATCATGGGAGGTTAAGTCCATTGGTGAATCTAATGATAAATAGATCCATAATTGTGGCAAAGTTGAGCTGAGTGTCAATGTCTAAAAGTCTCACCCTCAACTAGTTGAAACAAAATAATTAGGATTGAGTAGTTGAAATGAAAGTTTATATATTAAAGGATTTGTAGTAGAAGCATAGAATATATTTTTAAAGATTTTGTATCATTTTTCTTGAAAAATAATCAAGAGTAGTTTTATATCATTTGGTGTTTACTTGAATGTGAATGAGTGAAAGATTAAAATGACTGATTACATTTCCGTGAAGTAGAAAAGTGTAACAACTAAGTAAGGGCCCACTTAAGGTAACATTGTGACTTTGATATTAGTATTAGCATTTGGTTATTTAAGCATCTTAAATTTAGATCATTTTTAATTTGTTAAGTAATCAATAATTTTTACTTGTAGCAATTGTTGATTGGTATTATTAATAAAATCTTTAGTAATATTTGGAGGATAACTATTGAATAATTTTTGAATTCTTTGATGTTCATTTCTTTTTGAATAATAAAGTTTAATTTTTTATGTTGAACCACTTAGCAAACTTTTATAAACCTTTAATATGTACTACCAACATCAATCAAGAATATACATCCCTGATAGAACATTATAAGTGTAACCTTCATAGCCGTTGAGTTGCTTGGTATTATTAATAAAATATTTAGCAATATTTGGAAGATAACTATTGAATAATTTTTGAATTCTTTGATGTTCATTTCTTTTTGAATAAGAAAGTTTAATTTTTTATGCTGAACCACTTTGAAAACTTTTATAAACCTTTAACATGTACTACCAACATCATTCAAGAAGATACGTCCCTGATCTAACATTATAAGTGTAACCTTCATAGCTGTTGAGTTGCTTACTAAAGGATGCCTTGGTCCATTGAGTTGAGTGTGTGTCTTAGTTGTACCAGATTTATCAGTCAATGAGGAAAATATATACAAATATATTAATCTCTTTTACTCTTATTCTTTCTATTCATGCTTCCTTATGAGTGTATAGTGATATGTTATCCCTATTTTGTCTCTCATCCTATTGTATTTTAAAATTCACTTGGGATAGATATGATCTTTTATATATGAAATAAGAAGTACTCACTCACAACCTCTCTAATAATTGGATAATGACTTATGCGGATATAGTAGTCTATATATGTGTGTATATCATGATTACTCTATCTCCTAAGTGATATGATGCATATTCTATTGGATGGAAATGAAATTAAAATTCATGTAGAGGACACTGGGAGATATTAAATTGAAAATATAAAATAGCATGAACATAAATATAAACAATTGACAAGATTTACTATTTTAAATAATTAAAACAAATATAAATACCATATTGCACTAATAGACATTGAAGCATTATTTACAAGATAGATATACATGCAATAAATTGAATGTAATAAAACCTACAACTTCACAATAGAATCTAATTAAACATTGCTTTCCAATGAATAATTAATCAATCTTAATCTATTAATCACTATGCTCTATGCTCTTTCCTTATCACTATTTTAATTGTATTATATATTTGATTATTATAATCAATCAATCTTAATTCATGATTCAATCATACATATACAAAACTAAATATTTAATCAATTTCATTCATAAGATGGTTATATTTTTATTTAATACTATTTAATTGAATCTAACAATGACTCTCAAAATTCATCAAACGTGGCAGTAGATTTTGAAAAGTCAAAATAATCCAAACCTTAGCATAGATAAACTTGATGATGATGGCTTTGATATTTAATGTTATAGTTAAGTTTAATGTTCAATTAGGTTTAAGGTTAGTGTTTAATTTGTGTTAAGGTTTATAGTGTAAGAGTGAAATTTAGGTTTGGGTTTAGAGTTAGGCTTCAATTTGGTTTAGATATGGGTTCAATTTTCTTTGGTGCTAGGGTTAAGGTTTAATTTGGTTTAATATTTATAATGGATTTGTTGGAGTAAATAATTTTGACTATTTATATTTACTTAAGTTTTAACTTAGATAACAACATTTATCAGGTAGATGGATAATTATTGAGTTATATTTGGACTCTAACTCTTCTAGATGGAGACACTTGTCCAAACTTTGTGTACTCTCATCACCTACTCTTGCCTATTTAAACAAGGCTCCTTGTACATTTGTGCTCACCTCATTTTAATACAATCTCATGTGTTGAATCTCTCTTAGTTGTAGAAGATGTTCTGCAAATTGTCTCTTGGGTTGGGTGGAGACATCTACATGGTATCGAAGTTTCCCATTCTGTAACTCTTTCCTATTTAGAGAGAGTTCATAATTTTTAAGTTTTGGGGTTCCAAATTGTTTTAATCTGTCCAATTATTAGAGGCATTCAATTTTTGAAGTGTCTTATCCTTGGATCAACCTTCATGTGTCTGATTGTGATCAAACAATTTCATTCACTAGTGGCTTGTCTTTGTTTGGTGATAAAACTTTGTCAACCATGCACCTTTGTTGTAGTAGATCATGTGTTTCTAATAGGCCTTGATTCTTGCTTTCAAGAGTGACTGATATTTGTTTAAAAGTGGAAGAATTCTGACTAGTTTTGTTATGGTGATTCTTGGTGTGCATCAATATCTTATTTTTAAAGAACATGGAATTTGTGTTAGTCTCTAGTCATTGCATTGTTGGTCTTGAATGATATATATGAGATCGTATCAATAGTTTGTTTGGTTTGAGGCCTTTATTTGCATCGTTTCTTTGTGAGAGTTCCCATTTCCCATCACTGGAGTGTTCCACTTGATCATCAATCTGCAAAATTAAGAGAACTATTGTGACCACTTGCTAAAGGTATTTTTTCTTGTATCCAGTTGTGTAACTATATTGGTCTTCATTTGGGTCATTCCTAAATTCATTGGTTGACCTCCATATTTTCCATGTGATTTTATATTTGACAGATCAACTACATTACGCCCATATTGGTTATTTCGTTGGCACATCAAAAGATTTTTGGCATCGATCTGCAAAACATGATTGGGTGGAGAGACTCCCTCTCAAGCTGCACTTTACTTAGCTAGGTATATTACCTTTTCCTTGGATTTTAGTGCATTTGTTGTGAAAGGCTTGTATTTGTGGTTGTCCTGTTGATGAGGATATTATTATCCTTCATGGTGGAGATCCTTGCAATGATTGTAGTTGAGCCATTTTTATTTGCTTGCTTGCTATTTAAGATTTGAGTCGTATCCCCATTTGCTTGGATTGACATCTTCATTGTAGTGGCTTTGAGGAATCTTGATAATAATAAAATGCTAGATACAAAGGAAAGCAAGTCTATTTAGTTTTATAACTTTATATTTTGTGTATACATCATTTAATTTATTAAATTACAAATGCTATATTGTTTTTTGATAGTAATTTAACTTCTATTTTGAATCTTCCTTTTGCAATTTTCTTCTATCTAAAATGCAATTGCTATCAAATATAAATAGGTTTACAATTCTTCCACTGCAATTTTCTGAGTCCAAACTTCTTGGCTACAACAATACTCTCAAAATAATACATTTAATATATGTCAAATATGATTTTTGTTATAGCTATGGGGCGCCCAAGGCTGAATTTTGAATCAGAAGAGAAAAGGAGACAATATCAATGACAATACCAAAGAGAATATCAAAGGGAGTATCAAAGATGACAATGGGAACAAACGAAAGGAGTTGAAAGGGAATAATGAAGAATAAGAGAAAATGAAGCTTAAAGACAAAGATATGCTAGAAGAAGGGAAGGCATAGCAGTACAAGAATTAGAATTTCAAAATAGAGAAGAACAAAATATAATTAGACATATCCTTGAAGAACTCTCTCATTTTGAAAGAGAAGAAAACCATCAACATAAGATCTACACTCAAGTGAGAGCTAAAATCAATCTTCTGATGCAAATATCAAAAATCTAAATATTGAAAATGAAATTCAAGATCAATAGTATTTGTTCAAGAAACACCTCAACATGCAATTCCAATTGACATCCATTTAACTATAGAAAGAAATGAAGAAAACATACAAAACCCAAATGGAATGCTTCAAGATGACTTCAAAAGATTCAAACTATAGTTTTGGCATCAATTTGACAACTTTACAATGACACATATGTTATATTTATCAAAATGTTACTTAGGAATCGTAGTAGGTTGCACACGTGAAGGTTTGATATATAATAGATGTCGACAAGAGATCTAGGTATTCATAGATTTTTAGCTTCAAAAAATATGGATCCTAGGTCCCAGCCAGAGGAGCTTGCAAACTTGACTCAGGTAGAAGAAATTCTAATTGCACGTGTCAACCCAATACAACAAGTAAAAAATGCAATAGTTGGCCAATATAAATACAAAGGACACACGATAAGTTTCCCACAAAATGTTGAACATGTTTAAATTTTTTTGCCACATACAATAAATCATTTGCCAATCGTTATTATTCAAACCTAAGGGATCAACATAGAACTAGTTGTAACTTTATAATCAATAGAGATCATATGTATAAAGCACTAAAGTACAGAGTAGACCATGACAATATTTACTTTGATGTTAGAATTGATGAAAATGCTATGGACAATCTATCAAGAAATTGTGATGAAAATATTTTGAATAGATTGAAGGTAGTGCACATGGAATTCAGTTATGATGCAAATAAAATGATTGTGGGTCCAATGATGAACACATATGAAACTAATATAATTGACCACACAACATTAATGGCTTCCAAACTTCCTAATACTCAAAGAGAGATGGAATTTATTCATGCATGGGTTAATAATTGTGATGCAAATCCAACAACATTAATTGATTGGCTAGGGATTAGTGCATCTCCTATTAATGAGTATGTCATTGTCATGACCCTCCGTGTCAAGTTTTGCCTACCAATTGATACAAACATTACAAGTTTTAGTATTATTTTGGGATATTTTAGGTTTGATTTGAATAATGTTGACAATTGTTTTATGGTTAAATTTTAATTATGATTATGATGCTTATATGGATTGGTCTCATGTTGAGAATATTTTATATTTGAGAAAAAAAAAGAAAATACAATGTAGTTTAGTTAATATTCAGTATCAGCCTAGAATGAACAATGGCTTGTGCAAGGATGAATTATGTTGCTTTTATAAATGGGGAATGAAGCAAATGTAATTACCTTGTGTCTTATGATGATTATAAGTCCATGATACCTCAATTACAAAGCTAATATTTTATACTAATGTTTTTGATTGAGTGTGATTTGATCTTAGATTTGAAAGAAGCAAGCGACAAAACTAAACTCATAACCAAGAGGTAAGTACTTCAATTACATGATATGGACATAGTTAACATTTATTTCACTCTTTCTATTATAATTCTAGTTGTTTCTATATGTGCATCATATGGTATAAAAATTATCTTAATGTGAGTAAAGATAAGAAATTTAGGTGAAAAATTTAAATCGGATACTTGATGCTACTTCCAATGTTCAAATGGATTCCGTGAATGAGGATGTATAATTTTAATAGTTTTTTTCTTTTTATCCTTATTTTGATTACATTGCATGAGAAATTATTTAATTATTCTTCTAGAGTCTTATATAACCTAAGGTGGAAGTGAAAAATATAACATGGGCTAATTTCTATACAATATGAACCTGGAATGAACAAATATTTTGGAATGGATAGAGTATAGTGATTTATCTATGATAAACAAAGTAGATGGAATAGTATTTTTGTTACATGATGATTATGAGTCTATTTTGATTTGCTATGGTGTTATGTTGCACTAGCGATTATGATTAAGTATGGTATGATCTTAGACTCAGAAGAGTCAAGTGGTAGGAAATACTTTTTATGATAATGAGGTAATGCGATATGCACACTTTAACATTGATGAAATCTCCCATGTATGTTTCAATGCAATTATTTACAAGGTTTGAAAAGTGACTAAGATCAATTCACTAGAATATAATTCTAGGAACCGATTTGTATGTACATCTTAAAATATAGGTATTTCAAGTGTTATTGCGTTGTATTGTAATCTAGGAATTCATGAACCCAACTACGAAGTTATTCACCTTTCACTGAATGCCAAGGTTGTAGTAAGTAAATTTTCATAACATTTACTTATGTGTGGGCGTGTGTTGGGTAGAGTAGTGTGTAATAATAGAAGTTACACAAGGAAATGGAATTATGATTATACATGGAAATTGTCATCCATGTTACTTGCTTTAATTATAGCCAATTGTAAAATTGATAATAATAGCATTTTAGAGATGTTCAAATATTTTTAGAAAATTTCCACACTAATGCTATTCGGCAGTTACAATACTTAATGTTGGAAGTTACAGAAAGGATTCAAGGCATACAAATGGGAGAGGAGCCTATGAAAGAAGACATAGGTATTCACTTGTGGGGGGGGGGGGGGGGTTACTTTTCCAGATCCAAAAAGGATTCAAGGCATGCAAATGGGAGAGGATCCTATGAAAGAAGACATAGGTATTCACTTGGGGGGGAGGGGGGGGTGTTACTTTTCCAGATCTAGAAAGGATTCAAGGCATGCAAATGGGAGAGGAGCCTATGAAAGAAGACATAGGTATTCACTTGGGGGGGGGGGGGGTACTTTTCCTTATTTCTAGAATGGCCCATACACGACCACACAATCAATAATTTCCAGATAACAGAGGATTAACAAGGATTTTTGAAAGGGGGGGGGGGGTGGTCATTGGATTGGGTGACATAATGGAACAGTTTACCCTATATTAGCGAATCTTTTGATTGTTGGGGGGTGAATCTTCTTGGCTTTTCTGGAACAAATTTCTCATCTTTCAAGTTGACCCATAGTGGGAGATCGGTAGCATGCTTATTTTTAATCTTCATATATGTTTATGCATTTGTATATGATATTTAAAACTTTATGAACTCCTTGGTTCTTGTCCTTTGATTGTTGTAGGATGGTATTTATGAGTTTAATTGTTTGATTCAAATTATTTATTTATATGTACTTTATTCAATAGAATCAAGTATGTTCAAGTCTTTCACTCCATCAATTATTGTCAGATAATATTAGGTGGGAAAAATTAAAGAACTTATGGAATAGGTGGATTAGGGGAATCTTTTACGGTTGATGGTTATTTTAAGGAATCTTGAGAGTTAATGTTAATAAGAAAAGGTTGATGTATTAGTTGTATTAATGCTTTAAGGTAAAGTAAAAGTGTCAATGAAAGGATGAATGAATTGTCAATGTGTTAAAGTAAGGGATTTGTGTATTAATGTACATGTTATATTGACCTCACAAAGTTATGTGAAGCTTTTATGTTGGAGTAATAGAGTTAATATTAACTATAGACTGAGGGACGTGAAGTGAATGGTTATCAATTTGAACATGACTGCGTTCTCTTTATTGATGCGATGTGTTCTCTGTATGTTAAGATTAACCTGTATGACATGGAACCAAGGGGACTATTGATGGTTGACTTGTGTGTTTAAATTAAAAGTTGACTAATATTGAAATATAGATTAGCTTAATGCAATCTTCTTATTGTGAATTATATTATTTGTTTAGTTGGAATAAATATTTTGCCTTGGATAAAATGATAGAACATATAGAATGCTTGAGTTGAGATAATTCCATTGTCATTGGAAGACATTTATTGATTTTCATTTGTGTTGTGCATTTTAGATTGGCTTAAGTGGACACTTGTGCGAAATTCTGAGGAGTATTTGATATAATTTGCCTTTATGTATATATTATAGATTTATTAATATTCATTAAGTATTGCATCATAGTTCCTTCTAGCATCCATCAAAGTTGATTAGATATCGGTTGGGTGCATGTTAGTATTTTCATGATTTCTTGATGTGCAAATGCGTTCTTTTATGATGAATTAGAGCCCAATGAAATGGTAAGTATATATTGGATTAGTATTCTTGTGATTATTTTAAATATTGATTTTAGAACACCTTATTACTTACTCTCATTTTCAAATTGTAAATTGTATTAACACATTGATCTTACCTAGTATATGCTTCCACCATACAATGCTTTGGAGAGGTAAATGTTATGGCATCATCTTATATGAGATAATCACCCAAACTTGGTAGAGGAATCATATAGTCAAATTATTTATGTCCTTAAAAAGTTCATGTCAAAACAAATAGGAGGACATTAGTTTTCATGAGGATTATGGTCATTAGAGAATGTTATGGACCCCATTGAGTAATAATTAGGATATTATGGTTGGGTGCTTAAGCAAAAGTAGGGATTTTAATTGAAGTTACAATTCTTTCGAAATAATGGTAAGGGTTAGTAGCGATTTACTTATGATGTAATAGGGATACTTGAATCTTGGTTATAAGAAGTTGTTATGTCATAGATGTTTTGATGGTGTACTAACAAATTTAAAATTACAAAAAATATACATTGGCAAATGTTTTCTTAGTAGTCTTAAACAAGCAATTGGTGGTTTGATATTAGCATATGGATTGATATTATAGTAATGCATAGTCCTTGGGTTATTTAACTTTGGTCATCGATTAGAAGTACACTAGACTATAGGAGATCATGAACTCTATGATAGGGTCTCATTTTGGTCAGCAACTTGATATTTAATAGTATCACATACTCGACATGTACGTACTCTTGGTTGTTTCCCTGATCACTATATCCTATTGAACTTGTGGAGAACCCACACTGAATAGTCTCTTGTAAAGAATGATTTGATTCCAAGCAATTATTATATAGTACTATTAGCGGTAACCCTTATCATGAATAGTAATGATTGTATGGTGAGTTATAAGCCTTGAGTAGTTGTAACCTGAGCTAAACCCTTGTCTATATCTAGGTATGCGTCTCTATTTCACCTTAGTGGGTGACATCCGACAAGAGATCTATTTGGGGGATTGGACCCTAGAAAGGGTTGCATACCCACTCTTATTCCATCATATTAGATGGGTTTCTAGTTGTTTTTGTGAACTACGATGTCTCTGCGCATTCACATAGGCAAGGCCTTCTGTGATGAGCCCTCGAGACATTAGGTCTGGCCCTTAGGTCTTTCTCCTTTTAGGTTTCGATTGATCTTACTGTACCTTTCCATTAGTATGCATATCTTAATCATCTTTATAAAATCAATAATCATATATTGTATGATTGAATTGGTTAAGGTATTAGTATGATTTGATATGGAAATCACATATTCTAATATATGCTAACCTTCTATTTTATATCTAGACAAGTAGACAAATTTGCGGATGTAGGTCTTAGAAGAAAAGGAATTGCATAATGATGGATTAGAGAGAGAAACTTGAGAATGAAGAAGGTATGATTATTTGTACCCAGTAGAAGCCATATGCTATTATTTATCAACATTGTATGGATTTAGATACTTGCTACAATATACTTGTGTTGAAGTTTTACAAATGTGTTATGTGGTTTCAAAAAAAAAATATTATTGTTGAATCCATAAGTTGGAATGGGTTATTACAGTCACATCAAGATTAGTCAATATGACATTCTTGACATTATTTCTTGATGGAAGCTATGACTGGTTAGAACCTCGAATTAGGCGAGTGCATCTAGATGAATTTGCGAAGCATCTATTGCAATATAGGGACCATCATTTTGGTCAACATCAAAGATTCAGATATTTTATGATGAATATGACAATGAGACATCACACACAAAATTCATCAGTTGTATTTGTGAAAAGAACTTTCAAGACATGCCAATCACCATTAATGAGTTAAGTCAACACATGACAAATATGCTGTAATCCCATCTAGCTAATAAACTAATGTTGTTTGGAACCAAATTAAGGGGTAAAAGGTCATATGGGACCAAATTTTGTGTAGAATTGGCATACATGCTTAATCAAACAGGCTCTCCTACAATATTCTTCACATTGAGTGCTGCATATATGTATTGGCCTGATTTGCATGCATTAATGCCAATAACACCCCCAAGTAATCCATGAGAAGCTCAAATTTGGTGAAAACAAAATGTCATAGACTATCCTCATATAGTCGCACACTACATGCATGTAAGACATTCAATATTTAGAAAATAATTCTAGAAAAAAGGAATAAATATAAAAGATTACCAGATTAGATATGAGTGGCAACATAGGGGGTCACCACATGTGCATGGATTAATTTGGATGAATGGAGCACCAAATATGGACAACAATGATTGGCCAAATGAGGAGTAATGAAAAAATGCTGAAATATTTTGTTGTCCAAATGAGGAGTAATGAAAAAATGCTGAAATATATTTCCATTCCATTGTTCATGCATGGAATCCTAGACAAGATCCACATTAGCAAAATATATAGGCATGTACATAAAAATCCAAACCTATATATCTAATATATCACGTAAATTTTTTATACTTCATAATATAACTAACACATTCATTTTTATTTCCTATTGTAGTCATTCCAAAGTCTCCTTCAACATCCATGTCTAAAAAATACAACACAACTTGAAAAGATAGATATTAAACATGACCATGAAGAGGTACTAAACTGTGTAGAACGACACACAGTTTGTAGGGAGGGTGCATGCCTACAAAAAAGGGAGGAAGAATGGTTTGCAGGTTAGTATTTCATTGGTAAAAATATTAATACAATGTTTAAATATATAAAAATTATGCAAATTAATAAAATATATGAGTTCATATTCATTGTAGGTATAATGCTCCTTAGTCATTGAATCTGGGTGAATCTAGATTATATGAAGACATAAAAATAGGAGACAAAAAAATTGAACCAACAAGAAATGATCAAAGAGTGAATACGCATAATCGCTACATACTACAATTGTGGAGAAAAAATATAGATTGGCAACTTGTTCTTTTCAAACATGTAGTAATAAAATATATTGCAAAGTATGCAACAAAAGAAGAGAAAATCTCATAAACATACAACCAAATGTTGTTGCACCTATCAAACATGGAGAAACTAGACTATTTGGCTATATGAGCATATATAATACTTCTAATAGAGACAAATATAGAAAGCGACATTGGAGCTCAAGAAACATGCCACATGTTTCTAGAACTTCCATTAGTAGAGAGAAATAAAATATTTGTTAATCTAAATGTTTCACGTGAAGTATTGAAACCTATAGCTATACATACTGAAGAGAACAATGAAGAACAAACAATATCTCTCATTGATGGATATAAAACAAGGCCTCCTTCTATGGAAGATGTCTCGTTAATTTATGTAGCTCCATATCATGGATATATAATCCTAAATGAAGAAGAGACAATAAATGGGAACCAAGACAAAATCCATCTATTGTTAGAGTTTTTTAAGGTTTGTATCCATTCCTCCACGTGACTTATAAATGGATTCTTTTATTGATTAGAGTTATTTTTGTAAAAACCATTCCATGACATAGAAAGAGATATTGGTCATGATAATGACTCAATAATAGAAAAGTAGGAATCGTTCAACTACAATCCTTGGCATGTGGAACAAACAACAACTATATAAAATGTTGAAAATACCAGCGATTCTGAAATTTAAGATGATGAACCTGTTCAAAGAAATATCATAGAGCATGAATGAGAGATTATATCAGGACTAAATGATGGTCAAAATATACAATTTTTTAAATTGGATATGTTGGGTAGAAGAGACATTGATAGACATACAAATTGGTCTCATGAATATCAAGGTGAAGAGTATGCAGTTAGAGCAATTAATTTCATAACCAACATGAGAGATCATGGATGTCTCACACATGAAAATGTACCACAATCCATCAACTACACAAACCTCAGTGCTAAAAAAACAAAATCAATCAACATAATTATGACACATTACCATACAAATCAAAATGGAGAGACACTATTCATGATAATACAAGGAACAACAAGAACAAGAAAGTCATATTTAATTGGTGCCATTAGTCAAGCTCTTCAAAATGCACCAATCTAATGTCATTCTCCCCTTCTATTACTTTCACCAATAGGAGTTGCAACATTCAATATAGGAGGCTCCTATACAGTTCATTCAAAATTGAAAATCCCAATATGAAATTTTTCTCAGCTAGAAAGAACAAGACTTACAAGTTTTCAAGAAGAGATAACACTTATCAAATATATTTTGATTGATGAAATGAGCTTCATTTGTCAAAAAATGCTGGAAAATATAGATTCTTGACTTCGATGTAAGCATTCCCACAAAATGCACATAGAAGCTTTGCAGGAACACTTTTCATTATAACTGTTGAAAACAACTATTTTATATAATATCTAATATAAATCATATATATGAAACTTCTATAATATTACTATATAGTTTTGAAAAAAAAAAATTGACAATTATTTTTCAGGAATATCTATGATTTTGGTTGGAGATTTGGGCCAACTGCCTCTAGTCAATGATAGATTGGCATATGACAACAATAGATGGGCAAAGTTACTATGGGAGGAATTCAAAACCGTGATTATATTAGATAAAAATTTTAGACAAGATGGACAAAATATAGACCAACAAAGATTTTGTCAAATTTTGACAAATCTAAGAGATGCAAACCCAAACATTGATGACTAGACATTTCTTATGACAAGAACCCCTTCTAGCATAGATGCTACATGCAATTCTGAGTTTAACAATACTATCCATTTGTTCTCCACAAATGAAAATGTTCATAATCATAATAAGAAAATGTTATATTCATTGAAGCATCCCATTGCACGCAGTGTTGCAACAAAAGTAGTGTGCGATGAAAAATGTGTGTGCGAATATTAAGGACTAAAAAGAAAGGTAATTAATCAAGAAAACACAATAAATCATAAACCTCAAGATTAGAATGGTAAAAATATAACAAAGAACAAAATGATAAACAAATGAAAACCATAATTCCCGCTTTAATTTGTTTATTCCACGATTGGATGTGTGCTAATGACATAGCTTCAGATGCTCGATATTGCTCCATGATGATAGATGAAAATGATAAAGGATGGGTTGAGGGATAATTCTAGCAGAATAATGGTATGATGTATGAAAAATAGATTAGAGAAGATTTGGTCTAAAAATGGAGGGATTAAATAGGAGATGAGAGGAAAGAGAAGGGATCTCAAAATGCAACACTTTTCCTAAAAGAAGACAAGTGGCATGCCAAAGAGAGCCAATTGGAAGAAGATTCCATACTTCTCAAAGGGAAAAGATAAATGTCTCAAAGGAGGGACACATGTCTTGGAAAGGAATGACATGTGTCCTCAAGGACACATGTCTATTTGGGGAATAACAACCCAAATAAAATAATATCTTCCTAATAAATAGGAAAATTAGTTAGAATGTGCACACATGTGTGAGAAGGGAGGAGGTTAAAAGCGATAGGATAAGGTTGGTTATGGAGGATAGGGTAGTTAGAACCCAAGGGTAAGGATAGGGGGTAGGTTTAGATGGGGTTTAGGTTAGAAGCTGGTTAGAATGTAGGAGACATGACACTAATTTAAATAATTAATTAATTATTTAAATGGGGAGAGGGTAATTAATTAATTAAAGGGGATTGGAAAGGGATCATTAATTAATTAGGAATTAATTAATGGGAATAGAATGAAAGGGGGATTAATTAATTAGGAATTAATTAATAGGATAGGATGAAGGGGGATTAATTAATAAGATAGGATGAAAGGGGGATTAATTAATTAGAAATTAATCAATTCAAAGGGATTGGAAGGGGAGAATTAATTAATTAGATTAATTAATTCAAGGGATGGGCTAATTAATTAAGATATATAATTAATTAAATGGCTAAGGAAAATAAATTTGATTAAATTGATTAACCACATTTAAGTGTCTACATTTTGCCCCTCTTCACGATGCCACTAGAATAGTGTCAGTGCGAAGACAATAAGACACTTTTGAGGGAAGAAAAAAAGGGGGGGGAGCAAGAAAATGCCCCAGGTGGACGAAGGAATGGGTAGGGATGCCCCCTTGAGAGGGTGCATGGGGAAAAAGGAACTGGGTGACATCTTGAAAGAAATAGTGCCCCAATGTACATGATAGAAGGAAAGAAACATAACGGGAAGGGGAGAAAAATACAAATGCAATGGATGATATGGATGAAATGATCATAGAGCACGAGCACCGCAAAATAGGATGCCATGTACGAAGGACTTATTTTGATTTAGCAATGTCTGTGAGCCACCAAGGTATAAGGAACTAGGGTGGAATTTCACAACCAATGCATGGACTGACACATATAAACAAACACACAAGCTAATCTAACACCACATAGAGTTATAGAGACCCTACATGAAATGCTGCTAGAAGAACCCCAAGAAGAAGATATGCCCCAATGTAACATGAGATAAATAAGACCTCATGAGGGTACAACAAGGAGCACATCCAAAAGACACGCCAAGTAAAAAAAACCAAAGCAACAAGATCACATCCTGAGCATTGTTATTCCTAGCGCACCATGATATAAAAGATCATAGCGACCAAGAGGAAATAAAGCCCTCAGGAGCTTAAAAAGATAAACAAAGATAAAAAATAATCAAAGCCAACACGAGGGCATCAAATATATTTTGCCAAAAGGATGAGGATTTGATGATGTCCAAATTGAGGAAGGATACATCCTACACAAACAAATGATGGGTGTTGGTGAGAAGGATACATCTTGGAACAACACCAGGATAAAAGATTGACGATGAGATGACAAAATAGATTTGATATGATCATGATGGCAGAGATGCTCAAAGATGATTGCTGAAGAACCAAATGATAGGATATGATCTCGAAGGACAAGATCGACAAATGCCTATGTATATCGACACCTATATACAAGATGTACAAGAGATATGGATGATGGAAGAAGACCTAGGGATGGGAAGGATGTTGCCTTAGTCAATATGAAAAGCCACAAGAGATTGATGATGAATGGGGTGTTGATGTGGGAATGATATATCCTAAAATAACACAAGGATTGGGAAGGATGCATCTTGATGATCATGATTGGATTGTGATCAAGGCTTGCAACAAGGATGGGAACAAGACCAAGGATAAGATTAGATCATTGGATTGGTTCTTGACCTTGGATAGAGAATGGATAAGGATAAGACTGGCATGCTAATGCAGAGGCTTATACGATGCACACAAACTTGGGAAACATATCAATGCCAATCAGACATATTTCACAACAATGGCTTAACACTCTTCACTAGACACTTCTCAATCTTCAAAACACCCTTACAGTAAAAAATATTCAATAGAAACCAAACACCAAATCATACTCTTTAACCCCTCACATGAAAAACCATGATTAACCATATGACTAAGTTTAGGATAGAAACTAAGATTATGACAACCAATCCCTCTTTTAGGACAATCGACTCTAAGTGGTAAAACTCTTTAGTAGTCCTTCCAAAAATGAATTCTATGGTAAGTATAGGAGTATAAAAACTATCCAACATCCTATATTAGACTAACAACAAAAATACACCCCATTTAGGTTCTTTGCAAAATCTTGTAGACTGTTGGTTACTACGTCTAAGACATTGTCCAATTTATGACAACCATATGACTTGACTGCCAAACCATAGTAAGATGATTAAAATCCCTTCCTTGCCCTTGTAAATGTTATGTGAGGGTTATAAACATATTATACGGTCAATACAAAGACTTTTTAATAGCATGAATTGATATCTTAATGGATCAACCAAACTATGATTGTCCAAACCATTACCTTGTTTGATTTTTGGTTATGAACTGCGATGAATAGTCATGAATAAATTTTTCAATATTTCTCATGAATAAAATCTCTCTATTCCGATTGTATATGGGTTATATATAGAAATTTTCCCCAATTTTCTGAAAGATCCAATAGTTAAAACCAAAGTTATGATTGTTTTACCAAAACGGGTTAACTCTAGGCATGGTTTTAATAGTTTTCAAAAAAATTAATTCAATCTTTCACCACATAAAATGGAAGGACCTCAAATAAAACATAAATGAAAGAAAAATCATAGTATTTAAACATCCAATAGGTTTCATAATAGGATCAATCCATATCAATGAATAAATATATTCAAATTAGCAAAAATGTCAGAATATAGCATTACAAAATAACATTTTATTGATCTTCATTCTTCCAAAACACACCAACCAACCTTGGATTCGACCTCCACACTCAAATATATAATATCTAAATAAAATAAAAACCCCAAACCAAATCCAACTGATTCTAACCACCCATTTTGCATTTCGACAACTTTTTGCAAATTTGAAAAAGTTGTCAAGCAACTTTTTGCAACATTTTGACAATTTTTACATTTTTGACATTTTTTGTCCAAATGACTCAAACTCTTCCTAATACATCTTAGACATGTTAAATATGAAATTTAGACATCATTACAACCCTTATTGAGTAATTTTATAAACTTTGACCAACTTTGACTTTCCTGGGACCTCATAGGTCTACATTGAACAAATGGCTTAAATGCCTTACAAAATGATACAAACTAATCTCAAATGATTATTAGAAGTTTATTTAAACACAAAACATAAAAAACACATTAAAAAAACTTTGATTTTACTCATGGAGGAATGTTTTCAAATAGGTGGGCCTTCACCATACTCCTGGGGGACAAAGAATTCAAGTCCCATTGAATGACTTGCTTCTTCTTCCTAGTCGTCCAGTTCTTTTGCACATTATGCTTGATTCCTCCAAGAAAATTTGGTTCTTTCCCCTTTTTCTTCTTCCGATGCCTTCTTTTACCAAACAGGTTCTCAACCTCTAGATTCCAAAAATCCAAGCCTTCAACATACATCTCCATGTCTACATGGATGTCTTCATTTTTCATTGCAGCAGTATATTCACCTGCATCAAATCCTAGCAAACCTGCGTATATCTTGTTAGAAATCAGAATTGCAACACCTTCATTAGTAGGTTCATCATATACATCAACTTGTCCGTCCATGACATTAATAGTAGGAACATTCATAGTGTAATCCTTGCCTATAACCACCAACAACAATCACATCCTCTTCTTGAGCACAAACAATAGTCTCAACATGAGATCCATCAGCAATTATACCATCATCTTTTTGTCCATCAACAATAACCTCATCATGAATATCAACATAAACATGCCTTTTCTTTGATTCATCAACAAGCAAATCAATTTGTTCATCTTCAAAAAGATTATCAAGCATTTGTAATGACCTTGCTCATCTTGGACAATAAGTTCAAATTCTACCTTTTCCCCTTGTGTTGCTACTTCTGTTTGCCTTTTCCTCTTTTGGATGGTCATCTTTATGGGCCACTTTATCTTTTCCTTGATTGGTAAGAGCCATAGCTTCCTAATCCACTGTGTCCAGTTGTCCAAGCCTTGTTCCAACTCTTGTAACTTCATTTTCCATTCTCCCTCTTCCTCCTTTATTCTTTCCTCTTCCTCTTTTCTCTTTCTCTTTTTGATGCAGAGTCCTACATACAAACACCTAAGGACAAGTCCAATAGGGTTAGGATTTGACCCTTCAAATGACCACAAGGGCCCCACAAGGAAAAACTCCACACCTTTGGTTAGGACTACTCACAAATCCACTAGGCTAACACCTCCTCAAGATGAGTAAAGAGGCCTCAACACCTTCAATACACCATTCCATGATTACATCTCTTTGAGGCTTTTGAATTGGTCCATTCATGACTGCTAAGGACTATTCCAAGCATTGGTTTAGGGTTTTGTCTTCAAATACTTATGCCTCCTTTGGAAACCTACTCCCTAGGCTAGTAGCCCTATTTAGCGAGAGAATTGACCTTAACTCTAAAATATTCCATAGACTCTGATAGAATAATCACCATTATAGATACCCTTTTGGGAGTTACACTCATCCCCAAAATGGGTTGGCAAGATCTACACTTTCAGGGTCTAAACCCCTTAAAGGCCCAGAGACCTAATTAGGGTGATTAGGCCAATTTTACAAAGAAACTACCATCTCTTGAATCCAAAATAAAAAATAAACTTCATGAGAATTTGGGGGATGGTGAATGACCTCTAATTCCTAGGTTGCATGCCTAGAATCTACCGTTACAAAGTTTTATGATGACTGTCCTAATTTTGCTTAAGGTAGTCACATAGAGATGCCTACCTAGATTCACCTCTTTCTCCTCACAACAAAGTATCCCCTGTAAAGCGGAAAAATCGAACCCTAGTCGTTCTCCCCTCCCCAACTCCAAGGAGAGAGAAGGGGGAGTCACTAGGGTTGATGGTTTTCACTTAGGAGAGACTTTACATTCAAAAGAGGGGTTGAAACCCACAAGATCCAATCCCACGCAATGCAAGATTGGGTTCTATATGAGTTTCAAGGGTTGTTATAGCAAGGATACCCTCTTTTGTAATGAAATGTGGAAAGAATGATTGAACTAAGAATGCATAGAAAGTGAGAAAGATTCGCTTATAAGCTGAGATAGGGATATGATATGAAGCTGAGGACCTGGAATTAGCAGTAAAATGTCGGGACGGTGCTGTTCTGCAAATTTGAGCAAAAGTTGACGGGACGATGGCGCCCGGCGTGCACACGGTCCTCTGAAAAATCCGCGAAACGAAGGGGGATCTGTTCGTCTCTGCACAAGGATTCCAGATCTTCAATTTCAGCCGCGTACCTGCAACCTAGACACAGAAAAGCGAAGACGATTGGGGGGTTAGGGATTAGGGGTTTGCCCTTAGGTCAAACCCCGGTTTTGGAATTAACCAAGAAATGAGAAATGCTGTAAATGTAAATGATTGTAAAACAAGTACTAGTACCTTGTTGTAAGAATGTTTGTATTCTTACATGCGAAGGTGTAGATGTTGTTGTATGTTGTATGTTGTATGTTGTATGTGGTATGTGATATGTGATCTCCTCTTCAATGGTTGAATCCTTGTCTTGAATGCAACACTTAGCCTTGAATGGAGACTTAGAATGATCAATTGCTTGAGGGAATGCTTGAATGCTTGAATGCTTGAATATCATTCCCACATCTTGTACACATATGTCCTTCCTCCTTTTTCCTCTACCCCAAATGGGAGAGGAAAATGTAGTTTATATACTTGTCAATTAGGGCTGATAGACTGATTTTTCCAACCTTGGGCCGACCAGGAAGTGTTATTTTCCAATTTGCAAACTTAAAGACCCGAAGCCCCATAGGAGACCGGGCCCAAAATAGGGCCAGGGACCAGAGCGCTGGGCGCCATGGTCCTGGGGGACCAGGGCACTGGGTGCCCTAGTCCTGAAGGACCAGGGCGCTGGGCGCTCTGGTCCCACCTCTCGGGACAGCAGGGTGCAAGGAGGGATCAGGCAGGGTGCTGGAAAAATGTAGTTTTTGATGTTGTAAACAGGTTTCGGGGTCTCCATTCAGGTTCCATGTTGCATCGCCATTGTGAAGACCCAAATGCGGTCGAAATTGCAAGTGTCGCAATTTTAGGATGCTACATTTAGCCCCCACTTTAGTGGGAGTATAAGCGTACGCTCATACTTCCGGTAAAGTACAAGGAAACAACATTGAAAAACTTTCACCACGTCAAGGAGGCAAGATACACCAAGCCCCCAGTGGTCTAAGGATCTTACGACTTCGATTGACAAAGTAAAAGGGAAGATCACGAGGGAGAACCATGACTATCAGTAGTAAGGTTCCCTCACTATGAGTCATGCAAGAAAGATATCAAAAATTTTCAAGGCAAAGCTAAATTTGTCAAGAAATTTTTAAGTATCTTGAAAAGATATGAACGGGATGTATGCCCCCCTACGTTAAAGCGATCGCACATGCCTCACCGGGGGTGATTGCTTTAAGGTAGTGATACATATAATAAATGAGAAAGGAGCACGTTATCGCAAGGATTTAGCCCCCAAGTGTGAGATAAGCCCAAGGATAATAGACACAAAACACAAAGCACAAGGTGACTTTGCTTTCCTCGGAGTCAGTATGCTGTATGATAATTCATGTATATCATATGTATGTATGCATAATTGTTCTTCATTCCCCAATCAAGGAAGGTCACCTAGAAGAAGGGAACACATGTATCTTTTGAGTCAACATGAGAGAGACCAAAAGAGATCTCAATGTTTTGCATCGTCCTCAAGTAGACAACACTAAGGACAACAAATAGAAGAATGAGAATAACATATAGAAGAAGTAACAAAAGAGAGCAGGAGAGAATCTGCTATGCTAATGAACTAGTCTAGCACGTCATCTACCCCCCGATCTTGCTGATCAATGTTTCGGGAAGGTAGGAAACACACTAGAGTAGGAACATCCAACACAGCAGATGGAGCTATCACAAGATCCAAACAAGGGCTATGTTCATGTTCCGAGCCACGTTGTTCTTGTCTAGGAGCTAGGATAAGTGCTTTAGAAAATTCATTAGATAGATAATTATCAACATCAACATGTTCATATTCACTATCAGAATGAACAGGAGTAACATTTTCATCTATATCATCATCAAGATTTATAAAAATAGGATCTTTAACTCACACAGGATCAAGACCATCATGCATCTTATGTTTAGGAGATTTTGGCTCGATCATCAACTGAGGAGAAAATGGAATAATATTGGCTGAAGGTGTTTTTGGGGATTGCAAAGTTTGAGCTCTAAGACGACGCTTTCGCTGGCGTTCACGTACAGAACGGTTTCATCTAGTCTTAGTAGGAAGTTGAGAAGATTGAGGAGTAGGAATGTTCTCATCCTTATCACTTGGGTGTTTAGGTTGTGGTCTCTTAGGTTGAATAATAGGAGAAGAGGAAGGTCTCTTCTCTCCATAAGAGGAAGGAGGAGGAACTGCTCCATATAAGGGAGGAATACTCGGTTTAGGAAGGAGACCAAGTCCATCATGACGAGGAGGGATAGGTCTACTTTTAGGAAGTTTATTAGATATAGGCATAGTCACATCCATAGGGATGGGTTGGGAATCTTCTTGAGGAAAGACATTAGTTTTATCTTTCAAAGGAAGAACTTCCTTCTCAAAAACGATAGGAATATCAAGTTTGGGTGTTCTAGGTTCACTTAGAGATAGGATCATATCTTTTTTCCACTTTTGATAAGATTTGAAAAGATGATCACTTCACGGAGGAAGGGGTTGGAATTGTTTAGGCCAAAAATAATCAAGAGGAACGCTAGAAGTTCTTTCGGCTGGTTTAAAGAGACTATGATTGATAGTAACAACTTCACCATTATGGGGAAATTTCAAACACTTGTGAATAGGAGAAGCAATAGCTTTCATGGAAGATAGCCAAGGATAGCCTAGCTTCACACGAAATTGTTCGGATGATGGAATAATAGAAAAGTCCACATCAAGGGATTTGTTATGGACCTCAATAGGTAATGTAATAGAACCAATTGCAGGAGAAGAAAATGCATCAAATAGTTTCACAACCAAATTTTTTTTGTCATAGATCACTTGATTCAATTGCAAAGTAAAAAGAAATTCTTCAGTAATGACATTAACCATGCAAGAAGGATCAATAAGCACTCCACGGCAAGGTGTATTTTTGACTTTTGCAACTATATATAAAGGACCATCAGGTGCCCTGATAGTTTTGCTAGAATCAAAGGTGATGGAAAGTTCTTTAGGGATTTTCTGCTACTCCACAAAGTTAATTACATTCGGAGTCATGGACACAAGATCATCAGGTGAGACAGAGGAATCATTAGTATCAATCGCATTAGAGGTATGAGAAGTTAATGGATCAGTAAAAATCTGAAGATTTTGGTTAGGAGGAGCTACAGATGTGTTGCCTTTATCATTCACTCCAGAAACAGAGATAGTATTATTATCAATCAAATCTTGAATTTTACCCTTTAAAGCAAAACATTTTCTAGTATCATGCCCAGGTTGACGATGAAATTGACAAAAAGATTTGTTATCAAAATAGGGTGAATTAATCTTTGAAGGATCTATTTGCCTTATAGGAGGAAGAGTAAGCACATTTTGTTCCAATAACTTATTCATAATACTATGCAATGATTCATTCAAAGGAGTAAACTTTCTTTCTTTCTTGAAAAACTTAGAAATAGGAGGCACACCTGATGCTGCATTCACATTGTTGTTGATGATGTTTTCATTGAATTTAATGGACTCTCTGTTCGGTTTAAAATTCCCAAATGGTTGTTGACTACTATCACCCTTATCACTCAGAGCCATAGGATGTGATTGTTCCATTTGACTCACAGTCAGTTGATAATGGTGAAGAGTTGGGCACAACTGTTGGAAAGAAGTAAACTCAGAAAACAGAAGTTTATCTCGAATATCTTTTTGTAAATTAGAAATGAACATTCTTTGAATATCATTGTCAGGCACTGGAAAAGCAATTTGAGCATACAAATGCTTATATCTACCAATGAAATCAGTCACTTTTTCTTTAACACCTTGTTTACAATGCATTAAATCAATCAAAGTAACTTTAGGACTTATATTGTTTTGAAATTGTTGAATAAAAGCATTTGCAAGTTGTTCAAAAGAAGTAATAGAATAGGAAGGCAACGAGCAATACCATTGTAGGGCTTTGTCTCTTAATGTTCTAGTAAACAGTTTTGCAAGTAACCTTTGGTCATAAGCAAAATCAGTACATATTGTTTGAAAGGTCTTAACATGTGTTAGAGGATCACCCTTACCATTATAAAGCTCCAAATGTGGAATTTCAACCTGTTTAGGGGGAATAGCTCAGACAATGTCAAGAGAAAGTGGGCTCGCAACATCAAATGTGGGCACACTAAACTTAGATTGATTCATAGAGGCAATTTGTTGCTGTAAAGAAGAGACAGTTTGTGCAAGATTGTTAATGGTCGCTTCAGTCGAAGAGTTCATATTAGATGTGTTAGATTGTGATGGAGGTGTTATGTTATTGAAAGAAGGTAGAGAGTAAGGTGGTGGGACACTATGATATTTAGTCATAGGAGATGATTGGACAGGAGGAACACTACAAGGAGGAATGGAAAACGAATTGCCCCCTTGTGTCATGTTTATTTGTGGTGATATAATAGGAACACTTATTGAAGGAATGAATGAAGAAGTCAGATTGAATGAAGGAAGAGGGTTGATTGAAGAAGAGGGATTGCCCCCATGACTAGTGATCATAGGAGGAATGTCTTGTATTGAAGTAGTCATTATGTTTGATGTAAAAGTAGGTATACTAGCAATAGAAGTCGTCAAAGGAATAGAATGATCAACTTGAGTAGGAGGTATTGTATAACCCAAAGTTTCAGCACAACTCTTCATAGGCATCACATTTGAATCCACAATGTGTGCAATACCACGCAAAATATCAAATGCATTCTTATCACTTTGAAGCATACGTTTTAGACCCTCAATTAAAGGAAGAGCTTGACTATCAGGGTATTCTTGAGACATCCATTGTCGAAAATCATCAAATTGGTTATCCAATTTTGAAAGTTGTTCTACAGAAACCTCATGGAGAGCTTCTTCATCATTAAGAGGATTAGAGGAATTACCCATGTCCTCATTAAAAAGGCCATTCAAATTAGGTTCCATCTCCTCGGTAATTACACCTTGGAAAGACTTAATTCTAAGGCTTCGTCTAACGGGAATAGTGTAAGTAGGGCTTATTGTTGTAAAACTCATGCACTAAGGAAAGAGAGAAGATTTTGAATTTTAGAGGTAGCAAATTTCAGTAAAATCAGCCAATCTTCTAGATTTAAGCTGTTAAATACAATCAGGACAATCTCCCGAAATTTCAGAAAAAATGTCAGGGACTGTGGCGCTCGGGGTGCACACGGTCCTCGCAACTTTTTTCAAAATTTACAGGGATGAAAGTTATGATGATTTTAAAGCTAATCTGAAAAAATTGAGTGATTTTACGATCTGTAGATAGGCCAAATTAAAGTTGCAATCTCAAAATTGAACCCTACTAAGATTGTCGAAAAATGCAAAATTTGAATTTTGAAAAAGAGAGGGAAACTGAAATTTTGGATTTTATGATTTTAGAGGGAATACCAAAAGCAATGCAAGTTTTGAATTTTAAAAACTGACTTGATTTCACGCAAAATTCAATTTTGAAAGTGGAAATCAAAGTTGTTGTAATTAAGCACTTAATTTCAAAAGTCACAAATTGCAAGTATTTGAATAAAGCACTGAAATTTTGAATGAATGATAACACACTTTTCAGATTTAGGATTGTAAGAAACACAATTTTGACACAAATTTCAATTTCAACAATTTTTGAATGATTAGAAGCCTCAATCCAAGCAATCGCTAGACCAACTTTGACTGTAATTTTGAAAGTGTTAGAATTGATGAAATCAGCCAAAATTCTGAATTTTAGCAGAAAAATACAGTAAGATCTAGCTCCCGAAATTTTAGAAAAAATGTCGGGGACGATGGCGCTCGGAGTGCATGCGGTCCTCGCAACTTTTTTCCAAATTTTCAGGGATGAAAGATATTATGATTTTATTGCGGAATCCAAAGTTATAGCTGATTTGGAGATGTTTTGATCAGTGAAATTGTCGGACAAAGGTTGAATCAAGAGGGTTTCAAAAATTAGGGTTTTGACACTTAACCACTTAATTTTCAAAATTAAAGCACAAATATGAATTGATAATTTGTAATAGAAGGGCAGATCTGAAACAAGCATTAACAATTAAACATTTCACAAGCTCAATTACTAAAAAGAAAATTTAGGGTTTTTATGCAATTAACCTCTAAAATTTTGCAAAAGATCAAACATGGAAATGTAATCAAGGCATCCAATTTTCAGATCTAACCATGAATAATCAGAAAGGATGTTCACGTCGGGTTCACCAAAATGTAAAGCGGAAAAATCGAACCCTAGTCGTTCTCCCCTCCCCAACTCCAAGGAGAGAGAAGGGGGAGTCACTAGGGTTGATGGTTTTCACTTAGGAGAGACTTTACATTCAAAAGAGGGGTTGAAACCCACAAGATCCAATCCCATGCAATGCAAGATTGGGTTCTATATGAGTTTCAAGGGTTGTTATAGCAAGGATACCCTCTTTTGTAAAGAAATGTGGAAAGAATGATTGAACTAAGAATGCATAGAAAGTGAGAAAGATTCGCTTATAAGCTGAGATAGGGATATGATATGAAGCTGCGGACCTGGAATTAGCAGTAAAATGTCAGGACGGTGCTGTTCTGCAAATTTGAGCAAAAGTTGACGGGACGATGGCGCCCGGCGTGCACACGGTCCTCCGAAAAATCCACGAAATGAAGGGGGATCTGTTCGTCTCTGCACAAGGATTCCAGATCTTCAATTTCAGCCGCGTACCTGCAACCTACACACATAAAAGCGAAGATGATTGGGGGGCTAGGGATTAGGGGTTTGCCCTTAGGTCAAACCCTGGTTTTGGAATTAACCAAGAAATGAGAAATGCTATAAATGTAAATGATTGTAAAACAAGTACTAGTACCTTGTTGTAAGAATGTTTGTATTCTTACATGCGAAGGTGTAGATGTTGTTGTATGTTGTATGTTGTATGTTGTATGTGGTATGTGGTATGTGATATGTGATCTCCTCTTCAATGGTTGAATCCTTGTCTTGAATGCAACACTTAGCCTTGAATGGAGACTTAGAATGATCAATTGCTTGAAGGAATGCTTGAATGCTTGAATGCTTGAATGCTTGAATGCTTGAATATCGTTCCCATGTCTTGTACACATATGTCCTTCCTCCTTTTTCCTCTACCCCAAATGGGAGAGGAAAATGTAGTTTATATACTTGTCAATTAGGGCTGATAGACTGATTTTTCCAACCTTGGGCCGACCAGGAAGTGTTATTTTCCAATTTGCAAACTTAAAGACCCGAAGCCCCATAGGAGACCGGGCCCAAAATAGGGCCAAGGACCAAGGCGCTGGGCACCATGGTCCTGGGGGACCAGGGCACTGGGCACCCTAGTCCTGAAGGACCAGGGCACTGGGCGCTCTGGTCCCACCTCCCGGGACAGCAGGGTGCAAGGAGAGATCAGGCAGGGTGCTGGAAAAATGCAGTTTTTGATGTTGTAAACAAGTTTCGGGGTCTCCATTCAAGTTCTGTGTTGCATCGCCATCGTGAAGACCCAAATGCGGTTGAAATTGCAAGTGTTGCAATTTTAGGACGCTACATCCCCTACAAAAAACCATGAAAAAACTAGAATACATAGGCCAATACTACACTCCACCAAAGGAAGAAGCTTCTATATCGAAAGAATGCAAGATATGACCATTTTTGGCTAAAACGCTAGCCAAACCCTTACTTTCTAGATTACAGTCAGAAAAATGAAGGGTTCTCCGTACTCATAAATGATAAAATCCTTAGAACACCACCAAAATAAATCTCATTTGACCCTCCAACTACTCCATGAATGGTTTTTCTCAATTCAATCCATATAAGGACGTACAATCTCTGCAAACTCACAATTTCTGGGGAAACTCAGTTTTGTTCGTGTCTTATTGCATCAAAAATTCAAACCACAACCTCTCCAACCTTGGGAATTATGTCCATAAGGCTTATATCCCTTTCCAATGGTTACCAACTAAATTTGGAGGAGGTTGGAGCTGTTGAAAGGTTTACATCAATCATATTTTAAAAAGTTGCACTTTTGCTCTCAAAAGTTGCATTTTTGCATAAAATTTGTCAAACACTACAAGTTTGGGATCCACACAACTTGGATCAACCAAACACTACTAAGACATTCTAAAAACCTATCAAACACAAAAACAAACATCCGACTACCCCTATTGACCACATTGTCCCAATTGGCTTATCAAGTTGCCTAATTAGTGACATTGGTTTACATGGTGGGGTCTTTATTGAATACATGAAACTTGCATAAACACAAGACACTAAGACAAATAATATGATCCTAGTATTCATCCTCAGATCCATGATTTGCTTGTTAAAGAGGTGGCCCTGCACCATACTCCTCGGGAGAAGAGATCTCAAGCCCACTTGAGATCAGAGTCTGGATGTCTACACCATGGTTGGAAATTTGTTTATCTGTCATCCAAACTGCCTCAGAGTCTAGTTTGTCCTTCCAAGCCACTAAATACTCAATTTAATCCTTGTTCCTTGTCCTCTTTGTGATTCTAGTGTCTAGAATCTTGCTCAACTTTGGTGATTCATGCGTTGGAATATCATTGGCTGCGGCAACATGCATTGGTTCCTCCACTTCATTTCCGTCACCTTTGAAAAGTGTAAGATCAAACACATTGAAAATGGGTGACAATCCAAGATCGGGAGGAAGTTGGATTTCATAGGCATTCTGTCCATATTTCTTCAAAATCTGAGATTGTCCAATCTTCCTCTGCATGAGCTTGGTGTGCTTACCCTTTGGGAGTCTCTCCTTCTTCAAATGTACCCATACCAAGTCCCCAACACTAAACTGCGCATCCCTCTTTTTCTTATCAGCATAAGTCTTGTACTTCACAACAGATTGTTGGAGATGAGACTTCACTTGGTCATGGACCTCCTTGATGGCTGATGCAAAAGCTTCACCATCTGTACTAATGGGCTCTTCCTTGGGTAAATCCCTTAACTCCAATACACCCCTGTTGGCGTATGTGTAGAGTATGTTGACATAATGATATTGTATGTTGTCATTGATGTCAATATGATGAAGAGTGAACCGATATATTGAAGTAAGCACTTGCAAGAGAACGGATATATATGAAAAAGTGAAGTGGTATGCCTATTCAAGTGAACAGGTATGATGAAGTAAGCACTTGAAAGAGAACCAGTATTTATGAAAAAGTGAAGTGGTATGTTTGTCCAAGCGGACCGGTATGTTGGAATGTGAACCGGTATATAGAATTTTTTGTATCAAGGTTTCATATGGTATGATTATCGGTTGGGAGTCTTAGCTTTAGGGTTTCCGGTTGAAGTGTTCTATGCCTATGTGATTCAATTGATGACATTATGTGATGTGTTAGCATTGTAATGAAGAACAAATTGTGTTGCCATGTTAGCCTTGTGCGTGTGAAGGATCCTGCATGAAGGAGATTGATCCTATCTACCTCAGGAATGTGCGAAGTCTCTGTAAACGGTGGAGAATGCGTGATGGGTTATCAGCCTCCAAGAAGCGGTAAAGAATGAATGATGGAGAACATCTTGAGAGCTGTTCAAGACTATTGTAATCAATGCAATATGATCAACGGTTAAGATTGAATCGACTGAATTGCTTAACCTAAATATTTAGGGTTTAGGGTTTATGCTACCAACCTATGTATTTCCTATAAGGTCGATGTTCTTTTTCATGTTGAGGTTGTTGGCAAATGTTGTGTGTGTTTCTAAGTGCAAAGATACGTGATTCTTGCCAGACCAGATATGAGAATAGATACCTGCATAGTGTGAGTGCAGAAGGAAGGAGTTGAAGCGGATCTGCATTGGCATTGAGTGTTGTTACCAGATCATTGTAATACCTGTTGACCTCTAACCACTTCAATAGTTGGAAAATCCCTTAATAAGGTAGCTTTAACCGGCTTGCTGTAAATCCTTTAACAGGGTGACTCAAAATCATTGAGTTCTAAAAATCCTCTAACAAGGTAACCTTTAACAGGGTTTAACCCTTAACTGGGTATGTTAGCCATCCCTTAATCAGGTGATCCCTAACAAGATCGGTTCCCAACATAACCTATTGTAAAGTCTTTAACCAGACTAGGCTCCTACCAGAGAGGACTTCGAAAGGGTTCAAAGAACAGCTTGTGGGTATTCATCCCCACCGTGGTTTTTCCCAGTTGGGTTTCCACGTGAAAAATATGTGTGTTATGTGTGATTCTTTTCATGTGATGCTTTGTTATTCTCTCTTAAGTGGTAAAGCATGTTGAACCAGTAAGTCTTTACATTTATGTTGTAGTATTACTAGTGTATGCATATGGGTGAAGTGGAAATAAGATGTTAGATTGTGTGGAAAACTAAGTTACCAGTTTATGTCTTTCACTGTGCTTAACCGGTAGTAATCTGGTTTAGACCGGTGTCATTGCTTGCTAGTCAAAGTGCAAGGTTCTCAGTCAAATTGGTTCAAGGAAAAGTTTTTTTTGCTTGTACTGATTCACCCCCCCCGCTCAGTACTGGTTTGGTACTAACTATTCATCATTAATTCATCAACCCCTTGGGTGGATGCCATACACAATTCGGAAAGGAGACATCCCTATGCTTCGATTTATGGTTTCATTGTATGAAAACTTTGCTTGCGATAGTATGTTATCCCATTTCTCTCCATGTTGTCTTATGAAACATCTTAATAGGTTCTCCAAGGACCTATTGACAACTTTAGTTTGCCCATCCATTTGAGGATGGTAGGCTGATGAGAAAGCTAGGTTAGTTCCCAACTTCTTCCAAAGGGTCCTCCAAAAGTGACCTATGAACTTCACATCCCTATCTAAAACTATTTTTATAGGCAACCCATGTATTCAGACTATTTCTTTGAAGAACAAGTTTGCAACATATGATGCATCACAAGAGGTTTTACGTGGCAAGAAATGAGGCATTTTGCTAAATCTATGCACCACTACAAAAACACTATCAAACCCCCTCGTCCTAGGCAAACCCAACACAAAATCCATTCTTATGCTTTCCCATGGCCTAGAAGGAATGGGTAAGGTTTGGTACAAGCCTGCATTGGTAGATTTTCCCTTGGCTTTTTGATAGATTACACATGTCTCCACAAACCTCCTTACATCTGCTTACAACTTAGGCCAGTAGTAATGTATTTTCACAAGGTCAAGGGTCTTGTAAAGACCAAAATGACTTGCCATTGCTCCATAGTGCTTCTCCCTAATGATATTCAGTCTCATTGAACACTTAGGAATGCATAATTGTCCACTTTTGAATATCAGTCCATCTTGTATCAGAAATTCAGAAAATTCAACATGATACCTCTCACCAAAAGTTTCACATACATTGTAGATCTCTCCAAAGTCTTCATCAACATCATACATGTTCTATAAGGAGTCAATGCCAACACTTTCCATCTTGATTTGATTGATAGTTAAGACCCTCCTGCTCAAGGCATCTGCAATTTTGTTCTTGACCCCCTTCTTGTGCTTGAGTGTGAAGGTGAAGGCTTGTAGGGTTTCTACCCACTTCATGTGTCGATGGTTTAACTTCTCTTGACTGTTTATGAAACTATGTGCCTGATTACCAGTGAAAACTATAAACCCTTTAGGCAATAAATAGTGCCTCTACTTCTTCAATGACTGAACCAACGCATACATTTCCAAGTCATAGGATGAGTATCTCCTCTTGGCATCATTTATCTTTTCACTAAAAAAGGCAATTGGCCTTCCTTGCTGACTGAGCACTGCCCCAATAGCCATGTGTCTTGCATCACATTCCACCTAAAATATCTTGTTGAAGTCTGGTAAGGCAATGACTGGTTATTCTGCAACTTTCTTCTTCAAGGTTTCAAATGAGTCATCTGCCTACTTGGTCCAACTAAACCTGCACTTTTGTCCTCCTTTTATGGTGTCAAGCATTGGTGCACAAACATGACTAAATCCCCTTATGAATTTCCTATAAAAAGTTGCTAAACCATGGAAACTCCAAACATCATTCATGGTTTTAGGTGTTGGCCAAGATAGTATACCTTGATGATATCTTGATCTTTAGCCACTCAAGGGAAGAGCTATACTATCACAAACTTGCCTATGAACTCCACCAAGACCTCATTCATCAACCTCATAAAGGTACTAGGGGTGTTGGACAACCCAAAGGGCACGACTTTCCATTCATACAACCCCTCATTGGTTTTGAAAGATGTATTCCATTCATCCCCTGATCTTATTCTAATATGATGGCATCCATTCTTTAGATCCATTTTGGTGAAATATTTTGCACTCCCCAAGCAATCAAGTAAATCCTCTATCCTAGGGATTGGGAACCTATACCTTATAGTTATCTTGTTAATGGCCCTTGCGTCTGTACATAGCCTCCAAGTTCCTTCTTTCTTGGGTGCAAGGACAACAGGTACTGCACATGGGCTTAAGCTTTTTCCAATTAGCCCTGATTCTAGAAACTCCTCAATTTGTCTTGCCATCTCTACATTTTGATCTGGAGTAAGTTTATATGCTTCTTTATTTAGTAAGGTGGATCCAGGGATCAAATCTATGCACTAGCTTATGTCTCTTACTGGTGGTAGGGATCTTGGCATTCCATCCGAGATGATGCCTTTTTATTTGTCAAGCAACTATCTGATTGCAGGGTCTATGTGCCTTTGTCCTTCTTCTTTCCTTCCTACAAACTACTCCTTCTTTTTCACCTTGGGACTAGGCATGAGGGCATAGAAAACTGCACCTTTCTCTGCAATCTCCTTCATGAACTGCTTTCCTTCTACCATCAACACTTTGGTATCTTTCCCCTTTGGTTCCATCTCTTCCTCTATCAGAGGTAAGAGTTCTATCACCTTACCATCCTTGGTGATTGAATAGGTGTTTCTAACCCCATCATGATGAGCCTTCAAGTCAAACTACCATGGTCTTCCAAACAAGAGATGACATGCATCCATCTTGGCTATGTCAAATAGCAACCTATCTTTATAAGATCGAATCTGAAACTCTACCCAAGCTTGCTCTTCTACCACTTCTTGCTGACCTTAGGTGAGCCATGAGACCTTGTAGGGGTAAGGGTGAGGCAACCTTCTCAGTTTAATCTTCTCTACCATTTCATGTGATACAAAATTTTCAGTAGACTCGAAGTCTATCAAGACCTTGCATACCTTTCCTCCTACCTTGCAGGTAGTCTTGAAAAGAGACTTTCTCTGTGTAGGCTCCTTGTCAGGTACGTTCATGGTGGTTACTGCTCTCCTCATCATCAGAGCCTCTCCTCTTTCAGGGTAGCCATAGCTATCAGGAGCATTAACACTTTGATAGGTGTTTGCACTTGCCACACTTTGGCAATCAAATTCCTACACCAAATTGCTCCTCCTTTCTCCCATGGAGCTTGTAGCCTTCTCTGGACATCTATTGGCCATGTACCCTTCTTGGTTGTAGTTGTAGCATCTAGGAGGTCCTCTACCTTGGGATATTCCTCTTGAGAATGGTCTTCTACCCCTAAAGTTCCGTCTTTGATTGTAGCCTCCTCCTTGGTTGTAATTGCTCTCTCCTCCGATGCCTTCTTGACTAGACACCTTGGTATCCAAAACCACTTCCTTTTCCTCTGAAAGGACTTCTTCCCCCTCTTTGTTGTCTCCCTTTGCCTCTGTTATTTTGTTCTTGCCTTCTCTTTAGCTTCTCCTCCACCTTGAGTGCCAACTGAAAGCACTTTTGGACTGTCTTCGAGGTGTGGAGGTTCAAATCCTCTTGGATGGCAAATATCAGTCCATTGAGATATCTGGCCACCTTCTCATCTTCACTCTCCTTTACCTTAGTCTTCACACATAGCTTCATGAACTCCTCTGTATAGGAACTCACTTCCATCTCCTTCTACTGCAAATTATGTCTTCTCTTATGCAATTGGACATTATAGTCCATTGGAACATAGGCTTCCTTCACCAAAGTCATCATCTTTTTCAAGTAGCCACTTTTCTCTTTCCCTCTTTCACCCTCTCATCTTGGATGAAAGTCCACCAATTCAGTGCAACCCCTTTCATTTTGGATTGGGCCATCTTCACCCTTTGGTGCTCTGGTATGTCTTCACTCTCAAAGAAATTATCTAAGGAGTCTATCCACTCCAGCATTGTATCAGACTCCATATTGCCTGTAAACACTGGCAGATACAACTTTACATCCATTGTTCTTCTTTCCATGGACTTGAGGACACTCATCAGGGGTCTTTGGTCTAGAAGAACCTCTAGTTCTTCCTACCTAGGGATCTCATCTTCATCCCCTTCTTCATCTCCTCCAGAGTCTCTCTCTCCCCTATCCACTTTGCCCTTCAATTGGTCCATTTCATTCCTCAAGGCCTGATTCTTATCCCTAAGTGCTCTGCTCTCTGCCATCTTCTTCTTTACCAAGACAACCAGCTCAACACTGGTCATCCTTGATGGGATATCTTGGGATCCCTCTTCCTTTGACATCTTGTCTTCTTCTCCTATCCAAAGGACACTCCTAAGCTCTGATACCACTTGATGCAGAGTCCTACACAGACGCCTAAGGACAAGTCCAATAGGGTTAGGATTTGACCCTTCAAATGACCACAAGGGCCCCACAAGGAAGGACTCCACACCTTTGATTAGGACTACTCACAAATCCACTAGGCTAACACCTCCTCAAGATGAGTAAAGAGGCCTCAACATATTCAATACACCATTCCATGATTCCTTCTCTTAGGGGCTTTGGAATTGGTCCATTCATGTCTGCTAAGGACTATTCCAAGCATTGGTTTAAGGTTTTGTCTTCAAATCCTTATGCCTCCTTTGGAAACCCACTCCCTAGGCTAGTAGCTCTATTTAGTGAGAGAATTGACCTTAACTCTAAAATATTCCACACACTCTGAAAAAATACTCACCATTATAGATACCCTTTTGGGAGTTACACTCATTCCCAAAATGGGTTGGCAAGATCTTCACTTTCAGGGTCTGAACCCCTTAGAGGCCTAAAGACCTAATTAGGGCGATTAGGCCAATTTTACAAAGAAAATAACATCTCTTGAATCAAAAATAAAAAATAAACTTCATGAGAATTTGGGGGATGGTGAATAACCTCTAATTCCAGGGTTGCACTCCTGGAATCCACCGTTACATGATGACTGTCCTAATTTTTCTTAAGGTAGTCACATGGAGATGCCTACCTAGATTCACCTCTTTCTCCTCACAACCAAGTCTCCCCTACAAAAACCCATGAAAACCCTAGAATAAATAGGCCAATCCTACACTCCACCAAAGGAAGAAGCTTCTAGATGGAAAGAATGCAAGATATGGCCATTTGTTGCTAAAACCCTAGCCAAACCCTTACTTTTCGGATTACAGTTAGAAAAATGAAGGGTTCTCCCTACTCATAAATGATCAAAGCCTCAAACCACAACAAAAAGAAAGCTAATTAAACCCTCTAACTACTCCATGAATTTTTTTTCTCAATTCAATCCGTAAAGGACGTACAATCTCTGCAAATTCAGAATTTCTGGGAAAACTCAGTTTTGTTTGTGTCTTATTGCATCAAAACTTCAAACCACAACTTCTCCAACCTTGGGAATTGTGTCCATAAGGCTTATAGACATCTCCAATGGTTACCAAATTAATTTTGAGGAGGTTGGAGCCATTGAAAGGCTTACATCAACCACATTTTGAAAAGTTGCACTTTTGCTCTCAAAAGTTGCATTTTTGCATAAAAGTTGTCAAACACTACAAGTTTGGGATCCACACAACTTGGATCAACAAAAAACTACTAAGAAATCCTAAAAACCTATAAAACACAAAAACAAACATCCTACTACCTCTATTGACCACATTGTCCTAATTGGCTTATCAAGTTGCGTAATTAGTGACACTAGTTTACATGGTGGGGTCTTTATTGAATACATGAAACTTGCATTAACACATGACACTAAGACAAACAATATGATCCTGGTATTCATCCTTAGATCCATGATTTTCTTTTTAAATAGGTTTCCCTTCACCACTCTTCTTATTGTTTCTTTTTTGCATCTGAATAAGCCTTCCATGTATTCCACAACTCTCTCTCAGCTGGTGTCAACTTCATCCTTGCCTCACCTAGGTCTTTCTCCTCTTTTCCACTACCTAGTCTCTTGGAAACCACTCACTAGGTTATCCCCTCAACGTGACTCAACAAACACTACATAATATCTCTACCCAAACCTTTTGGGCTCTGATACCAATATGATGTAAAGGCTTATAGGATGCACACAAACTTGAGAAACATATCAATGCCAATCAGGCATATTTCACAACAATGGCTTAACACTCTTCACTAGACTCTTCTCAATCTTCAAAACACCCTTACAAGACAAAATCTTAAAGAGACACCAAACACCAACTCATACTATTTATCCCCTCACATTAACAACCATGATTAACCATATGACTAAGTTTAGGAATGAAACTAAGATTATGACAACCAATCCCTCTTTTAGGGCAACTGACTCTTAGTGGTAAAAATCTTTAGTAGGCCTTCCCAAAATGACTTCTATGGAAAGTATAGGATTATAAAACACTATCCAACATCCTATCTCATACTAACAATAAAAATACACCCCATTTAGGTTCTTTGCAAAATCTTGTAGACTGTTGGTTACTATGTCTGAGACACTGTCCAATTTATGACAGTCATATGACTTCACTGCCAAACCATAGTAAGATGATTAAAATACCTTCCTTTCACCTATCAATGTTATGAGAGGGTTATAAAAATCTTCTAGGGTCAAGACAAAGACTTGTTAACAACATGAATTCATATGTTAATGGATTAACCAAACTATGGTTGTCCAAACCATTACCTTGTCTGATTTTTGGTTATGAACTGTGATGAATAATCATGAATAAATTTTGCAATATTTATCATTAAGACAATCTCTCCAGTCAGATTTTAGATGGGTTAGATACAAAAATTTTCCTCATTTTTCAAAAAATCCAACAGTTAAAATCAAAGATATGACTGTTTTACCAAAATGGGTTAACCCTAGGCAGGGTTTTGACAGTTTTCAAAGAGATAATTCAATCTTTCACCACAGAACATGGAAGGACCTCAAACAAAATTTAAATGAAAGAAAAATAATATTATTTAAACCTCCAACAGGTTTCATAATAGGATCAATCCATAACAATGAATAAATAAATTCAGATCAGCAAAAATGTCAGAATATAACATTACAAAATAATATTTTATTTATCTTCATTCTTCCAAAACACACCAACCTTGGATTCGAACTCCACACTCACATATATAATATATAAATCAAAAACCAACCCCAAAACAAATTCAACTGATTCTAAACACCCATTTTGCATTTTGACAACTTTTTGCAAAGTTGCAAAAGTTGTCAAGCAACTTTTTGCAACATTTTGACAATTTTTACATGTTTAACATTTTTTGTCCAAATGACTCAAACTATTCCTAATACATCTTAGACATGTCAAATATGTAATTTAGACATCATTCCAACCCTTATTGAGTACTTTTATAAACTTTGACCAACTTTGACTTTCCTGGGACCTCATAGGTCTACATTGTACAAATGGCTTATAATGCCTTACAAAATGATCCAAACTGATCTCAAATGATTATTAGAAGTTTATTTAAAAAAAAAAATTCAAAAAATTTGATTGGACTCATGGAGGCATGTCTTCAAATAGGTGCTCTTGCACCACATGTGATGGTGGATTGCGAGAAGTAGATGGATTGATTGGATGGATGGCATTGGATTACATGGGGATAGCCTAGAGCTAGATACCAATGAAAAGGGGTATAAGAGGAAATGGAATGTTATGATGGGAGGAATGAAAGGATGGAGGATAGGATGAAAAGGATTTGGAGATGGAAGCATTGGGGATGTGGCTAGGAGATGAATGGATGAGGGACAAAGGGATGGAGGATAAGATGAAAAGGATTTGGAGAGAACCAAGTTATGGATAAAGGGATGGAGGAACTGGGAGATAAGGATAGGTGGATGGATATGGATGTAGAGATGGAGGAATTGATAAATGGGGATTGGTAGATGGATGGATATGGATGAAGAAATAGAGGAATCAAGAGATAAGGACTAGTGGATAAATTATGTTATAGATGAAGGGATGGAGGAACCAAGAGATGGGGGTTGGTAGATGGATGGATAGGATAAGATAACTGACTGAGGGATAGGAAGCTGAGGGAAGTGGATGGAAGATAGGGTGATGGGTGGACATAGACTATGAAGGAAAAGTGTGATAGTGAAACCAAAGCCAAGAGGTGTACAAAGCATGTATACATGGTGGTCTTTTCTTTTCATCAAGATCCAAGGAGGATGGAGGAAGTGAAATGGATGGGATATGATAGATATGGTAGGTAGAGGGAATGGAGAAGAAAATAGCTAGATGGGCATAAGAGATTACCCCCAAGTGTAGAGAGCAAAAGGATGAGGGGAAATTATGCATGATACCTGTTTGCTAGGTTTTCATCATGGTACTTGTCCAAGGTGTCTATTTTCCAAGTTTTCACCATTGAATGATTTTTTTCTCTTCTCTTTTTCCTTTTTTTTTGGAATTTGCTGATTTTTTTTTTAATTTTTTGGTATTTTCCAATTTTTGGAGGAAAAATATGGATGGAGATGGATGAGGATAAATGGATGGAGGACTCAAACATCAAGTTTCATATCAATGTATTAGGAGCCCATTTGGAGTGATCACTAGATGTTGGTACAACTTTATTAGGAAGGAGTAGATTATGTAAAGGCTTGGATTAGATGGTTTTCATGGGAAATGTATGTGGTGTAAGGGATATGATAGTGGCAAGTGTTCAGAAGGAATGAGGGAAAGTGAGGGGGGGGATGTTGTTAGGACCAACATTGGCACATGTTGTGGGGGATGTGGTATGAGTGGAGGAGAGATGGATGTAGTATGTGTATAAGATAGAGTAATTATCATAGGGAGTGTTGGGACATAGAGACCTAAAATATATTTAGGAGATGGAGGGGGAGAATGTTTAGCTGGTGGACTAGCAACTTTGGATGCCATTAGAGATTTTCCTTTTGGATGCACTGCTTCTTTTTTCTTTGGGATCCACATTGTTTTTGCTTTTTTTTTAGTGGGCCTTTGTGGCCTATGGATTCATTGCATTTTTGTATCAGCTTTTGCACTATTGGAACATGTCTTTTTGAGTGGACATGGTCATCTTTATATTGTTGTGGATGTTTATCTTTATGCATTTGTAATTTGGCATCCAAATTTATGCTAGTAGCCTTGGAAGGAGTGTGTAAAGGTGTAAGGGATGGATGTAGGATGTTGGATGCAATGAGGTGATATGTGCCTTTGTTGATCCTAATTGGGAATGAAAGGACTAGTATGTTAATGATGGGTGATGGAGATATGGGATTTGTGTATGGAGGGACGATTAGGAGATGGAGCATGAGATTTTGGGATATAAGGGCCCAAAATGGATTTAGTATGTGGGGATATATGAAGGTAGGTTTTGGGATATAGGGACCCAAAATGGATTTAGCAGATGAAGGAGGGAGATGGATGGTTGTGTAGACACCTAAAATTAATATTTAATTAATTTAAGCCTATCAACATAATTAATTAACTTAATTGTGTTATCCTTATTCCTCTCAAAATCAATTAAATCTAATTTAATTAATCCTGTCACTATAGTCCAATAATTAATTTATCAAATAAATTAATTTCCCCTATTCTTCTAAAGTCCCCTCCAATAATTATTTCCTCTAAACCCACTTAGTTAATTAATTCTAATTAATTAACCTAGTCATGTGATTCCTACAAATCACTTTTCCTAATCCCACTCAACCTAATTAATTCTTCTAGAATCTCTCATACTCATGCTTATCATTATTCTCCAATTTTTAATTCCCACTCATATCACATCAAAATTTGAATCTCTCAAAGAAATTCAAATTTCTTTGAATCCCTCAATGCATCTTTATTTTGGAATTTTTAATTCCTCAAGTTTGAAATTCAAATTTCTCCCCCCTTTTTCCAAAGGAATTTTATATTCCTATTTATTTTCCCAAGGCACCCTTGATCCATGCCTTCTATCCAAAATCAATCTCAACCCTTCATAATCAAATCAATCTTGGCCCTCCATTGGCCTTCTCTAATCTATAAATTGGAGCCAATCCTCCTCACAAAATAAGATGGACTTCTCATAGCATCCTCATGCTGCCATTTCTTCTCTCATCCTCTTCTAATCCTCTCTCAAATCCATCCAATTCATAATCCATCACTCAAATCCAATCCAATAATCCTTAATCCATCTTGTTGAGCACAAAGGAGAGCATTCCACATCACAAGCAATCAAAGGAGCACATCAAGTGGAGCATCATCAAGGGGCGCCTTCACTTCATCAAGCTCAATCCGAAGGAGAAGGTAAAATAGAAAAGGTATCAAATGATCATTTGATGTTTTTAGCATTTTCATGTTTATTTCACCATGTTTTGATCACTTTCCCTTCTAATCCATTTCCCCCTCTTCAGGTTGTTTTAACTTTATATGATGGAGGAGGGGGGATGGAAATAAATGATTTGGCAGAATGATGGAGATATGCAATGGTATGTTTGGAAGAATATTTGGATTTTGCATTAGTTGTACCAACATTTTGATTTGAAGTGCCTTGGGATATGTAACCAAGACCATGAGATCCTGGATGTGATTTGACATGGATGGGTTCCAAAGTACCTTTCTCATGTAGGCCTAAGCCTTTTCCTTGATAGCTCATTTTTTGTGCAGTTTATTGTGTATATGAGATGTTCTTCTATTGCGAGTGAACTGCCATGTATGAATGTAAGCAAACCAAGGGGATAAGGCGATGCTAGTAGGATGGTTTGGATAGGAGGAAATGGGGGATCAAGAGGAGGTGGAGTATATGGGACGAGAGGATCTTGACTTGGAATAGGAGATGATAGGGGTGCTTGAGATGGAGGGGATGAAATGGTAGGATCTTGACTTGGAAGAGGGAATGATAAGGGGTCTTGAGATGGAGGAGATGGACTGGTAGGATCTTGACTTGGATCAATAATTCTTTGAGCATTCTCTGGAACAAGATCTTGGAATGAGAGGATTGGTGTGGATGGTGTGACAAGAGGTGAGTGGGTACACTCTTCAGATGGAATGGATGGAAGGATGGGAGATTTAGTGACTTGGGTAGATGGAGTGGATGGAAGGAGGAGAGGTTCTTCAATTAGGGAAGATATCAACTGGGGGAGATGGAGTGGATGGAAGGATGAGAGGTTCTTTAGCTGGGTGAGATGGAGTGGATGGAAGGACAAGAGATTCATCAACTGGGAGAGATGGAGTGGATGGAAGGATGGGAGATTCATCAACTTAGAGAGATGGAGTGGATGTAATGACAAGAGGTTCATCAACTAGGAGAGATGGAGTGGATGGAAGGACAAGAGGTTCTTCAATTGGGATAGTTGGAGTGGATGGAAGGATGAGGAGTTCCTCAACTAGGGTAGATGGAACAATGAGAGGTTCTACAGCTGGGATAGATAGAGTGGATGGAATGATGGAAGGCTCAATGAATTGGGTGGATGGATTGGATGGAAGAATGAGAGGTTCCTTAGCTTGAGCGTGAATGATGATAGGAGTAGGTGATGGGATTATGGGTGGACGATCTTAATGGATGAAAGGTTTTTGATGGTGTTAGCAAGTGGGAGAGGAATGATAGATGTGGGAGTTGGAAGGAAAGCTGGTGGATTGAGATAAGATGTGATGGATGGTGGAGAATTGAGGTGAGATAAAGGATTGCAACTAGTTCTACGTGCTTGTTCATGAATGTTCATCTCAACAATGTGTGAAGGTGGTACTTGTAGATAACTGAATCGTGGTTTTGAAACAATAGGCTGTGATGTTACTTGAGATTGATATTGTGGAGCACTGACCACTTGTGGTACTGATTGGATGGATGGGGGCACAAATTATAATGGCATTGTGTAATTCAAGCTCCTAGTCATAACTTGAGTGACAAATGATGGCGGATTAGGATTAGGTGAAGGATTGAGATAGGATGAAAGATTAGAACTGGATGGAGAATTTAGATAAGATGGAGGACTATAACCAGATGGATAATTTAGATAGGATGGCGGATTAGAAATTGATGGAGAAGTTAGATAAGATGGAATATTATAATTTGATGGAGAAGTTAGATAAGATGGAAGATTAGAATCAGATGGAGAATTTAGATAAGATGGAGGACAATGGTTAGGGATTGTGTAATGAATTGATGGATTTGGATTAGGGATGTAAGCGGAAGCAAATGAAGGATGACCAAACCCATCATAATAAGATTGCGACATGACCTAGACATTTGTTGGGGGTCCCACAGATACTGAGAGGGGGGGGTGAATCAGTATCTAACCATTAATAAGAATTTCTTAAGTTAAAACATGCAGAACATAATATAACAGTGTACTGGTATGCAAGAAATAAAGCAATAAATAGAATCAAGAACATCCACATGAAAAGTACACCATAACACAAGATGTTTAATGAGGAAACTCGGTGTGGGAAAAACCTCAGTGGGATTTGTGACCCATAATATTCACTCACTAGCTAATAAGAGAATATTACTTACAATAGGGGCCTGCACATGCAGGAAGGCCAACTGCCTAGAGCTCACTGCTCAATGGGAAGTCACACTGACTTACAATAAGGATTATACTAATCCAATAACTTGTACTGCTTTACAATAGCATCTTCAATGCTAGATTTAGTACCGGTTCCTGCTCTGTTCTTTACATATACCCTTGACCTATATTTCACACATTAGGTCTGCCTAGTAATTTTCTTTATGCTCCTCACATCACTACTTCAAATGTCTACAATGATCTCCTTTATATATAAGAGTCATTTTATAATTTGCCAAGTCGTATTTCAATAATAAACAAAATATTACATAACAAAAATCCTGTCGGCCTCTGTGCCGGTATACATCTTTTCTTCTGTGCCAGTGCCGGTGTAGAGTGATCTGTTGACATAATGCTTTGCCGGTATAATGTCTTTCCAGTGCCATAGGATTGCAAGGTTGCCTGTGTAATGCTTTGCCAGTATGATGTCTTGCCAGTGCCATAGGATTGCAAGGTTTCCTGTGTGATGCTTTGCCGGTATGATGTCTTGCCGGTGCCATAGGATTGCAAGGTTGCCATTAATGAAAAAACCTTCAATCACATACAATGTCTCATTGGAGTGTGCATATGCCAACAATCTCCCCCTTTGGCATTGATGGCAACACTCATGAGAAATTTCAAAAAGTATCCACAAATGTGTAATCCAAAAATGTTGCCAAAAAAAATGTTTTACCAAAAATGTGAGAGCTCCCCCTGAGCATATGATTCCTGTGTTTTGAATTTTCTCATCCCACTACTCCCCCTTTGGCATCAATGACAAAGGTTGTCAAGATGTTAGTAGAGTTTGTAGTTATCCTCAACCTTGTAGCTGGGTGGTTATTATCTGGAAAAGGTCTCCCAAAATTAAGTTTATACTATCCATAAATTTCTTACTATCTTTAATTGTTGTCTCAGTTCTTTTTACTGTACCAGTGAGATGCTGCAAATGCTCTGTCGGTGTTTTTCTTCCCTGTGTTAATGCCTTTGAAATTTCCTTCCGCAGAGATGCTAAATAGTCCAATCTTGGACTCAGTTTAGATCTCAAATGCTTTGCCTTGTTTATTATTCTCTCTTTCTCTCTTTCCAATTTGAGCAATTCTTCCTCAAAATTTGCTATCTTCTCTTCAAAAACTGATAATGAATCAGGTGAGTTTACAAAATTGTCTGCAAGCTTATTTATCTCATCCTGTGTCTTGCTTATTTTCTTGTCAATATCTACAGTCAAAAATTTTGTTTTACATTTATCTTTATATAGATTTTTGTATTCTTTCAACAAACTACATAGTTCCAATATAAGTGTGTCAAAATCTCTATTACACTTCTTTATTTCCTCATCAAAGAATTTTTGTTTCTCTTTCTCTACCTTATCCTTTACTGATTCTTCCTTTATTTTCTCAATGTTTTCAGAAATATATTTACACAATGTATCCAATTATCCTAAAGAATCTTTATTATCTATATTACAGTTGGGAGCTATTACCTTCAAAATTGGTATAGAATCATCAATTGCCTTATAAGCCTGTGAGCTGCAATCAGTTATTTTCTTGATGGAGTCAAGTAATACCTCGGTCACATTTGTTGACTTGAATGTTGATGATGATCCAATAATCTGAGTACCGGTGGTAGTAACCATGCTTGTATTAACCTCTGGCAGGTCCGTTTGTGTCTGCATTTCTTTTAGCACTGGTTTTCCTACTTCACTACTTACCAGTGGCATTGATTCCTTATGTATTTGTTGTTCCGGAGCCTTCAGCTCTGTTGGTTTCTCTATATGTTGTGTTGTCTATGTTTGTGCCTTAGATTCTACCTTTTTCTCTGTATCTTCTACTGGTTTCTCTGTTTCCCCTACTACTGGAGGCTCATTTGCCATATCTGACTTATTAGATGTATCTTTATCTACTATTATGTTGATTTTCTGAGTATCAACATTTATAGTATACAGGACTTCAGAATTAGGATTGCTATCCTCTACATCCATACTTTCTGCTGCCAGTTGATCTTCAGTAGTTGTAATTTTCACTGGTGGAGGTAGGTTGTCTTTAACTTTTATGCTTGGTGGTGCACCAATTTTGCCTTTCCCCTTGTCCCTGTCTTTCTGATATACCTTTATAGGTTTAGGGTTCTTTTATTCTTCTTGTTTTTCTTTGTCAACCAGGAATATATCCCAACCATTTTCTGTTTCCTCTGTGACTTCATTGACTCTTCATGCCATTAATGAAATATGCCGGTGTGCAGTAGAGAATACTGATCAGTTTGCTTGAGCAATCAAATCATCAATTTCCTTGGGAGAGTTTACCGGATATACAACAAGTAGCTTCTCAATTTTTATTTTCTTGTCTAATTCTATCACTGCTTGCCTTCTGGCCTCAAGTCTTTTGAATAAATCATCAGGAATTTCATTTGCTACTTCCATAAAAAATTTCTTGTACAAGTCCATATGCAGTATCACACTATTCTCAACTTGCTCTTTCTCATCAGCAGTTAGAGTATCATAAATTTTCTCTATGTTTTTCAGTTTTCCTTCCTCTGTGATTTCATTTAACAGTATATCAAGAGGTGTCAAGTCACTGTTTGTCCTTTTCTTTTTCTTTGGTGTTAGTTTCTTCTTGGGTGTGGCCTTTCTAACTAGAGATCTCACTGCTTGTTGCTTTTGCCTTGTCCTTCTAGGTGAAGGAGTGGTTGCCGGTGAGGGATCTCTTTTTCTAACAATTCTTTTAAAATTTGCTGGCATGTCACCTTTCGAAGAAGTACCTACCGGTGATAGGTGAGTTTCAGGTTGTGGAGCCGCCAACTCATCCTCTGTTATGCTGGTTTTCTTTTGTACATCTTCCTTAATGGCCTTTGCTTGCTTGGATCCTTTCCTTACAAATGCCTCAACCTTCTTTACTCTTTTCTTTGATTGTATTTAGCTTTCTATGGTCTAAGCACTACCAAATACTTCTTCCTTAGGTTCATTGGGGGCTTCCAGAAGTGCTTTAGCATATGTTTCAACTATGTGGTCATCTGTTTCATAGCCCATCTCGGTTACCCAAATTGTCCTTGGGATGACCGCTTCCATCCAAATTTCATCTTTCTTAATAACAAAGCATATGTCATCTTTGTATTTGTCTACTATTTTCTGAGATAACCTTATTCTTTGCTTCATTTTGGTCTTCAATGCTTGGAAAAAGTCATGAATATTGTTCTCCTTGTTCTCACCCATGTTATTGAACAGTTTTGTCAATTGCTTTCCTACCGGTATGTCATATCCAAGTTCTTTATAACCTATATTGGGAACTTGTTTTGTTATGTGTAGCATTAGGCATACTAATAGATTTCCAAATCTGAAAGTTCCTTTCTTGTCCTTCTTGATTTTTCCAAGGTTGTCAATCAGTTCATCCTTTAACCATTCACAGATGTCAATTTTAGCATTATCTGTTACCATATCATAAGCACTCTTAATGCATAAACTTGAAACTGAGTTACGTCTGTTGGCATGAGTGGCTTTGTAACCTAATATCATACTTATGAATCTCACATTGATATCTTTTACATCATTAACCCTTAGAGATCTCTTATCGAATGTTGCACCAGTTAGTTTTGTAACTAGGTCATTTGGAACCTTCTTGGTTTTATCTGGTCTCTTACCGGTGGTCAGTAACCCTGTGACAGCTTTCACATCTTCCTTGGTGATCTTATGGATTGCATCTAGCCAAAAAAATTCTCCATGAACTCTTCTTAAAACTATCCTAATCACATCCTTAGGAAATTCAGGAATGCTAAGGATTTCCGTGAATCCTAGGGTTTCAATAACCTTGTGTTCATCTTTAACATTGTCGGTATCATCACATATTACAGTTTTATACATGGTTTTGATTTCCTCATCTCCTAACTCTTCAATGTTGCAGTGGATGTACATTCTAGGGTCTTTAGCATATACAACTCCTTTAGGGATTTGAGAAAAAGCACCTAGGGTATCATCCTTCTTTGCTATCTCGGGGACTAACTGAAATATGGGCCTAGGTCTTTTGATTACTTCAACAATAGTAGGGTTTGCTATGTATTCAATTGCAGAGGTGGATGCCATGATTAAATACCTTTTTCTACCTTGGGTGGATGATTGCTTGGAGTGTGCTTGCTTCTTGCTCAAAATGCCTTAGCTCGGAATCTTCACGATCTCTGAAAATTTAAAATCATGCTGAAATGAAATGGAGCCAAAACCTTATTTTTATAATGTCTTTTCACCATCTACCACATTTATTATATGTCTGTTAAGTATTCACTTAACATTGTCTGCCGATAATAAGTAATTTTCAACTTCTTATCTCTAACCGAGGGAATAATTAGCACATGTGTCATTAGATTGCCAAACCCTCAAGGAAATTTTCTTCAATTAGATGAAGAACTTCCTGCCGGTGGAGCACTGCCTTGTCCTGCCAGTGAGGCATCACTTTGTCCTACCAGTGAAGTATTGGTTGGTTCTACCGGTGGAGAAGTATTCCCAATAGTTAGATAAGCTTTTCTAATCCATTGTTTTGAAAATTCTTGCTTAACCTCTTCAACTTTTTCTTTACCTTTCAAGCTAGCACTTTTGTTGTCTACCGGTGTACCTTTACTTCTACAAAATTTAGCAATATGCCCAATCTTGTTACATGCATAACAAGTTAGATTATTCTTCTGAATAGCTTTCCCATAACCTATGCTGGTTTGTGTTCTGCATTGATTTGATAAATGTCCAAATCTTCCACAAACATAACATCTCACATTCATTCTGCAGTTTTCAGAGTTGTGACCAACTTTGTTGCATTTTGAACATTGACCGGTGGGTGTATTAATATTCTGATAATTCCTAGATCTACATTCATTTTCTCTATGACCATACTTATTACAGTTAACGCATTTTCCCTTGAATTTATAAGCATTAGGTTATCTTACCGGTTTGCTGTGATCCTGAGTATTTGCAGTACCAGAGCTTTCACCAACTTCAAAGCCAATTCCAGAAGTGTCACTTTTAGGTTTTTGATTCTTCAGCAAGGTACCAAGTTCCTCTGAGATTTTCTTGAATTTTTCTTTGTGTTGATTTGCAGTTTCCAGTTCCCTTTCCAAGATTTCTTTTTGCCTCATCAGCTCATTTGAGTCATTCTGAGTATGCATCAGATCTGTCTTCAACATGTCATTTTCATAGCTAAGTCTTGTGTTCTCATTTGCTACATCACTTAGTCTTCTGGTCAATTCTTCTTCATTCTTCCTCCTATCCTCAATCTCTTTGCAAAATCTCATAGTCATATCCTGCATTTCATTTTTTGTTGTCATGATCTCTTGTTTCAATTTGCTTATCATATCATTAAGTGATTCCTTTTCATCATTTTCATTTTGCAGTTTTTCACAAAGTTCTCTTCTCTTATTTCTTGCAGCAGTAAAGTTTTCTTGAAGTGCCTGAATGATATCTTGAGCAGCTCTTAAATCATCTTCTAATTTGATATTTTTCAATTTCTCTGCATCATAGTCTGTAAGAGCTCCTTCAAGTTGCTTCATCAGATTTTCCATCTTTACCGGTGTCAAGATCTTCCTCAAGCTGTTAGGCTTTTGAAAATAGAGGACCAGGCTCTGATACCAATTGTTGGGGGTCCCACAGATACTGAGAGGGGGGGGTGAATTAGTATCTAACCGGTAATAAGAATTTCTTAAGTTAAAACATGCAGAACATAATATAACAGTGTACCGGTATGCAAGAAATAAAGCAATAAACAGAATCAAGAACATCCACATGAAAAGTACACCATAACACAAGATGTTTAATGAGGAAACTTGGTGTGGGAAAAACCTCGGTGGGATTTGTGACCCACAATATTCACTCATTGGCCAATAAGAGAATATTACTTACAATAGGGGCATGCACATGCAAGAAGGCCAACTGCCTAGAGCTCACTGCTCAATGGGAAGTCACACCGACTTACAATAAGGATTATACTAATCCAATAACTTGTACTGCTTTACAATAGCATCTTCAATGCCAGATTCAGTACTGGTTCCTGCTCTATTCTTTACATATACCCTTGACCTATATTTCGCACATTAGGTCTGCCTAGTAATTTTCTTTATGCTCCTTACATCACTACTTCAAATGTCTACAATGATCTCCTTTATATATAAGAGTCATTTTACAATTTGCCAAGTCGGCTTACAATAATAAACAAAATATTACATAACAAAAATCCTGTCGGCCTCTGTGCCGGTATACATGTTTTCTTCTGTGTTGGTGCTAGTGTAGAGTGATCTGTTGATGAATGCTTTGCCAGTATAATGTCTTGCCGGTGCCATAGGATTGCAAGGTTGCCTATGTAATGCTTTTCCAGTATGATGTCTTGCTGGTGCCATAGGATTGCAAGGTTGCCTATGTAATGCTTTGCCGGTATGATGTCTTGCCGGTGCCATAGGATTGAAAGGTTGCCATCAATGGCAAAACCTTCAATCACATATAATGTCTCATTGGAGTGTGCATATACCAACAACATCTATCTCATCAGGCTGATCAACCATACTCCTGTCATCATCGACATAGGGTGAAGTGGAAGAAAATGAAGGATGACCACACTCATCATAGTATAATTGAGACATGACTTGGACATCCATCTCATCAAGCTAATCAACCATACCTTCATCATCATCGACATAGGGTGAAGTTGAAGAAAATGAAGGACGACAAAACTCATCATAGTAGAATTGTGACATGACGATTAGTTGATGAGTTGGAGAGATGAAAGATGAGAATGGACAAATAGACCAAAGCTTAGAATGAGATGAATGACAAGATTAGAATAGAATAGGGACTGACGTTTGATGAAGCCGAAAAGAGGATGAATTTTGATGTTTAATTTTGGATGGCTGATTTTCAGATTGATGACCTAGGAAGAAGACAATGATGACGCAAATTGGGAGATGAGAGGTGATAATGGAAGATAGTGATGACACAAGAACCAAGATGATGATAACCAAGTTGATGACTACCAATTGAGATGATAAAAGTGACCATGAAGTTTGAGACCCTAGAGGATGATAATAACGACGTAAGCTAGAAGCCAAACTGGAATACAAAAGTGAAGAGCCAAAGATATCGATCGAGAGTGAACTAATGAACCAAGGACAACACTCTACTAGTACAACAATATCTAAGACTCAAAATACGCAAGGATAGATACCGACTACTGAAAGCTCAAGAGATTTATAACATGATGCGGACAACACTTAGGCAACATAATGACATCTAAGAACATGATCATGAAAGGTAGGTGCAAATTGCCGATAGATAAAAAAACTCTAACACTAAATGAACATAATTTTGGTAGTGTGACGATGTCTAAGAACAAGATCACAAAGATAACTAATAGCTGGAGAATCAAGCAATTTCTAAGGCAATGCAGACATCATAACAACAACACAATAACATCTAAGAACAAGACCATGTAAGATGGGTGTAAACTATTGATAGATAAAGAAATTTATAAAGTAATGTGGACAACATAACGACAACAAAATGACGTCTAAGAACAACCTCATGAAAGATAGGCTAGATTGACAGCAAACCTGCCAGAGTAAAGAGAAAACCAATGCATTTTCAAAGAAAACATGTGAGAGTTCAAATGACAGTGACTATGCTAAGTATGTCAATCTATCTCAAGACAGAGGCATTCCCGCTATACGAGGAAGCGAACCCGTTGCAGGACAACAACAACTAGGACTGTGTAAAATGTGATGTGTTTGATGACTAATACTGATTTTGGAAAAAGATCATTGTGACACAAACACAACAAGCACATATGAATGATAGAATGTAATAAAATAGTCATGCACTTCCTAGGATAGTCAAATGATAATACTTGTTGAATCCCCTAGCCTAGAATACCACATCCAACTAGATAGATAGAAGCTTGGCAACACTAGCTCCACCCTCGACACACACTTCTTGAGCATGCAAAGCTTAAAATTTGAAGAAATTTTCTCTCAAATTGGGGAGGGCTGTCTTTGACATGCATGTATCACAATGCCTGAGTTAACAAGTAGAAGGATTGGGGCCACTATAACAATGGTTCATAGTAATTTTTTGACAGGTCCATTCCAACAACGGATTCTTGAAGCAAGCCACTTAAGACTTTAATTGAGCTTATCGATGCAGAGAAGGCCTCCACATATGAAAAATTCACTCAACACTTCAGTCGTTTGACTAGGTCTTTTATGTAGCGGCTCAAAAAATACCACTCAAGGTTGCACTGGGAGAGATGGTATCCCCAACGTGCCCCTGTTTTGAAACACTCCCTTGAGATGATGAGCCCCTCAAGAGGTGATTTTTTACTTTAAAAAAAGAGTGTTTCTAACTCTTTTCTCTTGCACCTAGGACCACAAGAGCCAAGGGAGAGGATAGTGTGTCTTAGCAGTAGGACCACTCTACATGCACACAAGTGTGCCAATCATGAAAGATGTGGGGTTCATTTCCTTTAATTAAATTGAAGTGTGCCTAATTACTCAAAATACACAACATGTCCATTTCCTTAGTTGAATTGAAGTGTGCCTAATTACCCATAAGACACAAGATGCGAAGATTGAAATGCAATAAAGGAAATATGTTTTCACAAAACCCCTCTTTAGCGGTCCTGCAACCAATTGTTAATATTTTAAAAGCATGGGGTCTTCTTATCGCTCAATTTTCTACACAAATGTTAGTAAAATATTATCCAAAAACACATAAGTTATTGGATTAGTCCGAAAATAACATTATGGAAAATCATGTAAATGATAATGAGTGAACCCGTTACAACATAGTGCAAACCCATTGTTTCAGGTTGTGTTCCTGTTGTTTTAGGGTTCGTTCTTGCTGTTTCACGTTCCCGTTGTTTCAGGGTGTGTTTCCGCTATTTCAGGGTGCATTCCCATTGTTTCAGGGTGTGTTTCCGCTATTTCAGGGTGCGTTCCCACTGTTTCAAGGTGCAAACATGAAAAATTTAAATCATCCAACAACATACAAGTTAGCTGATTAGTAGAAAAATAACATTCTGGAAAATCATGTAAATGATAATGAGCTAACCTACTATTTCACAATGCAAACCTATTGTTCCACATTCCTATTGTTTCAGGGCACGTTCCCACTATTTTAGGGCACATTCCCCCTGTTTCAGGGAACGTTCCCATTGTTTCAGGGTGCAAACTTGCAAAATTTAAATCATCCAACAACATACAAGTTAGCTGATTAGTAGAAAAATAGCATTCTAGAAAATCATGTAAATGATAATGAGCTAACCCGCTATTTCACAATGAAAACTTGTTATTTCATGTTCCCGCTATTTCAGGGTGTGTTCTCGCTATTTCAGGGTGCATTCTCGCTATTTCAGGGTGCGTTCTTGCTATTTTGCATTCCCGTTGTTTCAGGGCACATTCCCGCTATTTCAGGGTGCAAACTTGCAAAATTTAAATTATCCAACAACATACAAGTTAGCTGTTTAGTAGAAAAATAACATTTTGAAAAATCATGTAAATCATAATGAGAAAACCCACTATTTCATAGTGCAAACTCACTGTTTCGTGTTCTTGTTGTTTTAGGGCATGTTCCCGCTGTTTTGTGTTCTTGTTGTTTTAGGGCACGTTCTTGCTGTTTCAAGGCGCGTTCTTGCTATTTTAGGGCATGTCCTCACTGCTGTGCAAAAAAATGCTAAAAACATTTACAAATTCCTAAAACTTAAAATGGAGATTTATACCTTCCGTATGGTTGCGGGAATGCGAACCCACTATTTTGGTAGCGTTCCTGTTGTTTCGCGAAATCTTGGGATTGATAAAACAAACTTCCACCGTGGCAGAAATCCACATGTAGTTTTGCTTTTTTGCCCTCAAGTGCTCAAAATTTGTCAAAAAATGCACTCAAACAACAAAAAATGTTAGAATGACCTGTGAAGTGGGTCCCACTGAGTGTGCCAGAAAATGTGCGATGAAAAATGTGTGCAAATACTAATTCAACTAAAAAACAATCTAATGCAAACACAATACATCATACACCTCAAGATTAGAATGATAAAACTAAAATGGAGTACAAAATGATAAACAAATGCAAAACATAATTCTCATTTTAATTTGATTATTCCACGATTGGATGTGTGCTCATGACATAGCTTCAAATGCTCGATATTTCTCCGTGATGATAGATGTAAATTATGATGGATTGATGGATGAAAATGATAAAAGATGGGTTGAGTGATAATTCCAGCAGAGTAATGGTATGGTGTATGAAAAGTGGATCAGAGAGGATTTGATCTAAAAATGGAGGGATTAAAAAGGAGATGAGAGGAAGGAGAGGGGATCTCAAAATGCAACACTTGTCCTCAAAGAAGACAAGTGGCATGCCAAAGAGAGCCAAGTGGAAAAAGATTCCACACTTGTCCTCAAAGTGGCTCAAAGGGAAAAGACAAGTGTCTCAAAGGAGGGACACATGTCTCAGAAGGAATAACATGTGTCCTCAAGGACACATGTCTATTGGGGAGTAACCACCCAAATAAAGGAATATATTCCTAATAAATAGGAAAATTAGTTAGAATGCACACACATGTGTGAGAGGGGAGGAGGTTAGAAGGGATAGGATAAGGTTCCTTAGGGAGGATAGGGGGTAGGTTAGATGGGGGTTAGGTTAGAAGTTGGTTAGAATGTAGGAGATGTTGTCCTTGATTTCAGCATGGCCAAAATCATGAGGCAACCCTACAAAATTGGTCTGTTTCATACCTTATGGTCTCCAGGAGATCTTAATCGACTTGGTCAGTTAGTTCATTTTGTTCCTTGTTTTCCTAGTTCCTTTAAGTTTGCAGTTTTACCTGCAGTTCGGACTTTAAAGTCTGAACTATAGGGTTCTTTTTACAAATACACATCGGATTTTAAAGTTTGATGTGTATTTGTAGGTTTTCTTGCCTACAATTTGGACTTTAAAGTCTGAACTGCATGTGGTCTTAGCCTGCAGTTCAGACTTTAAAGTCCGAACTGCAGGTGGTTTTCCCAAAGGTTGCATGTGAGACTTTAAAGTCCGATGTGCGAGAATTTCTAACTTGCATGTCAGACTTTAAAGTCCGACATGCAACCGCGAGTTGTATTAAATGCTGCATTAATTGATAAATTAGGGTTTGATTAAATGCTTCTTAAGTTAATTTTTGGGTTTTTAGTCTTCATTTTGGTTTGTCCTACGCACGCCCTCCTCCATTTTCCTCATTGTGACTTGGATTTTGCTCACCTCAACTCAGATCAGATCTCTCCTTGTCGGATTTTTCAACATCATTTGTTGCAGAAGAGGTAGGGTTTGTTCTTTGTTTTCTTTTTGGGTTTTTGTTTGCTTTTAGCTTTTTGGTTCGTCTTGTCTTATTTTCTTTTGATTTTTGCTTTGTGTGTCAGAAGAGCATTCAAATTTTAAAATCTGATTTCTCCTTCCTTCATATTCCTTCGAAGTCCCCCTTTTCCAGTGGCATACCGGACTTTAAAATCTGGTGTGTAGCTGGAGAAAAGGATCCCCGCATATCGGATTTTAAAGTCCGATATGCGGGAGCTTAACCTTTGCATATCAGACTTTAAAATCCGATATGTAGAGAAGGCTAGGTTGACATGTTGGGTTTTTAAACCTGACATGTCAACCAAGTGTTTTTTCCCTTTGCAAGCACATCAAACTTTAAAGTCCGATGTGCCTTTAGTCTATCCCAGATTGCACATCGGACTTTAAAGTCCAATGTGTTACTATTTTTCCTCAGATTGACACATCAAACTTTAAAGTTCGATGTGTTGATAACCCATTCCATAAGCTCACATTGGACTTTAAAGTTCGATGTGCTGATCAAGTTATTTTAATTGCATTTCAGACTTTTAAAGTCCGATGTGCAATTTTTGTTTTCAAAAGAGCAAGTCCGACTTTTTTCCTCGACCTGTTGTTTTTGACAGTTTTACTCCTAAGCTTGTTTTGAGTCCCATTTTTTGATGCGTTTGAGAAAAAATGATTTTAATAATGATGAATGGCTAATCATCAGTGTTGAATGCAGTCATCATGAATGTCAAAGCTCCCTCACAACAAGCCCGAGTCTTCCTCAGGTCAGTTGGAATCTTCTCCAAGTAAAGCATCATCAAGAAATATGAAATACAAGTACGATAGGTACTTGAATCTGTACCCAGAGAGTTCAGTAGACTCAAATATTAAGGAGATTAGAGACACCAAAATTGGGCATGTTGATATGCAAGAATTTTTTGACTGAGTTCAAAAGGCTCCTGCTCGTCTAACCAGCTTAATCAAATCTGAGCTGCATAAGTATGCATCTTTCCCAGTTGCGGCTCATGATCCTGAATTTGTACTGGCAGTAGCTGATCATTCTGATCCAAGCACAAGGCAATTAAAAGATGAAGATCAAAATGTCATCATGACCCTAGATAATGTATTCTTCAATAGTGTCTTCAAAGGTTCATCAGTTGAAGAAGTAGTTGATATTTCTCAAGAGAGTGCTCAAGAGTACTATGAGAAACATGAGGATAAATGCAAAAAGGTGATCAATACTGTTTATCTCTCTACTGCAAGAAGTTCCCTCACCTCACGATGGCCTAAGTCCTTCCACTAGAGTTATTTTAATGAGGAATATAACAACATGGTCACCATTTTATCCAGAGTGAGAGGGTTAAAAGACTCTCCTTATTTTCAAAATTGGATGGCGTATTACATAAATATAATTAGAAAGGGAGCCGCAAGAATTGATTGGGGAGAGCAAATCAGTGATGCGCTTTGTGCTCAATTGAAGGAGGTCAAGGTGACACTGAAGTTTTACATGACCTCGTACCTAGTTTATGCAGCTGCTTCAATGAGGCAATATCTAGGCTTGTCTACCAAGGGTGACAGAAGATTGGTGCTTGTCTAGGAGTATTATGATCAGCTTGCCATCAAGAATCAAGGTAACCATTATAGAAGAGTCAATGACACCTTCTTCACTATATGGAAGTGCATTTTTGATAAAGGCCTACAGAAGAGGAGAATATCAGAGGCCGCTTACAGCAAGGTATCTCATTTTGGGTGTGTATTTCTGTAGTTTCCCACATTCACCTATATCTGAATTGGATGTTTCTTAGGTGAGCCCTTTAGTCTTCCAAGGTCCCCTTCATAAAAAATAATCCTTATGGAGCTATGCAGATAGCTGATTAGTGTGCATGAGAAACAATCACAAGCACATAAGACTAGGCTGAAATTCCCAGAATTGATTGGCAGGTACTCAGTGTTAACCAATCCCAAGGCCAAAAATATGGAGGAAGAAATGCAGTGGAATACCATGAGAAGATTCAAGGCCCGAATCAATTTTGACTTTCGTGGCATAAAGAACAAACTCAAATGGACTTATACTCATGTTTATAGGTTTGAGGATGTTTGGGCAGATCAGAATGAGGAGGATATAAGAAAGATGGATTTCAGCTGCCTTACCCTGGAACAAATTGAAAATTTGGATCTAGCTAAGATCCCAATGACCATGGAAGACATAGATGACATAGTGGACCCTGTTTATTATGAGAAGAAGATTGTTGACTCCCCACTTCCACTTGTGCAATGGTCGAAGAAAGAAAGCAAATCTATTACACACAGGATCTCTCCTATCTTAGCAAACACCAATGCTTGGTTGCTAAAAAAGAATCTTAGGATGAAATAGCTCCCCGCTAGTTTAGGAGATGGCAACAATAGTGATGGCCCATTGGGCAAGACAACAACAGCTAAAAAAAGAACAAAGAGTAGGGCAGACTCACAAGCACTATCCTCAGCTCCTGTGGTGCAATCGAAGGGTAAAGGACCCAAAATCAAATTTACAGTTAAAGGGTTGAAGAAGGGTGAATCATCATCCACATCACAAGAAGCAGTAGCGAAGGAGCCAGAACAACCGCCTGCCAGTGAAGTTGGAAAAGGAAAGGAGTTGAAGAAGGTGAAATTCCTCAACAAGAGGAAGTATAGGCAAAAGAAGTATCACATCCAGCTGAAGTTGATGCCCCGATTACCTCATAGGTAATCATCCATTCTATTGACTCTGACTCTGACTCTGACCAAGAGGATGAATATTTTCAAGAAGATGGAGATTTAAGTATGGGAATGACACAATCAGAGACCGTTGGTCAATTTTTTACTATAACCAACTTCTCTAATTTAGACGATATCCCCTTCATCTACTTTTGAATCCACGATGATGGATTTTAATGAAACCTTGCAAGATGCACTTGCAAAATAGGTTTCAGTAGATTTACCCGTCACTACCACCACCACCACAACAATTCCTCCATTGGTAACTGCTGAAGTTACATTCACGGTACCCTTAACTCTCCCATCTGTAACTAAAGAGGTAGCAACAACAAATGTTCCACTAGATACCTCAATATCAGCACCATCAGTAACACTCACAACTGGTCCAAGCTCCAATCAACCTATTCTTGAAGCCTCAACACAAAATTAGCAAGGAGATACTACTCCATCATCCAATCTAGAACTACCCCCTTGGATGGAAGTAGTGGCCCCTAAGAGGATGGTGCAGGAGCACCTAGTTTCAAGACGTTCCATGAGGTCAAGAGTGATGTCATGAGTAATTTTAATAATTTTTGAGCTTATAAGGTCTATTTGAGTCATTATAAATCATAATGTAAGGCTATGTAAGCCATTTTTCATAAATTGTCCAAAAGGTCCTCATGAGGTTGAAATGTTCCAAAATGTGTTAAAAGACCCAAATAAGGGTAATAAGGATGTAAAATGCATAAATGAGGAGTTCTAAATTGGTTAAAGGGTAGTTATGAGAGTTCCCAAGGATAGGAATCACTATTTAAATGATGTAATGTTGATCCAAACCGAAGAAAAAGAAGGAGTACATTTTGTTTGAAATTGGGAATTTTAAAACCTTTGTTTTGCAGTCCTAAAATAGTTATCTTCTCTATTTCCAGGTCTTGTACGGCCATGTAAGGCCTGGAAATGGTGTATAATTACTATGAAAAGTTAGGTCAATGAGTTATCCTTCTTTTGGCTTTGGTTTGGTGTTTTTTTATGAAGGAATGAATGAGTTATGTTAGTTTTTGTAAAAACAGTTTGTAAACCCTCATTTACAGAGGTGTGTAAGGGTTTGACCATATTGTAACTTTTAACCATGGGAAAAATATAAATCTTAGTTATTATGAGAGTAGATAAAATGGGATTTCATATGGATTTTATTTAATATCAAATGGTTTTGTTTTGTGAAAGATATTTGATGCCCTAGGCGGACTGCGCATGCACATTTCTTGTTTTTTCTATGGCAGTCAAAATGGTCTCGGTGTAGAGGGCATAAATCTCTAACGAGCCGTTGGATCTTTATAAATTTTAAATATGTTTTAGAAAGACTAGTTATCTATGTCTCCACCAAAGTGATCTTCCAAATATGCTCAATTTTGTAAGTTATTAATAATTGAGTACAGGTATATCAACCTGTCATTAACTGGGATAGCATAATGCATTGTTTTGATCTTGATTAAAGTTCAAAGGGTTATAAAATGATATGATGGATTTGATATTGGATTGGTTGGTTGATATTAATATTGTTTTGGACTGTAGAATGATGATTATGATCAGATTTTGCCTCTAATACAAGTGAAGATGTTGTGTTGAGATTGGAACTCCATGTTGATTTGGGGTTCTTGAAGGGTTTTTCATGATGCTCTGCATCAAATTGGTATCAGAGCCTAGCAAAAGGTTTGGGTTTGGAAAGTTGTTTTGTGGATAGAATGCCGAGGGAGGCAATCCACATAGTTGTTTTGTGTTTGTGTTGTGTTTGGTTGAAGGTGTTGGATCCACCTAACTGCAGTGGAATAGGTTGAGGAGAGAACTTGGTTGTGGTTGTCAAAAGACTAGGGAGAGAGGAAAAAGAGACTCTTAGGTGAGGCAAAAGAAGTGTGAGTTTGTGTGGATGCTGGAGGAACACCTTGAGTTGCAGCCATTGGATACTCCATGGATGTGAGTAGTTGAGAGGATGATTAACTTTTTGAAGTTGGTAGCAGAAGCATGAGGATAATGAGAGAATGATGAAAGGAAGAGGCAGAGGTAAAGATGAAGACAAAGACAAAGTTTCAGTCCAAGATACAAAATTTTCTTGCAGGTTGTTTCCAAGGGACTTGGAAAGATTTCAAGGTCGGTAGTATGGTGCAGGAGCACCTAGTTTCAAGAGGTTCCATGAGGTCAAGAGTGATGTCATGAATAATTTCAATAATTTTTGAGCTTATAAGGTCTATTTGAGTCATTATAAATCATAATGTAATGCTATGTAAGCCATTTTTCATAAATTGTCCAAAAGGTTCTCATGAGGTTGAAATGTTCCAAAATGTGTTAAAAGACCCAAATAAGGGTAATAAGGATGTAAAATGCATAAATGAGGAGTTCTAAATTGGTTAAAGGGTAGTTATGAGAGTTCCCAAGGATGGGAATCACTATTTAAATGATGTAATGTTGATCCAAACCGAAGAGAAAGAAGGAGTACATTTTGTTTGAAATTGGGAATTCAAAAACCTTTGTTTTGCAGTCCTAAAATAGTTATCTTCTCTATTTCTAGGCCTTGTATGGCCATGTAAGGCCTAGAAATGGTGTATAATTACTATGAAAAGTTAGGTCAATGATTTATCCTTCTTTTGGCTTTGGTTTGGTGTTTTTTTATGAAGGAATGAATGAGTTATGTTAGTTTTTGTAAAAACAGTTTGTAAACCCTCATTTATAGAGGTGTGTAAGGGTTTGACCATATTGCAACTTTTAACCATGGGAAAAATATAAATCTTAGTTATTATAAGAGTAGATCAAATGGGATTTCATATGGATTTTATTTAATATCAAATGGTTTTGTTTTGTGAAAGATATTTGATGCCCTAGGCGGACTGTGCATGCACATTTCTTGTTTTTTCTATGACAGTGAAAATGGTCTTGGTGCAGAGGGCATAAATCTCTAACGAACCGTTGGATCTTTACAATTTTTTAATATGTTCTAGAAAGTCTAGTTATCTATGTTTCCACCAAAGAGATCTTCCAAATATGCTCGGTTTTGTAAGTTATTAATAACTAAGTACGGGTATATCAAACTGTCATTAACTGGGACATCATAGTGCATTGTTTTGATCTTGATTAATGTTCAAAGGGTTATAAAATGATATGATGGATTTGATATTGGATTGGTTGGTTGATATTAATATTGTTTTGGACTGTAGAATGATGATTATGATCAGATTATGCCTCTAATACAAGTGAAGATGTTGTGTTGAGATTGGAACTCCATGTTGATTTGGGGTTCTTGAAGGGTTTTTCATGATAACTATTTTAGGACTGCAAAACAAAGGTTTTTGAATTCCCAATTTCAAACAAAATGTACTCCATCTTTCTCTTCGGTTTGGATCAACATTACATCATTTAAATAGTGATTCCCATCCTTGGGAACTCTCATAACTACCCTTTAACCAATTTAGAACTCCTCATTTATGCATTTTACATCCTTATTACCCTTATTTGGGTCTTTTAACACATTTTGGAACATTTCAGCCTCATGAGGGCCTTTTGGACAATTTATGAAAAATGGCTTACATAGCCTTACATTATGATTTATAATGACTCAAATAGACCTTATAAGCTCAAAAATTATTGAAATTACTCATGACATCACTCTTGACCTCATGAAAACTCTTGAAACTAGGTGCTCCTGCACCAGAGGAAAAAATAGGTGATATCTCCAGATGAGTTTGACTTTGAACTTTTAGTTCCTTCAAAGCCTAAGGGAACAAAAAAGCCAAAGACGATATCTCGGGTGGTAGTAGACCTAACTTCCAAGAGAAAATATGCTGAAGTTATGGTGCAATCGTCAGACAAGGACAAAGGCAACATACGATCTGAAGATTATACCATGCATGGCATAGAGCTAGAGGTGGAAACACATGAGAGTGTGAAATTAGATTCTCAGACAACCCTTAATTCTTTGTTGAGAAGATTGGATCAGGAGAGGGATGAGAAAAATATCTTGAAGCAGAAGTGTGAACAGCTGACCAATGTCCTTTTAAGGGTAACAAAATCTTCTCAAGAGGTTGAACCCATAGGATCCTCAATAGATACCGAAGTCCTAAAGAAGATTGAACAGGTGGGAGCTAAAGCCAGAGTGATGGACGAGTGGATTTCATAGCTAAGGTCAGAAGGCTCTCATCTTCTAAGCTCAACAGTGGAACTATTGTCTGATTATGAAGTAATCCAGAGTCGAATGCAAGGACTCAAAACCTCTTTATCATAGGAGATTGAGGAAGTTGTGAAAAGTAATACCTTGTGGAGCAAAATGGAGGACTTCAGGATAGATGTCCTGGTTGAGAATAAGGTAATTCCCACAAGGGAGAAGTACATTCAGATCTTATATTTATTGTCTCATAAGCAAGAGACAATGAAGTTAATGATTGCAGAGCTGGACCGAGAGAAGAAAGAAGGCGATGACGAGGTTGACCTTATTTTTGCCAAAGTTGGTGATCTCCCCTGCTATTTATATGATGTCGATCAAAATCTCGTCACTACTGAAGTTGTCATGCAGGAATTCCTTTCCTTGATGGATCAATGCACGGGACAAGATTTCTCACTTGATACATTTGATAAACTGTTAGAAATTTAGGTAAGCTTTGAAGTCCTCACATCCATGTTGAAGGATGTTAAAAAGAAACAGGTGAAGATTCAAGATGCAATGTCCCGCATCCAAATCATCACAAGTTCTACCTTGATGCTGAATGAAGCAGAGATGAAAGCCATCCTTGTTAAATTCAAAGATTTCCATAAATCCAATGAAGAAGAGAATGAAGAATGAAGTACCCCCTTTTGGCACCTTTTCTTCATGCAGTTGCACCGATACATGTTTTCAATTTTTGTGCAGCTGCATGTTTTCTTTATGTAGTAGTTGTAGTAAAATGGGACTGTGCAGTTGAATAAGTAAACTTTGCCTACCTTTTTCTCAACTTCTTTTCCTATATAAGGAGGACCTCTTTTGTAAATATTTTATCTTTTTCGTGCTTAGCAAAACTCTGCAGATTTTTTATCCCAACTAAGACTTTGGGCTTTTTGTGGTGAAAATCCTATCAAACGAATAAATAAAACAATTTTGTTGATCACAAACTTTGTGTTGTATCAAGAAAAACGTTTATATAATTTAATGTTCCTATGTCCATTGAATATATATTATCTTTACTTCTTTGATCTTTAATATATTGCTACATGGTTAGAGAGCTCTCAAATCTTGCAAAGTAGACTTTGTGCTCTTAGCATACTTGAGAAATCTGCTGATAAATTAACTAACTTGTGGTAAGCTTTGTATTGTTGTTGTTATTTGTAGTTTAATGGATTAGAAATCTATACTTGAAGACTTTGAGCTTCAAGCTAAGTTTCTAATTGTTTAATTTGTAATGATCAATGTGAATTAGTGTTACCTTAAAGGAGACTTTGTGTTGCTTAATAGTAACTCTTGGTGTAGTTTATTAGATTAATAGTTCTTTTCTTTAAGTATTTGAAGAGGTAGAGAAATTGTAACTACGTAAAGGGAGAATACATAAACTCTGAAAAAAGAGAGTTATATGCCCAACACCAACCCACAAATTTAATTTCTTATTAATTAGAGGAGAAATTTCATAGGGAACCTCCCCTTGATGAGAGGAGAGATTAATTTCTTAGCATAGCAATGTGTGAATTATATATTTTGTCCTTAGTACACTGGTGACAAAATATTCACCCAATAGGAGACATGTGACTAATTTAAATAATTAATTTATTATTTAAATGGGGAGAGGGTAATTAATTAATTTAGGATTAATTAATTAAAGGGGATTGGAAAGGGAGCATTAATTAATTAATGGGAATATATTGAAAGGGGGATTAATTAATAGGATAGGATGAAAGGGGGATTAATTAATTCAAAACAATTGGAAGGGAAGAATTAATTAATTCAAGGGATGAGCTAATTAATTAAATGGCTAAGGGAAATAAATTTGATTAAATTGATTAACCAAATTTAAGTGTCTACAAGTAGCAAGTGCACATCCAATAGAATATTACTCAAATGATGAAATTGATCTAGAGATATTGATCAATAAGAACTCAAGGGTCATGTTGACTTCAAATCTTTGGATAGAAGTAGGACTTGTAAATGGAGCTCTCAGATATATTTGAAATATTATTATAATTTATTAAATGCAAAAAAATATTATTTTTAAATCTAGATTTAAAAGAAACTTCTAATTTAAAAAATTATGTTTTTAAATATAGATTGTAAAGAAACTTTTTTTTTTTTTTGCATGCAAATAATTTCATATTTAAAATAAAACTAAATTTAAAAAAAAAAAAATTTAAAAGAAACTTCTAATTTAAAAAATTATGTTTTAAAATGTAGATTTAAAAGAAACTTCTTTTTTTTATTATTGCAAATCATTTCATATTCTAAAATAAAACTAAATTCTAATAAATTAATTAATCTATGCTAAAGGCAAAGATCTTTTAAATTTGATATCTCTTGTGTCTTCTACATAAATTTTATTTATAAAATATAGGTATGCTACTTTATAAAATATTGGTATACTTGTTTTTATCACAGTAATAATTTCTAACATTTAATATACAACCATATGCTTTCACAATGTTTATGAAAGAAACTTTAACTAAAAATGGTTTAACAATTACTAAATTCAAATTTATTTGATTATTTCCATTTCACAACTTATATCATTTTATAAATAAAATTCATGCAAGTTTCATGCAACCTTGCATAATTTAAGCTTGCATCATTTTTTGGTTATGATAAAGAGAAATTCTACATATATATTGTTCTATTCCATTTCCTATTTAATTGTACACATTTACTTCAAATGAAAATGTCTATAAATTTATCTTTTATATTAAGTTTAAAATATTTATCTTCTACCATTCAATATTGATTTAAAAGCTAAAAAGATTTCCAAATATGTTGGATTTTCTAATGATACTTCATGTAACCTTGCATCATTTTTTTTGTTATGATAAAGAGATATGCTACATATATGTTGCCCTATTCGATTTCTTATCAACTCCATACATTTACTGCAAATGAAGAAAAAATCTATAAATTTATCTAATTAACTCACCTTAACATATATTGCATTTATGTTTAAAATAATTATCTTCTACTATTCAATATTGATTCAAAAGCTAAAAATAATTTCCATGCAGGTGAGCAAGATGTCACGTAATGCAAGTGCATGGGCATCCAATTGGTTGACAAAGTACCACTACTATCTTCCATTCAATGCCATCTTTCATATAGAGGAATTAAATGTTTGCTACAAGTTGAGACAAAAAATGATCAATAGAATTGACAAAAAAGGACCAAAGTATAGTCAAAGAAAGTTTGAAAATTATCCTTTATACTTTAACTTCCTCTATAGTTCCTATTATTATTTACTAAGTTGTCATTAGTTTTATGTTCAAAGTCATCCTATATACTCTAGTCGGTTAATACTACCGAAATATTCAGTCGGTAAGCACTAAAGCAGTTGGTTACAAAAGAAAGGAGTCACAAAGTTAAGTATACATCGAGCTGTCTACCGAGTAATGTTCTATGTCTACCAAGCAACAAAGAAGGTATACCGAGTAATCTGAACCGAGTAGAAACGTGTTACCAGATTCAATGAACCTGGACATATATGTGGAAACGTGTTACAAGAATCAAAGAACAGAGAACCGTTATCACGCAGGAAATAGCACTTCAAGATTTTGTATGATTTTGAGGAAGTTTATCCAATGAAATAATTTCTATGTTTATTCATTCGATGAATCTTGTTTGTAAGATTGAAGCATGAACAGATCACCATCCCAGAGATCTATTTATATAGAATGATTTGAGAATAAAAAAGAGAGACATGTGTGATAGAAGAGTAAAAAAAAGGAAAATCATTAGAGGACACATTGAGTTGTGACTGCTACAACTGACAAAGATATTCAGAGGTCACCAAGAAAGTCTTCAGAGAACAGTTTAAGGGACAGAGTAAATAGAAGGGTTTACCGAGTTGATTTATCAATTACCGAGGTATGCTATGAGCAAGGTAATTTCATATTGAGCACATAGAATCTGCTATAACATTTCAGATGTAAAGTTGCAGATATTTATAAAGATTTTATTGAATCATTTGAGTTGTAATAGAAACCTTTAACAGGGTAAAAGACTCTAACAAAGTCTATAAATTGTAAAGCCTTTAACCAGGTGCAACATTTTGTATAAGTGTTGTAAAAATCCTTTAGCAAGGTAGATCTAAAGATCTTGATACTCCTAATAGGGTAAGCTATCATAAATAGCTAAACATGTAGCTCTAACTGAGCAACCTTTATTATTGAAGTAGTGAAGTTGTGGGTGCCATCCCCACCACAGTTTTTCTCTCTAACAAAGAGTTTTTGGATAACCAAAATATTTGTGTTATGGAGTGAAATGTGTATGAATGTTATTTCTATAATTATGTGTTAGCTTTATATTATGAGATCAACAGTTTACAATTTATGTTTATCAGTAAGATTATTTTTGGAGAAAAGTTTTGAAGTACTGATTCACCCCTCCCCTCTCAGTACATTAGCTTTCTTTTTTGGACCTAACAGTTCCAAGGTCAAAATGAACTTAAATGAAATTTTTTATAATCTAGAAATTGACATTATAGATTAATGTGATTGGTCAATTTCTTAATACTGTGTTGGATGTAAATGGAAGGTCACTATTACACCAACAATGACAATGAAAAATCACAACCTATTTGAACAACTCAGTATGAAGTTCATGAGATTCCTTAAGGGACAATCAAATATAAGTTATCACATAAGACCACTTGAAGAATGATTGCTTGCTTAGATTCATAGTGCATCAAGTCATGCCATCATTCAGGTTGTTACATGCATAGTATGGGATACCTACATTATCTCATGAAGTCATATGTAACAATCAAAGTTTGGGCTCTTCTTGATGATATTGAAAATGAAGAGATATTACCAGTGCATAAATGGTTAACAAAGTGAAAATTTCAAACAAATTTTGAAAAACAATTTACACATTGTATCTATGACTAAATTCAATGCTTATAATATAGTATAGATGTTTTTAATAGTTATTACTATTGTATGAATGATTAACCAACTGAGTTATATTCCAAATTTTTAATTTGCATCATTTGTGAAATAGTGAAAGTTCACACCAAAAGTTTAAAATTGTTAACCATTGAGAATTTTCTGATAAAGAGGATTTTTATGGCTTTCTCATATGGTCACAAGCATTGATATTCATTACTATCAATGTTAACACTTACTTTGATCACTCATGTCAAAGTCTCAAATTAATTGGTTCTCACCTTGATGGTTACTTTCAAATTGAAAGATTTAAATTCCAATGTCATTGGCAAAGGTGTTTTACATCCATTTCAAAAATCAAAAGTTGGACCCTATGGCTTGGAAAGATGGCTAAAGGTGGCAATAACGGAATAATAATGCTTATTTCGGCCTTTCAAAGTAATTTCCAAAGTCACTTAAGAAACCTCTTTACATATATAAATGTATTGCATTGGCCACCTTCTACTATATAACAAATGTTTGTAAAGTCAGTGAAGAAATGTTAAACATTTTAAAATGGCAATATAATGTTAAAATTGGTGAGTTGTGATGTTTTCAAAAGTTGTTGATAAGAGTTTAAAATAACTTGTGAAAGATAATGAAAACATGACCATCGATAGTTTGGCCAATTCGTAAGATGGTTGTGTTGAATAAGTGTGAGAACTTATACAGGTCACCAAATTATGAAGACCACAAAATGAGGTAAGTGGGTGTTGACAAAGTCATTATCGACAATATACTTGCATGCATGTTTGCCAAGTTTCATTTTCAAAATGCATAAATGATAAGCCTGTTTCGGGCTTCAAAGAAGCCGAGGACATAAAGTAGTTGTCATACATCATTTAAGATTGTCGACTAAATCGAAAAGTTGGAAAAAGTTCTTAAGTGACTGATCACACACTCTCACTCATTAAAGAGTTAGTTATTTTAACTTATTCTTTGGGCATTTTGATAGAGTTGCAAATGAACTGCGATACATTCCTAAGGAAAAGTTAGTAATTACTTCATCAGTAAATTGTAAGAGTGACACAAATTGCCGATAAAGCCCAAGTATCCACAAATTGCTTAAGTTGAAGGTAGCTGATATCTCTCAAATTAAAGTTAGTTATTTTAACTAATTCTCCTACAATTTTGGTAGTGGGCATTCAACATATATGATGAAATGAATTTGAACTAAATATGAATACTAGTTTAGTCCCATGACATGCAAAACGTGGAATCATAGACATGTAACTTGAAAAGGTTGACATAATCCCTCACGATTTGTATGAAAAAATACCTCGAGGGAGAAGAAGTATTGTGTCAAGGAATGGAACGAGATGATTAGAGTCCGCACAGAATGAATTCATTGAAAATGTTCAATAAAATGTATTTGTCTCACAACCTCTGCCGACACTTGCTTTAATGAGGACGCATTCTCTTGGAAAAGCTCAATTGGTGCATGCAGAATGTGAAGCATGGGGGTTTATCAGATGTTTGAGTTGTAGTTGCCTATGGTAGATATGTTTATCATGAGAAATCACAGATAAATCATAGAAAAGTTTATCAGACTATCTTAAAGAAAATTTGCAGGAAATGGATGAGGAAAAAGGCGGTTTCAGAGACCTTCGAAGCAAGTGTGATTAGCATATATAAAGCTAACTTCTATAATTTGGTTGTTATCCTCACAAACACAAACCTAATGTGCACGTAGAATACCCACCATCTCGTTGAATGGTAATTCATAAAATGGTTTGCGCAAAGAATTTCTCAAAATCTTTAAATAATCAAAGCATTCTGAAATACATTCTAGGGTTAAAGTCTTGTTTGCACTCCTCTTAATAGATATAGGTCACAAAATTGTATAGAATGTGTGGTTGTGTCTTCTCAACATCTACAAATTTGATTTGTATATGGGTTGAGTTTTCATGGTAGATATACATGTTTTGAAAAGCCGAAATATTAGAGGTGACGAAATGTAAATGTTATGATACCCAAGAACGAGCTTCAAAGACTTTTGAGTCATCACAGTTTATAGAATACGTAGAAGATAGATGTGTTGAAAGACTTTAGGAATCTTCAAATGAATATTCATGTTCGTGGTGGCCATATTCAATAAATTTCAAACAAAGATATTATGGTTATTTTCTCTTGGTGGCTGTAAATCATACCACACACTTGAATTGTAAAGAAGATTTTAGTGTGGAACTTGCAAAAGCGTCATCATGAAGTACAAAGCACAGGAGTATGAATATTCTCCAATGATCGACACTATGCTTCCCGAGGTTCTTGACATGAAATAGGGCACATTAACCTGCAAGATATCCGAAAATCATTGATAGAAGGAGATAGATCAAAATTGTCCCGCAAGATAGCTAACAGTGGGTTGGTTGATGCATCTTGTTTTCCCATAACGGTGCAATGTCCAGAATTGATGGTAGAATGTGCAAGAGGATATAACCCTGATGCCAGAGAAATAAGGACTATTGATGGGTGCTTGATGGCTAAGCTAGATGGAATTTCCATCGCCATCATTCTCTGATTACCATACAAGGAGAAATTCACTTACATTGATAAGCAGAAGGATTACAAGTATTTCAATGATAATAGGAGTAAATGCCTAAATAATTTAGCCAAAAAATGGACGGTGACATCTCTAGGAGGACAATCTCAGCCTCCCAAGATGCTTCACTACTCTATTTTTATTAAAGAGATCTTTCATCTGATAGTTATCCTCCATAGAGTAACATGCAGCCCCGATTCTACGGAATTTGAAATGTGGATGTACCTTTTCATCATAGTCTTATCAGCCGGAAAACAATTCATTGATTGGGGTCATCTTATTAGTGATTGCATACATAATCAATTGATCCATTTCAAGATGAGTCAATGCCTTCACATGTCTTCCTATTTGATATATGCAATCTATAATTTAAGGTCATGGCCATGTTTGAGTACAAATGGTGTTCTGAGTCAGGCAACATAGATCTACAACTACTATAAGCAATTGTAGCTGGAGGAGAGTTTCATTCATTTCAGATGAGTGAATGATGCATTTACGATACTGGCAGTGAGGCTACTTCAAGGAAATACATCTATTAGAATATCGAAAGAAGCAACAACATTGATAATCGATGCTTTGTCACTTTTGCACTACATAATTTAATAAATTCCTTTCCATTTCAAACAAAGGAAGAGGGGATCATCCTAACATTCTTAATTCATTCATAATTTAATCTATCATCTTTGTGTGGAGATTGATTCTAGTGAATTATCTCATCCCTTATCTTCCTAATGTAATGGTGAAAAGTGCTTGAAGGATAATCAATAGTGAAACTCTCATCTCTCTTTGAGGGAAATGGTTGTTTTTAAAATTAAAATTGAACTTGTGATTTGTAAAAAATTGCTTGTGGTTATCTTAGACCTGAAAATTGCTTTGTTTGTCAAATTCAATTTCCTCATTGTCTTGTTCAATTTGTAATTAAAATTTACAAAATTAAGATGTTACTTGTTAAAACCCTAATTTTCAAAAATCATCTTGAACTTGTGCAAAAATAAAATAAAATTGGATTTCCATTTAATTTTCAAATTTATGATTGTTCGCAAATTTGTCTATAATCCTACAATTCAAATTTTCAATTTCCCCCCTTTTTCCCAAAATTCAAATTTCAAAATTAAGTGGTTATGTCATCAAAACCTAATTTTTAAAAATAATTAGATTTTGTGTGAATTTCAAATCAATTTCATTTACTTTCAGATTTCTAAACATTTTCCAAGGTGTCCCTATCTATTAGGTTTGACCCTTTTCAAAATTGCAATTCAATTCCTCTTTTTCTTCAAAATCCTAATAGGGTCCTATTTTCACCTTTGTGCCTTCATTTTGCCCATCTAGAGATCATAAAATTTGCCAATTTTTTGGGGTTAGCTTTAAAATCATCATAATATCCATCCTTGAAAAATTTGAAAAAAGTTGGTCAGACCATGTTCGTTCCCGCCATGGTCCTTGTCTTTTTTCCCAAAATTTTGGGAGATTGTTATGATTGTATTTAATAGCCTAAATCCAAAAGATTGGCTGATTTTATTGATTTTTGATCCTTCTAGAATCGGAAATACCTTCAAAATTCAACATTTCAACTTTCAAGAAATTTTTTAAAATTAAGAGGTTAATTATAGCCTGCCCCGATTTTAAAAATTCTAATTTTAAAATTAAGTGGTCTTCCCTTGGCCCTAATTTTAAAATTCCAATTCTCTTTCATTTTTGGAAATTGTGTCATTCCCTTCCTCCAACAAAGTTCAAATTGTGTAATCATTATTTCCTTACATTTTGAATTACTCAATTTTGTAAGTTGTGTTCCACAATTCAAAATTCAAATTTTCCCTCTTGTGCATGAGTTTTACAACTATCAGTCCTATCTATCCTATCCCTGTTAGATGAAGCATTAGAATTAAGGCTTCCCAAGGTTTAATTACTGAGGGGATGGAGCCTAATTTGGGTGGCTTCTTTAATTAGGATCATGCTAATTCTTCCCATCCAAATCATGTGCCTATTCACCCCATTGATGGATCCTGTGATGAAGAAGAAGCTTTAACTAGGGTTTCTTTAGATCAAATTTCCACATTGGACAATCAATTTGACAACTTTCAACAATGGATGTCCCAAGAATACCCTAATAGTGAGGCTCTTCCATTAATTGAAGTTCTTAAGCGCATGCTTCAAAGTGGTAAGAATGGAATTGATATATTGCATGACAGTGAACATATTGTTGCTTCTAATGTCATGCCTATCAAGAGTTGTGACGAAACCCTAGGTTATTCACAACCTTCAACACAAGTCAATTCCTCTATTCCTTTGACCAATCCTATGACTAGTATTCCTACTTTCACATCTAACATCATGACTACTTAAACTCAAAATTTCATTCCTACAACCATAGGTCATGGGGGAAATCCCTCTTCTTCATTTAATCCTCCATCGATACCTATGTCTTCCATGAGTATTCCTATTATTCCTCAATCAATCAGTGTGACACAAGGGGGCAATTCCTTCGACAACTTTATTCCTCCTTTAAGTGTCCCTTTTCCTACCCAATCATCACCAATGCCTACTTATTATAGTGTCCCACCACCTTATTCTCAGTCCATACCTTCTTTCAACAACATCACACCACCTTCTCAATCACCTCTGTCTAACATGAATTCTTCTACCGAGATGACAATTAACAATCTTGCTCAAATTGTGTCTTCCTTACAACAACAATTTGCTTCCATGAGTCAATCCAAGTTTAGTGTGCCCACATTTGATGTTGCGAGCCCACCTTTCTCTTGATATTGTTAAAGTTGTGCCACCCAAACATGTGGATATCCCTCAATTGGAACTCTATAATGGAAAAGGTGATCCTCTTACGCATGTCAAAACATTTCAAACCTTGTGTACTGATTTTTCTTATGATCAACAATTGCTTGCAAAATTGTTTACAAGAACACTAAGAGATAAGGCCTTACGATGGTATTGATCTTTGCCTTCGTATTCTATCACTTCCTTTCAACAACTTGAAAATACTTTCATCCAACAATTTCAAAACAACATTGGTCCTAAAATCACTTTGACTAATTTAATGCATTGTAAACAAGGTGTTAAAGAAAAAGATTAATTTCATTGGTAGATATAAGCATTTGTGTGCTCAAATTTCTTTTCATGTGCCTGATAATGATATTCAAAGAATTTTCATTTCTAATTTATAAAAGGATATCAGGGAAAAGCTTCTTTTGTCGGAGTTTACTTCCTTTCTGCAGTTGTGTGCAACACTCCACAATTATCAACTGTTTGTGAGTCAAATGGAGCAATCCACTCCTATGGCTCCGAGTGATAAGGGGGAGAGTGTTCAACAATTGTTTGCAAAGTTCAAACCAACAAAAAGCTTCATCAAGTTCAATGATCCAATTACCAACAACCATGTGAATGCTACAATAGGAGTGCCTTCTATTTCTAAATTTTTCCAAAGAGAAAGATGGTTTAATCCTTTGAATGAATCTTTACATAGTATTATGTCTTAGTTGTTGCACAAAAATGTTATCAAAATTCCTCCTATAAAACAAATTGATCCTTCCAAACTTGCATCCCCTTATTTTGATAACAATTCCTTTTGCCAATTTCATCGTCAACCTAGTCATGATATTGAGAAATGTTTTGCATTGAAAAATAAGGTTCAAGACTTGATTGATAATAATACTATATCTGTGGTAGGTGTGAATGATAAAGGGAATAAATTAGTAGCTCATCCTAATAAAAATCTTAATATTTTCACTAATCCCTTGCCATCTCATGCCTCTAACATTATTGAGATTGTGTCTAATTCTCTCTTATGAAGAATTCACCTCTATGGCTCCAAACTTGGTTAATATGGTAGAAACACAAGATTTGCCTAAGGATTCTTGTATTACATTTGACCCTCATGAGACCATTAGAGCACCCGATGGCCCTTTATACATAGTTGCAAAGGTTAAGGATATCCCTTACCATGGTTCCCTAATTGATCCCTCTTTCATGGTTAATGTCATAACTGAAGAGTATCTTTTAACATTACAATTTGATAAACCACTATATGATGCTTCTAATATAGTTGTTAAGTTATTTGATGGTTTCTCTTGTCCTACCATTGGTTCTATCACCCTTCTTGTTGAAATTCATAGTAAATCCTTGGATGTTGACTTTGTTATCATACCTTCTTCTGAGCAATTCTGTGTGAAGTTAGGCTATCCTTGGCTATCTTCCATGAAGGCTATTGCTTCTCCAATCCACAAGTGTCTTAAATTTCTTCACAATGGAGAAATCATAACCATGAACCATAGCTTATTTTGTCCATCCAAAAGAAGCCCTGGTGTTCCTATTGATCTCTTTTGGCCTAAACAATTTCAATCTCTTCCATCAAGGAGTGATGCTCTTTTTCAACCTTATAAAAAATGGAAGAACGATATGATCATATCCTTAAGTCAACCCAGATCGCCAACACTTAACATTCCTATTCTTCAAGATGTGCTTCTTCATCTCTCGGATAGAACTAATCTCCCTCGTAAGGCAAAATGTCCACATACTCCTATGGATGTGACTTTACCTTCTCTTAAGGAGAACACCAATATTCCCCCTAAGGTTAGACCTATACCTCCTCCTCATGATGGACCTGGTCTCCTTCCTACACTTAATATTCCTCCTTTCTATGGTGCAGTTCCACCTCCTTCCTCTTATCGAGAGAAGAGGCCTTCTTTTCCTATTGTTCAACTAAAAAGACCTCAACCTAAACCTTCAACTATTAAAGAGAGAACCATTCCTACTTTTTCAAGTGTTCCTCCATCTTCTCAACCTTCCACTAAGACTCGATGAAATCGTTGTGCAAGAGAACATCGACAAAGACACTGTGTTCGAGATCATGAAGCTATCCCTCAAAATACTCAATCTCCTCAGACTTCGACAGTTGACATGATTCCCTTTCTCCTAAGAAAGATTTTTAACCAACATCTCCAAATCATAAGTTGCATAAAACATGTGATGGTTTTACTCCTATTCATGTTCTTGCTCCTCTTTCTTTAAAATTTGATGAATAAATGGGTGAAAATGTTATTCATAATAGCAATACAACTCCTAATGCTTCTTATAGTGAGTATGAGTATGTTGATGTGGACAAACATTTATCGGATGAGTTTTCACAAACTTTAATCCTAGCTCCTAGAATCAAACAAAGTGACTTACAAAATGAGCATAGTCCTTGTTTGGATCTTGTGATAGCTCCATCTACTATGCTCGATATCGCTCCTTTGGCATGTTGCTTACCTTCCCAAAATAGTGATCAACAAGATAGGGAGGCAGATGTCGTGCTAGATTAGTGCTAGCACTATAGATCTCTCTCTCTCTCTCTCTCTCTCTCTCTCTCCTTTCTTTCTCTTTTTGTGACCATTCTTCTATGTGTATCCTTGTTTTTCTATTGTTCCCTTAATGTCTACTTGGGGATGATGCAAAGCATTGAGATCTTCTCTTGGTCTCTTTCATGTTGACTCAAAAGACATCCTCTCTTCCCTTTCTTCTAAGGTAGTGTCCTTCTTTGGGGAATGAAGATTATTATATGCATATACATACATGATATACATGAGTTATCATACAACATATTGACCCCGAGGAAAGTGACATTACCTCGTGTTTTGTGTTCATTATCCTTGGGTTTATACCTCGATTGGGGGCTAAATCCTTGCGATAACGTGCTCCCTCTCTTCTCTCTCTCTTGGGTGTATCCTACCTTAAAGCTATTGCTCTCGATAAGGCGTGTGCGATTGCTTTAATGTGAGGGCATACACTCCACTCATACTTTCCTTCTTGTGATACTTAGAATTACTTAGTGAACTTTATTTTGCTTTGTAATCTTTAGTATCCTTGCTTTCATGATTCAGAGTGAAGGGAACTTTACTACTTGCAGTCATGGTTCTCCCTTTCTCGATCTTCCCTTTTACTTTGTTAATCAAAGTCGTAAAATCCTAAGTCCACTAGAGGCTTGGCGCATCTTGCCCTCTTGACATGGTGAAAGTCTTTCAATCTTGTTTCCTTATACTTTACTGATAGTATTGGCATACGCTTATAATCCCGCTAAAGTGGGGGCTAAATGTAGTGTCATAAAATTGAGACCCTAGCAATTTACAACTGCATTAGCATCCTCACGCATGTGAACTTGAATCCTGTAGCCTAATCGGAGACTGGAGAGTGCTCGTCTTGCAAAAACAACTTCTTCCTTAGCCTCTGCATCACCTCGTCTGCATTTTGTCCTAGAGAAAGGGGTAGGATAGGGGCATGACACCCCTATCCCTGCCCTATTTTAGGGCAAAACCCTTCCTAGAGAATGTCTTGTGGGTTGTGCCTCGGGTGGGAAACCTCCTTGATGTCGGCCCGTGATGAAATTCAAATCCACCAACATGTATTTAAGGGGCATTCATCCTCTCATTTGCATAAGTGGAAGTGGCATAAGTTGGATAGGTCAAAGTTGGAGAGATTCAAGTTGCATAAGCAATCAAGCATTCAAGCATTCTTTTCCAGCATTGAGCATTCTCAAGTCTTGCTTTAAGGCTAGGTGTTGCATTCAAGTCAAGGATTCAACCATTGAAGAGGAGATCCCTTTCAACATTCAATTCCACACAATCATTTCTATCAACATTGCTACTACAACCTCCCTTGAGGTGATTTACAATTTAGTCTTTCATTTACATCTACTTGCAAGTACTTTCTTCCATTACTTGGTTAATTCTAAAACTGGGGTTTGACCTAAAGGCAAACCCCCAATCCCAACACATTTCCCTCTCTTTTCTATGTATAGGTTGCAAGTGCGTAGCTATACTTTCAGATTCAGGCTTCATTTGGAGAGGTGGAAAAACCGTTTTCATTTTGTGGATTTTTGGAGGACTACATACATTCCGGCCAAGGTCCAGACAAATTTTCATCGAATTGGCAGGGCGACTTTGTCTCGACATTTTACTACCAAATCTAGGTGCACAAATTCATCCCATATTTCGATCTCAAGTTATAATCGATTCTTTGTCACTTTTGCACTAGATAATTTAATCAATTCCTTTCCATTTCAAACAAAGGAAGAGGGAATCATCCTAACATTCTCAATTCATTCAGAATTTAATTTATCATCTTTGTGTGGATATTGAATCTAGTGAATTATCTCATCCCTTATCTTCCTAATGTAATGGTGAAAAGTTCTTGAAGGATAATCAATAGTGAAACTCTCATCTCTCTTTGTGGGAAAGGGTTGTTTTCCTCTTGATCCATCACTCATAATTACATATCTGTAGCGTCCTAAAATTGTGACACTTGCAATTTCGACCGCATTTGGGTCTTCACGATGGCGGCGCAACACTGAACCTGAATGGAGACCCCAAAACTTGTTCATGACATCAAATACTGCATTTTTCAGCACCCTGGCCTGATCCTCCTTGCACCCCGCTGTCCCTGGAGGTGGGACCATGGTGCCCAGCGCCCTAGTCCCTGGCCCTATTTTGGGCCCGGTCTCTTTTGGGGCTTCGGGTCTTTAAGTTTGCAAATTGGAAAATAATGTTTCCTGGTCGGCCTAAGGTCGGGAAAATCAGTCTCTCAACCCTAATTGACAAGTATATAAACTACTTTTCCTCTCCTAGAAAGGGAGGTAAAAAAAGAGGAAGGACATATGTGTACAAGACGTGGAAACGATATTGAAGCATTCAAGCATTCAAGCATTCCTTCAAGAAATTAATCATTCTAAGTCTCCATTCAAGGCTAAGTGTTGCATTCAAGACAAGGATTCAACCATTGAAGAGGAGATCACTTACAACATACAACATACAACAACATTTACACCTTCGCATGTAAGAATACAAACATTCTTACAAGGTATCAGTACTTGTTTACATTACAAACATTTACATTTACAGCATTCTCATTTCTTGGTTAATTCCAAAACTGGGGTTTGACCTAAAGGCAAACCCCTCATCCCTAACCCCCCAATCATCCTCTCTTTTTTGTGTGTAGGTTGCAGGTACGCGGCTGTAATTGAAGATCTGGAATCCTTGTGCAGAGACGAACAGATCCCCCTTCGTTTCGCGGATTTTTCGGAGGACCGTGTGCACGCCGGGCGCCATCGTCCTGTCAACTTTCACTTAAATTTGCAGAACAACACCATCTCGACATTTTACTGCTAATTCCAGGTCCGCAGCTTCATCCCAGATCCCTATCTCTGTTTATAAGCGAATCTTTCCTACTTTACATGCATCCCTAGTTCAATCATTCTTTCCACATTTCTTTACAAAAGAGGGTATCCTTGCTATCACAACCCTTGAAACTCATTTAGAATCCAATCTTGCATTGTGTGGGATTGGATCTTGTGGGTTTCAACCCCTCTTTTGAATGTAAAGTCTCTCCTAAGTGAAAACCATCAACCCTAGTGACTCTCCCTTCTCTCTCCTTGGAGTTGGGGAGGGGAGAACGACTAGGGTTCGATTTTTCCGCTTTACATTTTGGTGAACCTGACGTGAACATCCTCATTTTGATTATTCATGGTTAGATCTGAAAATTTTGCTTTCCTAATTATATTTCCATGTTTGATCTTTTGTAAATTTTAGAGGTTGATTGCATAAAAACCCTAAAATTTTCTTTTTAGTAATTAAACTTGTGAAACGTTTAATTGTTAATGCTTGTTTCAAATCTACCCTTCTATTGCAAATTGTCAATTCATATTTGTGCTTTAATTCTGAAAATTAAGTGGTTAAGTGTCAAAACCCTAAATTTTAAAACCTTCTTGAATCAACCTTTGACTGATAATTTCACTGATCAAAACATCTCCAAATCGGTTGTAACTTTGGATTCCGCAATAAAATCACAATATCTTTCATCCCTGAAAATTTGGAAAAAAGTTGCGAGGACCGTGTGCACCCCGAGCGCCATCGTCCCCGACATTTTTTCCAAAATTTCGGGAGCTAGATCTTACTGTATTTTTCTGCTAAAATCCAGAATTTTGGCTGATTTTATCAATTTTAACACCTTCAAAATTAAAATCAAAGTTGGTCTAGCGATTGCTTGGGTTGAGGCTTCTAATCATTTAAAAATTGTTGAAATTGAAATTTGTATCAAAATTGTGTTTCTTACTGTCCTAAATCTGAAAAGTGTGTTAGCATTCATTCAAAATTTCAGTGTTTTATTCAAATTTTTACAATTTGTGACTTTTGAAATTAAGTGTTTAATTGCAACAACTTTGATTTCCACTTTCAAATTCGAATTTTGCATGAAATCGAGTCAATTTTTAAATTTCAAAGCCTGCATTGCTTTCAGCAATCCCTCTAAAATCATAAAATTCAAAATTTCAGTTTCCCTCTCTTTTTCAAAATTCAAATTTTACATTTTTCAACAATCTTGGTAGGGTTCAATTTTGAGATTGCAACTTTAATTTGGCCTATCTACAGATCGTAAAATCACTCAATTTTTTCAGATTAGCTTTAAAATCATCATAACTTTCATCCCTGAAAATTTCGAAAAAAGTTACGAGGACCATGTGCACTCCGTTCGCCACGGTCCTGGACATTTTTTCTGAAATTTTGGGAGATTGTCCTGATTGCATTTAACAGCTTAAATCTAGGAGATTGGCTGATTTTATTGAAATTTGCTACCTCTAAAATTCAAAATCTTCTCTCTTTCTTTAGTGCATGAGTTTTACAACAATAAGCCCTACTTATACTATTCCCGTTAGACAAAGCCTTAGAATTAAGTCTTTCAAAGGTGTAATTACCGAGGAGATGGAACCTAATTTGAATGGCCTTTTTAACAAGGACATGGGTAAATCCTCTAATCCTCTTAATGATGAAGAAGCTCTCCATGAGGTTTCTGAAGAACAACTTTCAAAATTGGATAACCAATTTGATGATTTTCGATAATGGATGTCTCAAGAATACCCCGATAGTCAAGCTCTTTCATTAATTGAGGGTCTAAAACGTATGGTTCAAAGTGATAAGAATGGAATTGATATTTTGCGTGGTATTGCACACATTGTGGATTCGAATGTGATGCCTATGAAAAGTTGTGCCGAAACCTTAGGTTATACACAACCTCCTACTCAAGTTAATCATTCTATTCCTTTGACAACTCCTACTGCTAGTATACCTACTTTTACATCAAACATAATGACTACTTCAATACAAGACATTCCTCCTATGATCACTAGTCATGGGGGCAATCCTTCTTCTTCAATCAACCCTCTTCCTTCATTCAATCCAACTTCTTCATTCATTCATTCCTTCAATGAGTGTTCCTATTATATCTCCACAAATGAACATGACGCAAGGGGGCAATTCATTTAACTCTTCCATTCCTCCTTGTAGTGTTCCTCCTTTCCAATCATCTCCTATGACTAACTATCATAGTGTCCCACCACCTTACTCTCTACCTTCTTTCAATAACATAACACCTCCATCACAATCTAACACGTCTAATATGAACTCTTCGACTGAAGCGACCATTAACAATCTTGCACAAACTGTCTCTTCTTTACAGCAACAAATTGCCTCTATGAATCAATCTAAGTTTAGTGGTCCCACATTTGATGTTGCGAGCCCACTTTCTCTTGACATTGTTCGAGCTATTCCCCCTAAACATGTTGAAATTCCGCATTTGGAGCTTTATAATGGTAAGGGTGATCCTCTAACACATGTTAAGACCTTTCAAACAATATGTACTGATTTTGCTTATGACCAAAGGTTGCTTGCAAAACTGTTTACTAGAACATTAAGAGATAAAGCCCTACAATGGTATTGCTCGTTGCCTTCTTATTCTATTACTTCTTTCGAACAACTTGCAAATGCTTTCATTCAACAATTTCTAAACAATGTAAGTCCTAAAGTTACTTTGATTGATTTAATGCATTGTAAACAAGGTGTTAAAGAAAAAGTGACTGATTTCATTGGTAGATATAAGCATTTGTATGCTCAAATTTCTTTTCCAGTACCTGACAATGATATTCAAAGAATCTTTATTTCTAATTTACAAAAAGATATTAGAGAAAAACTTCTATTTTCTGAGTTTACTTCTTTCCAACAGTTGTGCGCAACTCTTCACAATTATCAACTGACTGTGAGTCAAATGGAACAAGCAAATCCTATGGCTCCAAGTGATAAGGGTGATAGTAGTCAACAACCATTTGGGAAGTTTAAACCAAACAGAGAGTCCATTAAATTCAATGAAAACACCATCAACAACAATGTGAATGCGGCATCAGGTGTGCCTCCTATTTCTAAGTTTTTCAAGAAAGAAAGAAAGTTTACTCCTTTGAATGAATCATTGCATAGTATTATGAATAAGTTATTGGAACAAAATGTGCTTACTCTTCCTCCTATAAGGCAAATAGATCCTGCAAAGATTAATTCACCCTATTTTGATAACAAATCTTTTTGTCAATTTCATCATCAACCTGGGCATGATACTGGAAAATGTTTTGCTTTAAAGGGTAAAATTCAAGATTTGATTGATAATAATACTATCTCTGTTTCTGGAGTGAATGATAAAGGCAATACATCTGTAGCTCCTCCTAACCAAAATCTTCATATTTTTACTGATCCATTGCCTTCTCACACCTCTAATGCGATCGATACTAATGATTCCTCTGTCTCACCTGATGATCTTGTGTCTATGACTCTGAATGTGATTAACTTTGTAGAGCAGTAGAAAATCCCTAAAGAACCTTCCATCACCTTTGATTCTAGTGAAACTATCAGGGCACCTGATGGTCCTTTATATATAGTTGCAAAAGTCAAGAACACACCTTGTCGTGGAGTGTTTATTGATCCTTCTTGTATGGTTAATGTCATTACTAAAGAATTTCTTTTTACTTTGCAATTGAATCAAGTGATCTATGATGAAACAAATGTGGTTGTGAAACTATTTGATGCATTTTCTTCTCCTGCAATTGGTTCTATGACATTGCCTATTGAGGTCCATAACAAATCCCTTGATGTGGATTTTGATATTATTCCATCATCCGAACAATTTCGTGTGAAGCTAGGCTATCCTTGGCTATCTTCCATGAAAGCTATTGCTTCTCCTATTCACAAGTGTTTGAAATTTCCCCATAATGGTGAAGTTGTTACTGTCAATCATAGTCTCTTTAAACCAGTTGAAAGAACTTCTAGCATTCCTATTGATTACTTTTGGCCTAAACAATTCCAATCTCTTCCACCGCGAAGTGATCATCTTTTCAAATATTATCAAAAGTAGAAAAAAGATATGATCCTATCTCTAAGTGAACCTAGAACACCCACACTTGACATTCCTATCATTCTTGAGAAGGAAGTTCTTCCTTTGAAAGATAAAACTAATTTCTTTCCTCAAGAAGATTCCCAACCCATCCCTATGAATGTGACTATGCCTATGATTAATAAACTTCCTAAAAGTAGACCTATCTCTCCTCATCATGATGGACTTGGTCTCCTTCCTAAACCAAATATTCCTCCCTTATATGGAGTAGTTCCTCCTCCTTCCTCTTATGGAGAGAAGAGACCTTCCTCTTCTCCTATTGTTCAACCTAAGAGACCACAACCTAAACACCCAAGTGATAAGGATGAGAACATTCCTCCTCCTCAATCTTCGCAACTTCCTACTAAGACTAGACAGAATCATTTTGCACGTGAACGCCGACGAAAGCGTCGTCTTAGAGCTCAGGCAGCTGCTTCTCAAACTTTGCAATCCCCAAAAACACCTTCAACTAATATTATTCCATTTTCTCCTCAGCCGATGATTGAGCTGAAATCTCCTAAACATAAGATGCATGATGGTCTTGATCCTGTGCGAGTTAAAGATCCTATTTTTATAAATCTTGATGATGATATAGATGAAAATGTTACTCCTGTTCATTCTGATAGTGAACATGAATATGTTGACGCTGATAACCATTTATCTAATGAATTTTCTAAAGCACTTATCCTAGCTCCTAGACAAGAACAACATGGCTCGGAACATGGACATAGCCCTTGTTTGGATCTTGTGATAGCTCCATCTGCTATGTTGGATGTTCCTCCTCTAGCGTGTTTCCTACCTTCCTGAAATATTGATCAGCAAGATCGAGGGGTAGATGACATGCTAGACTAGTTCATTAGCATAGCAGATTCTCTCCTCCTCTCTTTTGTCACTTCTTCTATGTGTTATTCTCATTCTTCTATTTGTTGTCCTTAGTGTTGTCTACTTGAGGACGATGCAAAACATTGAGATCTCTTTTGGTCTCTCTCATGTTGATTCAAAAGACACATGTGTTCCCTTCTTCTAGGTGACCTTCCTTGATTGGGGAATGAAGAACAATTATGCATACATACATATGATATACATGAATTATCATACAGCATACTGACCCCGAGGAAAGCGAAGTCACCTTGTGCTTTGTGTTTTGTGTCTATTATCCTTGGGCTTATCTCACACTTGGGGGCTAAATCCTTGTGATAACGTGCTCCTTTCTCATTTCTTATATGTATCACTACCTTAAAGCAATCACCCCCGGTGAGGCATGTGCGATCGCTTTAACGTAGGGGGGCATACATCCCGTTCATATCTTTTCAAGATACTTGAAAATTTCTTGACAAATTTAGCTTTGCCTTGAAAATTTTTGATATCTTTCTTGCATGACTCATAGTGAGGGAACCTTACTACTGACAGTCATGGTTCTCCCTCGTGATCTTCCCTTTTACTTTGTCAATCGAAGTCGTAAGATCCTTAGTCCACTGGGGGCTTGGTGTATCTTGCTTCCTTGACGTGGTGAAAGTTTTTCAATGTTGTTTCCTTGTACTTTACCGAAAGTATGAGCGTACGCTTATACTCCCGCTAAAGTGGGGGCTAAATGTAGCGTCCTAAAATTGTGACAGTTGCAATTTCAACCGCATTTGGGTCTTCACGATGGCGGCGCAACACTGAACCTGAATGGAGACCCCAAAACTTGTTCATGACATCAAAAACTGCATTTTTCAGCACCCTGGCCTGATCCTCCTTGCACCCCGCTGTCCCTGGAGGTGGGACCATGGCGCCCAGCGCCCTGGTCCCTGGCCTTATTTTGGGCCCTGTCTCTTTTGGGGCTTCGGGTCTTTAAGTTTGCAAATTGGAAAATAATGTTTCCTGGTCATCCTAAGGTCAGGAAAATCAGTCTCTCAACCCTAATTGACAAGTATATAAACTACTTTTCCTCTCCTAGAAAGGGAGGTAAAAAAAGAGGAAGGACATATGTGTACAAGACGTGGAAACGATATTCAAGCATTCAAGCATTCAAGCATTCCTTCAAGCAATTAATCATTCTAAGTCTCCATTCAAGGCTAAGTGTTGCATTCAAGACAAGGATTCAACCATTGAAGAGGAGATCACTTACAACATACAACATACAACAACATTTACACCTTCGCATGTAAGAATACAAACATTCTTACAACAAGGTATTAGTACTTGTTTACATTACAAACATTTACATTTACAGCATTCTCATTTCTTGGTTAATTCCAAAACCGGGGTTTGACCTAAAGGCAAACCCCTCATCCCTAACCCCCCAATTGTCCTCTCTTTTTTGTGTGTAGGTTGCAGGTATGCGGCTGTAATTGAAGATGTAGAATCCTTGTGCAGAGACGAACAGATCCCCCTTCGTTTCGCAGATTTTTTGGAGGACCGTGTGCACGCCGGGCGCCATCGTCCCGTCAACTTTCGCTTAAATTTGCAGAACAGTACCGTCTCGACATTTTACTGCTAATTCTAGGTCCGCAGCTTCATCCCATATCCCTATCTCTGTTTATAAGCAAATCTTTCCTACTTTACATGCATTCCTAGTTCAATCATTCTTTCCACATTTCTTTACAAAAGAGGGTATCCTTGCTATCACAACCCTTGAAACTCATTTAGAATCCAATCTTGCATTGTGTGGGATTGGATCTTGTGGGTTTCAACCCCTCTTTTGAATGTAAAGTCTCTCCTAAGTGAAAACCATCAACCCTAGTGACTCTCCCTTCTCTCTCCTTGGAGTTGGGGAGGGGAGAACGACTAGGGTTCGATTTTTCCACTTTACAATATCCTATCAATGATAACCATTTGCTATCCTTTAAAATTGTATGTGAACAAGATTATCATTTCAATTTTTGGTATCTTAACTTGGATGTGTGGAATTTAAAATAAAATTGATAAGTTTATATCTTATTTCTCTATCAGTTTTGATTATACATGGTGTTCTTTAAATCCTAGAAAATCCATATACCCCCATCATAGGAGGGAGCTTCCCCTCTCAAACACAGAGAGGAATTGTTCTTGTTTTTGCAATTCTTCAACTGTTGTGAACATTTTGTTGCTGATCACAGGGCGAAACAAGGTTCTTCAAAGAAGATTACTTAAAGCAACAAATATGTTTACAAGGAATTATCAATAATTTAAATTAACCAACATTAAATTAAAAACATTATCTTAAAAAACTATTTACACATTGTATTTAAGAATAAATTCAAATCTTAAAATATAGTATATATGTTGTTTTGATAGTTATTACTACTACATGAATGATTAACCAACTGATTTTAATTCCTTTTTAAAATATTATTTTGATAAAACATTCCAAATTTTTAATTTGCATAACATTTTACTAATGTTGTTGTCATATCTCTAAAAGTGTTTCATTTTGACTATAATCAAAATTAAATTAAAAAAAACATATATCATTCAATTTATTTGCACCTCATCCTTTATTATTGAATATATAAATATTGCACATTTCCAAACTCGATATCTCTTGGGGTACTTTAATTAGATTTAAAATATAGGTAAGCTAGTTATTTCTATTCATACTTCCTTATGAGTGTATAATGATATGTTATCCCTATTTTCTCTCTCATCCTAATGTATTTTAAAATTCCCTTGGGATAGATATGATCTTGTTAATATGAAGCAAGAAGTACTCTCTTACAACACCTCTAATAATTGGATAATGACTTATGCGTATATAGTAGTGTATATATGTATGTATATTATGATTACTCTATCTCTTAACTGATATGATGCATATTCTTTTGGATGGGAAGGAAATTATGTGTATGCTTAAATAATTAGGTAATTAGAATGAACATTTTTGACATCTCTCTAAGTATTATCTACAAGTATGAATTGAAAATTAAATAATCTATGAGTGAAAGGTAATCATATCTAGTTTCTTGTCTTCCTTTGATGGTCTCTTATTAATAAAATGAAAAATACAATTCATATTTAGATGTATCATAATCTCATTCTATCAATTCTTTGTTATTATCATTATTTAAGGAAAGGAAAAATGTATTGGTATTATGCTTCTTCTTTTTCTTTTATGTTCTCTTTGATGCTTGCACATTAAGACAATGAATTGCATGGTGTTTTAATTATGAGGTGATATATCATGCATATTATGCTTTATGTTAAGAGTAAAAGTTTTAATATCTTTCTTTTAATTTACCTTCTCTTTTAATTTATGTGTGATTGTTATATAGGACCAAATTTTCCTTATATGCTTGCTAAAATTCTCTCATGCCTTGTATTGTGGGGTTTTGGTGTTGATTTTTTATGTTGTTTTGAGTGTGATGACTCATCCCCTCTATTTAGTTGTCTATTATGTTGCTTTTTGTTTAAAATTATATTTTGCCAGAAATTTACCCATTTTTCTCTCTAGTGGGTTAATTGGGCAAGAATAGGGAGATTTATTGACTAATATTTAACATTGTCCAACTATTTCCATGACACAACCATGGTCCAGGGGCCCTCAAAGAGAACAATCTAAATCATGAAGCAAGAGTAACACAATGGAAGCAACAACATAAAATGTAGAAAATGCAAGATCAGATATCCACAATATCATAGATTCATCATAAACTAGCTGACAACATGCGGGCAAACATGTAGGCTTATTGACCTTATCACTAAATGCATTCTAGAATACAATCAATCCAGACATCTCATAGGCGTTCTGATTACAAATCATGAATTGATATCATCATGTATCTTTTCTATCTACCAAAGGATCAAATACAACAATATATATAACATTTAGAACACATCCAGGTTGGCCACAAAAGATTACATTCTACAAGATAGGAAAATTGAATGTGTAAAATATGTCAAAACCAAAGTGTGAAGATCTCCTCTGCCAAGGACACAAATGAAGTGCGGACCACCAAGGAAGGTCGGCCAAGGTCTTGGGAACATCATGGGTGGTGCCAAATAGATCCACAAGCCAAGAAAATGCTCCACCGGAGAAAAAATCTCTAACTAGCCGTTAAGCTCAAAACTTCTCCAGGAACCAATAAACAAACGATCTGGAAGCAACAACTTGCTGGAAAAGGATCCAAATGAACTAAAATTTTGGAACAAGATATGAGAACAAGTCTGGAAGCCAAAGCTTTGATCTGAAATGAAAAATGAACAACTTTTGGAGAATGCTAGAAGAAACACAAAACTTGCAAAACAAAACTAAACATAAAGAAAACTAAAAACAAATATTTTTGGTTGATACAAGATTTCTTATCGACTAGGGATGCTCCTGCATCAGACACCCCAGGTAGAAAATGTGTTCTATGAGAGGAAGGTCATTAACATCGAAAATGATTCGGGATATAGACCCCATGCTCATTTATGATCCAAATGTCATCTTTGTCTGCCAATTTCTTTCTCCTTACCTTTTAAGGCACTTCTGCTAGATTCTCCAAGTTCTTCTTCTCTTCTCCTCTCTTTCCTTGCTTCATACCTACACACTGTCTCTTACCACCACTCCCTTTCTTCTGCAAATCTGATTTAGTCCTTCCACAAGGTTTCATTTTATCTTCCACCATAACTCTAACTTCACTATAATCTGGTAACACCTTGCTATCAGACCCATCTAGAAGGTCCTTCTTCAAACCCAAGCCATCCTCTACATCCTTCTTTTAAGAACAATAACTCTTCACAAATTTCAAGTTCTTCACTTCCTTCTCCTTCTCCTTCAAAGAAGGAAAAGTAGACTTCTGTCCATCCTTCTCAATAGTGATCAGGTTCCTTCTACAATCATAGATAACTCCTCTATCAAGCTGCCAAGGTCTACCCTGCGAAACATAACAAGAACTCATAGACACATCACACAATAATTCATCCTTGTAAGGTCCAATATTGAAATTCACCCAACACTGCTCTCTCACCTCTTTCGCATGATCATATTTCAAATAACTCACCCTATAAGGACAAGGATGCTCAAGCCTCTTCAAACCAAGATTCTCTACCATATCCTCGAATACCAAATTATTAGTACTTCCACAATCCACAATACCTTTACAACACTTACCTCTTGATTTGCATATAGTTCATAAAAGACTCTTCCTTTGTGTAGGTTTGGTCTCCTCTCTGCTTTGCAGGACTCTTCTAAACATAAGGGATTCTCCTTGCTCCAGTTCCACCATACTCACATCTGCAACTCCAATTTCCTGGTCCTCACGTGCTAAGAAATTCCTTGTCATTCCTTTGTTACAAGTTCCTTGAGAACATTCATAAGGTCTGTAGCGTCCTAAAATTGCGACACTTGCAATTTCGACTGCATTTCGGTCTTCACGATGGCGACGCAACATGCAACCTGAATGGAGACCCCAAAACTTGCTCACGACACTGAAAACTGCATTTTTCAAGCACCCTGGCCTGAACCTCCTTGCACCCTGATGTCCCGGGAGGTGGGACCAGAGCGCCCAGCGCCCTGGTCCCTCAGGACCAGGGCGCCCAGCGCCCTGGTCCCTGGGTCCTATTTTGGGCCCGGTTTTCCTAAGTGATATTGGGTCTTTTTGATTGCAATTTGGAAATATACTTCCCTGGTCGGCCTAAGGTCGGGAAAATCAGTCTATCAGCCCTAAATGACAAGTATATAAACTACATTTTTCTCTCTCATTAGGAGATGAAGAGGATATGTGTACAAAGCGTGGAAATTATACTCAAGCATTCAAGCATTCAAGCATTCAAGCAATTGATCATTCCAAGTCTCCATTCAAGGCTAAGTGTTGCATTCAAGTCAAGGATTCAACCATTGAAGAGGAGATCACTTATTACATGCTACATACTACAATATACAACATCTAAACCTTCGCACATAAGGATACAAACATCCTTAGAACAAGGTATTAGTACTTGTTTTACAGTCATTTACATTTACAGCTCTTGCTCATTTCTTGGTTAATTCCAAAACCGGGGTTTGACCTAAAGGCAAACCCCTAATCCCTAACCCCCCAATCGTCTTCGCTTTTCTATGTGTAGGTTGCAGGTACGCGGCTGAAATTGAAGATCTGGAATCCTTGTGCAGAGACGAACAGATCCCCCTTCGTTTCGCGGATTTTTTGGAGGACCGTGGCGCCGGGCGCCATCGTCCCGACAACTTTTGCTCAAATTTGCAGGACAGCGCCGTATCGACATTTTACTGCTAATTCCAGGTCCGTAGCTTCATCCTATAACCCGAACTCAGTTTATAAGCGAATCTTTATGACTTTCTATGCATCCTTAGCTTAATTTCCTTAATCAACATTCTTTACAAAAGAGGGTAGCCTTGCTCTCCTAACCCTTGAAATTCATTTAGCATCCAATCTTACATCGTGTGGGATTGAATCTTATGAGTTTCAACCCCTCTTTTGAATGTAAAGTCTTCCCCCTAAGTGAAAACCCATCGAATCCTAGCGAACCTCCCTTCTCTCTCCTTGGAGTTAGAAGAGGGGAGACCAACTAGGGTTCGATCGCGATTTCCGCTTTACATTTTGGTGAACCCGATGTGAACATCCTTTCTGATTTTTCATGCTTAGATCTGAAAAAATTGATTACATTTCCATGTTTGATCTTTTGCAAAGTTTTAGAGGTGATTGCATTAAAACCCTAAAATTTCTTTTTAGTAATTAAACTTACGAAATGTCTAAATGTTAATGCTTGTTTCAGATCTGTCCTTCTATTACAAATTATCAATTCATATTTGTGCTTTAATTCTGAAAATTAAGTGGTTAAAAGTCAAAACCCTAATTTTTGAAACCCTCTTGATTCAACCTTTGTCCGACAATTTGACCGATCAAAACATCTCCAAATCAGCTGTAACTTTGGATTCCGCAATAAAATCACAATATCTTTCATCCCTGAAAATTTGGAAAAAAGTTGCGAGGACCGTGTTGCACTCCGAGCGCCATCGTCCCCGACATTTTTTCCAAAATTTCGGGAGCGAGATCTTGCTGTGTTTTCTTGCTAAAATCCAGAATTTTGGCTGATTTTGTCAATTATAACACCTTCAAAATTACAGTCAAAGTTGGTCTTGTGATTGCTTGGTCTAAGGCTCCTAATCATTCAAAAATTATCGAAACTGAAATTTTGTGTCAAAATTGTGTTCTTACTGTCTTAGATCTGAAAATTGTATTTGCATTCATTCGAAATTTCAGTGCTTTATTCAAATATTTGCATTTTGTGACTTTTGAAATTAAGTGCCTAATTACAACAACTTTGATTTCCGCTTTCAAAATTGAATTTTGCGTGAGATTGAGTCAATTTTCAAATTTCAAAATTTGCATTGCTCTTGACATTCCCTCTAAAATCATAAAATTCAAAATTTCAGTCTCCCTCTCTTTTTCAAAATTCAAATTTTGCATTTTTCGACAATCTTGATAGGGTTCAATTTTGAATTTGCAACTTTAATTTGGCCTATCTACAGATCGTAAAATCCCTGAATTTTTTCAGATTAGCTCTAAAATCATTACACCTTTTATCCCTGCAAATTTCGAAAAAAGTTGCAAGGACCGTGTTGCACTTCGAGCGCCACGGTCCCGAACATTTTTTCTGAAATTTCGGGAGACTGTTGTGATTGCATTTAACAGCTTAAATCTGGAAGATTGGCTGGTTTTACTAAAAATTGCTACCTCTAAAATCAAAATCTTTTCTCTCTCTCTAGTGCATGAGTTTTACAACAATAAGCCCTACTTACACTATTCCCGTTAGACGAAGCCGTAGAATTAAGTCTTTCCGAGGTTTAACTACTGAGGAGATGGAACCTAATTTGAGTAGTCTTTTTAACGAGGACATGGGTAATTCCTCTAATCCTCCTAATGATGAAGAAGCTCCCCATGAAGTTTCTGTTGAACAACTTTCCAAATTGGATAACCAATTTGACGATTTTCACCAATGGATGTCTCATGAGTATCCCGATAGTCAAGCTCTTCCTTTAATTGAGGGTCTAAAATGTATGCTTCAAAGTGATAAGAATGGAATTGATGTTTTACGTGGTATCGCACACATTGTGGATTCGAATGTGATGCCTATGAAGAGTTGTGTTGAATCTTTAGGTTATACACAACCTCCTACACAAGTCAATCATTCTATTCCTTTGACCACTTCTATTGTTAGTTTACCTACCTTTACATCAAACATCATGGCTACCTCTATACAAGACATTCCTCCTGTGATTACTAGTCATGGGGGCAATCCTCCTTCTTCAATTAACCCTATTCCTTCATTTAATCCGACTTCTTCATTCATTCCTTCAATAAGTGTTCCTATTACATCTTCACAAATGAACATGACACAAGGGGGCAATTCATTTAACCATTCCATTCCTCCTTGTAGTGTTCCTCCTATCCAATCATCCCCTATGGTTGACTATCATAGGGTCCCACCACCTTACTCTTTACCATCTTTCAATAACATCACACCTCCATCTCAATCTAACACACCTAATATGAACTCTTCGACTGAAGCTACCATTAATAATCTTGCACAAACTGTCTCTTCTTTACAGCAACAAATTGCCTCTATGAATCAATCTAAGTTTAGTGTGCCCACATTTGATGTTGCGAGCCCACTTTCTCTTGACATTGTTCGAGCTATTCCTCCTAAGCATGTTGAAATCCCGCATTTGGAACTTTATAATGGTAAAGGAGATCCGCTAACACATGTTAAGACTTTTCAAACAATATGTACTGATTTTGCTTATGACCAAAGGTTGCTTGCAAAACTATTTACTAGAACATTAAGAGACAAAGCCCTACAATGGTATTGCTCATTGCCTTCTTATTCTATTACTTCTTTCGAACAACTTGCAAATGCTTTCATTCAACAATTTCAAAACAACATAAGTCCTAAAGTTACTTTGATTGATTTAATGCATTGTAAACAAGGTGTTAAAGAAAAAGTGACTGATTTCATTGGTAGATATAAGCATTTGTATGCTCAAATTTCTTTTCCAGTGCCTGATAATGATATTCAAAGAATATTTATTTCTAATTTGCAAAAAGATATTCGAGACAAACTTCTATTTTCTGAGTTTACTTCTTTCCAACAGTTGTGCGCCACTCTTCACAATTATCAACTGACTGTGAGTCAAATGGAACAATCACATCCTATGGCTCCGAGTGATAAGGGTGATAGCAGTCAACAACCATTTGGGAAGTTTAAACCGAACAGAGATTCCATCAAATTCAATGAAAACATCATCAACAACAATGTGAATGCAGCATCAGGTGTGCCTCCTATTTCTAAATTTTTCAAGAAAGAAAGAAAGTATACTCCTTTGAATGAATCATTGCATGATATTATGAATAAGTTATTGGGACAAAATGTGCTCACCCTTCCTCCTATAAGACAAATTGATCCTGCAAAGATTACTTCACCTTATTTTGATCACAAAGCTTTTTGTCACTTTCATCGTCAGCCTGCGCATGATACTGAAAAATGTTTTTCTCTAAAGGGTAAAATTCAAGATTTGATTGATAATAATACTATTTCTGTTTCTGGAGTGAATGATAAAGGCAACACATCTGTAGCTCCTCCTAACCAAAATCTTCAGATTTTTACTGATCCATTACCTTCTCATACTTCTCATACTTCTAATGTGATTGAGGCTAATGATTCCTCTTTCTCATCTGATGGTCTTGTGTCTATGACTCCGAATGTGATTAACTTTGTAGAGCAGCAAGAAAACCCTAAAGAACCTTCCATCACATTTGATTCTAGCGAAACCATTAGAGCACCTGATGGTCCTTTATACGTAGTTGCAAAAGTCAAAAATACACCTTGCCGTGGAGTGCTTATTGATCCTTCGTGCATGGTTAATGTTATTACTAAAGAATTTCTTTTTACTTTGCAATTGAATCAAGTGATCTATGACAAAATAGATGTGATTGTGAAACTATTTGATGCATTTTCTTCTCCTGCAATTGGTTCTATTACATTGCCTATTGAGGTCCATAACAAATCCCTTGATGTGAACTTTGCTATTATTCCTTCTTCCGAACAATTTCGTGTGAAGCTTGGCTATCCTTGGCTATCTTCCATGAAAGCTATTGCTTCTCCTATTCATAAGTGTTTGAAATTTCCCCATAATGGTGAAGTTGTTACTGTCAATCATAGTCTCTTTAAACCAGCTGAAAGAACCTCTAGTGTTCCTATTGATTACTTTTGGCCTAAACAATTCCAATCTCTTCCTCCACGAAGTGATCATCTTTTCAAATCTTATCAAAAGTGGAAAACAGATATGATCCTATCTCTAAGTGAACCTAGAGCACCTAAACTTGACATTCCTATCATTCTTGAGAAGGAAATTCTTCCTTTGAAAGACAAAACTAATGTCTTTCCCCAAGAAGATTCCCAACCCGTCCCTATGGATGCGACTATGTCTATGCCTAATAAATCTTCTAAAAATAGACCTATACCTCCTCGTCATGATGGACTTGGTCTTCTTCCTAAACCAAAAACTCCTCCTTTATATGGAGCAGTTCCTCCTCCTGCCTTCTATAGAGAGAAGAGACCTTCTTCTTCTCCTATTATCCAGCCTAAGAGACCACAACCTAAACACCCAAGTGATAGGGATGAGAACATTCTTCCTCCTCTATCTTCTACACTTCCTACTAAGACTAGACGTAATCATTCTGCACGGGAACGTCGACGAAAGCGTCGTCTTAGGGCTCAAGCAGCTGCTTCTCAAACTTTACAAAAACCAAAAACACCTTCAACAAGCATTATTCCATTTTCTCCTCAGCCGGATATTGAGTCTAAATCTCCTAAACATAAGATGCATGATGGTCTTGATCCTGTGCGAGTTAAAGATCCTATTTTTATAAATCTTGATGATGATATAGATGAAAATGTTACTCCCTTTGCTTCTGATAGTGAATATGAACTTGTTGATGTTGATAACCATTTATCTAATGAATTTTCTAAAGAACTTATCCTAGCTCCTAGACAAGAACAATGTGGCTTGGAACATGAACATAGCCCTTGTTTGGATCTTGTGATAGCTCCATCTGCTGTGTTGGATGTTCCTCCTCTAACGTGTTCCCTGCCTTCCCGAAACATTGATCAGCAAGATCGGGGGGTAGATGACATGCTAGACTAGTTACATTAGCATAGCAGACTCTCTCCCCCTCTCTTTTGTTACTTCTTCTATATGTTATTCTCATTCTTCTATTTGTCGTCCTTAGTGTTGTCTACTTGAGGACGATGCAAAGCATTGAGATCTCTCGATCTCTCTCATGTTGACTCAAAAGACACATGTGTTCCCTTCTTCTAGGTGACCTTCCTTGATTGGGGAATGAAGAACAATTATGCATACATACATATGATATATATACATGACTTATCATACAGCATACTGACCCCAAGGAAGGCGAAGTCACCTCGTGCTTTGTGTTTTGTGTCTATTATCCTTGGGCTTATCTCACACTTGGGGGCTAAATCCTTGCGATAACGTGCTCCTTTTTCCTTTCTCATTTCTTATGTGTATCACTACGTTAAAACAATCACCCCCATTGAGGCGTGTGCGATCGCTTTAACGTAGGGGGGCATACACCCTGTCTATCCTTTCAAAGATACTTGAAAATTTCTTGGCAAACTTAGCTTTGTCTTGAAGATTTTTGGTATTTCTTTTGCATGACTCATAGCGAGGGAACCTTACTACTGACAGTCATGGTTCTTCCTCGTGATCTTCCCTTTTACTTTGTCAATCGAAGTTGTAAGATCCTTAGTCCACTGGGGGCTTGGTGTATCTTGCCTCCTTGACGTGGTGAAAGTATTTCAACGTTGTTTCCTTGTACTTTACCAGAAGTATGAGCATACATACTCCCGCTAAAGTGGGGGCTAAATGTAGCGTCCTAAAATTGCGACACTTGCAATTTCGACTGCATTTCGGTCTTCACGATGGCGACGCAACACGCAACCTGAATGGAGACCCCAAAACTTGCTCACGACACTGAAAACTGCATTTTTCAAGCACCCTGGCCTGAACCTCCTTGCACCCTGATGTCCCGGGAGGTGGGACCAGAGCGCCCAGCGCCCTGGTCCCTCAGGACCAGGGCGCCCAGTGCCCTGGTCCCTGGGTCCTATTTTGGGCCCGGTTTTCCTAAGTGATATTGGGTCTTTTTGATTGCAATTTGGAAATATACTTCCCTGGTCGGCCTAAGGTCGGGAAAATCAGTCTATCAGCCCTAAATGACAAGTATATAAACTACATTTTTCTCTCTCATTAGGAGATGAAGAGGATATGTGTACAAAGCGTGGAAATTATACTCAAGCATTCAAGCATTCAAGCATTCAAGCAATTGATCATTCCAAGTCTCCATTCAAGGCTAAGTGTTGCATTCAAGTCAAGGATTCAACCATTGAAGAGGAGATCACTTATTACATGCTACATACTACAATATACAACATCTAAACCTTCGCACATAAGGATACAAACATCCTTAGAACAAGGTATTAGTACTTGTTTTACAGTCATTTACATTTACAGCTCTTGCTCATTTCTTGGTTAATTCCAAAACCGGGGTTTGACCTAAAGGCAAACCCCTAATCCCTAACCCCCCAATCGTCTTCGCTTTTCTGTGTGTAGGTTGTAGGTATGCGGCTGAAATTGAAGATCTGGAATCCTTGTGCAAAGACGAACAGATCCCCCTTCGTTTCGCGGATTTTTTGGAGGACCGTGGCGCCGGGCGCCATCGTCCCAACAACTTTTGCTCAAATTTGCAGGACAACGCCGTATCGACATTTTACTGCTAATTCCAGGTCCGCAGCTTCATCCTATAACCCGAACTCAGTTTATAAGCGAATCTTTATGACTTTCTATGCATCCTTAGCTTAATTTCCTTAATCAACATTCTTTACAAAAGAGGGTAGCCTTGCTCTCCTAACCCTTGAAATTCATTTAGCATCCAATCTTACATCGTGTGGGATTGAATCTTATGAGTTTCAACCCCTCTTTTGAATGTAAAGTCTTCCCCCTAAGTGAAAACCCATCGAATCCTAGCGAACCTCCCTTCTCTCTCCTTGGAGTTAGAAGAGGGGAGACCAACTAGGGTTCGACCGCGATTTTCAGCTTTATAAGGTCTATGTTCAGTTTCTCCACACTTGAAAAATTTACCTAAGAACTCCTTGTTGCTATTGCCATTCCCTTTTCTTTGTGTCTTTTGATCTGGTTCTTTACTCCATTTAGTTTTGATTCTTCGTTAGTAATCTGCTTCTCCATATTGCCACTCATCTGCCCTCTACTCACTGCATATCTCTCTCTTCCTCTAGGGTTATTCTGTTGTCTTCTCTTCACTTTCTCTTCTACCTTTAGAGCATATTGGTAAGTCTCCACAACCATAGAAATCTTCAGCATACTCATCTCATCCTGAATGTTAAATTAAAGTTCATTTATATATCTATCCACCTTCTCCCTATCCATCTCTAGATGTCCAGATCTGATCATCACTTTGTAGAATTCCTCAGTATACTCTTTCACACTCATGTCCTTCTGCTTCAAGTTCTGCAAGTTCCTAAACAATTCCAACTCACAGTCTCCCAGAATGAATTTAGCCTTCAATCTTGCAACCATTTGTCTCCACCGGGTGATTTTCATCTCACTATTCTCCACTCTATTTCTTTGCAACCCTTTCCACCATAAAACAAAGTGCCCTTTCAACTTAGTTTGTTATAACTAGACCCTTTGTGGGTTTTTAATATCTTTAAACTTGAATTAGTCCTCCAACTCTCCGATCCAATCTATCAAGTCTTTCGGATCCAATGTACTTGAAAAGTTAGAAACCTCAACTTTATGAATTTTACTTACTTATGCCACCACTCTAAGAAATCTATCTTCTCCCTCATCTACCGGTCCTTCAACCTCTTCGGCCTCTAGCTCTTCCCCTACATCTTTGTAATTATCCTCTGATTCTGAATTCCTTCGCAAACCAACCAACACATTTTGGATCTCATTCCTCATCTCATTTATGAAATCCTCCATCCTCTGTTCTACCCTTCTATGGTTCATCCTTCTTAGTGACATCTCCTCCTTTGATATGGTGCAACTACCTCAACTCAGTGATCTGAAGACAAGGTTCCAATTGCCTCTCCATCGACGATATGTTGAACACACTTGTAGTCTGCCTCGATTTAGCAATTTGTTCACCCAAAGGAATGCCTCAAGGTTCGCAACCGACTCTAATACCATCTGACGAAACCATGGTCTGGAGGGCCCTCAAAGAGAACAATTCGGTTCATGCAACACGAGTAACACAATGAAAGAAACAATAACAAATGTAGAAAATGCAAGATTAGACATCCACAATATCATAGATTCACCATAAACTAGCTGACAACATGTGGGCAAACATGCGGGCTTACATACCTTATCACAGAATACATTCTAGAATACAATCCATCCAGACCTCCTAGAGGTGTTCTCATTACAAATCATCAATTGATATCATCATGTATCTTCACTATCTACCAAAGGATCAAATACAACTATATATATATATATATATATATATATATATATATATATATCATTTGGAACACATCCGGATAGGCCACAAAAGATTGCATTCTCCAAGACAAAAAATAAAACGTGTAAAATAAGTCGGATGCAAAGCATGAAGATCTCCTCTGCCAAGGATACAAATGAAGTGCAACCCACCAAGGAAGGTTGACCAAGGGCCTGGGAACATCATGGGTGGTGCCGAATAGATCCACAATCCAAGAAAATGCTCCGCTAGAGAAAAAATCTCCAACTAGCCATTAAGCTCAAAATTGCTATGAGAACCAAGAAATGGATGATCCAGAAGTGACAACTTGCCGAAAAAGGATCCAAATGAACTGAAAATATGGAACAAGGAACAAGAAAAAGTCTGGAAGCCAAAGGTCTGATCTGCAACAGAAAATGAACAACTTTTGGAGAATACCGAAAGAAACACAGAAGTTGCAACACATAACTAAACAAAAACAAAACCAAAAACAAATATTTTTGGTTGATGCAAGATTGCTTATCGACTGGGGATGCTCCTGCATCATTCCAATTTTAGAGGAAAATTTAATATTAAATTAATTATTTGGAGGGTCATTTTGGACATTATATTTTGTGCCATGATGGGGAATTTGAAATATTTCTGATTAATGACTTTCCCACCAAGATGGAGTGGGAAATTGAAATATTTCTAATTAATGATTTTCCCACTAAGAGAAAATTTGGCAAGCAAGAGTGAAGTGAAAATTTGTAATATTTCTTAGAATTAATAATTTTCCTACCACAAACAAATTTGGAAAGCAAGAGAGGAGTGGGAATTTGTAATATTTCTAATTGATGATTCTACCACCAAATTGACCAAGGATAAGATGAATACAAAGCATATTTGAGGGATTCATCTTTATGCCATTTTTAAATCTCAAATTTTGATTCAATGAACTTCATGTTGTCCAATTCTTCACTGGACAAAGACCGAGATTAGAGGTTTGTGGATGAAAACCTATATAATTTTTAGTTGGATGGTTGATGAAAACCCATTATTCACATATAACAACTTTATTTAAAGGTTGCATTGGTGCTTCAAGATTTTAATAGTTTCAATAGATTTTCATTATTTTTGTTCAAGGCTTCATTGGTTTTGTAGTAGGATTCTAGAAGTGTTCTTATGTGTTACTATTGTGATTTAATTTTATTTTGTAAGTGTTGCTATGTCTCGTCATTCTAAAACATTAGAGATCACATTTGTGTATTGTTGGTCAACATTGTGTAGTTTTGGTATTATGGGTTTTATTGCATAGTGACTTTCTTAGCATAGTTGTGAGATGTTTTTTTATAGTTTAGTGTTATAGTTTGATATGTATTTTCGGTTTGGAAATAAAATAATATCAATTTGTGGTGTTTACAATATTATTAGTGGTATTCGGTTGTAATAGTTTTTCTAGGTTTTGTTTAAAATTTGGAGTTTGAAGATATTTATGTTGCTACTATAATAGATAATTTTTAGACTTGGTTAAAGGATGCACATTATCAGAAAAATTATTTTTAGTAATGTTCTATAAAGTTCCATTTAAATTAATCCTTTTTGTACAAGAGTTACTAACTAGTTTGCATGTTTTTAGTGGAATCTATTTCCAAATCTAAGAGTACTGTTAAATTTTAGTTTCAGGACATTACTTTGTCTTGTCTCTTAATAGTTGTGTACCTTAGGAGTTTTTTTCTCTTGAGATAGTATCTCTATTGTATGTTTATGCTTTTACTCAGGAGAGTATGCCACATTAGGATGCTAGTTACTCCTATGTTGAGATGATGTTGTATCCCTCCTTGTGCATTTACCTACATGCATTTTCCACTCATGTTTGATATATATGTATTTGTGTTATGTTACAATTGTGTGCTTTTATAACACAACTGTTTTGTTTCTAGAATATTTTATGTTGTTTAGTTCTTTGTAAAATTTGGCCATTGTGAAAAGGTATTCCTTTGCTAACACTAGAATTATAACTGCATCACCCCACTGGCCCATCCTTCATTCAAACCTTCCAAGTCGATTTATTTACATACTAGACCTAGTGAAAAAAGTGAAATTTTCAAATAATGGTGATAAGAAATATAAGGTGTAGAGAAGGAGATGTTTTTTTTTATTTTTTCTGAAATACCTTGATAGAAGCACTCATATTATAGATTTCTTTCATGACTAATTTTTGTTTTATTATGGACTACAATTACTTTATTTTTTTACTTATTGTTTGTTTAATTTTATTTAAAAAGAATACTCTCTTAATCTAATATTAACTTTATCTATAAATATTTTTTCTTTAGACATTTTTAAGTAGGTGGTATGTTGTGCTTTTTTTGCCAGCATCTCGTTGGCTTTTTGTTGGTCTTTCGGTGGCTACTGGTTTTTTTGCTCTTGGTTTTTAGCTAGTCTTGTTTCTAAGTCCTAGGTTCTCTTGTGTTTCTTTAATGCTTTATCTTTAAATCTGTGATGTAAGGGGTTTCAAGTGTTGGAATTTCATGAAGATTGCATTAATGAAGTATAAGTGTTGTCATTGATGTCAATTGTAACTGGTAATAGTGTTGTATTCCAACCAGTAGTGATGCAGTAATGCAACCAGTAGTTGAGCAACAAAGGAAACCAGTATTACCATTGTAGTAGAGAAATCAACCGGTAACCCTAACCGATGGAGCTTGGTGAATCGGTTGTGTTGATCTATGATCGAATGGTGATCGGAGATGATTATGCCACGTATGCATGATGCACATGATGAGTTTCAAAGTGGTTGTTGGCACGTAGAGATAAATATTTTATCTTGGGAATGAGCGAGTACATTGCATGAAGTGGAAACCGTGTGATGAGTTACAAGATTCGATGAGCGATGATCAAGGAGCGGTCTAGGTTGTCTAGGACAATGTGCAGATGATTTCTATGTAATCTAATGGTCATGTTTGAACCAATTTATTTGTAATCTCTATGAGATCTTAGGTTTTATGATGTGTTACCAACCTATTGTTTTGCTTATAAGGTCGATGAGTTGTTTAGTAATAGTGTTGGCAATTTTGGTTAAGTGTCAGTGTGATTGATTTACAAACTAGAAGGAGTATCTGCAGAATGTTTTGAAGGCAGATAGGAGCATGAATAGGATTTGAACAAGTAGAGTAGTGCTATTACCAGATCAACAAGACCTTGTTGTTCTCTAACAATTACAATAGTTAAATCCCTTAACCGGGTAATCTTTAACATGCTTGGTGTTTTCTAAATCCTCTAACTAGGTGATCCATTGGCTTGGATTTGAAATCATCTATTGAGGTTACTCCTAATAGGGTGTTGCCTTTAACAGGGTATTGTAGTCAATCCCTTAATCGGGTGGTCCTTAACCGGATCTATTCCTAACAGGACATTTTTGTAAAGCTTCTAACAAGGCTTGGCTCCTAACAAGGCGAATTTAAGAAGAGTTCAAAATACTTGTGGGTATTCATCCCCACCATGGTTTTTCCCATTTGGGTTTCCACGTAAAAAATCATTGTGTCAAGTGGTGAATGGTTTTTGTGGTTATGTTTTGATATGGTTAATTTGTTTAACTGGTAAAGCCACTTAGATGTGTTAAGATGAACATAAGTGATTTGAAATGTGCTATTACTAATGTTAGCAAATTGGTTTGATGTTTTGGTTAAATGGTTTGATGGTTTCAAATCTGTTACACTGTTATATTGGTATTCTAGTCAACCAATAAACTTGACAATGCAGTTGCAGTTTATAGTACAGTGTTTTAACCAGTTAGTTCAATGATTGATTTATGAGTTGGGTTTGTGTTTGGTGAAATTTTAGTCTATTTCCTATCTACTGATTCAGCCCCCCCTCTCAGTAGTTGTCTGGATCCTTATTGATTCATCATATCATCATCAGGTCCCCTCAAAACTTGTTTTTGCTTAATCAAAAACTTTATCTATAAATATTTCTAAATATTAATAATTCTTTCAATGTCTAAATGAACCTAGGGGAGAGGAGCCTGAACATACATGGGGACCAATACGTGCAATAGTACTGAGGCGGTTAGGGGCCCATAGGTGTGCGCCTGACCACCTAGTATATGTCAATATGTGTCCCAAAATGTGTACATATGTTTATCAATCAACAACCCCATTTAATTTTCACATATATTCAAAATATAAAACATCGGTTCAAAGATAAACCTTCATTACATGCATCATTCTTCAAAATCAACTTGTCCTATTCATGTCCACAATCCTACATGCACAAGATTGGGCCCATAGTTTAAACATTAAGTCTTTTCATAAAACATTAAAATTTTAATTTGACCACGTTTTGTCCATATCAACTGACATAACCACACCACCACACCACGTGCACACCCATGGACTCAGATATTTCCCAAAAAAGGTCACATAATGATACTTTTGTGTCCATGTGTGCCTCATACCACACAACCCCCTGAACATGTTTCTACACTTGCTATCCCATTTGTCTAGGTCGAACAATCTTGAACTGGTCACTTTATCACACTTATTGGTCATGTCACCAACATGCGCACCCGCATCCACCACAACAATTATGTAAGGCCACCAATTTCCATACAAAATCAATCAACTTAGACTTAAATGACAAAAGCAAACTGGGTATGCAAATTAAATGGAGATTCAAACTTCAAATTCAACATAGTACAGACATTAAAGAAGGCACAACAAAAAATTCAATTCAAATTAAAATTCCTATATATACAAATGGTCATGAAATCACCCCATTGCAGTCACCAAGAAGACACAACAAGAATCAAAGAGGTGCAATAAGATAGAGCACATCAAAGAGGAGCAAGAAGACACAGGAGCAAACAAACACATTCTTTTTTCCAAGTATTAATCTTCTTCACAATCCACATTTGTTTTCATTTACCTAAGGTAATGACTATATAAATGTTTCATTTCTATCTGCCAGTTTCATACAACTACTATATAGTCACTTGTATGTTTTAAAAAACAACTATTACATACCTTACCAAAATCTTTCAAAAAATAATCACCATACAACAACACTTTTTATTTCTTGCGGTCTCCTATGGGTCTATTTACTTAGAAGTTTGCCAACTCCCTTTTTGGTTGCGATGGCCACTAATCATCACCTTCTACCCCCCTCCCTCCCACCTCCTCTATACCACCTTCTTTCTCACGAACATACTATTCCAACAATCTCCACCCAACAACTGCTTCCCACCTCCTTGTTTCTCGATCATCCCCTATTCTCCATCTAATAAAGGGGAAGAGGGTTGTATCTCCTTCCTCATCAGCCCCATTTTGAAGATCAAAACCAATTCTTGGGATGACCCTACTAAACAAAGGTTGCAGTCCAAACAACCATTCCTCCCCCACGATTCCCTTCAACAACCACTCTGCTTTTTCTGCATTCTTCCCAATCTCCAACCCCCATGCCGCCACCATGCTAACAATATCCATGTTGGTGTGATACCTGTGTGGTGTTTGCATGAAACACTCCCCAAGAAACACCTTCAATGTCATGAGGAATCCGTTGTCATGGTGCTTGAAAATTGATTTCAACCTCTTGTTAGAAATTTGGCCAACAAAAGTGAGTTGTTGCCTTGTTGTGTATAGGGTGAAAGTGGCTTCCATGGTTTCTTGCAACTCCCCACTGCTTCCCATTCCCTACAGATTATTTGAAATAGATTACATTCTCCACGCATAAACTACTTCACCCCTATAAATACAAGCAACAACTATAATTTATTCTCCACTTAAATGCTTTGGGAAAATGGTAGTAAGCCAAATTTTTGAACGATCTTCCCACAATTAATGCACCCTCTGCCACCTCATACCACTTACTATATGGCATTTTATATGAAATGCATAAGAAATTACAAAAGCTTTATCAATTGTTCAAAGCAATTGTCCCTTTTCAATTCCTATAACTCAACATTTATTTCCCATGCATTTTATAATTAATTTTCATTAATTCACACACACACACACACATTATTTAGAGAAATTATCCATTTTCAATTCCAACGGCTCACCATTTATTTCCCATGCATTTTATAATTAATGTTCATTAATTTTCTTTCTCTCTCTCTCTCTCTCTCACACACACACAAAAAAAAATAAAAAAATGTGTGTGTGTGTACGTATGTATATATGTATATATGTCTATATATATATATGTATGTATGTATATATATATATATATATGCATATATAGATATGTATGTATATATACATATATATATGTATATATACGTATGTATATATATACATATATATATGTATATATACATATGTATATATATATACATATATGTATATATATACATATATGTATATATATACATATATGTACAAATACATTTCCAGACCCAACTGCTACTACACGGATACTGACTCTGCTATTCTAAGAAGCCCACTTCTAGATGATGAAGTCTCTCCCTTCGAATTAGGCAAGTTAAAGATGGAGCACCTTGTCAAGAAAGGTATCTTCTTAGCACCCAAAAGCTATACCCTAATAACCGAAGATGCTGGTGATATTATCAAACACAATATATATATACATATATGTATGTATATATATACATACATATATGTATATATATATATATGTATATATGTATGTATATATGTATGTATATATATATGCATATATGTATGTACATATATATGTAGACACCTAAAAATGTCTCATTGATCATGTACTAATTATTCGCCTAATTGATTAAATAATTCTTGAATTCTTGAATTAAATTAATTAATCTTATTCTTCTAAATTCATATTTTTCATCATCTTAATAATTATTCTATTTCTATTTCTAATCAATTAATCATTAACCCTTTTCTAAATATTAATTAAATATTAATTATTTAATTAATTATGATTTAATCCTTTAATTTAAATAATCTTTATTATTTAATTAAATTCAATATCTAAATAATTAATTAGTTTCTTTAAATTATTTAATTAACTAATTAATTCTTCAAATTCAAATTCTAAATTCATCTAATTTCATTCAAAATCATATTTCTTCTAATTTCTTCTAATTTCAAATACATGTGCATGATTTTAAAATCAAATTGAAAATCAAAGTCAAAGTGCAAGCACATGCTAAATTAATTAATTAAATAAATCATTATCTTTTCAATCTCTATTTCTATCTTCCACTTTGCTTTTTTCCATCTATTTTAATTAATCATTTCAATTAATTGATTAATTGCATCATTTCTCTAATTCTCTCCAATCATTCTTTTTGTATATAAAGCTTTCTTTGTCATCAATTAATTATCCTCCAATCATTCTTTTTCACCTTTCAATAAGTTTTTTTTATCAAACAGTTAACTCATTTATCTATTCAATCAATTCAATTCCACCTCAAAATCAACAGTTCAACTATCAATCAAAAGAAGTTTCAAAGTTTCAAGAATTAATAGGGAAGTTTTTTGCATCTCCATTTGTAAATCCTTGTCACTAAGTGTGTTAATTTGAATGTTCCAAAGGATCTTAAGGATCAATTGACTGCTTATCTATGAAATGTTTTGCACCTCCAATTCAATTGGTGTACTACAAAATGCTAAACAAACATAGTCATCCTTGTTTGAATAGGAAATGCATCTTCATCATGCATATTGCATTAACATAGGTCATGTCAAAAATTCATTGTCTCCACATGTGTTCTGCAGATCATCATGTCATATAGGTCTTCATACTGGGGGCATAACTGAAAAAATCCTTAAAATTATATAAAGTCCTGAAAAATCCAAAAACATTTAAAAACACAAAAATCAATAAAAAACATTCAAAATCAAACCAAAAATCAATCAAAAACATCAAATACGTTCCTAAAAAAATACCAAAAACATCAAATACAATCCTAAAAAAATCAATCAAAAACATTAAAAAATCAATCCAAAACACCACAAACATTCAAATATCAATCCACAAAATCCAAAAAAATAAATAAATCGAAAAAGCTCTTGGAAAAGAACTAAAAATAGAAAAACAATCAAAATCAATCAAAAAACTTACAATAAAATGTCTCGCAAGAATCAAAGATCTTAGCAGATATCCAACAAATGCTTCACACGAAGTTAACAAAGGATACAACTATCTAGTCAAACATCTGCAATCAACTGATCAAATTGTCTTATCAATCATATCATATCCATATCAAGTGATCATTATCTTGTCTTAAACAGAGATGGATACACTCGAAATCAGACAGGTCAGTCTTAAATGGGGTCCACACTTTCTGAAATCATACATTATCAACCATCACATCAAGCAACCGAGAACGAAGGCACATATCAGTATAGCTATTGAATTTTGTCCAGGCCAGTCTCTATCTTTTATCATTTGGCAATAGATTATGTTCCTATGCTACTCAAGGATGTCCACAAGTGACTAGAGGAGCCATGATGGACATGCTCTTTTTCTTTTTTTCTATTTGTGGTGTGAACCAATGAAGTTCTAGGGAAATTTCTCTAGTGGGTGTTTGTGATAGGAGCTTTAATCTTGTGACTGTCACATATACCTCGGCCCCTAGCGTAATTCCCAGAATGGAGGGTTCACTCCTTGTCTGCTACATGTTTGTTTGTTCAATGAGATATCTTTACATCTTGGTTCCTAATACCCTAATGTGCTCAGCTCCATTGTTCTATAATAAGGCTCAGTGATGAGTATATATTGCCCTATGAATAATGACACAAGTTCGTGAATCAATCATTCTCACTTCACCTCATTTTCTTATTTCTAGTATGTTGATTATGTTCTCATCATCTTTTTCTAAATCATATTCTATCATCTAACATTATTCTTTCATTAACCTATTCTCTTTTTTCATCATACTAACATCTCTTCAAAGTATATTTGAGTCAAAAGAGGTAAAGCAATATTTAGACATTATCAAACAAAAACAAATTGCATTCATTCCATATTACATATTGCATTTATTTTAGATTAATTGCATTCATTTAAATCATAATCATGTACTATAGATTGCATTAATTCATTTAAGTTGCATTCATGTAGTTCATTAATAATATAAATCATTGCATTAAAACATATAGAAATCATTCATAAATCATATAGACACACATCACACATCACATAACACATACAATCATACATCATATAAAGAACGCAAAGCATAATAGAACGCCGCCAAAAAACTGCATATCGTATATATAACTCAAAAATGGTAATGTGTCAGAATAAAATCATCATAAAATGCCCAAAGGCTCAGATAACATGATCTAAAGTGTCTTAACCCACACTGCCTCTGTCTCTAGGTGGATCATGTTTGCTAGATCCCACCCCGAGATGTCCCAAAGATGTCTGAGGTGGACCCATAGAACCACTGCTACTAGTCCTCCATGAAGTAGACCTTCTAGAACCTGAATGACCTCTAAAATCACTAAAACTAGGAGCTCTCTATGCCTCAAGTACAAGACCTCTTGTGTAGCATAATAAAGCCTATCAAACTATGTATGCACATCTGTATCTGGAGCAAAATGTTGGTCGTATGTGGCCTGAACCAACTGCATCCATCTCATCGTGTCATCTTTTTCCCTCTGGAGATGATCTCTCACTGGCTATCTGATCCCCCTCCCTCTCTAAAGCACCATAATCCCTATGGAATAGATCCCGCTCAACACCCTTTCGCTCCCTCAATCTCGCCACCTCATCCTCTAAACTCTGAATCTGTGCTCTGAGAATTTGTGGATCATCATCATCCCCGTCACCACCCTGTCCTCCATCCCCACCCCCTTTGTAGCCGACACATCCTCTAACTCAGGCATGTCAGTATCATTCCCATCCTCGTTGCTCAATGATCTTGAAGTCGAATCATCATCATCTTCGCTATTGCTAGACTCAGTGTCTCCACTAATGTCTATATCCTTGTCTCCCTCCTCATCTCCTCCTCCCTCCTCATCTCCTCCTCCACCCTCATCTCCTTCATCATCTCCCCCATCTCCCTCCCTCTCCTCCCTATCAACCCTCCTCCACTATCTCAAATGACATATCTGCTAAGGTGTGATCAGAACCATCAGATCAGTAAGTAGAATAGGCCTATGTTTGGTCCACCATGCATCATACTACAGTGTCATCCCTAGATTTGCAACACCTTCCCTCCAACCCCACTGTAATTCTTGAAGTGCATCAAACTCTGCAGCAGCCACATGTGGCTATATACATGCACCCCAATTTGAAACCTCACGCGTAACTTGAGCGAAATAAGCTCTCACCATAGGTACTCCTTGTACCTCCCCAAATTGCCTAAGTACTCATCCTGGTAGGTACATCTCAATGATCCTCTATCTCCATAGTCCTACCAATGAGATATCTTTGTTGTCTACAAAATGGTAAATGTTCATCATCATCCGCCCAACTGGGGCAATCCAAGTACGGTCTTCAAATAAAGTGTTGTAAAATGTCAAGCTGATGTCGCCAATACAATGTGTTACCTGAGCCCCTATGTCTAATCCCAGGTGTATATCTTTAAGCATATGGCCTCAAGTAAACAATACTGTGCATCTGGTAGTATACCATTGCTAATAGACAAGCACCCCAAGCATACACATGCTAATGAATAATCATATCATGAAGGTCTCTGCCCCATCCGACTGGGAATCCATGACCTCTCCTATCAGGGATGAGTAGACTGCCTACAATACTGCATAATACTACTGTGAGATCATCATAGTCCAAACGAGCCCATGGTATATCATAATGACCATTGATCTGTAAGTCCTTCTCGTCACACTCAAAAAGGGCACACAGTCCTGCGATACCATCACCATGATCATATACGACTCTATCTCCATGAATGAGATTATGAAGAATCCAGCAGACATCCTCTAATGTAATGGATGCCTCACTGGTAGGAAGATGGAATGTACAAGTCTCAAAATGCCACCACTCAACTAATGTGGTGATAAAGGCCCCGTTAGCCATAATCTCTAGAAGATGTAACACATGATACAAACCCAAATGTCAGATGTGAGCAACCTCCTCATCAAGTAATTGATCCTGAAGATCGAGACCACTGGGTCTACTCTGTATGCAATATAACACTCCAATATTCTCCTGCACAATAAAACATGATGAAAATGTCAGATACAATACTTTATGATAAAAAAACATCATACACATGACAACAAGAGAAGAGCAATGGAAGTCATATGCGATCATGGAATAGGGAGTTTTGATTAACATATTTTACATTCATATTTCTTAATTGCATTATTTTATTGGTTTTATGTTTGAATTGCTTAGATAGTTAAGGAATTCATGATTTTCCTTATTTCCTATTTAGCAATGGTGAATTTGAGCATAGCACATTTTGGTGAACCCGACAAGAACAACAGCTAATTAACCTTCTCTGTTTTCTGTGTGATTTTTGCAGGTCGTATGGATTTTTTCATTTTTTGCAGGTTTTGCACAGATTTCAAAGCAGATCTCATCATCACGCAATCGTGTTTACAGAATCACGTAATTGCATAGACATATTTACGCATTCATGTAGACACCAATAGGCATTCATAGTTTTTCATTTTCTTGTTTGAGTCACGCATTCGCTAATATTTTCACGCAATCACCCTCATATTTTTATGCATTCTGAAAAGTGTTACGCATTCAACCAGACATCATTACGCATTCACCCAGACATCATTACGCATTCACCCACACATCATTATGCATTCACCTACACATCATCACACATTCACCTACACATCATTACACATTCACCCACACATCATTACGCATTCACCCACATATCATCATGCATTCATAGTTTTTAGTTTTATAGGTTTCTGGTAAAAGTTTATGCTTTTGATAGGGTCCAGTAATTATCTTTTTATCTGTCACACATTCACCCTATCATTTTCACGCATTCGCTTTATTAGTTTCATGAATTCACTCTGTCATAATCATGCAATCAACTATTCTTAGTTACGCAATCGGGCAAGTATAATTATGCATTTGCTTCTATCAATTTTTTATTCTTTGTTTTTTGTTGATTTGATTTTACTACTAATCATCTATCTGCAACTTGTGGCGAATTTACAAAAAAGATCGGATTAGTATTAGATCAATTGCACTCATAATCTCACACTTCATCTTTTGGTGCTTAAAATCAACAATGGTTAAAATGGACATGCATGCATAATCTCACACTTCATCTTTTGGTGCTTAAAATCAACAATGGTTAAAATGGACATGCATGCATAATCTCACACTTCATCTTTTGGTTCTTAAAATTAACATTGGTTAAAATTGACATACATGTATAACACTTCGATTTGGGCTTAAAATCAACAATAATTAAAATTGACATGCATGCCTTCACATTTCAATTTAGTGTTTAAAATGGACATGCACATGCGTATTCAACACCTCAATTTAGGCTTTAAAAAGAACGCGAATCAGACTGCATTAACTAACTTTGCACCCGCCTTCAGGGTCTTGGGAGAAAGGAAGGAGGTGATAACGACACTCAATTTTATTTTATTCCACGTAGTGAGGGGTATCTTTGACTGGGGATTTTATCACCCCATAGAAGTACTTCAATTTGGGATGCGTTGGGGATATCATCTCTCCGAGCGTAATCTCAAGCGGGTTTTTTGAGCTGCTATATAAATATACTGGTCAGGTGGCTAGAGTGTTGAGTGAATTCGATGTATGTGGGGGCCTTCCCTGCACCGATAAGCTTATCTAAAGTCTTAAGTGGCTTGCTCTAAGAATCCATTGTTGGATCGGGATCCCTCAAAACCTTACAATATGAACCAATTTAGTAGCCTAAAATCCTACATTCAGTGATTTCGGGAGTGTGGATTGTACCCCATAGATACCCCTCATGTACCTTGCATTATGAGACAAAAATCTCTCGGTGATAAGATCTTTGGATCTTCGGGGTAAGAGAGACTGGCATGCCCAAGAAGTGTGTGTCATGGAGTGGAGCCAGTGCTGCCAGACTCTCTATATGTCCGTCTTGTTTTGGTATTTTTCTGTGGGGGCCTCATTGAATGGTGTCCACTTTCCAACCTAAGATTGTATTCTATGCTTTTTTATGTATCGTTGTATCAGACTAGTATTGAGTCAGTTCTTTGGGCTATTTCATGCCCTATCCGACGTATCTTTGAATTCTTTGAGATTGTTTGAAACCAATTCAGTCAGCTATATCTACCTCCAAACAATTGTTCTCAGACTTGGAAAACCACAAAACTTGTCCTACACACAAAATTAATGAAAACAAAGTCCATTTTGAAACATCAGACAGTCCTGCAAACTCAAAGTTTTACACACTTGTGACCATAGGTAGTCCTAGCATAGTCCTCATTTACATCCTTATCATCACCCTTAGTCCTTGCATAGTCCTCATTTATGTCCTTACTATCATCCTAAGTTCTTGCATAGTCCTCATTTACAACATTAATCCTTGCATAGTCCTCATTTACATCCTTAGTCTTTGCATAGTCCTCATTTACGTCCTTATTATCATCCTTAATCCTTGCATAGTCTCTCTTTTACGTCTACATTATCATCCCTATGTACATCCTTGTCTAGACTTCATATACATCTGCCTTAGTCCGTCGACATTTGCATAATTATCCTAGAAAGTCATACCCCAAACGTCCAAATCACAATCAAAGGATTAATTAAACCCAACCTCAACTCAAACAAGTTGGTCAAGTTCAATCAAACATTGTCACATTCAGAGAAATGGAGAAAATATCTTACATGTTGTGATCCTAGGTCCAAACCAAACAGGCAAACATCATGGATTGGAATTATACATTTTGTAGGGAAGGTGGAGGATTCATCCCTTCCATTCCTATTCCATCACCATCCATAGAAACATTAGCTCAACAAATCAAGACTTTGCAACAATAAGTGATAGACATGACTAGTCCTAACAACCATAGGGGTTGGTTAGAAAAAATGATGACAGAAGTGATGACCACAAGGGAATCAGTATCAGACCAACCTTCTTCTTCTTGTGAGACCATTCAAACATGCCAACCTTCATTCTTCAACAAAATCTTTCCTTCCCTAGTTCAACCAACATTAGAGTCATGTAAACCTTCTTTTTCTTTAAACCCACTATATCAATCATACCAATCATATCAACCCAACAATCAAACCCATTTCAACCAAAATCAAACCTTATTCAACCAAATTCCAAAACAAAATTTATATCAACCAAACATTCAAACCCCTTTCAACCAAAGTCCAAATCAAAATTCACACCAACCCAACATTCAAACCTCTTTCAACCAAAATCAAACCCCTTTCAACCAGAGTCCAAATCAAAATTCATTCAACCAAATCAAACCTCTTTCACCCAAAATCATACTCCTTTCAACCAAAATCAAATCCCTTTCAAACAAATCCCAAATCAACCATTTCATCATCCCCTAAAGTCACGCAAGACCAATCCATTCTATCTTTATCAAATAACACAACCTCCAATTCGCTATCCATCATACAAATCCAATCTAATTCAAGTCATGATTCAAAGGATCTCATTCAAAATCCTTCTTCATCAGGCCAAAATGTTGAAACATTCCAAGAATCTCCCATGCATATCCAAATTCTTACCCTGTGTCAAGAGGATGATCCAAAATCAGAAGAAATGAACCCTAAAACAAATAAAGATCAAGAACAACCACTTCCATCCTACCCAATTTTTGATCAAGATCCCACTAACCAATAATCTTATGATGATCCCCTCGCTCTTTTCTATTCCATTCATAATCACAGCCTTCCATCTCAAGAACAAAGTGTCATTCCAAGTCCCATCCAACATCCACTTCCTAAACAAGATCAAGACATCCCTTCCATCCTCCCTAATAATCCCTTTCCAAGACAAGATCAAATCATACCTTTACCTTCATGTCCTAAACAAGATCCCATTATTTCCCCAAATCCTGATCAAGGTCCCTTCATCTCCATGTCATAGTCGTCCATGCTCTTCACAATGTTCCCTCTCAAATAAACTTGTCATTTCTCTTCATGATCTCAATCCCTCTACACAAGTTATTCATGAACCCCTTACCAATGAAATCATCAATCCAGATCATACTACATAGAGCAACTTGTCAACAATTGTATGTGAGTCATCATCACATGCCAAAGTGGTGACGGAAACAAGCATGGCACCAGCTAATGAAATCAACACCCAAATTTTTCATCATCCTCATCATGCACAAGCATAACACCAACTAATGAGATCAACACCTAGTTGACTTCATCATCCTCTTCAAGTGCATCAATAAAAACAAACATAACACTCGCGCATGTCACAACTTCAGAACTAGAATCTATTTGTCTTATACACACACACTTGATAGACTAGGGGCAAGAGGATCTACTACAATTGGATTTATTTGAAACTGATAATGCTATAGCTGAATTCATGGGTTCTAGAGATGGATATCCTTATGATGATCCACAAAGTTGAAAAACTAAAGAAATAAACATTGGAGATACTGAACATGTACACTTGGCTAAGTCCTTATATCCTATCAAAAAAGACATCTTTATCCGACTCTTCAAACAAAGACCAATGAACTATCTACACAAAAATCCTTGGCCCTATGAACCACATGCACCTTAAACGATATTATACCTAAGGGCTAGGTTAGTTTAGGTTTTACTTTCCACATTGCATCTCATTTTATTCGAACCACTGCATCGCATATAGTTTCTTTTTCAAGCACATCATATTCGTAATTTTTATCACATAAGTTTCTGCATTAGCATATAGTAGCACCAATAAAACAAGGCAATTGTCCTAGTTTATCATCTGTTTGCATTTAAGAGAAGCAAGGGTCATCTCCTTTCTTAGATATTAGGACATGAAGTCTTTGAGAGCCTAAGGTAATTCATTTTAAACACTACCCTGTGATGATGCTTTACTTATGTTTGGGTAATGATTTCACTATTTGAGACTTGCTAACCCAAAATCTACCATTTGATATATATCAAACATATTAAGACGATCCCTAATTCATTCTAGACACCTAGTTGATCATATGACTAGTGAAAAATCTAAAATTCTACTTCAGTGCCACTGTAATTATCACACCCAAGTAGGTTTCATTACTTACAAGTCAAGCCAAGAAAATAAATAAGACAAAGAGCTATGCCAAATTCATCTTAAGATCAATGATATATAACTGAAATATCACACATACAAAGTGCGACAAAAAGCTTGACTATGGGAACATGAAAATAACTCCATTAGGGCTATGAACGCCTGTTGGAAATGGAGCAATATTTGAGAAATTATAGTCTATAACCTCGTTGGAGCTTTAAAAGCTTGCTAACAGTGAGGTTCTATTAGGGATGCTTTTGAAGTTAGGATAATCCATGTAGCTAGTCATGTACGATGCTAAGGATCTTTAGTGATTACAAGAGCATAAATTAACTCATCTGCACACACATGGGCAAAAGAAGATCAAAGTTTCAAGAATCAATGGGGAAGTTTTCTGCGTCTCCATTTGTAAATCCTAGTCACTAAGTGTGTTAATTTGGATGTTCTAAGGGACCTTAGGGATCGATTGACCACTTATCTATGAAATGTTTTGTACCTCCATTTCAATTAGTGTATTACAAAATGCCAAACAAACATAATTAACCTTGTTCGAATAGGAAATGCATCTTCATAATGCATATTTCATTAACATAGGTCATGTGAAAAATTCTATGTCTCCACATGCATTCTATAGATCATCATGTCATACAAGTCTACACACTGGGGGCATAACTAAAAAAATCCAAAAAATCGTATAAAGTCCTGAAAAAATCTTTAAAATCATATAAAGTCCTGAAAAAATCCAAACAATCATATAAAGTCCTGAAAAAATCCAAAAATAGTGAAAAACATATAATCCAAAAACAATGAAAAACTTAAAATCCTAAAATCAAATAAAGTCCTAAAAAATACCAAAAAACATTGGGAAAACACAAAATACTATAAGTCATAAAATGTCCTGAAAAAACCCTTAAAAATAAAAAAATCAAAGCAAGAAACCATAGACCATTCATCAAATCAAATCAACAACAGAAAAACTCTCAAAATTTACAATCAAACTGATCACATGTCTTGTTAATCAATCTAACAATCAAACTCTATCAAACATCAACATGTCTTATACAGGGAAGGGTGCACTCAAAACTAGACAGATTGGTCTTACATGGGGTACTCACTCTTTGAAACCAGACATTCCTATCAATGATCACACAAATCAAAACCACGACATAGATCAGTATGAATGTTGGGTTTTGTCCAAGTTAGTCTTATCTTTATCAATTAATGGCAGGTCATGCTTCATCAATACTAAAAACATTGAGAAAACACAAAAAAAATCCAAAAACATTCATATAATGTCCTAAAAAAATACCAAAAATATCTATATAATGTCCTAAAGAAATCAACCAAAAACATTCATATAATGTCTTGAAAATCAACCAAAAACATTCAAATATCAATCCACATAATCCAAAAACATCGAAAAAGCTCTTGGAAAAGAACTAAAAATATAAAAAATCAATCAATCAAAAAACTTGCAATAAAATGTCTTGCAAGAAATAAATACCCTATCAGATATCTAGCAAACAATTCGCATGAAGTTAACAAAGGATACGACTATCCAGTCAAACATCTGCAGTCAACTGATCAAACTATCTTATCAATCGTATCATATCCATATCAAGTGATCATTATCTTGTCTTAAACAGAAGAGGATACACTCGAAATCAAACAGGTCAGTCTTAAAAGGGGTCCACAACTTTCTGAGATCAAACATTATCAACCATCACATCAAGCAACTGAGAACGAAGGCACAAGGTCAGTGTAGCTGATGAATTTTGTTCGGGTCAGTCTTTATCTTTTATCATTTGGTGACATATTGTGTTCCTAAGCTACTCAAGGATGTCCACAAGTGACTAGAGGAGCCATGATGGGCATTATCTTTTTCTTTGTTTGCTGCTTGTTTGCTACGTGTTTGTTTCTTCAATGAGATATCTTTACATCTTGGTTCCTTATACCCTAATGTGCTAAGCTTCATTGTTCAATAATAAGGCTCAATGATGAATATATATTGCACAATAAATAATGACATAGGTTCATGATTCATTCAATTTCATTCTCATTTCATCTCATTTGCTTATTGCTAGTTCTCTTTCTAAATCGTTTTCTATCATCTAACATTATTCTATTTCATTCTTTCATCAATCTATTCTCTCATATTCTATCTCAATATCATCTTCACATCACCTATCTCTATCTCTAATCAACTAACTATTCTTCTATCTCACATTCTTCTTTTTTCAAGAGATCATTCATACCTTTAATGCATAAATAGTCTCTCGAGGGGGCAGTACACCCTAAGTATTACCGGGGCATACTGGGGCAAAACCTTATTTTTTCATTTTCTTTCAAACAATATCGTTTTGACATTGTCTCAAAGAGGGGCAAATGTAGACACCTAAAAATGTCTCATTGATCATGTACTAATTATTCGTCTAACTGATTAAATAATTCTTTAATTATTTAATTAAGTTAATTAATCTATTTCTTCTAATTTCATATTTCCTCATCATCTTACTAATTATTCTATTTTCTATTTCTATCATCATTTAATCATTTTAACTATTTTCTAAGTATTAATTAAATATTTATTATTTAATTAATTCTAAAGATTCCCCAATTTAAATAATCTTTATTATTTAAATAAATTAATTCTCAATTTATATCTCTAATCATCTAATCATTCAACCCTCTTCTAAATATTAATTATTTAATTAATTATGATTTAATCCTTTAATTTAATAATCTTTATTATTTAATTAAATTCAATTTCTAAATAGTTAAATAGTTTCTTTAAATTATTTAATTAACTAATTAATTCTTTTAATTCTCTAGTTCCAAATCCTCAAATTCTAATTTCATTTAATTTCTATTTCTTCTAAATTCTTCCAAATTCAAATATATGTGCATGATTTCAAAAACCAAATTGAAAATCGAAGTCAAGTTCTAAATATATTCAAATACTAATTTGAATTTAAAATAAATTCAATATTTGAATTAAAATCTCATGCAAAGATTAAATTGAAAATCTAAGTTAAAGTGCAAGCACATGCTAAATTAATTAATTAATTAATTCAATTATCTCTCCAATCTTTATTTCCATCTTCTAGTTAGCTTTTTCTAAATAAAGTTCTCTTTGTCATCCTCTTTATTTCCTCCAATCATTCTTTTTCTTCTTCCAGTTAGCTTTTTCTCAATCAATTAACTCAATTAATCTATTCAATCTATTATGTTTCAGCTCCAAATCAACAGTTCAACTATCAATTTTCATTTGAGCTCACCTAAGTTCCACCTCTTGATCATTTTGTCCCACCTTTCAATCAATCTTCTCCAAAAATCTATAAATTGAGCATTCAATCTCCATTTTCAATCCTCCTCCTCAATCCCGGACAATTACTCTGAATCACAAATTTTGAATCTTTGTGTCATTTGCAGGTAGCCAACGCAATATCTGAGAGCCATCATACCACAAAGAAGAGAAGAACAATGGAAATCATATGCGATCATGGAATAGGGAGTTTTGATTAACATATTTTACATTCCTGTTTCTTAATTGCATTATTTTATTGGTTTTATGTTTGAATTGCTTAGATAGTTAAGGAATTCGTGATTTTCCTTATTTCCTATTTAGCAATGGTGAATTTGAGCATAGCACACAGTTAACTCATTTATCTATTCAATCAATTCAGTTCCACCCCCAAATCAACAATTCAACTATCAATCAGCATGTAAGCTCACTTAAGTTCCACCTCTTGATCATTCCGTTCCACCTCTCAATCAATCCTCTCCAAAAATCTATAAATTCAACATCAATTCTTTATTTCCAAGAATCACGAACTTTGAATCTTTTTGTCAATTGCAGGTAACCAACACAATATCCAAGAGTCATCATACCACAAAGAAGAGAAGAACAATGGAAGAGATGATGCACAATAGGATGTTTTATACTGTTTAATTTTATCATATTATGCATCTATTTCACTGGTTTATGTTTGGATTGCTTGAATAGTTAAGGAATTCATGATTTTTCTTATTTCCTATTTAGCAAATGATGATTTTAAGCATACGGCAATATATATATATATATATATATATATATATATATATATATATGTATGTATGTATGTACGTACATATATATATATATATATATATATATACATGTATGTATGTATGTACGTACATATATATATATATATATATATATATATATATATATACATATATATGTATATGTATATGTATATGTCTCGGCATGAGCATGAGCTATCGACTTGCCTATGAAAATTAGGAAGCCGGTATGGAACCCCTTGCGCTCCCCGCCCACCACCCCAATAAAAATAATTAAGCTGGTATACATATATATACATACATACATACATACATACATACATACATACATATATATATGTATGTTTGTACGTACACACACACACACACACACATATATGTATGTATTTATGTACAGATATATATATATATACATATATACATATATACACACATATATATTCATATATATACATATACATATACATACATACATATATATATATGTATGTATATGTATATGTATATGTATATGTCTCGGCATGAGCATGAGCTATCGACTTGCCTATGTATATATATATGTGTATATATATGTATATGTATATGTATATATATATGTATGTATGTATGTATGTATGTATGTATGTATGTATGTGTATGTATATATATATATATATGTAAATTATTATTAATTATTCTTATTGGGGTGGTGGGCGGGGGACGCGAGGGGTGCCAGACCGACTTCCTATTTTTCATAGGAAAGTCGATAGCTCATGCTCATGCCAAGACAACTTCATAGGATATGTTACGGGCCAAGATTCCATAGGAGACGTATTCTCAATTGTAACGGGCCTGGGCTCTGTCGGAGATGTATTCACCATTGGGTTATTTAAGAAATCATTATATATCCCATCAAGCAATTAACAGAGCATACCAATATATATGCAGTATCTTAAGGGTCAAAAGTGGTCATAGAATAACCGCAAATGCCTGCCCTTTTAAGCCGCATTTCAATCCATCCACGTCATGTCTATCTATACACATATATCTAGATTTTTTTATCGAAAGAAGTGGATTCTTAATAAGTAGTAGGAAAGGCAGGAAAGGAAAGGGTTACTTAGGTAGATATTGTCAAAGCACCGGCGACAAAGCCTGTAGGGCCCTTAGAATAGTAGGGGCCCACCCCGCTTCCCAATCTATAATCGTACTACCATAGAATTGTATGCCCCCCCCCCAACTTAATTATTCTGTAGGGTGATAAAGCAACTAGAATCCCCACCCTATAATTAATAAACCCACTAGAGTAATTAGAGCTTGATTCTAGCCCTTATTATAGTAGGCTTATTCATTTATTAATTAATAAACTCTACAATTCTATGGATGCATTCATAACTATACCCCCCCCTACTATTTTAAGGGCTAGCCGGCTAACTAATTAACCCCCAACTATAATTAGAGGAGGGTATCTCACCCTACTATTCTATGGGGGTGGGAGGCCACTTAATGGCTTCAACCGGCTAGAGGTTGGGTGGGTGGGAGGACAAAAGGGGGGCCACCCACCCCAATTAATGTATGCCTACTAGAGTAACCCCACACATGTTTGCCCTCGATAGTTACTAGAATCGAGAAAGAATAAGTAGATTATTTGGAGGTCCTTATTAATTAGCTTTTTAGAATATAGGGGGCTAAGGTCACTCACAATGTCCATATCGACGCACATGTCTTGAGAAAAAGCTGAAACAACCCCTATTCTCGTGCCTTGTGACCTTCCATCTAGGAAGCACTACTCGCCAAATTGGCGAGAAGTCCTTTCACCGGTTTTCCTTTTTAAAAGTTCTAGAGGCCCAAGAGCACATTCGACAACATAGGTTGGTGTCAATATTGCACTAATGTAGTATCTCGAGTTATTCACTCTTCTTTCCCCCCCCCATATCCCAAGCCTCCAGCCACCTTGTCAACTACTCATTTCCTGGGCTCTCCTATTCCCACCCACCCCCCTTAGAATAGTAGGGCTAGCTTATTCTAGCGTAATTAATTTACAAATTAATTAACCCGACACTTATTCCCAAGAGAAGCTTCTTATCCCCGCCCCCCCTACTTCATAAAGGCTCCCATGGGAACTAAGAGAGGTCCAAAATTGACAGGTTCATCGAGTGGTCCCTTCTTTCGGCTTCCTCCGCCCCACACCAATCTTCATCTGGGTGGGGGGAATTATAGTGCTCGGTCCCCTGTAGCCCGTAAAGGCGAAGGGGGGGGGACTGTACTACAAGGGTAGTGGGGGGCAGAGGGAATCTCGTTTGGGTGGTCGTGCCTCCGATGAACTTTGCTACTATATGGTGCTAAAATGGGTGCTGGCTCATAACTATAAAGTATGTTGCGACCCATACCTATACTCAGAACCGAAGTTTACACTTCAAGGCCCTTTACTTAGTTGCGCAAGGTCTCATCTATAGATGTACATTGATCATAAAGTGACCCCTCACTCTTCTCACCCTCCCTCTTTAAGCTTCCCCTACAGAGCCTTCTAGCTACCGGCTCTACATTAGCTATCCACTCCATCCCACCTTCCAGTAAGTCATTATCACTGCTCAAGGTAAGCTCCAGGCCCTTACGTGGCTCCGAGGATGAGCCCTATAGCAATCCGTCCAGCCCTTAATACAAGATCATTTAAGTCAGGTTTCTTTGTTATTGGGATAAGTATATTTTTATGAATGAATCTATCCCCCGAAAGAACCGGACATGTCAATTTTCATCATTCGGCTCGAGCACTAGTTGAAATAAAAATGATCAATGATGTATCGTTAGAATAAGTATAACTACGAAGATCTGTAGTTAATTCATCATTTTATTTTTTCGTATGCTCAGTACCCAAGTAAGCTCACAAATTCGATCATGATCAATATGCCTTTTGGAAATATTCTGAAAGAGATCAACAATATTTTTATTGCTCTTATTCCGAAGAAGGAGAAGGCCATTAGATTGGGAGATTTTAGAGCAATATCCCTTTGCAATACTATCTATAAAATACTTTCTTCAAATAGATCCCTAAAACATTGATACTTAAATCCTTCAGCAAGGACTTTGAAACCCTTCAACGAGAAAATTATGTACATATATGTATGTGCATACATTATTACATATATGTACATATGTGTAGATACATATACGTATGTCTTAAACTCTGACATTGAAACACTCAAGCTCTTCAATCAAATCCAATAAACAATGAAAATGAAACCCTCGACTAAGGAAATTGAAACCCTTAAACCCTTCAAATTAACAGTTACATACAAACATTGAATCAAACAGTGATTCAAAATACACCTATATTTGTATACATGTCTATATATTCATATATGTATGCATATACAAATTTTGTTGGAGTTATCTTTTATTAGCTAATAATTATTTATTTAATTATTAGTCTATTATACTCCATGCTTAAGCTAAACTTAGGAATCTTATAATTCTTTAGGGTTTTTCTCCTTTAGGGTTTCGAGTATCCTCTTATAAGGATTCACTCTTTGTATTTTCATAACAACTGTAATTATTGAATTGCATTCTTGTTGCACAATCAATATGACTCCTCTTTTCTGGATCTCTGAATTCTGGCCTCCATAGCTTTTTTGCTTCTCTCTTTCTGTGACATGTTTGCATGCAGGTGATCTTTGGGAGCTGTAGAGTTGATTTTTCCTCAACTCCAATACATTTATATATAATAGTTATAGCCTTAAAATCTAAAATTTGATCACTCAAACAATGAAACTTAAACCCTTCAGCAAGGAAATTGAAACATTTAATCAAACAAAGAATCAAAAAGTGAATTCAAACACTCAAGCTATTCAATTGAATACAAGAAATAATGAAATTGGCAAACCCTCCCCCAAGGAAATTGAAATCCTTAAACCCTAAATTTTTAACTGACATACAAACACTGAATGAAACAGTGATTCAAACGGTGACACTCTTCACCAATGAAATTGAAACATGTACATATACGTATGTCTTAAATACATACACACACACATATATGTATACATACATACATACATACATACATACATACACATATACATACATATACACACACACATATATATATACACATATATGTATATATCTATATATATATACATGTATGTATATATATACATACATGTATGTATATATATATACATACATGTATGTATATATATATACATATATGTATATATATACATACATACATACATACATACATACATACATACATACATACATACATACATATACACACACACTTTCTAAGGGTAATGTATTGGATCTATAAAAGAGGTTGACAATGAGACCCTTCAGGCCAATTCAATTACTAAATTCAAACTGTGAATCAAAAGATATTTAAATTTGTATATACAAAAATGAAAATGAAAATATATATGAAAATTGGAAATACATTTGTGTATATACATATATCTACATATCTATATGTATGTATGTATGTATGTATGTATGTATGTATGTAAATACATAATTTCATATAATATCTAGCATTTTATTTTTTATTTTATACCCTTATTGTTTCACTTCCTCAAATTGTTTCATCCTCATTATCCTTTCATCGTCACCCTCATGCTTACTTTCATGTCCCAGTTTGTAAATCACCACACATTGTTGTATTGTAAATTAATGTTTTTAGGCCACATGATATATTTTTAATCTAAACATGATGCAGATGACTATGGACAAGTCAAAATGATACATTCTAGACAATGGACATGGACATACCTGAGCATGGAAATGTCAAACACATATCAACACTATTAGACTGTAAAAAATTATGAAAATGATAGGCTAAACTATTTCAAGGCCCATCGCACACTAACAAGTCAAGGTATTCTTGCAATCCCCCCTCCAAATGATGCAAATGATGAAATCCTAAAATATCTCCATGATTATTTCCCTTGTCCTATACACCAATTCCCCCCATAGAATGGCCAGTTCACATCCCATTTCCACACATTCAAGCACATCAAGAGTGGATGCAAATAATGCTCATATTGTTGACCAATTATTTGTTGTTCCATAACCTTGTGATGATCTTCTCTTCCCCATAAGATCTTGTTTCTATTCAAAATTATTCAAGGTCAAGCTTGAATCATGACAAACCAACTATCTCAATAGATTTTTCTTCGAAAATTGTGTTCCTGAAGTCCGACAAAGCTCTGAGATTCTATCATGGAAACAAATTATTCTTAGAGTAGTCAATGAACAAATCCCATCATGGATTTTTACCAAAGTATACATTCCACCTCATTGTAAACCTAGTGATTTGTCTTCTACTATGTCTTACCGACTATACAATCAACAGATTCTTTAGAAAGAACCCATTCCAGGTACACCACTAGTACCACATCTAGTTGAGCCCGAAGGTTTCGAATTTGAATGCCTAGTAGACTAAGTTTTACGTTTTTTCTATTATTACTGTTTTAAATCCCTACTGTACAAGTGTCGAAAATACTATTTCAAAAAATAGTTGCATGCATAATTATAGAAAAAAGATTACATTTTGCATAAGGGAACCATACTTCTATTGTTCAAGCATCACTATCAATTTACACTCCCTTGTCATTCAATCTGAAAATGCATGATATTTCCATAACACGAATCACTGTTAGTATTGAGGAGTAGGCATCGGTCTACAACATCACATGGTTAGTTGGTTCCATCTCATAGTTACCAATGTTCCACTGTATACCAATTTTCATGTGAAATATATAATTAAATATATGTTTCATGTCTATGTATAGTAGCCATTAATCTGCACATTTTAAATGCTTCCACAACTAACATACATGTTCTTGTTGTTATGTGCAAATGAGGAAGGCAGATAAGATGACTACAAGTGGTGCAAAGAAAAGAGTGACAACAAGGTGGCCTTCACACAAAAGAGGAGTCAATTTCCCTATGGAGTCAAATACCCCACCTCCTATTGTGACCAATCCAGACCCTATACCTCCCATAGTGGAGGATCCCAATCCATATCCCCTCCCACCCATAATGGAGGATAGTACTCCACCTTCAACTGCAAAAAAAGTTACAATGTGATAGAAGTTGTGGTCAACAGTTGACATGGAAGGTGCACTGCATAATGTTGAAGAAAATAGCATGTCCATAAGGTGTGCATCAAAAAAATGGGCCATCCCAACTGCAACATTGATAAAATGGTTGGGTGGTCTAACAACCACGTCCAAGAAAGGTCCCCCAACAATTCTTACCACTGAAGAAGAAGAACAGATTGTTGAATGGTGCCAAGAGATGGCTATAGTTGGTCATGGCCTGGAGATCATCAACTTGAAGGCAGTTGTGTCTCATATATATGAGAGTAGATCCACCCCTTTCAAAGATGACATGCTTGGGAAGTGATGGTGGTCTGTTTTCAAGGTCTGACACTCGGAACTCACCTTGTAATAGTTGAAGGCCTCAACAAAGATAGGGCACTAAGTCAGAGACTAGTACTTGTGTCTAACTTTTATGAAACATTGTCAAAAGCTTTTTCCGCAAATCCATATGGTCCTACTCAAATATGGAACTGTGATGAAAATGGTGTTATGGTTGGTATAAATGGGGCTATGAGGGTGCTTGCTAGGAGAGGAAGCCGAAATGTGTTACATAATAATGAAGAATCATGAATGGATTACCATTCTTTGTTGTATCAATGCTTTTGGGCAAAGCATTTTAGGCTTATACTTGTTCAAAGGAAGGAAGCACTTATAGAATTACATCTCGAAATGCGAACTAGGTGCTTGCGTGACACCACAAAAACATGCGTAGATGACTAAGGAACTATTCCTTAATTGGTTTCACCACTTCAAGCGCTCTGTTCTAGGGGGTGTATCACCTGCCAACAAGCCCTTGCTGATATTTGATGGCCATGACAACCATGCTGTAGTCACAATCATCTAGGAGGCAAGGATGATAGGTATAGAATTGCTCACATTGTCAGCTCACACATTCTCACAAACTGCAGCCACTGGATGTGAGTGTCTTCTCTCCATTCAAGACCGACTTCAAATCATAAAGAGAATTATGGTTGGAAAGGTTTCTAAATGTAGAATCAGGAGGACAAAACTAGCAAAAATAGGCAACAAGTCTTTCATGAAGGCAATGACTATTTCTAACATTGTAGAAGGATTCAGAAGGACCAGGATATGGCCCCTCAATTTCGATGCCATCATGGACATCATGAAACCTAGCAACACATTGGAGATTAATGATGGCGAAGATGCTTTCGCAGTGCAGAATATGATCAGCCTATCAGGTGTTGATGTCTCACCGAAAGTTGTTGCAGAAAACATTAGTTAAATCCATCAATTTTATTCGAATGCAGAAGTGGACAGTGATCGGCGAACTAACAACATTGCTGAAACCATGGTTGACAACATGTGGAGGAGAGTCTTTCTCTTCCATCCAAGTGAATTACACTGTCGTGGGTGGTGGAAGGGGAAATGGATCTAGGTTTTGACTTGCAAGGGAAAGAAGAATAGGGAACTTTCACCTTCCCTTCACCACCGATAACTATCATGCCTAAGGTGGTGCACTACTATGCAGATTGTGGCCTATCAAACAACAAAATCAATATAGGTTTGACACAAGATACACACGAAGTTGGTAATGAGGAAGACGAAATAATGCTATCACAAGTAAGTGAGATGCTTGCCTCTCAACAAGAAATGACACTGACATGATTCTTGAAGCTACTAGTTCACATTGTCAATAAGAAAAAGGGTAGTGGGGTTGATGATGGAATCTGCTTAAGTCATGAATCACAGTTCTTGACATCTAATGAGTCATGGATTTGATGATGGTGAAGGAGGTGAGAAAAAAAGAACTCGAGGACATAAAAGAAAGAAAGAAAGAGCAGACCAAAGTGATCAAGGCAAAATGTTTATTGAAAAAGCAAAAGAAGGAATAGGACGGAAAATAAAAGGAGATTTTGTGTAAGAAAAAGGAAAGGCCCAAAGAACTAGAGAAGAAGGAAAAGGAGGAAAGGCAACAGCAAGAGAAGGCAACAATGGAACGCAAGGTAGAGGAAAGGGCCATTGAGGAGAAGAGAATTATTTTGGCAAGAAAGAGGATGTTAAATGGTGCATCCACCCCATCAATGCCTTTGATTGAACGACATCCCATAATGTAGGATTTGATGAACACAATCTTGCTGAAATTTCCAACAGGGTTCAATTGTCCACCTACTTTCCCATCCCCTATGTTTTCCGCTCCTGCAAAATATATTGCAGGGGTGCTACCATATGGTGGTAACCCTGGATATTGCAGCCCAATGTCAAGTGAAATGAGTACTAGTCAGCCAACATAACATGACGAGAACATGGTACCAATTACAACATCGAGGGCATCACCCGTGACACCAAGAACTTATTTGCATCATTTCTTCCAATGATTTCTAATAAGACGTATTTGCTTTTATTTTTTTCTCTTTCTGATTTGCAGTGGCACATAAGAACTACAAATATGTGTAATGAAGACATGGATTTGAAGTGATATATGTTGATGCAATATAGAACAAGTAATGAGATGATTGACCAAGTTGTCAACAAATATATGATTTTTGTTTCCAATTATGTGCATTTTGTATCTTTTATATGTTGATGTTGTTGCAAGGTGTGCACCCTTTGTCTCCTTGTGTTGTGCAGCAAAGTGCTTGGGTTTGTGATATGGTTTAGCTGCCTCCTCTGGATTCTATAAATCTAGTGGTTGTATCAGACATTAATAGGTCGATCTTTTGGTGCAACGACAACCACACTTGTAACAAGTGGTATCAGAGCTTGGTCATAGGTTCAAACCTCTCACTTGTGTTGGGGGGGATTGTTGCAAGGTGTGCACCCTTGGTCTTCTTGTGTTGTGCAACGTAGCGCTTGGGTTTGTGACATGGCTTAACCGCCTCCTATGGATTTTATAAGTCTAGTGGTTGTATCGGGCATTAACAAGTTGATCTTTTGGTGCAACGAAAACCACACTTGTAATAGATGCAATTGACACCATGTAATGGGATGATTGAGAAAAGATGTCTACAACTACATGCTTTAGTTTTCCTCAATTAGAAGGATTCAAGTTTTCATTACTTTGAAGTAATCATTTTTCCACAATTGACCCTCTGCTAGGTAGATTGGGGACCTGGCAACCCTAAATCAAAATATTTCACGACGACTCAACCATTTGCCACTTGTCCCCTTTGTTCTCGTCCATGGTGTTTTGTTTATGCCACTTCAGTGTGTAGACTGGAACGTGGTTGGGCCCACACCCTAAACCTTCCATGCTTGTCGTTCATATTGAATGGGGTGGCCGCATGGCAATCGACCACCTCCTCCATAAAAAATTCTAGCCGACACCTTCTAACTTGGAGTGCAGTGGCATTAACTACATGTCACCTCTCCTTACCTACACCCAAAGGCTCGCACACATCAAACACAACTGCATTAAATACACCCGACTCCAAGACATGCTTACCATATTGCAAGTATTGATCTCCATTATTGACTACAACGAGAACACACAGCCATTTGAAGACCTTTATACTTGTGAATTGTGTTGCAAAGACCATTCAATTTGAATGTTTCATTGCAATATAATTCATGAGTACAAAGGTTTCAAATAACAAGGTGTCCTAATTGTGTAGAATTATGACAATTGTAATCAAAAGACAAAGGAGGTTGTGTGCATGCAAAACATGGTCGATTGTAGCAATGTGAGGGAGATTACATTCACCCGTGGTGTATACAATCCATCTAAAGATTTGAATATTGCAGGTTGATTACATTGTTCAAACTCTGTCGATAATTGTTGAAATTGTGCAAGCTCTATGACTACCTGTTCCAATTATTGACACCTTGGCCCAATCATCACATTACATGTGATTGGATTGGATAATAAACAAGATTCTTTTTAGAAATTAATTTGTGGACCCTTCAAGTTAGGGTGTGCACGCTCTAGCCCCCAACCCTAAAAGTATTTTATACCCTTTCTGCTAGTTCTGCCCTCCTGAAATATAAGCACTAGCATTATATTAATATTGGGTTTAAGTGTTTGAATTGAACTGTTAAAGGGATTCAATCTCATATGGAAATACATGTATATACATATACGTTCATACATGTACATACATATACCAAAATGCATGTACACACATGTATGGAAATACATGTAGATACATATTTGTATACACATGTACATACATATATGCATATATATGTACATACATATATGCATGTGCATACATACATATATGATACATGTACATACATACAAATATATATGTACTACTAATATATCAAACTTGGGTTTAAGGAATTCATATTCAGTTCTAAGTTACGTACATACATACATGCACATACAAATATGTACATACGTACATGTACATACATACATACATACATACATACACACACACACACACACACACACACACATGTGTGTGTGTGTGTGTACATACATATATGTATATACATGTACATATATCTACATACATATACGTACATATACATATACATATATGTATATACATGTACATACATATATGTACTTACATATACACATACGCATACACATGTACATGCATATAAGTATATACATGTACATATACATACAAATAATATATATGCACTAGTGATATGTCAATCATGGGTTTAAGGTTTTCAATTTCATTGTTGTAGGGATTCAATCTCATTCATTCATATATATATAGCATCCTGATTTAAATATGTACGAGTTAATGCCACTGCATGGAATAGTGTATTGTATACCCTTAAACCAATGCAAGGAATGCTATACTCAATTGTCTTTAAGGGTTTCAATTTCACTTTTAATGTTTAAGGCTTTAAGGATTTCAAATTTACGAGTTTTAGGGATTAAATTTCATCTTTACACACACTCCCAAATAAATTACATATACACATACTCAGAATTTCACAGTTGATCTTGGCTTTAAGGTTTTCAATTCCACTGTTAATATTGGGTTTAAGGTTTATTGTTTGTTTGTTTAAGGGTAACATCGATATATTGGATTTAAGGTGTTCAATTACACTATTTAATGGAAACACAAGTATTGAAGAAACTTGGCAACTATAAAAAAAACTAAGAAATAAAGAACTGAATCCATGAAACTAAGTATGAATGAGCATAAAGGTTAGTAAGTGAATACAACTAAGTCATGATTACATAAATTGAATCCCTAAAAAATCATTGTTGAAATTGAAACACATGAACAATTAAAATTGGAACTATGTAACAATGATTATAAAATTGAAACTTGTTATAGTGAAATTGAAGCCCTCAAACCCTTAAACATGAAAAGTGAAAATGTAAACTCTTAAACATTAACTGTGAAAGTGAAGATCCCTTAATATGTTGAATTGAATCCCTTAAAAAGTGAAATTGAAAAACAACAACATTGAAATTGAAACCCTTCAACCTAAGAACTATAATCGAATTGTTCACCTAAAACCATAAATCAAGTGTGAACCTAAAACCACAAATCATTTGTGATAATGTAAACCATTGGATGGTGAAATTGAAACTGTTTGGGCCCAATTGAAACATTGAAACTGAAGCCCTCAAACCCTTATACCAAAAAAGTGAAATTGTGAACCCTTAAACATTATCAGTGAAATTGAAACCTTGAATATGTTCAATGTAATCCCTAGAATAGTGAAATTAGAAGACAAATTTGGAAGTGAAAGCCTTCAACCCGATTGAAACACATTGAATTGTACACCTAAAACCAAAAAGTAGTAAAATGTAAAGCACTCAACAAACACGTTGAAACCATTATGGCCAATTGAAACAATGAAATAGAGGCCCTTAAACCCTAAAATTGTAACAGTGAAAGTCTAACCCCACTTTTTGGTAATAGTGAAATTGAGATCCACCATCTATACATTTTGAAAGGATTCAAGATGTCAAGTGAACATATTCATTTGAACTCTTTGAAACAATAAATTTGAAACCCTTAAACATGAAGGGTGAAAATTATCAATGCAAGGATTAGAACAATGGTGGCAACATGATATATTATATTTTAAACCCTTGTGCAAGCTATCATTGAAATTGTAAACCCTTATCATCAACTGTGGAATTGAACCCCAGACTTTATTAATGTGAAAGCCTGAAACAATTAAATTTAAACCCATTGATCAAAGAAATTGAAACCCTTCAACGCGTATGGAGCATTGAATTTGATCCTTTAATACCCTAAAACATTAACAATAAAATTGCAAACACATAGCCCTTAAACTCCTACATTATATATGTAAAAGAGTATAAATTAAACCCTACTGCAAGGAAATTGAATTTCTAAATCCATAAACATTCACCCTTAAACCCTCAAACCCCTAAACAGTGAATTTAAAACCCTAAAAGCATTAAACCAAATATTGATAGTGATGCATGAAATCAAAACCAATAATGCCAATATTAACAATGATGCTCGAAATGAAATGTTTTTTGTATTCATAGGTGACCATTAAAGCTAGAAAAGAGGATTACAATTTTCTTTTTTAATGTATTTGTGTTTATGAACACAAAATGTAGTGTTCAGAAACACAAAGACATGCATCAATGTCGCAGGGCAAGCAAACCAAAAAATGGAGGTCATCCCAGTTAGAGAACCCTTGTAAAAAAAATAAGACTAAAAGGAGAAATGCGTAAACAAAAAAATACAAGACAAAAGAAACACATGTGTGGAAATTGTTGGGCCTTAGTGAGGTTAAATCCTCATCTGGGTCAAAGGGGAAAAGAACCATTGTGTCGTCTGCCATCTAGCTCCATCGTTCTCGCCATTCGGCTCCACACTTGCAAATTGGAGCACACGAGGAAGTAATGCTTTCAAATGGGTAAATGGAACCCATAAAAGCAAAGAAACCCCATAAAAAACCAATGAATGCACAGAGGAAGGCATGCTTTACCTACATCTAGGTGCGCAAGTTCTGGTCCGAAGTCGTGTTCAAGGTGTCCCATGGTGAATATGTTGTGGTGTGAAACAAAGGGAAGATTCGAGAATGCGTGCGAAAGAAAGGAAGCAACCATGGCTTGGAAGGTGAAGAGTTGGGCATATTGAATGTAGTCGTGCTTGATGTGTGAGAGCCTTTAGGTGCAGGTAAGGAGATATGACACATAGTTAATGCCACTGTAGTCCAAGTTAGAAGGTGGCAGCAGGGAATTTTGAAAGAGAAGGTGGTCGATTGGGTGGACATGTGGTTGATTGCCATATGACCATCCCATTCAATATGGACGACAACCGTGGCATGTTTTGGGTGTGGGCCTGACCACGTTCCGGTCGACACACCAAAGTGGCATAAACATGACACCTTGGACAAAAACAAATTGGACATGTGGCAAATTGTCAAGTCAGCATGAGATATTTTGATTCAGGGTTGCCTAGTCACCAATCTACCTAGCGGAGTTGAAAGTTAGGTCTATGGGTCCACATAGACCCCTAAATTTAGAGTGCGAACGTTCTGGCTCCTCTCCCCTATTGAACTTCATTTCTATATTTCATCACAATATACACTATCAACAAACTGCCCAAAGTTGGAGTTCTTGCAGTTCCCAACAAGAATATTCTGCACTCTGCATATTAGAGTGTTGATTACTTTCGTTTTCTTTGTACCAAATGTGGCAGAACTTTAGGAAAGATTAAGGACCAATTTACTCAAAATTTGCAATCGCCTCTTGAGAGAAAAAACCCAATGCCAAAGAATGGTAAGATTACATTCTAATTCAACATTGATTTTTTTATGTATAGAAAAAACTGATTATTGGTATTCTATTTTATTTCTCATTTATACATTTTTATATTAAAAAAATTCTAATCCATTATGGCATATTAGAATTTAGAACCTAAAGGTAAACAAATCCGACTCCACGTAAATTTGATATTGATTTCGAAACAAGGTTTTGATTTTCCTCAATGTACAACTAAGGCGGCGAAGCCTGTAGCAATATACCAGACCTGGAATTTGACGGTCACCTCTACCTATCATATGAATTTTTGATGACGGTTTAGTCATTTCAATGCCTTTCATTTGACATTTAAGAAAAATATTAACTGTCAAAAAATATAAAAGTAGAAGATTGAAGCCAAAATCATTGTCTTAATGAGAAAATAATGATGAATTGGTAATATATGCAAAAATCTTAAATTTACCAAATAAGTTTCTAAATTAATACACTAAATAAGTTTCTAAATTAATACACTAATATATATTAAATGATAATCGATTAATAATTACTAATTTAGTAATAATAAACATTAAAATTTTAAAATTATATATGTTATGACAAGTTTCTATAACAATCTTATTAAATATATTTAAAAAATTAAATTGACTAAGTTTCTAAATTGATATTAAAAAAATAGAATCTATTGTAAAAAATCATATTAAAATATTTAATCAATTGTATTCTATCATTTCAATTATGACAAGTTTCTAAATTCATATGAAAAAATAGAACTATTCTAAAAAATCATATTAAAAAATTAGAAACAACTACATCCTTCCATATTCTAAATATTCTAAATATTCTAAATAAATTTGTATTTTATAATAAACATTCTAAACTAATATATATATATATATATATATATATATATATATATATATATATATATATATATATATATATATATATATATATATATATATATATATATATATATATATATATATATTAATTACCTATTATATTTTTTTATGGTTTATTTATAATTTGAAGTGTCATCTATACAGTTTTAGAAAAAAATAACATGTCAATGCATACGTCCTACTAATTTTTTAAGCTGTCAAATACAGTTCAAAAGTGAAAAAAGGGCCATTTTGCCTCAAATTCCAGACCTGCAATATACTACAAAAATGGCATTGGGAAAAATCAACACACGCTTCTGATATATTATTTCTTAGCCTTGCACTAGTTTATACAATCCATTCTACGAAACATCAACATGTAAGACAGATAGCATTGATTTTGTATCCAAAAAAAAACAATAAAAAACACCAAGTAAAGAGAAAAAGAAGCGATGTCAGATATGTAAAATCACAACTTATACGGCACGATCAACATATCTACTCTTCCTGCAAACAACTTTATGGAAAAAAGCTGCATGTCGACACCAACGCAAGCTTATCCTGAACACAAATTCTCTTCTATAAATGAAGAAAAGTAACCTTGTTGATTTGCCTTCGACTGCTGCGTTAAGTGAAATGGGTACCAAAAGATGGATTTTTTTCACAGCTATGGCATCATTCATAGCGGCTATGGCGGCGGCTCAAGAGGCGAAGAAGACTTACATAGTTCGCATGGATAAATCAGCAATGCCAGTTGTATTCCCTACTCATGAACACTGGTATAAATCCCTTGTTTCTTCCATTACTGAAGAGGAGAATACCAACCTGATATATACGTACGATCATGCATTGCATGGGTTTGCAGCTAAGCTTACGAAGGCCCAAGTTGAAGCCCTTGCCCGAGTCCCCGGACACCTGTCAGTCCATGAAGAACGGCGGCTCCAGTTGCAAACGACCCGGAGCCCTAAATTCCTAGGTCTAAGCCCAAGCAGGGGCATATGGCCTCAGTCTGGCTTTGGCAACGATGTGATAATTGGGATGATAGACACGGGCGTGTGGCCTGAGAGTGAGAGTTTTAATGACCGGGGGTTAACAGACGTGCCCACCAGATGGAAGGGCAACTGTCAAGCTGGCGAGGCCTTCAATTCTTCCAATTGCAATAAAAAGTTGATAGGTGCCCGCTACTTTGTAGCGGGTCTGAACGATGACGAGGAGAAGAAAAATGAAAAGAGGACCATTGAACCGCCTCCTGATGGTTTTTATAAGTCGCCCAGAGACTCCGACGGACATGGGACCCACACAGCTTCAACAGCTGCTGGACAATTTGTTCCCAATGCTGATTATTTTGGGTATGCTAAGGGTACAGCTGCGGGTGTGGCGCCGGGCGCCCGATTGGCGGTTTATAAAGTCTGTAATGTTTTTTGCAGTGATTCAGACATTGTGGCAGCCATCGATCAGGCCATTAAAGATGGCGTTGATATTTTATCCATGTCACTTGGAAGTCTAACACCAGAGAAATATATCGATGACATGATCGGCCAGGCCGCGTTTGGAGCCATGGAGAAGGGAGTGTTGCCTGTTTTGGCTGCGGGGAATAGTGGCTCTGACCCAGGTTCTGTTGTTAATGTTGCTCCCTGGGTTGTTACCGTCGGAGCTTCCTCCATTGATAGACAATTTCAAGCAGAGGTGAGATTCGTCAAAATCAATTTTTGTTTTTTTGAGTTTTGGTTTTTGTGTGATTTTTTAGCGTTCATGATCTATCATTAGAAAAATTAGAATAATAGAATGTAGGGTTAGAATAATTAGAATAATAAAACGTAGGGTGAAGAAACAAAAATCTCATAGCTAATCGATTGTGGAAAACTATACATAACATTTTATTTGTGTTTGATAATTAATTAAATAATCATCTTAATTTCATAGTATTTGTGTTCCTTGTAGCTTTGTTGATTGATATACTGATGGAGGTCATATGATTTTCAAAATTATTTAAATGTTAATGGTCGATCTTTGGTCAATTGGTAAAGTTGAATGGTTTAGAATGAGCCTAATAGAGATCAAGTCTTACTGAGTGGAAGGCCCTCAATCTTTGATCTTGAATAGAAGAAGATTCAACCTCTCTGAATTGATACTAACATACTTGTATTTATTAGAAAAAATTATGTAAAAAATGCCAGCTTTCTTTCTATCAATCTTTTCTTGTTAATCTTGCTTTCTTTCCATCAATTTTTTCTTGCTAATCTTTTCTTGCTATTTCCCTTGGGTGTTGTTTTTCTTGCTTTCTTTCTAAAAACTATCAAACCAAAAAAATTTACTTAATTGCTTGAGTACAATGTTGCTGTTTTCATGGCTTTTTGTTTTTAGTAGAGGGTTTTTATATGAATCTAAGTAGGCTAAAACCTTTTTGATTGACAGCCAATGATTGAAGGGTATCTAATTCTGAATTTTTATGTTTTTATATCAACTCAAATAGGTTAAAATCTCTTTGATTGAGAGCCAAAGATTGAAAGGTATCTTTATAGGAAGACTTGATCCTTGATGAGTTCACAAGACAAAAGACCTAAATCAATATTATTATTTTTAGGCAATGCTGACTTGTTTGATTATGCTGGCCATGTTGGCAGGTGACCCTGGGGAACGGCAATGTTGTGGTTGGCAACTCATACTATGTCTTAAACGAAACGCTCTACAATGTACCCCTCGTCCACATCACAAACAACGAGGCCACAAAGGCCTGCGACTCCGATTCCCTTCCTGACAAACTGGTCTCCGGCAAAATAATAGTGTGCACGACTGACATAAACAGAACAGTCGACACGGACTGGCAATACATTCTCCGTCACATCCAGAACCAGCTAACTGAAGCCAACAGAGCTGGAGCAGCCGCCGCAATCATCATCAACTACAATGCTCCCAACCCATTTCCGGACGCCTATTTCATGCCAGCTCTAGTAGTAGGGCCTGCAGAGGGTAAACTCCTGACCTCCTATGCAGCCACGTCGAATGCCACAGCAGACATTGTCTTCCAGATTACATCCCTCAATACTAAACCGGCACCGGTGGTGCCAGACTTTTCAGGCCGTGGGCCGTCAGTTCCTAGCCCGGGGATCCTCAAGCCAGACGTCGTGGCACCTGGAGTGGATATACTCGCAGCCTATCCACCTAACATACCGGTTATAACTGTAGGCTCTGATAATATGAATCTGTCAGCACAGTACTATTTGGACAGTGGAACTTCAATGGCGACTCCTCATGTGGCCGGTTCAGCGGCTCTAGTTAAGGCGATTCACCCTGGGTGGAGTCCGGCCGCCATCCATTCTGCACTCATGACAACTGCTATGACCAATGATAATATCGGTCAGAGCATAAGCCAGTTAATTGGGATCAATCCGATCCCATTCAATGGCAGCCCTTTCGACTTTGGGGCCGGGCATATCCGCCCCAATCTGGCGGCTGATCCGGGCCTCGTTTACGATGCAGGTGTGGAAGATTATCTTGATTTTCTCTGCACTCTGAATTTGACGGCGAAGGAGATTCAAACTATAACAGGGAAGAAGTATTCATGCAGGCCTCATCTGAGCGCAACCGATCTCAATTGCCCATCTTTTTCTGCCATTTTTGACAGGAAGGTGATCGGCAAACAGGTGGTGACGTTTCATAGAACTGTGACTAATGTTGGAGATGGGAATTCAGTTTATAGGGCAGTGATAAGGGCTCCCCGAGGAGTTAACGTGCAAGTTAAGCCAGATGTTTTGAAGTTTAGAGGTGTGAATGAAAAACTCAGCTTTGTTGTGAGGATGGAGATGGAGGTGAAGAAGACGATGGTGAAGGGTAAGTTTATGTGGTATGGATATCTTACGTGGGTTGATGGAAATCATCACAGGGTTCAGAGCCCGCTCGTTGCATTCTTCTCCACTTAATTGTAGTTTCCAGTACACTTTTTCATTGCATGTTGCAAATTACAGATTAATAAAATAGCCCATTTTTTCAGTACATACCATTTTTCTCAGTTGCAGTAGCATAGGATTACATCTGTGGCAGATAACACATATCCCTTGATTGCGTGCAATACCTTCTTCGAGGGCTTGTTCTAGCTTCATGCATAATCTCAAAGAAGCAAATTTTAAGGTTTTTATTGACACGAGAGGAAATTTGAAGCGTATTAGTTCAAAAAACATCTTTGCTCGTCGAAGTGGCTGTTTGAAAGAGAAGCTGGATTGGTTTTTTAAGGAAACTCATTCCCTTTTCTGTGTATTTTTAAAACGGCCAACAGTAAGTAGGGGTACGAAAATTAAATGATTAGAAAACCTTTAATTTTTTTTCCTCTTTATTGACCTTCCATTTCAATTTCCGGGACATTTCAATTCTTAACAAGAATCTTAATTTATTAAGGAATTTTTTTTTTTTTCGTTTTGGTATGTGAAAATATATATTAGTTGCGTTTATAACATGTAATTAGAATAAAAGGCATACATCTGATTGTGTACAAACACTTCATTCAAGTGAGTTCAATTACTGTCAATAATATATTAAGTTGCTTCATTAGTGTGTTGGCCTCGACATTATTAATTTAATTGAATTCAATTGAATAAGAACCTATATTTTCCAACGTGCACCATCAATTCTAGTGAAGATCTCATAAACTTGGGTCAAAGATAAGATATGTAATTGTATCTTCCTATTAGATGCAAATGATCATAGATGGGTATTAAAGGATTCGCTGACATGATCATAGATGGGTATTGAAGGACTTGCTAACTTGGATCACTTTAAAGTGTTGATCAATGTTACTATAGGATTTTAAATTTAATTGTATTGTCTTCGTCCAATGAAATCTCTACACAATTTGTGAATGGTATGGTTGAATCACGCATAAAGATTTAATAGATTGATAATGAAATGGACAAGACTCAATTATACCATTCATAAATTTGTGTACCATAGATGTATTCAAGTTGCATAAAATATGTTCATGGAGGTCAATTCATGCTCCAAGAAGTGTTTGCCAAGGAGTGTAGGGACATCTCGTTTGCCAAGGAATGTAGGGACAAATCACTCTAAAAAGGAAGTTGAATCCTAAGAAGAGGATGACGTCTCACTCCAAAATTGACAAACACAACTAAACTTGAGAGGACAAATAATTTGAGTATGGCATAACAAATGCACGATAATATATAATAATGCATAATTGCACCAACACCCATGCTTAAGCACAATTGAGGTGGATAAAATGGATCTTAATCAGATAGTCCAATATTAGGTAATCATGCACAAAAGAATTCCCTACAAAAGAGAGATCACCGTCCTTGCCCCAAAATAAGGGAGAGAACAGAGGACAACTAGGTATCCCCTCCAAGAAATAGCCTCTTGAACCTAGCAAATTCATAGATGAACATGCTTTTTATGAAAGGCCTAGCGAAGATGTTCACAACTTGTTTTGAAGAAGGAGAAAATTATAGATCAATGAAATGCTCCTAGACATCTCTTTGATGTTGTACATATGGATGTTCATGTGTAGCTCTATGACATTGGACTAACTTTATTAAGATTTAAATGGTATTATAATTATTATAGTGGATGAAAGAAGATTGATTGCCAAATGGCCTCAATGGTAAAATTAACACCCTCGTATACTTAACCTCAATAGAAAGTAGAGCACTAACAAGTTGGTTCTTGGTTGACCGACATATGGGGCCAAAACAAAGATGATACCTATAACCTGAGGCAAACTTATGAATATATATTTGTAAATTACAAATATTCTTAATATATTTTAATAAACTATGAATAGATTTAATATTATAGTATATGTATTGGGTCAAATATCATACATAGGAAATTTAGGAGGATTTTTTAATGAAATGCAGTCACCATTTTTTAATAAGAATTTTGTTGAAGTCTTAAATTTTCTAAAATGCACATATATTACTAAAAAAATTGATAACTACCTTTGCATGATTATTTTTCAATTATTCTAATCCAATACTGTCGTATCTTAATTTTTTTTTGTTCCTTAAATAATTATATTTGTGTTTATTATGTTGAACTTGTATTGACAAAGGCATGTCTGCTTGAAACCCCAATGTGTATATTTGTTGTTTGTTTGGTTTCTTTGTGTTTCATTTATTTGCTATTCTTGCAAGTAGCGTGTAGAATTAGATTCAATTAAATCAATCTATTAGGTTTAACCTCTATTTCCACTTAAACCACTCCCTTGTGCTTCTCAATCATTTCCCGTTTATCACTCACACAACCAAAGTTTTGCAATTTGGTATGCATTTTCATATGTAAACTTCCGTCTTTCTTACCCTATATCACTTTAGGTTGAAAAAAGACATCAGAATATTTAGCTTTATTGTTGCTATCCCGTTATGTAATTAAATAGGAATATACTATAAATTCTGTAAACCCTATTCCTAGAGCCTTCTTTACCCTTTTTTCACCCAAATCCTAATTTGCAACATGCTTACCTTCAACATAGCGACCATATAAACAAGCTCACTCAACCCATTGTTGTCAGTTTCTACATTGTCGAGAACTATGACAATAAGTTTTTTAAATGTTACCCTTCAAAAGTCCAATTTATGGTCAAGGGCTACCACTTTCCATATGAGACTGATGTCCATATGATCTTTGAGTATATTGCTTATTTTAAAAACAATCAATGAAATAACCATGAACATTTTAGTAAAGTACACTCTCTTTCAGTTAGAATAAGTAATAGAATCAATAAGCCTAATACATAGTTGAGATTTTGATCAAACTGAAATGAACAAAAGAAATTGCCACTTATAGCAAAAATAATTTCAATAAAAAGTAACACCAATGAATTCCATGTATATATTTTTTTTCATTCATTTTCAATTGTTGACTACAGATACAAACATCCAAGGAATTGTTCATAGAAAACAAACCAACACCATGACTTTTGGCTAAAGTATTCCATGTACTTGTATTTTTTATGCAAAAACACTTACATATCCTCAACTGATGAATGCAGATAAAAACATCAAAATAATTGTTCACAACAACAGTCACATGTTCACACTAACAAGACATTAAGATGTTGATCCTCAAGATTAGGTGTACCAACGTTTTAAACACTTCTTTAAATAGATTATATAATACATCGAGTAAATCTACATTTACGCTCAAATAAGCTTTAATGTGTCAACACTAGAATTTGTGATTCCAGTGATATCTTTTGTTTCTAAATTATTTATTAGATCTTTCTCATTCTTTAAAGAAGAATTAAAACTAAATTGTTACTAACTTCTATTTATAAATTAATTATGGTTTCTAAACATTATTTTCATGTCTTTTGTTGTTAATTGATGTAATACAATTCTCACCATTCCCTTTGTATATTCCCTTATGTAACAAATGTTGGAACATAATACAAATAAAGATTCATCAATAAATTTTGCATATCAATAATGTTTATACACTGAAATCTCCATGCTCCAGTTTTTCAAACACCTATCGGCTCACCATTGCATGGAAAAAGCATGCAACTGCTAGTATTTACTTTTTCTCCTAAAAGGAGTGGTGCATTTTTCTCAATAGTTCATATTTTTCAGTTATTGAACAAGACTAATAAAATGTACCTTCTCTTGATTTTGTATCTATTCACATTTACATTGAATAAGAATTTTTTTTTTAATACTGAGGATTTTTTTTAAAATAAATAAATATTTATGATGGATCATGGAGTTTCTTGAAAAAAGTTTACATAATTAAATTGAGAAATATCTCGAAGATTATTTGTTTAGACAAAGATTTTAAATGTTTCCCTTATATTTTATCTTTAATGAAGATTACTTTGAATTGCAATAAATTTAGTTTTCATATTTTATGCTTAATCAAATTACATCAATTTTATTTTAACAATTTTAATGTTTATTTCAATTACATTTTAATAAAATTATTCAATAGTATTTATTATATTTATGTTTAAGAATCATTTTTACTTATAAAAATTAATATTGATATTTAATATTTTATTTTAATAATTTAACTCAGATAATAGACTTTAATAATCTAATAATATATATTCATTCGCTAAAAAAATATATTGGGTATTTAATTTGATAGTATAAAATTATAGCATCCATACCTTGTATAAGTGCAAGAGTCATGTATGGTTCAAGCCAAATATTCAAGGATGCTTTGCTTCAGTCATTGAAAGATCTCACTAAAAAATCATTTAAACAGGTGTTTGTGAATAGTGTGAAGTTGCCAAGCAATTCTTCACAACCTTATTTGTTGTCCCTACAAAGGAATTAAAAAAAACACCTAAATGAGTTCTCAATTGTTGTCATTGATGTCAACCGGTATAGGATGTTACCGGTATCACTGACATTGATGTCAACTAGTGAACAAGAGGTTGTTGGCATTAGAGTTTGATGTCAACCGGTATAGAAGATGGACTGGTATGGGAGAAGAGTTGATGTGTTGTCATTGGTGACAACCAGGTGACCATCTTCATGCAGAAGGTAGAACCGGTGTGTATCGGTATGTTAGAGGTGCAATAAAGTGACCACTCTATAAAAGGGTTGTTGATATGGTGTTGCATACAACCAGAATGAAGAGATTACATGTTGGACATTTGTTGTGCTAAAGTGGTGGAATGCTATTTGGTTCACACCAACACCGGAGGAGAAGTATGAGCAGGCCACCAGATTGCTAGTATAAGGTTAACTAGCAGGACTCCCATCAGTTGAAGAAGTTGTCACAGGCTAAGTGATAGGTTGACAGAGTATGTTGCCTCTGTGTGCAGGATGACATATGGAAAACCACTGGGACATATGTCATGTTAAAGATGTATCCTCCCCTCGGTAAAGTCACACTTGTATCGACAAAATGATTCTCTGAGATAGACAGGTGATTGAATGCAGAGACCGGATGTACAAGTGGAACATGAGGAAGCCTCCAGAGCATGAGATTAGAAATGCATATTGGATAAGCAAGTGAAAACAAGGTTTGCTACTAGGACATTGAAGGAAGAATGAGACGTTGAGATGGTGTGTTTGTCATCCTAACAAACTAGTTGAGAGGAGAACCAGTTTGATGCAGAAGGATGCTAGTGAGTCTGTAGGAATATACATGGTGATATTGGGATGCTAAAGGAAGGTTGATGCAGAACAGTTAGGGTATGATGACTTGGTGTCATCAATGTGTTTCACCTATAAGAAGGAAAGTATGTTGTCCACCGGCAGACACATCTACCTAAATCTGCATTAGTGATAGTTGACATGTTATGTCAACCTGTGAAACATCAAAGAAGAGACAAGGAAGATAAGGTTCTCACCTGATAAAGAGGAGTTCAACAAAATGAAGGATAAGGATATTTGTCAGAGTTTCTATGGTGCCAGTAAGTGAACATATTCACAAAGGTGTTTTACCGGCAGAGCACTGAAGTACAGACATAAGGGTTACACCGACAGGATAAAAAAGGTGATGGCAGGAAGGATAATCGACAAGGTGATTTGTGTCGGTAGGGTTAGTGAACCGGTATGTGTGTACGAGTTATGTGAGTGGTTAGTGACTAAGATGAACCGACAGAGCAGTGTGCCAAGGTGGATATCGACAGTAATGCCTCATAGAGGTGAAGTGGTGAACTTTCACATGTCAATGTAGAGTATCGATGAGGTAGTTGGCAGTATGTCCAACATTAATGGTGATTGCAGAGGGGTTGCGGCTCGAGACAAGATGGATCTGACCATATCCATGGCGTGCACTAATCGATGCATATTATCTGGATGTAGATCGGAGTTGGTGAGGCAATCCATTGTGCCATTAATGGTGATTGACCAAGGGGTATGCTGATAGATTGATTCTAGGTTGCTAAAATAGGAAGGCGTGTTCTGGAAGGCACAAAAAGTGGCAAATATGTGTAGGTAGAAAACTTTGAGTTGTGATCCGATCAGATTTGATTGGATTCGATGTGCCTCATGATCAGTGGAGAAAACCCTAACCACTTGTGATTTGAATTGGCTTTTGGTGGGAAGATTGGGATATAAATATGCAAGCTAAAAGATATTGCGGATTGTTGTTGAATAGAAGAAGATAGAGTTGTTGCATGTGAGAGAAGATCAGTCAAGTGCTCATCAAGGAGATAAATAAGAAACTGAGTGTGAGGGAGATCAAGACTGAAGTGTTCAACCCGTAGAAGTGCAGAACTAGTAGTGTAAATATCGACAGAGAAGAAGAAAAGGTAACTGCAGAGAAGGCAGCCATAGAACCGACTGAGTGTAGTATCAGTGGAGAGCAGCAGAGTAGCTGAAAGAAGTCGACAGAGAGAGAGGTGAACCGATAAAGCAGTAGTAGCAGCAGAAAGAGGTGTACCGGTGTAGCATAAAAGGTGTCTCATTGGTAGAGTAAGGTATATGAAATGGTTACAAGATTTACTTGTAACAAAATAACTACTTTTATATAATTTGGTGCTTTCATTGTGATCACTGAGTTGTAGCTTGGTGCAGGGGTTATAGCTCCTTTGGGTTGTAGCCCATAAATTAGTTATGGGTTAGTGCCCTAAATCAGGGGTTGTATCTCCTTGGGTTGGTGCCCTAAACTGTAATATATTTCATTGTGAGGCTGGATTAGAGTAGTAGACTCCAACAACATTATTCATCGAGTTTTTTCCCATCTTGGGTTTTCCTCATACATGATGGTGTTATGTGATTTCCCTTTATGTGTGATTGCACTTATGATTAGTCTCCTCACTAACCAATATGTATGCATTGTGTTAGATTCCATAACCGGTATACACACATAGTTAATTAAAGAGAAGAAGTTGAGAGCCACTAATTCACCCCCCCTCTTAGTGGTGCATTGTGTCTAACACCAATAACTTGTTGAAATAAGCTACTACAACATGGTTACCAATATTGTCTCCTACGCAAATTCAAATGGAAGAAATATTTTAATCCTCAACTTTATAGCTCATGGTTGGTAGTATTTATTAATTGGTTTAATGCGAAGATATGGTCATATCTTTACTGGGAAACTACCTCTTGAATGGTTTGTAGGGAATATCACATTGAAATACACAGGTGATTGCAGAGAAGATTAAATTTACCTCCATTTGCTTTGTTGCCATAAGAAAAAAATATCGCTTTAGAGTAGTACAAAGGGGAAATATTTGACAACAAGGTATATGAAATTGTGGACCAGACACTTGGCAATGCCATAAACTTACAGCTGGCAAGGTATTTTATTGTTATCTATGCAATTACTCTTTGATGTTTTCCTTCTTATATTAGATTATGAATATGAGCATTAAGTGATTTATGAGTCATGAGGCATGGCATTATTTGAAAAGAATCACCATCTTTTCTCCTTATCATCATTTTTTTTGGCATTGAATGGATGGTATATGTCTCATTTGTTTTGTGTTCCTTTTTGTATTTTAAGTTTATTATTACATTTGTATCATGGTTATGAGAAGGTGTTAGTTTTTCTTTCCTATTTTCTAGTTAAAAGCCTATCTCTTAAAATCCAATTATATCATAGGAGGGAGTTGCCCCTCTAAAAAACAGAGGAAGATCACCAATGCATTGTTGATCTCTCCAATTGTTAGTTGCAATTTCTCTTCATACCTAGCTAAACTAAGTCAATTTATTGATTATTTTGGAAAGACAAATCTGTTAACTAACTTTTATAAATCATCGTTAATGTTAATAAATTCAAATATATTTGAAACTATTTTTTCTTTATATTGAGAGGCATAATTATAGTCATAGTAAGGGATGTAATGGAATGATGGGAGTGTGTTAAGAAAATCTATTAAAGGACCAACATATATTTAAAAAATTAAAACTGGAAAATAAATCTTTAACACATAAAATACTATCTCTTTGTAAATACAAAGAGAATAATTCTAGAAAAAAAAAACACTTAAATAAATCTAAAATTAACTCTTAAATAAATTAAAATAGCTCTTGAAATAAAAGTAAGACTAATCATGTTATAGAAAATACTCTCTGCCCATGCCTTCTTGGCTCAATGTATATGATTGAAAACAAATTGATTGTGATGAAATTTTCCAAAAAAATTAGTATTCCCTTTGCTCTCCATGATCATCCTAAGCATCTTTATGACAAGTTTTTGTTGCAAAAATTTAAAATAAATTATCTTAAAGTAGGTCACAAAAACTTTATCCCTTGTATGTAAATTCTAGGTTTGTTCTAAGATACTTCATGTTATTCATGTTTATTGCACTTCATGTTGGATTACCCCTAAGACTTCCTATATGAAGTTGGATTTTTTTTTTCTTTGGACATTTTGAAAGAAAAATAGGAGATTTCATATTCATATAGCTTGGGAGTTTTTGTAATATTAAGATTACTATCCACTTACCATCAAGGTTTGACTCTATGCACTAAATAGACTATCTGTGCCATTCAAATGTTGCAATGAAGCTTAGAAAATTTTAGTGTAAAACTTTATCTCTTTTGGTCACCCTATTGGGAGATCCACTTGGAAGGAGATTGAGCATTGAACCATTCTAATTATGAAAATATCATTTTTTGTATGCAAGTGAATTTTGTGATATAAGGCATTTGGAGGGCTTGGGAAGCCATGAAACCTTGGCTTTCCAAGAATCGTTTTGTTTTTCATAATGTTTTTCCATGAATTAGTATAATATGTTTTGGTCTTTTATTTCTTAAGGCAACAATCATCGTCTTGTAAAGATGCCTTGGGCTTGTGTTATGAGGTTTTTAAAATAGGTATCATAACTACATAGGACCATTTTTTTAGAGCTTACATGAGTCTCCTTTCATGGAATGAAGGCAAGGCCAAGTTTCACCTTTCTATTCAAGATCATGAAACTTTTGACATAGTTACATAGGCCATCTTAGTTAATATAATTCACAAACTTGATCTATCAGTTCCTATAAACCTTGGTAAAATATTAGAAGTGGTATCTAGACATTACTTTCTAGAATTACAAGCTTTGATAAGGATATCATTGGATCTCTCCTCATTTGTCCAATGTATGCATCTTGAATCAATGGTGGCAATTACAACCATTATTTTTTTTGCAATGTAGATTTCAAACCATCTAGTTGATATTGTCTCACTTTGCTAGGTATCTTATTTTTCAAGGTGTTTCTAGTGGCTTCGAGTCATCTCATTTGTGATTCTCTAACCCTTGAATTTTTTTTATGGACAACAAGAGTCTCTCAAACACATTTTCAGATTTTTTCCTAAAGATCATAATGTTTGTACTTGGAAACATGACTTTTTAAAGCTATTTAGATAAAACATAATTGTTGGGTGAATATTTTGTCACAAGCGGACCAATGACAAAATATGTATTTCACACAGAGCTATGCTAAGATAAAGACTTTCCTCTCATCGAGGGGAGGTTCCCTGGAAGAATTTGGGTATTTCAACAACTTTGAAATTAAATTCGGGGATAAGCTTAGGGCATGTAATTCTCTCTTTTTTTAGAATTAATGTATCTCCCTTCACTTGATGATATTTCTTAAAACTAACAACTAATAGAACTTCTTTACAATAATTTTTTATATCTAAACAATCATGTAAGCTCAAAGTCTTACGTGAGTGCAACTTACTTTTATCACTACAATTACAACTTTAATCACAACTCGTAGCTCAAAGTCTCCAAGATGTGATTAATTTTCCTAAAAACTAAGAGAAACTAATAGAAATACAAAGCTTACTATGTAATCACTTAACTATCAGAAAATTTCCCAAATATGCAAATAGCAGAAAGTCTACTTATCACAATTAGAAAGCTCTCTTACTCACATAAACAATATCACCAATAAGATTCAAGTATTTAGGAAATGATTATGAGAACTTGACATAAGAACAATTCAATCATAAACATAATCTTCAACCCAACACAAAGTTTGGAAACTAGTGGATTGCTATCTTTATTTCCTTGAATCAATCTTTACATCGAAAAGCTCAAAGTCTTTGTTGAGGCAAAAATTCGGCAGAGTCTTGCTTAGTATAATAAAAGATAAATATTTACAAATGAGGTCCTTCTTATATAGGAAAAGAAGTTGAGAAAAAGGTGGGCACAGTTGAATAATTCAACTACACAGTCCCACTTGACTACAACTACTGCATAAAATAAAAATGCAGCTGCAAGAAAATTTGCAGTAACTAAGAATGCAACTACATGAAAAGATAGTGTCAATGGGGACACTTTATTTTTATTTCTCCTCCTCTTTGATTTTCTTGAATTCATCGAACTAAGCCAAAACAACTTCCATCTCAGCTTTGTCCAGCATTGTGGTAAAGCTAGTGATAGCATGAACCCGAGAAACTGCATCTCCAGCTTTCACATTCTTCTTGCTTCCATCTTTCAACATTGAGGTAAGAACTTCAAAACTAACCTGTATCTCAAGAAGTTTATCAAATGCATTCAATGAGAAGCCTTGTTCTTCCTAGTGAGTAATTAGGGAAATAAATTCTTGTATGATGTTCTCACTGGATATTAGTTTCTGATCATAATCATACAAGCAACCAGGAATCTCAGCTATCCTTGTCGAAATCTGGTCAATCTCATTATCACATTCTTTCTTTTCTTGATCTAGCTCTGTGATTATTGACCTTATTATTTTATCTTTATGAGATAATAACGATAGAATTTGGATGTATTTCTCTCGTGTCGATATAACCTTGTTTTCTACAAGGACTTCAATCCTAAAATCTTCCATTTTGCCCCAAAGAGTCATGCTCTTTCATTATCTTCCATTTCTTTGGACAAAGTAGTTTTGATACCTTGCATTTGACTTTGAACAACTTCAAAGTCCATCAATAACTTAACCATTGAATCCAGAAGAAGAGAGCCCTCTGACTTCAAATGATCGATCCATTTGTCTACTACTCGATCCTTGATGCCTACCTATTCCATCTTTTTGAGTGACTTAGTGTCAATTGAGGAAACAATCGGCTCAATCTCCTGAGACGATTGTATGACTTGAGAAGCACACTTGTCAATTGATCACACTTTTGTTTCCAATCAATCTTTTTAGCTCTTTCCTCATCCAACCTACGCATAATTGCATTCAATGCAGCTTGAGAGTCTTGTTTGATGGTCTCATGTGTTTCAACCCTAAGTTTCATTATTTGCATTGTGTAGTTGGTAGGCTAAAAATTATCTTTTCTTTTGTCCGTCGTAGGTATCAAAACTTCAATATACTTTCTCTTAGTAGTAGGATCCACCAACACCCGAGAAATAGTCTTTGGCTTTTTAGTCCCTTTTTCCTTGGATGGAACTAACTTCTCGAAGTCGTAGTCATCTGGTGAAATCACTTGTTTCTTCCTTTTGGGTGCCACAATATCCATCCATGGTGGAAGATCCGGTTTGGTTGTTGGAGTTGTGGCCTCCTTTTGAGTAGTCGTCGATATCTAAGACACATTCTGACTTGATGATGTGGCAGCAGAAGATGGAATTACTTGCACTATGGTTGTGGTAATAGATGGTGGTTCTATTGATAGAGCACAAGTAGTCATTATTTGTGCCTCCCCCGAAACAACTGTGGTTACAACCGTTGATGGTGTTTCAGTGGTGACAGTGGTACTTACAATAGGTGTAGCTTCAACCATGATAGTTATAGAAGGTAGGGCCACTGATTGCTTCTCTACAGCTATTTGCTCCAAATATTCAGTGAAATCCAAAATTGAAGACTCAATAATGGATGTAGGAATATCATCAAAACTCGGGAGACTAAACAATGTAACATATTCCTGATCACCTCCTCTTGTGGTAATTTTATATTCAACCCATCATCATCATATTCTTCTACCTCTTGATTTGAATCTGATTCAATAGAATGAATGACAACTTGTGTAGGAGTTGATACTTGTGAAGTAGTGGGGGTAGTACTTTCTCAGGTTGTTGAGTTGATTCTTCCACTTCTTGCATTTCCTCTTCATGAGGAGTCTCCCCTTCTTCTTGTTCTTTCTCTGGTTCATTTGCAGCTGGTTGTTCAAAATCCTTAGATGTTACTTGTGGGGCTGATGAAGATTCACCTTTCTTGGAACCTTTGAACATGAATTTGAACTTTGGTCCTTTTTCCTTAGATTTTGGTAAAGGGATTAGTGGTGGGACCTGCACATCTTCTTTGTTCTTGGTCCTTAATTTAGATGTTTTGCCAACTGGACCATCAGTGTCATTATCATCACTAGAACTAGAAGGAAGTTGCTTCATTATAATCCCTTTCTTCAACAACCATGCATTAGTATTAGCCAAAATAGGAGCAATTATTTGGGTAATAGACTTACTTTCCTTCTTGGACCACAGGATGAGTGGCAGGGGAGAATCAACAATCTTTCGTTCAAAGTATGGGTCCACTATGTCATCAGTATCTTCCATTGTGTCCGAGATCCTAGCCAAATCCACATTCTCAATCTGTTCTAAGGTGAGATGACTAAAATCCATCCTCCTCACATCTTTCTCATCTTCACAATCTGCTTAGACATCTTCAAGCCGATACACATGTGTATAGCTCCTCTTGACTTTTTTCTTCATTTCACGAAAATAAAAATTATTATGGGATTTGAACCTCCTCATAGTCACCCATTGTATTTCATCCTCCACATTTTTGGCCTTTGGGTTGGTCAACACTGAATATCGGCCAATAGATTTTGGAAATTTGAGGCCAATTTATTGAGCTTGTGACTGCCTCTCATGTACATGAATCAATTATCGACATAATTCCATTCAAGGACAATTTTATATGAAGGATACCTTGGCAGCATGAATGGTTCACTTGTAAAACATTTTATGTAGATACATGTGAAAGTAGGAAATTGAAGGAATACACAACCAAAGAAAGAAAATCTATTGTATGCCGCTTTTGAAAGTTTTCTCTTCTCTAAGCCTTTATCAAACATACACTTCTAGACAACAAAGAAGACGTCATTAGCCCTTTTGAAGTGACTTCTCTGATTATCAGTTGTAAGTTGATAATAGTAATCCCATATTGGCACTAATCTTCTATCACCTTTAGTAGACAAACTTGGATATTGCTTCATGGAGATGGCTACACACACAAGGTATGAGGTCATATAGAATTTCAATGTTGTTTTGACCTCTTTCAGTTGCGCACATAGTGCATCACTAATCTGCTCTCCCCAATCTATTTTGGTGGTCCCTTTTCTGATTATGCTCATATAATTACACATCCAATTCTGCAAGTAATGAGAATCTCTCAGACCTTTTACTTGTGATAGCATAGTGACCATATCATTGTATTCCTCATTAAAATCACTTCTATGGAAGCATTTAGGCCATCTTGAAGTAGTGGAGACCCTAGCTGAAGATAAGAAAACTGTATTGATCATCTTCTTACATTTTTCTTCATTCTTCTCATAATACTCTTGAGCACTATCTTTGGTTATGTCGGCTACTTCTTCTACTAGAGAACCCTTAAACATATTGTTAAAGAAAACACTATCTAGTGTCATAACAACATTTTTATTTGCATCATTCACCTGTCTTGTATTAAGATCAAAATGATCTGCCACTCCAAGTACAAAGTCTGGATCATGAGTTGCTACTGGGAAAGAAGCATACTTATGCAACTCTGAATTGATCAAGCGCGTCATATGAGATGAAGCCTTTTTAACTCGATCAATAAATTCTTGCATGTCTATGTGGCCAATCTCAGTGTCCCTAATTTCCTTGACATTTGATTCAACTGAGATTTTCAAGAACATATTCAAGTATTTGTTATACTTGTACATCATTTTTTTCACAAGCGGCTTGCTTGGTGAAGGCTCTAACTGACTTGAAGAAGGCTTTGGTTTTCCTTGAGCAGGCTTAGACATTTATAAAGTTTTGCATTCAACACTAAGGATTAGTGTTTTTAAAATCATCACCATCAAACGAGCAGTTTCGTTGAACTAAACAAGTTTCATGAGTCAAAAATGACTTAGGAAAAAAACTAGACAAAAACTTGCAGTTCGGACTTTAAAGTCCAATCTGCAAGTAAGAAAACCAATATTTGCACATCGGACTTTAAAGTTCGATGTCCAGGGGAAAAACATCACGAGTTGCATATCGGACTTTAAAGTCGAATGTGCTGGGCAAGAAGAACAACTTTGCAGATCGGAGAAAAAACTCCAATTAGCACTTGAACAAAGTGCAAAGGATCATGCACATCAAACTTTAAAGTCTGATATGCATCCAAGGTATGACAAAGAACCCTACATGTTGGATTTTAAAACTCGACATGTAGGGACATTAATAGGTCGTCTACGAGCCAGTCTTTAAAGTCCAACTTGCAGACCTCAATGGAATCAAACATCCCTTCGCATACCGGACTTTAAAGTCCAATATGCAAAGGCATGTACATGGCTTATCCTCATGTCGGGTTTTAAAACCCGACATGTAGAAAGATAGGAAAGCTAACATGTAAGTCAGATTTTAATGTCTGACTTGCATGAACGAAAATGGGTCAAATAGAGACTAAAATTTGCCCTGCATTCGAGCAAGGCTAAAAAGGAAAACAGAAAAGGCAAGGCAAGTCAGATTACAAACCCCGAACTGTCACAAATTAATCTAAGACAAAAACAAAACCCTAAACTATAAAATAACAAATGCAAAATCAAGAATGATACAAAACTAACCTCAAATCATGAAAAGATGGAGGAAATCGACTTCCAAAGCCTTAAACACGCTTGCACAAGAAAAATCCACAGTCACAGATCTCAGGAAGACAAATAAACAGATTAAAATGAAAAATAAAAACCAAAAAATGTGTTAAATAGAGTTTAAAGTGCAATTAATGCACAAAGTGCGTCGTGCAGGTCGGGGGAACTCGATATAATCCGCAGGTCAGACTTTAAAGTCTGACCTGCACTTAACTTACGCAACAATAAAATTGCATGTCGGGGAAAAAAACCTTACATGCATACCAAAGACACCTGCACATCAAAATTTAAAGTCTGATATGCAAGGACAAAGACCCACAAATCAGACTTTAAAGTCCGACTTGCACTACACATGCAAAAATAAAGACAACTTAAAAACGACAAGATGCAAAAAATGACTAACCGACGAGGTAGGCTAGCCTTTCTCGGAGCACCTGAGGTATGAAACGGACAAGTTTCGTAGGGTTGTCTCACGATTTCGGCCTTGCTGAAATCAATGACAACAATAATTTCATAGCATATGGTTTTTTAAGGGTATTGACCTCTCATCCCCACTAATTCAGTCATATTTGACATGATTTCATGGTGGAGATTCTATTCAACATATGAAAATATAGAAATTTTGTTATTTTATCCAATTCTTCTATTGAACATCATGTTTCATTTTATGCTAAAGCTATATGTTCTAATATTTTACTACATAATCAAGTGTAAGCCAATAAAGTTGCACTTGCAGGTGGCTCATGCTTGCAAGTGTTACTTGACCATTGGGGTAATGCCTCTTGTGTTATTGTTAGAGTTCCTCTATTTTCCTCCTCCTCTTGGGGCCTCTCCTCTCCTCATAGGCATTATTATGGATATAGCCTATCTACTTGAGACAATTAGGAGAATCACTCATGGGTTTCTCACCCTATTATGAAAAGAGATCATGATTAGTAGAGCTTGTCATGGCCTTCTCTTTGGTGCTTTGGAACTTCTAGGTGGGCAATGAGAGGTGTATTAGTTGGTTTTATTCTAACAAATTCCTTTGACTAACTCTTTCTATCTCACATGGTCATGCAAATGAAGAAGAATATAAGAATAAGGAAAATGATACTAATGGGCGGGACCCTCCTAGTAGGAAATCTAGGACTCGTTGATATATGGAGTGAATTGAATGGCTAGGATTCTCCTCCTCTTCCTCCCTCTATTATTGGTTTTGCTACTTAGTGGCTTTGTTTCATAATTTTATGCTTTGGGTTGTTCCATCATCTAGACTTTAAAAGTGTGACTATTTTCACCACCCTTTTTTTGTGAATATGTATAACACTATTTTTAAATAGTAATACACACAATTATTCATAAAAAAGAGAAATAAAATAATTAACGAGTAAATGAAAATAATTATTAAATAAATAAAACAATTTCAAAATAACTCTCAAGTATGTAAAATAAAATAAAAATAACTCATGTAAATAAAATAAGTTAAATTTTAAATAGTTATAAAGTAAAATAAAACTAGCATGTCTATCTTTTTATCGATTTGTCTATATAATTGGAATAGATGCCTTGTGAAGGATATCTTTCCACATTTAAATAATTTTGAAAAAAACAAACATCTTTATAAATCACAATTAATGTTAATAAGTTAAAGTTTTTTTAAGATCGCATCATTCTTTTAAAATCATTAAAAATCTCTTAAATTATCACACCCATAATTTTTTTTGAAAATTAATAATACCAACTAATTTAATTTATTTATCATATATAATTGAAATAGACTCCTTGTGAAAGATATCTTTCCACATGTTTAAATAATTTTGAAAAAAACCAACATCTATATAAACCACAATCATAAACATTTAAATATCATATCAAAAACATAAATTATAAAAACAATATGCTAACAAAACTATAATTATTAACCTATCTCAACCATTCAATAACATCTTTAAATATTATTTAACAATTTTATAATTATTTTGAGTGTCTCTCATGAACTTCAATGATGATCACCGACAGCCTATAATAATTGGATGGACTTCACAAGACAAAATGAGTTGTCTCACATCTCATTCAATTTATCGCCCACTATAAACAAACAAACAATAATAATATTCCAAATTTGAAGGCGCTATCATATTATTTGATATCTTTCCACATGTTTAAATAATTTTGAAAAAAACCAACATCTATATAAACCACAATCATAAACATTTAAATATCATATCAAAAACATAAATTATAAAAACAATATGCTAACAAAACTATAATTATTAACCTATCTCAACCATTCAATAACATCTTTAAATATTATTTAACAATTTTATAATTATTTTGAGTGTCTCTCATGAACTTCAATGATGATCACCGACAGCCTATAATAATTGGATGGACTTCACAAGACAAAATGAGTTGTCTCACATCTCATTCAATTTATCGCCCACTATAAACAAACAAACAATAATAATATTCCAAATTTGAAGGCGCTATCATATTATTTGACTTCCTGTGCACATTTTATTCCAAATTGTAGGGTTCCAAGGTGTCGTCTACGAAGTTTAGAATGTATTCATACCTGTGTCCTCTTTGTCCATAATTTTAAAGAAAAAATTGTTTTTAATTGGAATAAGAAGGAAAATAGGTACAATGAGGATTAGAGAGGGAGTCATGTGGCAGGTGATGACAAAGGTTCAAACTTTGATATCTCATGGCACTCTAATTTGTCATCATATTATTCCATCTATCTTGATAATTAAAGTTATATTAAAATTATAAAAATTAAGTTTTATGGTATATTTTTTTGACGAAGGATTTTGCATTCATAAAGTTGCTTTAGTTATTCGACACAGGAGCATGAGTTTTAGGTTGATATTTCTTTGACTAAAAGCCAAGGACTGAGGGATATCGATTCTGCCAAGTTCGTCCAGGGCACGATCCCGGTCTCATCCCTTATGATATCGGAGCCTTGCACTCAATAAGAATTGATCACTAATGGACTCATTAAGAACCATTCAACTTCACTAGAAAACCAAGGGCTAATCGAGAATTTTATGATATTTTTAATTTGATCATTTTGATAGAATAATTGGTTATGATTATTTGAAGTGTATTTTTTTTCTATTATATAATTTATTACATTCTATCTTAGTGATATCAATTTTCCACAATCCATCAAGTTGTTGTGTGTTGTTTATGGATTACGATTGTGTGTTTTTTATTTGCATCAAGATTTCAGATCACTCTCTTTGATCCATCATTAGAATGTAAGATAGCTTAGGAGTACTCTTGAGCTCTCTTACGTTGCAAATTAAATGGATCTGATAAGGATTTGTTTATAAGCAACTGAGCATATTTGCATCTTGGAACAACATTTTATCATGACTGAATTTTAGGTCCAAAACCCAACCATTGAAGCATTTTGAGAATAAAACCCCAATGGATTCTATCATATGCTTTGTCAAAGTCTAATTTGACCAACAAAGCATTTTGACCATAGTGTTGAGCCCATTCTAAAGTTTCCCAAGCCAACATTAAATTGTCAAGAATAAATCCACCTTTTAAGAATCCAATTTTTTCAGCTCTCACAATTCCCTAAACAACAAGTTTGATTCTAATACCCAAAGCCTTGGCAACAATTTTATAGGAAGTATTTAGTAAGGTAATTGGACACCAACCAACAATAGAATCTCCATTCTTCCCTTTAGGAATAAATTTGATTAAACCTTTGTTGATAAATGGACCTAAGGAACCATTTTGAAAAGCTTCAAGTAAAGCATATAAAAATCATCTCTAATATGTTTCCGTGTGGCTTGATAAAATTTAGTTCAAAGACCATCAAATCCCACGCTTTTATTGTATTTCATAGAAAAAGAGCATGGTCCAATTCTTCTAGAGACAGAATGTGATCTAAAAATTTGTTGTAGCCTTGATCAATCCTATTAAGAATAAAATCTTTAACATGATATTCCAAGGCTTGTTAAATATCCGGCCAATTGGTCTCTTCTTTGAACAATTTTTCATAATTTTTTTGGAACAACACAATGATTTCAGCAGGATCTGTATGAAGCCCTTGTTCATCTGATATATCGGATATAATGCAATCTAACGCTAATTTTGACACCTTGTCCTTTATATTGATCCAATCTTCTTAGCTGCAATGGAGGATTGAATTCTTTCATTGTTGGGGGGTCTAACATTTAGTTCTTTCCTTGCATTCTCAAGTCTCCCAAAAATCCCAAAATCTTATTCTTACACACTTAAAAAAAACAAATATACATGCTTGTAAAACATACCTAGCTTCCCATCTCCTTTTCATGAAAACACTTAAAAAACTCCTACCGCCTTCTAGTTGCTTCCATAACTAAAAGCCCTCATGTCTATTCCTAATAAATGCAGATATTTGTCGTCATATATGACAAAGTTGTATCGCTGTTCCTTCATCACGGGCATCATTACGTGTCCAACTTAACAACAACGATAAGATGAATGACAGCCCACCATATATTTGTAGTGTTCATACTAGAATGATATTTCAAAAGATACACACTCTCTCATACCATTGAAAGTTGTTATCCTCAAACTTAAACATCGCAAATATCATACTCTTAATGAAATTGAAATTTATATATATAATATTGTAAATAAAAAAAATAGAATGTCTTTAATATCTGATAGGTAATTGTTAAAAAACTCTGATGGATCATTCAGTTGATTTGTAATGGAATTATATAACATTTTGTTAATTTTGTATGATTAAGAGTTTTTGATAGGTGATTGTAAGAAAAATAATTTGTTATATATTACATAAAACAGATTTGTAATATAAGTATGTAATAATATTTTGTTTGATTAAGAGTTTTGATGTGTGATCACCTATTAATTATATATATAATTGATCAAGTTTTAGAAGACAATAAATATTAAAGACATTAGATTTCTATAGCCCGTCAAAATTAATGTAAGATATTTTTGAATTTAAGGGAAGGGGCCCAATTATCACCCATGTTCTAATTACTATTCATTAGATTTTGCTATTTAAAAGCCCACTAAAAAATCATCTAGCGGACAAATAGCTGTCCATTAGTATACCAAAAAAAAAGGTCAATAATTAGATCGATTGTATGACTTTATTGATACCAATAGCTCCACATGTACAAAGTATTGGATCAATCGTGCAAATTTTGTGTTGGTCAAAGTGAACAATTAATAGGACAATAAAGAATATGTATGGGATGTCAACTAAAAATTGATTTGTAATAGAATTATGTAACATTTTGTTTTGTATAGATAAGAGTTTGATAGATAATTGTTAAAAAATTGAATTCTCATGCAATTCATAAAATTGATTTGTAATAAAGATATGTAATATTTTGTTTATTTTGTATGATTAAGAATTTTGATTTGTAATTGCCTATTAATTATATATATATATAGTTGATCAAGTTTCAAAGACAATAAATATTAAAGATATTAGATTTCTATCATCCATCAAAATTAATGTAAGATATTTCTAGACTTACCATTCATTGGATTTGGCTAATTAAAAGCCCACTTAAAAAATCATATAATGGGTCAATAGTTGTCCATTAATATACCAATATGTGTTTAAAAAGTTAGTAATTAGACTAATTGTGCAACTTTATTGGTATCAATAGTGCATGATTATTGGGGCATTTGTGTATAAGTTTTGGATCAATTGTGCAAATTTTGTGGTGGTCAAAGCGAAAGGGCAATAGGGGATATGTATCAGATGTCAACTCAACATTAGCACTTTTTGACACGTTCGTCGTAACTACCGAAAAGTCAAAACAATAGTTATAAGCGCTCGAAGGCAACCAAAAAGTTTAAAATTAGATGTTATGTTTAAGAGCTTAAGATGTACAAAATTAACTATAATGGCTATTCTAATTGTATTAGCTTTTCCATCAATGTTTGGGATCACATCCTATTTCAATGTGATCCAAAATCTTTTCCAAATTGTAATAGCTTTTACATCAATGTTTGAAATCACATTCTATTTCAATGTGATTCAAAACCCTTCCCTATATTTTATTAGTTTTTTTTATCAATGTTTGAGATCACATTCTATTTTGATGTGATTTTACACAATTATATTTAAAAATATCTTAAACTGATAATTAATATTATTGTTTTAAAAAGATAAATATTAAAAAAAAAAGGAGACGGAAGGGAATATAAAGGAATGATACCATACGAATAAAACTCAATTGCGGTGCATGCAGATAGTGGCCAACTGCCACCAGTTTCATAGTGGCCCGCTCAACAGCTTATCACACGCACACGCTTTATCTGACAGACCAGAACCACATACTCTTTCGCCTCCATTAAACCCACATTGTACTTACCCAGCTAAAGATGAAGAAGAAGCCAGACTCCAGGTGGCCATCAATGGCGTTTCTAGCAGCCCTGTTTCTGCTCACAAGCGGAGAGGCAGCCAAGAGCAGCATTAATGGCCCAATCAAGACCATAGTAATTCTAGTGATGGAGAATCGATCCTTCGACCACATGGTGGGATGGATGAAACAGTCCAACCCAAAAATCGACGGCGTAACTGGGCAGGAATGGAATCCTGTGTCTCCAGGGGACCCCAAATCCGAAAAGGTCTTCTTCAAGGAGGATGCAGAGTATGTGGATCCAGATCCGGGGCATTCGTTTGGAGCCATAAGGGAACAAATCTTCGGCTCCAGTGACACCTCTGCAAATCCCCCACCCATGAATGGATTTGTTCTGCAGGCCAACTCCATGGGACCCAACATGTCTCACACAGTCATGAATGGCTTCCGCCCTGCAGTAGTCCCGGTCTACAATACTCTTGTGAGCGAATTTGCAGTCTATGACAGATGGTTTGCTTCTGTCCCATCTTCTACACAGCCCAACAGGCTCTATGTCCATTCTGCAACTTCCCATGGAGCGACCAGCAATGTAGCCAAGCTCTTGGCTGAAGGGTACCCGCAGAAAACCATCTTCGACTCCATAGATGAATCGGGGCTTTCCTTTGGGATCTATTACCAGAACATTCCGGCCACTCTGTTCTACAAAAATCTCAGGAAGCTCAAGTATGTGACCAAATTCCACGATTATGATGTGGAATTCAAGCTTCACGCAAAACAGGGGGGTCTCCCCAATTATGTGGTAGTGGAGCAGAGATACTTGGACACAAATCTCTTGCCTGCAAATGATGACCATCCTTCTCATGATGTGGCAGAGGGGCAGAAATTTGTAAAGGAGGTGTACGAGACCCTGCGATCTAGTCCCCAGTGGAACCAGACCTTGTTACTGATAACATATGATGAGCATGGCGGCTTCTTTGATCATGTTCCCACACCTGTGCAGAATGTTCCCTCACCGGATGATATTGTTGGTCCTGACCCCTATTTCTTCAAATTCGACAGGTTAGGGGTACGAGTCCCCACGCTTGCCATCTCCCCCTGGATCAACAAAGGAACAGGTGATGATTTAAAAGCTTTAATTCTCTTCCAGTTCCCCCCATGTCATTGTTTATTCATTTGATTTCATACTTACTTGTTGTGTATTTTACAGTGGTTCACGGCCCCTCTGGACCTTCCCCATCTTCGCAGTATGAGCATTCATCAATTCCTGCGACTGTGAAGAAGATGTTCAATCTGCAATCGGGTTTCTTGACCAAGAGAGATGCATGGGCTGGAACTTTTGACAGCGTTATACAGAGCAGAACTGCACCCAGAACTGATTGCCCAGGTAAAATCCTGCCAAAATTCGTCTTCCAGCATCATAAGTTAACTGCATTCGATTCTTAGTACTACTTTGGTTTCTCGCAGTTACGCTGCCTGATGCTCCAAAGATACGACCGGGTGGAGCAAATGAGGATGCGAAGCTTAGTGAATTTCAGCAGGAACTTTTGCAGCTGGCTGCTGTATTGAATGGGGATTTCACTCTGAGAAGCTACCCAGAAGAACTAGGAAAGAACATGACTGTTAGAGAAGGTAACAAGTACATTCAGGATTCTGTGAAACGATTCTTTGAAGCAAGCCGACTGGCCAAGAAGCTTGGCGCTCCTGATGATGAAATTGTGAAGATGCGACCTTCGCTTACCACTCGGCCCTCTGCAAAATCATCACCGCCATAGTTTCAACATGTACAGCTTGAAAGCACACATGTCCCCATCATCATCCTGTATTTTCAAAGACATTAGAAAGCAACGTTGGAACATCTCGTCTCTTCCATTTTGTGTAAAGGCTAAAGTGGACTGCCACATGTTTTCATTGTGTTTGTAAATAAAGGAAGTGCAATGGGCATTAGGTGCTAGTTGTGTTAAAAGTTTATTCCATTGGAGAAAAAGGATAGGGAGATATAGAATTAACTATTTGCATTATAAGTTATAACAAAATGAAAAAGTTTACTATTTGCATTTACACAGTTGTTCACTCTTTCCAGCAGCATAGTGAAGATAAAAGATAAATTTATTTCCCATAGTAACATGGACGTGATAGTAGCAGGAGCGTTTTGTTATCCCGACACGCTCTAAGCTTTTTACAGTTTAGCTGGTCATGAGGACCTCCTGACAGTCTTTCTTTTTTAACCATTGGTGGTAACTTTTCGATAAGTGTAAAATACTTTAATTTATAAATCGCATGGTTATTACCAATCACTAACCACACTCACTAAATACATCACATCACAATGTAAACTACAATCACTAACGACACTCACTAAATACATCACACATCACATCACAATGTAAACTAATTTATCATTATACTATTTTGGAAGATTTAGAGTTGTCATCCTCTTTCTTGTCTTCTACCAATGTCATCCTCTTTCTTGTCTTCTACCAATAATGTAGACTATAACTTTAGGGCTATGATAGTTGTCTTTCTTTATAGGATAAAGATAAATTTACTTTCCAGAGTAAATTTGCTTTCCAGAGTAATATGGATGATAGTTGCTTCTAGATTCGATTGTGTGAGTCAATTTTTATCATCAATGTTTTGAATCCATCATCGGGATGAAGAAGAATTCACATTCTTATTTTTTAACAATTGATTTTATGGACACACTTAACTTTTCGATAAATGTATAATACTTTAACTCATAAATTGCATGGTTATTACCAATCACTAACCACACTCACTAAATACATCACATCACAATGTAAACTAATTTACCATTATACTATTTGGAAGATTTCAAGTTGTCACCTTCGAACAAGTCTTTCTAGTTAGAGTTGTCACCCTCTTTCTTGTCTTCTACCAATAATATTAGTGATGTTAGGGCTATGGTAGTTGTCTTTCTTTATAAGATTATTCATCTTCTTTAGCTAAAGACTGAGGGGTATTTATTTTGCCAAATTTGTGTAGGACACAATCTCAACCTCATCTTTTACAATGTTGGAGCCTTGCACTCAACAAGACTTAATTCTTGGTGGGCTCATTAAGAACCTTTCAACTTCACCAACAAACCATTAGCTCATTAAGAACCTTTCAACTTCACTAACAAACCAAAGGCACATTGACAACAATCTTATTATAATTAGTGAGTACTATAAAGTTCGAAGAGTGAGCAGTATAAAGCTAGAAGATCAATGGGTAAGAGGTGAGTGGGCTCCTATTATAGGGCATGTTATGAAATATATATATATATATATTAGGTTTTCATTTTTTTTTAAAGATGCTTCAATTAAAAATTAGCTAACATCATGTTGTTTATGTTCGATCCCTTTTTTCTTTTTTAATTATTTATGAGTATATGATTTTTTATTAATTTTCAAAGTGGACACATCCAAAAAAATTAAACATGCAAATACTTAAATTTTATGAAAACTAATCAAAAACCATTTTTTTACTGTATATAAAATAAAGTTTATTTTTTAAAAGTGTAATTTATTTAAAATTTTGACCATTAAGTAAAAAAATGAAGTAAAAAAACCCCACATGTAGATTTTTGACAAAAAAAGAAAATTAACAAAGAAAAATTAAAAATCGAAACATAAAAAATTGCAAGCTTAGAAAGTTCACAAAAAGCTTAATGTTGGTCTAATTTTAGTGTCATAAAATTGCAACCCTAGCAATTTACGGTTGCATTAGGGTCCTCACGCATGCAAACTCGAATCCTCTAGCCTGATCGGAGACTGGAGAGTGCTCGGTTTACGAAAAAAGCTTCTTCCTTGGCCTCTACATCACTCTGTCTGCATTCTGCCCTGGAGACAGGGGTAGGAAAGGGGCGCCCCTGTCCCCCCTTGAACAAGGGTGTGGCTCCCTTGTCCTCCCAAGACAGGGGTGTGGCACCCCTACCCCTGCCCTATTTTGGGGTAGGACCTTTCTAGAGCATGCATTGTGGGTTGTGCACTGAGCACAAAATCTCCTCGATGTCGGCCCGTGACGAAATTCAAATCCTTCAAACATGTATTTAAGGGGGCATTCACTCTCTCATTGGCATAAGTTCAATAGGTGGAATTTCGATAAGGTCATAAGCGATCAAGAGCATTCAAGCATTCAAGCATTCTTTTCTAGCATTGAGCATTCTCAAGTCTCCCTTCAAGGCTAGGTGTTGCATTCAAGTCAAGGATTCAACCATTGAAGAGGAGATTGATTTCAACACACAATTCCATACAAACTTTTCTATCAACATTGCTACTACAACCTACCTTAAGGTGATTTACAATTCAGTCTTTCATTTACATCTACTTGCAAGTACTTTCTTTCATTACTTGGTTAATTCCAAAACTAGGGTTTGACCTAAAGGCAAACCCCCAATCCCAACACATTTCCCTCTCTTTTATGTGTGTAGGTTGCAGGTGCGCAACTGTACTTTCAGATTCGAGCTTCATTTGTAAATGTGGAAAAACCCTTTTCATTTCATGGATTTTTCGAAGGACTGTGTACATTCTTGCCACAGTTTGGACAAATTTTCATCAAATTTGCAGGGCGACTTCATCTCGACATTTTACTACCAAATCCAAGTGCACAACTTCATCCCATATTCAGATATCAAGTTATAATTGATTCTTTGTCACTTTTGCACTACATAATTCAATCAATTCCTTTCCAAATCAAACAAAGGAAGAAGGGATCATCATAACATTCTTAATTCATTCAGAATTCAATCTATCAACTTAGTGTGAAGATTGAATCTAGTGAATTATTCCTCATCTTCCTAATGTAATGGTGAAAAGTGCTTGAAGGATAATCAATAAGTGAAACTCTCATCTCTCTTTGAGGGAAAGGGTTATTTTTCCTCTTGATCTACCACTCATCATTTTCCTACCATTACATTTTGGTGAACCCGACATCTTGCATGCTTTCCTTTGAACAGATTGCATATTTTTCAGTTGCATGTTTAAATTTTCTACAAACTTAGTGGTTAAATCATTAAAAACCCTAGTTTTTAAATTAAAATTGAACTTGTGATTTGTAAAAATTGCTTGTAGTAATCTTAGATCTGAAAATTGCTTGCTTTGTCAAATTCAATTTCATCATTGTCTTGTTCAATTTGCAATTAAAATTTACAAAATTAAGAGGTTACTTGTTCAAACCCTAATTTTCAAAAATCATTTTGAACTTGTGCAAAAATTGGATTTCCCTTTAATTTTCAGATTTCTGATTGTTCTCAGATTTGTCTTCATTCCTACAATTCAAATTTTCAATTTTCCCCCTTTTTCCCAAAATTCAAATTTCAAAATTTACGTGGTTAGGTCATCAAACCCTAATTTTTAAAATTAATTGGATTTTGTGTGAATTTCAAATCAATTTCAATTACATTCAGATTTCTAAACATTTTCCAACGTGTCCCTATCCATTAGGTTTGACCCTTTTCAAAATTGCACTTAAATTCCTCTCTTTATTCAAAACCCTAATAGGGTCCTATTTTCACCTTTGTGCCTTCATTTTGCCCATCTAGAGATCGTAAAATTCGCCAATTTTGGGGGGTTGGCTTTAAAATCATCGTAATATCCATCCCTAAAAATTTTGAAAAAAGTTGGTTGGACCATGTGCGTTCCTGCCACGGTCCTCGACTTTTTTCTCGAAATTTTAGGAGACTATTATGACTGTATTTAATAGCCTAAATCCAGAAGATTGGCTAATTTTATCAATTTTTGAACCCTCTAGAATCGGAAATACCCTCAAAATTCAACATTTCAACTTTCAAGAAAAAATTTTAAATTAAGAGGTTAGTTATTGTCTGCCCTGATTTGAAATTTTTTTATTTCCTTTCATTTTTTTGGAAATTGTGTAGTCCTATTCCCCCAACAGAGTTCAAATTAGGTAATCATTATTTTCTTAAATTTTGCATTACTCAATTTTTTTGCAAGCTTTGTCCTACAATTCAAAATTCAAAATTTCCCTCTAGTGCATGAGATTTTCCACTATTAGTCCTACCTATCCTATCCCCGTTAGATGAAGCATTAGAATTAAGGTTTCCCAAGGTTTAATTATTGAGGAGATGGAGTCTAATTTGGGTGACTTCTCTAATGAGGATCATGCTAATTCTTCCCATCCTAATCATGTGCCTATTGATGGATCTCATGATGAAGAAGAAGCTTTAACTAGGGTTTCTTTAGATCAACTTTCTACATTGGACAATCAATTTGATAGCTTTCAACAATGGATGTCCTGGAAGAATACCCTAAAAGTGAAGCTCTTCCATTAATTGAAGGTCTTAAGTGCATGCTTCAAAGTAATAAGAATGGAATTGATATATTGTGTGACATTGCACATATTGTTGATTCTAATGTCATGCCTATCAAGAGTTGTGTCGAAACCCTAGGTTACTCACAAGTTAATTCCTCTATTCCTTTGACCAATCCTATGACTAGTATTCCTACTTTCACATCCAACATCATGGCTACTTCAACTCAAAATGTCATTCCTACAACCATAGGTCATGGGGGCAATCCCTCTTCTTCATTTAATCCTCCATTGTTACCTATTTTAGACACCTAAAAATATCTCATTGATCATGTACTAATTATTCATCTAATTGATTAAATAATTCTTTAGTTATTTAATTATATTAATTAATCTTATTCTTCTAATTTTATATTTCCACATCATCTTACTAATTATTCTAGTCTCAATTCTTTCATCGTTTTAATCATTTAAATCATTTTCTAATGTTAATTAAATATTTATTATTTAATTAATTTTGATTAATTCCCAAATTTAAATAACCATTTTCTAGATATTAATTAAATATTTATTATTTAATTAATTGTGATTTAATCCTTTAATTCAAATAATCTTTATTATTTAATTAAATTCCATTTCTAAATAATTAAATAGTTTCTTTAAATTATTTAATTAACTAATTAATTCTTCAAATTCTTCCAAATCCCCAAACTCTAATTTCATTTAATTTCATTTAATTTCATATTTCATCTAATTTCATTAATTCTTCTAATTTTTTCTAATCTCAAATACATGTGCATGATTTCAAAAATCAAATTGAAAATCAAAATCAAGTTCTAAATATATTCAAATACTAAATTGAATTTAAAATAAATTCAATATTTGAATTAAATCTCATGCAAAAATTAAATTGAAAATCTAAGTTAAAGTGCAAGCACTTGCTAAATTGATTAATTCAATCTATCAATTAATTAAATCATTTATCTCTCCAATCTCTATTTTCATCTTCTAGTTAGTTTTTTCTAAATAAAGCTTTCTTTGTCATCTTCTTTATTTCCTCCAATCATTATTTTTCTTCCCTCAGTTAGCTTTTTCTCAATCAGTTGACTCAATTAATCTATTCAATCTATTCAGTTTCACCTCTAAATCAACAATTCAACTATCAATTTTCATGTGAGCTCACCTGAGTTCCCGCTCTTGATCAATTTGTTCTACCTCTCATTCAATCCTCTCCAAAAATCTATAAATTGAGCATTCAATCTCCATTCTCAACAATCACGAACTTTGAATCTTTGTGTCATTTGCAGGTTGCCAATGCAATATCTGAGAGCCATCATACCACAGAGAAGAGAAGAACAATGGAAGCTATATGCAATCATGGAATAGGGAGTTTTGATTAATATATTCTACATTCCTATTACTTATTTGCATTATTTTATTGTTTGTTTGTTGAATTCTTTGATTAGATAGGGAAATCCCCTTTGAATTCTAATTGATATACTTTTAATAAGATGAATTTTACACGCGACTTCCATGAGTATTCTAGTATTCATCAACCAATCAGTGTGACACAAGGGGGCAATTCTTTTAACAACTTTGTTCCTCCTTTAAGTGTCCCTTTTCCTACCCAATCATCACCAATGCCTACTTATCATATTGTCCCACCACCTTATTCACAGTCCATGCCTTCTTTCAACAACATCACACCACCTTCTCAATCACCTATGTCTAACATGAATTCTTCCACCGAAATGACAATTAACAATCTTTCTCAAACTATGTCTTCCTTACAACAATAAATTGCTTCCATGAGTCAATCCAAGTTTAGTGTGCCTACCTTTGATGTTGCAAGCCCCCTTTCTCTTGATATTGTTAAAGTCGTGCCACCTAAACATGTTGAGATCCCTCAATTGGAACTCTAGAATGTAAAAGGTGATCCTCTTACGTGTGTCAAAACATTTCAAATCTTGTGTACTGATTTTGCTTATGATCAATGATCTGCTTGCAAAACTGTTTACAAGAACACTAAGAGATAAGGCCTTACAATGGTATTTCTCTCTGCCTTCTTATTCAATCACTTCCTTTCAACAACTCACAAATTCTTTCATCCAACAATTTCAAAACAACATTGATCTTCAAATCACTTTGACTAATTTAATGCATTGTAAACAAGGTGTTAAAGAGAAAGTGATTGATTTGATTGGTAGATATAAGCATTTGTGTGCTCAAATTTCTTTTCATGTGCCTAATAATGATATTCAAAGAATTTTCATTTCTAATTTACAAAAAGATATCAGGGAAAAGCTTCTTTTGTTTGAGTTTACTTCCTTTCCGCAGTTGTACGCAACACTCCACAATTATCAACTGGTTGTGAGTCAAATGGAGCAATCCACTCCTATGGCTCTGAGTGATAAGGGGAAGAGTGTTCAACAACCATTTGTGAAGTTCAAAGAAACAAAAATATTCATCAAGTTCAATGATCCAATCAACAACAACTATGTGAATGCTACAACAGGTGTGCGTCCTATTTCTAAATTTTTCCAAAGAGAAAGACAATTTACTCCTTTGAATGAATCTTTTCATAGTAATATGTCTCAATTATTGTATAGAAATGTTATCAAACTTCTTCCTATCTCCTCATTTTGATAACAATTCCTTTTGCCAATTTCATCGTCAACCTGGTCATGATACTGAGAAATATTTTGCATTGAACATAAGGTTCAAGACTTGATTGATAATAATACTATATCTGTGCCAGGTGTGAATGATAAAGGGAATAAATCAGTTGCTCTTCCTAATCAAAATCTTAAGGTTTTCACTGATCCCTTGCCATCTCATACCTCTAACGTTGTTGAGATTGTGCCTAATTCTCTCTCTTCTGAAACACTCATCTATATGGCTCCAAACTTGGTTAATATGGTAGAAACACAAGGTACACCTAAGTATCCTTGTATTACACTTGACCCTAGTGAGACCATTAGAGCACATGATGGCCCTTTATGCATAGCTGCAAAGGTTAAGGATATCCCTTGCCGTGGTGCCCTAATTGATCCCTCTTGCATGGTTAATATCATAAATGAAGAGTATATTTTAACTTTACAATTGTATAAACCACTATATGATTCTTCCAATGTAGGGGTGAAGTGATGGCTTCTCTTGTCCTACCATTGGTTCTATCACCCTTCCTATCGAAGTCCATACCAAATCCATGGATATTGACTTTGTTATTATACCATCTTTGAACAATTTCGTGTGAAGTTGAGCTATCCTTGGCTATCTTCCATGAAGGCTATTGCTTCTCCAATCCACAAGTGTCTTAAATTTCCTCACAATGGAGAAATCATAACTGTGAACCATAGCTTATTTTGTCCATCTGAAAGAAGCCCTAGTGTTCCTATTGATCTCTTTTGACCTAAACAATTTCAATCTCTTCCATCAAGGAGTGATGCTCTTTTTCAATCTTATCAAAAATGGAAGAATGATATGATCTTATCCTTAAGTCAACCTATATCCCCAACACTTGACATTCCTATTATTCTTCAAGATGAGGTTCTTCCCCTCTTGAATAGAACTAATCTCCTTCCTAAGGAGAATTATCCACCTACTCCTATGGATGTGACTTTACCTTCTCTTAAGGAGAACAACAATATTCATCCTAAGGTTAGACCTATCCCTCCTCCCCATGATGGACTTCGTCTCCTTCCTATACCTAATATTCCTCCTTTCTATGGTACAGTTCCGAACCAAAAAAACCTCAACCTAAACCTTCCACTATAAAGGAGAAAACCGTTCCTCCTTCTTCAAATGTTCCTCCTCCTTCTCAACCTTCCACTAAGACTCGACAGAATCGTTGTGCTATAGAATGTCGACAAAGATGTCGTGTTCGAGCTCGTGAAGCTATTCCTCAAAATACTCAATCTCCTCAGACTCCAACAATTGACATGATTCCCTTTTCTCCTAAGAAAGATGTTCAACCAACATATCCAAATCATAAGTTGCATAAAACATTTGATGGTTTTACTCCTATTCGTGTTCTTGCTCCTCTTGCTTTAAACTTTGATGAAGAGATGGGTAAAAATGTAATTCATAATGGTAATACAACTCCTAATGCTTCTGACAGTGAGTATGAGTATGAGTATGTTGATGTGGACAAACATTTATCGGATGATTTTTCACAAACTTTAATCCTATCTCTAGAATCGAACAAAGTGACTTACCATATGAGCATAGTCCTTGTTTGGATCTTGTGATAGCTCATCTGTTGTGCTCGATGTCGCTCCTCTGGCATGTTGCTCGCCTTTCCGAAATAGTGATCAATAAGATCAGGAGGCAGATATCGTGCTAGATTAGCAATATTAGCACTGTAGATCTTTCTCTCCTTTTTTTCTCTTTTGTGACCATTCTTTCATATGTATCCATGGTCTTCTATTGTTCCCTTAATGTCTACTTGGGGATCATGCAAAGCATTGAGATCTTATCTTGGCCTCTTTCATGTTGACTCAAAAGACATCCTCTCTTCCCTTTCTTCTAAGGTAGTATCCTTCTTTGGGGAATGAAGATTATTATATGCATATACATACATGATATACATGAGTTATCATATAAGATACTGACCCCGATGAAAGCGACACTACCTCGTGTGTTGTGTTCATTATTCTTGGGTTTATACCTCGATTGGGGGCTAAATCCTTGCAATAATGTGCTCCCTCTCTACTCTTTCTCTTGGGTGTATCCTACCTTAAATAAATCGCTCCCGATAAGGCACATGCGATCGCTTTAACATGGGGGCATACACTCCACTCATACTTTCCTTCTTGTGATACTTAGAATTACTTAGTGAACTTTTCTTTGCTTTGTAATCTTTTGTGTCCTTTCTTTCATGACTCATAGTGAAGGGAACTTTGCTACTTGCAGTCATGGTTCTCCCCTTCTTTATCTTGTCTTTTACTTTGTCAATCGAAGTCATAAGATCCTAAGTCCACTAGGGGCTTGGCACATCTTGCCTCCTTGACGTGGTGAAAGTCTTTCAATCTTGTTTCCTTGTACTTTATCAACAGTATTAGCATACGCTTATACTCCCGCTAAAGTGGGGGCTAAATGTAGTGTCATAAAATTGTGACCCTAGAAATTTACAATTGCATTAGGGTCCTCACGCATGTGAACTCAAATTCTCTAGCCTGATCGGAGACCAAAGAGTGCTCGACTTGCAAAAAAAGCTTCTTCCTTGGCCTCCACATCACTCTATCCACATTTTTCCCTGGAGACAGGAGTAGGACAGGGGCATGGCACCCTTGTCCTCCCAGGACAGGGGCATGGCGCCCCTATCCCTACCCTATTTTGGGGTAGGACCTTTCTAGAGCATGCATTGTGGGTTGTGCAGTGAGCAAAAAATCTCTCGGATGTCAGCTCATGACGAAATTAAAATGCTTCAAACATGTATTTAAGGGGGCATTCACTCTCTCATTGGCATAAGTTCAATAGGTGGAATTTTGATAAGGTCATAAGCGATCAAGAGCATTCAAGCATTCAAGCATTCTTTTCCAGCATTGAGAATTCTCAAGTCTCCCTTCAAGGATAGGTGTTGCATTCAAGTCAAGGGTTAACCATTGAAGAGGAGATTGATTTCAACACACAATTCCATACAAACCTTTCTATCAACATTGCTACTACAACCTCCCTTGAGGTGATTTACAATTTAGTCTTTCATTTACATCTACTTGCAAGTACTTTCTTTCATTACTTGGTTAATTCCAAAACTGGGGTTTGACCTAAAGGCAAACCCCCAATCCCAACACATTTCCCTCTCTTTTCTATGTGTAGGTTGCAGGTGCGACACTGTACTTTTGGATTCGGGCTTCATTTTCCGAAGCGAAAAAACCTTTTTCGTTTTGTGGATTTTTTGAAGGACCATGTACATTCCCGCCACGATCCAGACAACTTTTCATTAAATTTGTAGGGCGACTTCGTCTCGACATTTTACTGCCAAATCCAGGTGCACAACTTCATCCCATATTCAGATCTCACATTATAATAGATTCTTTGTCACTTTTGCACTACATAATTCAATCAATTCCTTTCCAAATCAAACAAAGGAATAAGGGATCATCATAACATTCTTAATTCATTCAGAATTCAATCTATCATCTTTGTGTGGAGATTGAATCTAGTGAATTATCCCTCATCTTCCTAATATAATGGTGGAAAGTGCTTGATGGATAATCAATAAGTGAAACTCTCATCTCTCTTTGAGGGAAAGGGTTAGTTTTCCTCTTGATCTATCACTCATAATTTTCTCACCATTACACTAATATATTTTTAATTTTATAATGAAAGATGTGAAACTTGATGAATAACATGCTCAACATTATGTCTTTTTTCTAAAATTTGTCAAAAATACGTTTATTGCCATTAAATGCTATTCCAACCCTTTTGATTAGATGCCCAAAGAAAACCATCTTTAAGGGCTGGAAATTTTCTTAAGGAATAATATGAGTGCATTATAATGAAATCACATTATAATACACTCATATTTCTTTGAAGGAAAAATGGTTTCTTCACACTCCCTCCCCTTCCCTTCATAGAAATGCAAGTGCATTATAACACACTCGCATTTTAGTGAAGAAAATATCTTCCTCCATCCCTCTCTACCTATCGCTCCCTCCTTGCATCCCTTCCTTTCTCTTTTAGTTCCTCTTTATATCTATATCTCTCTAGACATAGGGTTTAGGCTTTAAACTTTATGATTGATAAACATAGGGTTGAGCGTTGAGGATTTAAGGATTAAAATTAATTTTTTTATGGTTTTAGGTTGGGGGTATGTGGTATAGGGTTTACAATTGATAATGGAGGGTTGGGCATTGAAGATTTAGGGATTAAATTTAAATTTTTAGATTTTAGCGGTATATTACTAATGTCAAGTTTTAAGGTTTAAGCATAGGGTTTAGGCTATATGGTCGATGATTGTTAGCAATAAAAGTGAGGGAAAGATAGACCAAAGTTTTGAGCCTCAAATTATTCTCTATTTGTTGTATTTATAGCCCATACTCAATAATAAGAGAGGAAAATGAGGTTAACACAGAATGTAGAACTTATAGATTAATGTAAGACATATAAACATAAATTAAATAACCTTCATATCATGACACATATAATATGTAACTTCATATATTTATTTGGATATCAATATCTATTCATGATATATATATATATATAATTCTTCTTTCTAGTATATTGTCTCCCTTTATAGGTTATGGTTCATTTCTATCTTTTCCTAATCTTCTTCCTTCTTTTTCCTCTATTATTTCTTGTAGATTTATTTATATAACGGGACATGCCCCTTACAGTTTATTACAAGTCTGAGAGGGGTCTATTCAATTATGACCTTTGCAAAATCCTTGCGGTAGTTTGTGGTGTGTTCTTTGTTGGTATGCTAGCAAATTAGCCACTAATATTTTTCCCCCTTCAAAACTCTATCTTGTCCTCAATACAACTTTATCCTATTGGAGGTTGATGATAATCTTTTAACTATGCTCCATTTGTGTATCATTGTAAGGGTGTGCAAAGTTGTACTACTCTAGATTATAGGATATCATTGATGTAATAAGGACCTAGCCATTGTATTTTGAGTTTATTGATCTTTTTTAATTTTCTATCATAGAGTAAGACCAAGTTATCCTTGTGAAATGTTTTATGTTTGACATTTCGATCAAGCTAAGATTTCTAGTTTTTTTTTAGCTTTTCTCTACACTCATTTTGAGGACTGTTTCTAATACTTTTTCTATCAACGATTCAATTTTTGGTGGAGTAGTTGGCAATTTCCTCTTTGTTTTCTTTGTGTTCCCTCTGAATTGAGTTGATTCTATCAAAGAATCTGTAACTTGTAATCTTTTGGAGCCCCAAAATCTGACTAAATACACCACATCACAATGCAAACTAACTTACCATTCTAATATTTGGAAATTTTCAAGGTGTCGCCCTCTTTCTTGTCTCATCCCAGTATTGTAGCTACACACTAGGTTCATGATAGTCCTATTGTAATTAGTGAGCACTATAAAGTTAGAAGACCAATTGGTAAGAGGTGAGTGGGCTTCCATTAGAGAGTGTGTTTCAAAAAGAATTAATTGTTGTTCTTATCAAGGTTCCAAATGCTTTTTTAAGTATTTTAAAAGTTCCTTCAATGAAAAATTAGTTAATATCATGTAGTTTATGCTTGATGTTTTTCTAATTTTTAAATGAGTATAGATTTTTTTATTAATTTTTAAAGTGGACACATCCTAAAAAATAAAAAATTGAACATGCGGACACCTAAATTTTATGAAAATTGATCAAAAATTATTTTTATTGTATATAGAATAGAGTTTAGTTTCTAAAAATGTAATTTTTTTTGAAATTTTAACAAACATGAAAAAAAATGAAGCCAAAAATATTGTACGTAGATTTCAACAAAAAATGGAAACACTAACAAAAATATTTTAAATATGAAAACCTTAACGTATTCGAAACATGAAAAAATACATGCTTACATAGTTAAGAGAAAGCTTAATGTTGTTCTAGTATTTTTTAACTTTGCATTGAAAGATGTGAAAACCTTATAGATGACATGTTTGACATTAAGTCATTTGTATGTGGGGCCATTGAATGTTAGTCCAACCCTTTGAGTTTGATGCCCAAGGAAAACCAACCCTAAGGGTTGGAAAATTTCCAAATGATATGTTTGTGTTTTTGTCAAGAAAAATTGGTTTCCTCACACTCCCTCCTTTTCTTTTCATATAAATGAGAGGGTGATGTAACAAACTCACATTTTAGTGAAGAATATGTATATCCCTCTCCCCATCCTTCTTTCTCCCCCCATCCCTCCTCCCTCTTAGTTCCTCTTTAGACCTCTTCTCTCTCTAGACCAAGCATTTAGGGGTTTAAAGTTTATGATCGATGATGTAGGGTTGAGTGTTGAGGGTTTAGGGATTTTTTGTTTTTTATGGTCTTGGGTTGAGGGTATAGGATTGATGTCAAAAGGTTGAGCATGGAGGTTTTAGGGAAAAAAAACTTAATTTTTTAGATTATAGTGTTATATTATTAATGTCAAATTTTAGGGTTTAGGGTATATGGTTGATGATTGTTAGAGAGAAAAGTGGGGGAAACATAGACCGAAGTTTTGTGTTCCAAAGTATTCTCTATTTGTTGTATTTGTACCTCATCTCACTAGTAAGAAATGAAATGTAGGTTAACATAGAATGCAAAACAAATAGATTAATGTAACAACATATAAACATAAAACAAATAACCTTGATATCATGACATGTATAATATGTAACTTCATATATTTATTTGGATATCAATATCTATTCATCATATACATATGTACAATTCTCCTTTCCAATATATTTTTTTGTAGTGTCCTAAATTGTACTTCCCTACAATTTTGTCCTCATCTGGGACCTCACCTTGGTGTTTGTGTCTCGAGGCCTAATTGGAGCCCTGCTTCTACTCACACCATGCAAATGCCTCATAATTTTCAGAATGCACATCGTCTACCCCTCTTTTCTTGGTCCCTGATTAGTCAGGAATAGGGCATTAGCGCTCTAGTCCTCCTAATCAGGGCCCATTTTTGGTCCCCTAAACGGTAATATCATTTTGGCGAGGACCTATATCCTGTGTCGGCTCATGTTGGAAAATTAAATGGTTTTTCAATAAGCATGTATAAAAGGAGGTCTACCCCTCTCATTTTGAGAACAACCTAAGAGATTCATGCAATCAATTCAAGCAATCAAGTATTCAAATTCCATTGAGCAAGCAATTAGTCTTCTTTCAAGCATTGGAGTAAAAGTAAGGTCAAGATTCAAGCAATGGAGTTGACATTCATGCTCTATGTTTATGAAGATTTCATGAAACCCTAATTCCTTGTGGAGACAACAAAAATCCATTAAAAGGTACAACATTAGTGTTTCAGAAATTATTCAGCATTTCCCTCAAAAGGAGAACATTTTTATTATTGTAATTCAATTACAGTTCATTTCTCTTTCATGGTTGATTCTAAAATCAGGGTTTGACCTAAGGCAAACCCCTATTCCCAACTTATTTGCCTTCTCTATTGTGCGCAAGAATAGGTACGAAGCTACAATATTTAGAATTGGTTTTATTTATAGAGATGAACATATTCCCCTTTAGACGAAAAAAGTGTAGAGGACCAAAGCGATGGGCATTCTGGTCCCAAAAAATCAAGATCTCCTTTTAGGAACAGATCTAAACACTCTTACATTGCTCAGATCTAGGTTTGTGGCTCGATCCGACATCTATAGCTCATTTTTTATGCGTATTTACTTCAATTCCAACATATTTACCCTAATTTCATCATTTTTAGAATTCAATTTTGAAGAGGATAATCAACCCCCCAAATTGAATCTAATAAGAACTCTTAGCCCTGTCCTTGTTTATTTGTGGCTAGATCTACTAGGTTCACTCCTATTTTAATGTAATGGTCTCTAAGTCAAAATACTAAGTGGTTTTCATACATCTAATGGTGGAAACCCTAATGTTTTTCACCGTTACAGTTTCCCTTTACAAGTTATCATTATTTTCTATATTTTCCTATTCTTATTCCTTCTAATTTTACTTCTATTGTATTACATAATATTCTATCTTATACATATATATCTAATGGGTATGTCCCTTAATATGTTGTGTGTCTGAGATATGTCTATTCGGTTAGGATCTCTGCAACCTCATTGTGGTAGTTTGTGGTATGTTCTTCATTGTTGTTATGGAAGATTACCTACTAACATCATCCACCCTTCAAAATTCTATCTTGCTACAAGAAAACTCTAATATATTGGAGAATGATGATTAAGGGTGTGCCATAAAGTGTGTAGATTTGGATTTCTCTAGATTGTAGGATGTCGTTAATGTAATAAGGACCTAGCCACCATATTTTGAGTTTTGGTCCTTTAAAATTTTCTATCATAGAGTAAGACCAAGTCACCCTTGTGAAATGTTTTATGTTGAGATTTTGATAAATGCAAGCTTTATGATTTTTTCTCATTCTCTTTGCACTCATTTGGAGGACTATCTTTGATAATTCTTCTACTGATTATTCTCTTTGTGGTGGAGTAGTCTGAAATTTCCCTTTTTTCCTTGTGCTTCCTCTAAAGTGAATCATTTTCATTGCAAAAGCTTTGACCTGCAAGACTTAGGACCTTCATGGAGTAGTAGTACTTTGTTCACCTAGATTGATCTTAGGTTGACCAAATTTTCTCCTTAGTTTCTCTTTATTCTTATCCAAATGTTCCTCAAATTTCTTCTTTCCTATATTATCCATATAACCTATATGTAGTGATTTTTTTAGCTTGAGGGTTTTTGGGGATGTTGAGTAGTGTAGTGATCTATCAATTTATTTATCTATTGGAGACATCATAGAGTAACTTTTTGATGATCCAAGATGTTTTGGGCTCTATTGCATCCATCAAAATTTACTCTTTTCCTACCAAAAAGACAATGCCCTTGAAGTACTTGTAAACCACATCATAGGATATGTCCTCCTTATCTTGTACTTTTACTTCGAGGGATTTGAATAGCCTCAATAGGTGGTTGTGTAGGAGTCGCACCCTAAAAATATTTTAGATGATCTTGTACTTTGGTTGTCATCCTTGTGGTGTCCCATATCTTTCTTGCAAAGTTGGGGAGTTCATCCATAAAGTAATATGCTAGGCAGATGATTAAAATATTCCATAGCTAAATGGATAGTGTATCTACTTAGTACATTCTACATTCTCCAATAGCTCCTACCTTATTACCTCATGAAGATCAATATATTTTCCTTCAACCACCATTTGATATTCCACATGGATTGAAATCATGGTAGTAGATTCTTATCGAGTCTAAGCCCCAAGTGATTTTTAACCCATAAGATGAAAAAGGGAAAAGGAAAATATAGGAATAAAAATTATTATCAATCTCGAAAATAGATTTATAGAGGTGGATGGTTATGACTTGGAGTTATTGATTGGGTGGATGGCTCTCATTTCCCTTATTCTATTCTAAATGATATCACTTTTTCAATGAAAAATTTGGTTAACAAAGGAAAAGAGTTGCGTAAGAAAAGTGACACCTGCCATAAGATCCTTTAATATTCTTTTGTAGATTTCAATATAAATAAGATTCAAAAATCCCTTATGAAAGAGTAGAACACTAGAGAATAATTACATAGACTTAATGAGAAAATGATGAAAAAAGATTAAAGGCCTAGAAAACTAGAGGTTGGCATTACAAAGATCAAGGAAAACATACAAAAAATCACCAATTTTAATATGTTCACAATCACCAACTCCCTAAACAACATCAAACCTCTCTATGAGAAATTATAGAACACTTATGGGAAAGTCAAAATTGTGGATCTATTGAATGCATAATTCATTACCTCCCATATCCAAGTATTACAAGGTGAATGTAAGGTAGCATTATCTCTAAATGAGCTCTGATTTATTTTCCTATCTCTGTTCCTTTTTTTGTTGATGTATATGGTGTTGGTTGTCTGTTGTTGTTTGGTGTTGTTTTTGTTCTAACTTTTGTGTAGTAGTGATGTCATTTTCTATTAAACAACCATTTTTTAATCTTATTTTTTTGGTGTTGTAATAGGTGAAAATATTAGGGTTTCTACCATTACATGTATGAAGACCACTAATATTTTTCTTAGGGACCATTACATTAAAGAGAGGTGAACCTAGTATATCTAGCCTCAAATCAACAAGGATAGGGCTAAGAATTCTTAGGATTCGATGGATTAGGATCGATACCCTCTTTTTAGTTGAATTGTGAAAATGTTGAAATTAGGGTAAATGTGTTAAAATTGAAGTGAAAATGCATAAACAGTGAGCGAGCCACAAACTTGGATCTGAGTAATATGTGAGTACTCAGATCTGTTCCCTGAAGGTCGTCTTGATTTTTCAAGAATGCCCATCGCTCTAGTCCTCCAAACTTTTCACTGTCCAAAGGGGAACCAGTTCGTCTATATGAATAAAGTCGATCATGAGAATTATAGATCCCTACTTGTTCCTCTACACAATAGAGAAGTGAAAATGGTTGGGAATAGGGGTTTGCCTTAGGTCAAACCCTGGTTTTGGAATTAAACATGAAATAGAAATGAAATGTAATTGAATTGATGTAATGGAAATGATTTCCTTTTGAGGGAAATGATGAATAATGTCTGAAACACTAATGCTATACCTTTCTATGGATTTTTTTTGTCTCCACAAGGAATTAAGTTTTTCGTGAAGTCTTCATAAACATAGAACATGAATGTCAACTCCAATGCTTGAATCTTGACCTTACTTCTACTCCAAAGCTTGAAAGAAGATTGATTTCTTGTTCACTTGAATTTGAATGCTTGATTGATTGATCAGATGTATTTGTGGATATCAAAATGAGAGGCGTAGACCTCCTTTTATACATTCTTTTCAAAAAATAACTTAATTTTTTGGCATGAGCCGACGCGGGATCAGAATTCCCGCTCAAATTGAATGACTATTGTGAGGCCCCAAAATGGGTTCTGATTGGGAGGACTAGAGTGCTAGCACCCTAGTCCTGTCTAATTAGGAGCTCAATAAATTGGGTAGAAAGGTATGCATGATAAAAAAAATTGAGTTATTTGAATGGTGTGAGTAGAATCAGGGCTCCAATCAAGCCTTGGACATGAATGGCAAGGTGAGGGTCCAAATGAGGACAAAATTGTAAGGGTGCACAATTTAGGACGCTACATTTAGCCCCCACTTTAGTGGGAGTATGAGACTAAGCATGCTCTTAGTAAAGTACAAAGGTTTACATTGAAATCTTTCATCAAGACATTAAAGAGGCAAGACACACAAAGCCCCCAACGGACTTTAGTATCTTACTACTTCAATATCAAGATAAAAGGAACATCATAAGAGAGGGAGAAAATAATGACTACCAACCTAGTAAGTTTTGCTTACTACGAGTCATGAAAAAGAAAAATACCCAAATTATAAAGAAAAAGACTCAGTTTGCAAAGTAGCTTGAATATTGAGATATGTGATAGTGAAACATTAAGCGTTGTGTATACCTCCACATTGAAGCGATTGCATACACCTCATCAAGAGCAATTTCTTTAAGGTAGCATACATGCATCCAAAAGACAAGCACCAATGATATGCCCCCAAGAAAGGACAAATCAAAGGATAATGGTCACAAAACACATAAGGGTTCTACTAACTCTAGGGTCAGTATTCTCTTATGATAAATAATGTATATCATGAAATGTATATGTATTGAATTGACCTCATCCCCCAAAGGAAGTAGAACCACAATGGAAGAAGGGCACATGTGTCTTTTGAGTCAACATGGGAGAGACCAAAAGAGATCTCAACACTTTGCATCATCCTCAAGTAGACAAAACAAGGGACAACAAATAGAAGAAGTCATATACAAATACAAGAATGTTACAAACAAGCAAGAGAGGAGAGAGACAGAGAATCTATGGCACGAATAAAGCTAATCAAGCAAATCATCCACCTCCCATTCTTTTTTAACATTGTTTTGAGAAGGTGGACAGTATGCAAGAGGAGAAACTTTGAGCATGGTGGATGGAGCTACTGCAAGTTCCAAACAAGAATCGTGCTCTAATGATGAGTCACTTTGTCTCATATTAGGAGCTAGGATTAATGCTTTTTAAACTTCTTTAGATAAATCATTGTCAACATCAACAAGTTCATATTCATTGTTGGAATCATTAGTATCAACATTGTTATCATGAACATGATTTTCATCCATTTCTTCATTAAGATTAATAATAATAGGATCTTTAACACAAATAGAACATGGACCATCATCTTTCTTAAGCATCTTTAATCTTGGAGATTTCAGTTGAACTTCCTCCCTAGGGTTAGGCAAAGGTTGGACAAATGGGATCATGTCAACATTTGGGGTCTTTGGGGAGGAAATAAGTTTAGAAGAAAGTTCATGGGCCTTAGTATGATGTCTTCATCAACGTTCTCTTGCACAACATTTCCGTTTAGTTTTAGCTAAGGGTTGCACGAAGGTTTAGGATCAATGGACATAAGCTTCTTCTCTTCCTTCAAAGGAGGAAGAATGGGAGAAGGTTTACTACGTTAAAAGATAGGAGATGTCAGATGCCTCCCTTTGTAAGATGTAGGAGGCATGATTGTATCATATAAAGGAGGAATAGAAGGTGTAGGAAGGAGACTAGGTCCATCATGAGGAGGAGGAATAGGTCTAGGATCTCTAGGCTTACTCAAAGATAAGATTGTCTCATTCTTCCACTTTTGATAAGACTGAAAGAGATCATCACTTTGAGGCTTAAGAGCTTCAAATTGTTTAGGCCACAAGTAATCAAGGTTAACATCTGCACACCTCACCATGGGTTGATACATGCTATGATTAATTGTTGTAATTTTATCATTATGAGGAAATTTGAGACATTTATGGATAGTAGAAGGGATCGCTTTCATGGAAGAGAGCCAAGGATGTCCCAAATTCACATGAAATTAATCAGATGTAAGAATGACAACAAAAATGACATCTAAGCACTTAGTACCAACCTCAACGGGAAGAGTAATAGAACCAATAGTAGGGCAAGAGAAATTGTCATACACCTTAACCACTACATCAGATTTATCATATGCTACTTGATGCAATTTTGAAGTATAAAGATATTCTTCAATTATCACATTCACCATACACGTTGGATCAATTAGCACCCCTCGTGAGTGTTTGTCTTTGATCTTTGCAGTGATATATTATAGTAGGCCATCAAGTGCATCAATAGTCTCACTAGGATCAAAGGTAATGCATAGGTCCTCTGGACGGTGTAGGTTTATCCACAAGATTTACCACATTGTTAGACTCAAGGCCAAGGTCATTGGGAGAAAAATCAAGATGCTCAGACTCAACCACATTAATAGAATGGGAAGGCAAAGTATTAGAAAACATTTGAAGGTTTTGATTAGGAGGAGCTACTAATTTGTTTCCTTTGTCATTCACACTAGCTACAAATATGGCATCGTTGTCAATAAAATATTGAACCCTACTCCTTAAAGAATAATACTTTTCAGTGCCATGACCAGATTGACGATGATATTGGCAAAAAGGATTTGGGATCATGATAGGGTTGAAAAGGTTTGGATGCATCAATTGGCTTGATGGGAGGAAGATTCAACACATTTTTATTCAACAATTGTGTCATAATGCTATGCAAAGACTTGGAAAGAGGAGTAAATTATTTTCTAAAGTATTTGGGTAAAGGAGGCACACCTAATGTTGCAACTACTACCTGGGTATTGATGTTGTCATTGAACTTGATAAATCCCTTGTTTGGTTTAAAATTCCCAAAAGATTGTTTAGCAATTTCATTCTTATCAACTGGAGCCATTGAAGGAGATGATTAAAATTGACTCACTTGAAGCTGATAAATATGAAGTATTGCGGACAAGTGCATAAAGGAAGTAAACTCAATTTAGACAAGCTTATCCCTAATGTCCTTTTGTAAATTATAAATAAAAATTCTTTGAACATCTTGATCAAGCATAGGATAAGAAATTTGAGAATATGTTACTCCTGTATTCCGCATTTATTCCCCTATGTAAGTTTTTTTACTTGCGGACTGTTTTATTGTCTTGAAAGTTTTCCTATGGTCGTAGTCTAAATTATTTTTGTCCTTCGGCCCCATTTTATAAGTCATGTAATTAAAGGTCGAACCTTTTCTTTGTTGAACCAGTTGGTTAAGTTCAGAGGTTCATAGGTACAACGGTTCAACGTGGTCAATAGTCAGTCAAGTTTGTTGGGTTTGAATGTCTTAGTCCTTGTGCTTTTTGAATTGAACCATGAACTAGTGAACCTTTATGGTTCAACAGTTCCATGGTTCTATGTTTTCAGCCGCCAGGCTCAAAGATCAAGCAAGATAGATGTAAGAAGGCAGACATCATTGTTCTGAGATGGAGTATTCCAAGCACGTGAAGCGCTTTTTTGAGTAGGCCGTAACTTTTCAAAATGGAAAGTAATCATTACTTTGATAGGTAATCTCATGAAAGTAATGCGTAATTAATGCATGCATCATAAATTGTCTTTTCAAAGTTATCTCGCACGCATAAATAGTGTGGGGATGGTGTCGCCGAATTTCATGCTAATCATAACAAAGTACTTTAAAACCTGTTTGAAAAGACAAATTTAGAAAACAAACAATTCAGTGAAGGAAAGGTAATTCTTTGTTTCTCAAGCTTGGAAGTGGTGTAGTTTATGACAGGTGAGTTCAGTCTTCGCCATTTCTTTCATTTCACATATAGAAAAGAAGATTTCTTCAATTTCTTGTTGTGGTGGTTCTGGGTTTATTTGCTTGTCGTAGTTTATTGTTGAAGTAGTTGCATTGTTAAAATGAGGCATGTATCTCCCAAAATGGTTGATGAAGCCAGTCTCCTTAGCTCTCTCCTAGAATTTGATGATACATCTATAGTTCATACCAATCTTGAGGAGTTTATGGAAAGAGCTAGAAAACCTGCCAATTCTCCCATGATGCAGAGGATTGTAGATAGTGATCTTATAGAAGTTGTTGTTTTTTGCCTTCTCTATAATGTCCGAAATTAGTCTTGGAATGTATTAATGGGTATGATGTTGCTAACAGGTGCATTAGGGATGCTAATGGTGGGGTATTGTTGAATTTTGATAGATAAACCATTATAGTTGTGTTTAAAATTCCTGCCCGAGAAGCCTACGAAAACTGGACCATCGCCACTTCCTACGACTATTTTAGCGAGAAGAAATCCCAATATAAGAGTATTATAGCTAGGAATTGGTTGTTAAAATTTCAAAAGGGAGGTTCCAGGCTTCCGAAACCTTTAACCCAGGAACATATGATAAAGGAGGTTAGGGACATTCTGATTCTGTTGCATAAGGCTAAAGGTAGTCAACATGCCTTCTTTTTGGAGGATTGGATGTATTTCTTTATCCAAGTGATTCTAGATCAAAACAGGTACATTGACTGGGCGAGCATGATTGCAGATGGACTCCATGACAGTTTGAGTAATATTCTTGGAAGCAAGAATTTCTACATGATTTCGTACTTGTTTTACTGTTTAGCCTATGTGAGGCCATGGCCTGGGCTCTATCATGAACCTTTTGTTGATAATATACCAATCTATGATTATTATCCACACCTGCAGGCGAAGAGGTGTCATGAGAATTACAAGCGGGTTCATGATGTATTTGTTGGCAGGTTGATTGTTGAGTTGCAGGGTAATGTGAACCAGTGCATCTCTGAGGAAGCGAAGTAGTTAGTTAGCTCATATGGGAGTCATTTCATTCAGTTTTCTTGGTTCACATATGTTAAGATTGGTGTCTTTGAGGGTGAACCCATGACACTTCCCAGGTATGCACTGGATCAATTTGTGTTGATAGAAATCTACCGATAGTTAGCCCATATTGATAAAAACACTGTAGGAAGAAAGGATTTTGGTGTGCCTTTTCCAGTGGAGTTAGGCCATTATATTTTCAAGACACTGTCAGATGTATTGAGTTTAGAAGTTAATTTTAAGAAGTTGAATCTCAAATATTATGTTCCTCGGCAAAATTTTGATAGTAAGGGATATGCATGGGAGCATCTAGTTCTCAGAGATGGTTTTAGTCATGTACCTGAACTAGAGGAGTTTTGGGCAGATTGTGTAGATGAATTTAAAGTTCGTAGGAGAATGTTTTCTCAGTTTATTGTATATCAGATAAGTTCCTTTGGGTTGTAGATGAACATCTCATAAATTGAAGATATAGGGGAAGACTTGGTAGACCCTCATTACACACAAGTTGTACAGGGAACTCCGCTTCTAGAAATTGACTGGAACCAAGATGAACAAAATCAAATAAGGGTCATATCCTTCCCAATCAGACATAGGACTGAAAAATGGTTAAGGCAACAAAGACTTGGAAAATTAACCCTCAAAAGTAACCTTGTTCTAGTCCATAAAGTTTCATCTAATCAACGTGCTGGGCTTTGTCTTGCAGGTGCTTCACAGGTCAAGCTAGAAGCTAGTAGTTCCAAGGCTTCATTGGAAGAGTGCTCCTCACCATGGGTTAGAAGATCTAAAACCAGAGGGAAAGGAAAGAAAGAACCTCAAGTGATTGTGGACTTAGACTCATCCCCTTAATTTGAGAGCACAATGGCAAAAAGTGGGCTTGATATTATAGATGTAGAAGCAGGTAATGTAGAAGGCCTGGGAGTAGATGAGACTGATATATCAAACTACATGATGGTACCCACTTCTATCCCAATGAAACATCTAATTGAAAAAGACACTGGTAGTGAGCATCCTCATTGGTTAGACACTACCCTAATTAGAAAGAAGAGGAATTTAGATCCTGTCTCGGTACCAATTGATGATATGGTCAGCAAGATTATGGGAAGGACTCCAAAGGCAAAGAAATTGAAGACTATGTCAAGGATAGACTTTGATGAAGATACTAATAATTGGACAGCTGAAATTTCTCGTCTTAAAGTAGATGTAGCTACAGGAAGCCCTTCATCAAAAGATTTTTCCATTAAAAAAGTTGAACCTTGGAGATGGAACAAGGGCAACATATGTCTATCATCTGGAGGCATCGACTAAAAGAATTGTCATACGAAATTGAAAAAATGAAAAGGCTAAGGAAGAAATAAAGGAGACCTTGAGACATATGACTGAATACATAGAGTAAATCCATAGTTCAGATCCACAACCTATGTCTCAAATACCATCCTCCTTTGACCCTAAATCACCAGCAAATTAGAAGGCCCTTGAGAAGATTTAAAAATGTCGAATGATAACTGAGGTTTTTATGGATTGGATTGAAGGAATTCATAAATCGGGGACAAAATAATTTATTAACTTAAGTAAGGTATATGAAAATGCTCAGTTAGTCATGAAGGAATTGGAGACAGAAATTGCAGGTTGGAAAAAGGAGGAATTCAAATGGGCAGTGGTAGCAATACAGATGCAGGAAGTGTAGACATATGGGGTGATGAATTTATTGAGTCAAAAGCCTATGTCGAGCCTTGATGACAATGTTCTCTATGTCTACAAAAAGAATATAGACTAGAGAAACTCCATAATACAACAAGTATATGGTGAGTTGGCTAAGTTGATGAATCATCTGGCTGAACTGATAATATCAATGCAAAATGACCTCAAATACATAGGCATTAAGTGCTTGAAAGAAGATGGAAAGACCATCGAAAGTCATGAAGTTATAACTGAATCGTTTGAGGGTAAGATCAATTATATGAAGGAGGCAAAAACATTGGATTCAAGTGACTTATCAACCAGAACCAAAATTGAATCCTTGTTATTTCTCTGCATTGAACACTTAGGTGATCACGCTGATCAAGTGGAATAGATCCGCAAAGAAAAAGAAGTGTGGAAACAAAGGATCACCCACATCAACCTCTCACACTCTGCACTTATCCAGGAGTTTTCCATAACTAATGCAAATTGGAAGAAAGACACCACAACCATGTCTCTTGAAGCTGATAAAAGTTCCCTCTTCTCAACCAGATGTCCTCCTGATATTTGTTCTTGGCTTTTTCCTGTTTAGGGAACTAGGTTTAGTTTTTTGTTTTAAGAACTACCTTGAAACTATGAGGCCAGAGGTAAAAAATTCCATGTTTCCCAGATTAATTGTTGGCCAGGTTGTGGCTATAAATGCATTTTCATAAGACTTAGGTAGGGTCCAAAAAAAACTTTTTAAAAAAATAGCAGACTTTGTTTCTTTTGGATGTTGTGGATTTTTCAGTGAAGGCATTTTGTCTATGAATGAAATGATATATTTTTGGCAGCCTTCAAATCTGTGTGTTTGAAAGTGAAAAGCAAATCTCTGTTGGGATATATGTGCATGAGCAAAATTTGTTACTTCTTTGATTATTCACTTTTTCATAAGTCTGTGAATGAATCTGAGGAATAACTCTATTGTTAACTTTTGTTTGGATATCCTGATCCCCCTTGTCCTTTGAGGCATGAGAGAGACTCAATCAGAGTTCATGACGTTTTCATTTCTTTAATTAGGATAGTTTTGTGAAGTGAAATTAATCTAGTTGCATGTTTGTGGGCTTTGCATATAGAGCATTTATCTTCGTAGCATTCATGTGGTGTTGACTAATGAATGTTAGATGACTTTTCTCGCTTTCTAGTTAAAAGTGAAGTTAATGTTTGTGTGTGTTTAACAATTCATTGGATATCCTACGAGAAGATGCACCCTTATGCAAAAGGTAAACTAATAATCGATTCACCCAACTATTGGTTTCATTTGCCTTTTCAAAAAGGGCATACATGAGTCATTTACTATAAAATCAAGAAAGGGATAATCTATTAACCAACTGAATATAAATGTTTATATCTACCAATAAAATCAACCACTTTTTCTTTAACACCTTGCTTGCAATGAATCAATTAGTCAAAGTAATTTTAGGACCAATATGAAGAAGTTGAGAAAATACAACTTCAGAGATCCCAAGAACACCTGCTAGCAAAATACATGTCACAAGAGAAGATTGGAGACAGAAACACAATAAAGGCTCTGAAAAAATATTATCATTCAGAGAGGGAATTGAAAAATAAAGTTACAATACAATCCTTATGACAGGAGAATTAGAAACCCTAAAGATGTGCAACCCTAAAGAGATAAGGAGTATTTAATAATTAGAATAATTATTAAATACCTACAATATTATTAAATGCCTAAGTTTAGCTTAAGTGTAGAGTATAATAGATTGATAATTAAATAAATAATTATTAGCTAATTCAAGATAACTCTAACACACCCCCTTAAGATGAACTTAGGGAGTAGCTAAAAAACTAAATGCATGAAGCAAAAAAAAATGCAACTACATGAGAAGGCAAAAAAAAAATTGGGTCCCGGCAACAAGGCCTGATGAGGTACCCAATCACAACCAAATCTCTATGAATCGGAGAAATAGAGAAAACCACGTGGGAAAAAAACTCTACTCCAAAAAGAGATGGAAAAAGCAAGTGAAGGACTAAGTAAGCCTCCAAACAAGAATGTTCCAAAAAGATAGGAACAAGAGAAGATCAGAAGAATCACTGAAGCATGAAGAACCTACAAACATTGTCGAAGAATAACTGCTGATCTAAAGAACCTCCACTGAAATAGAACATGGCCAGGTAGAGAAGACTGTAATATGTATGAGTGCCCTCAAATGACACTACTCAAATCAGAAGGCAAACAAAGGCAAAAAAATGAACTCAAAGATAAAGATGGCATGAGAAACCAAAGCCTGAAGAGTTGATCAATCGAACCATGGAAGCATTAGAACCAACAGGACAAACCTCCCCATAATGCTGAAAAGGGAGAGGGATGGGTACACTAAAAAGAACGGCCAACAAGAACCGCATGACGAAGAACTAGGAACATCGAAGGCGCAGAGAAATTACATAGTGTCATGGAAGGAACACTCACTTGACACACAACATGAGGTGAATGTCATGGAAGGAACACTCACTAGACAAAGGTATATGGAAAACAAAAGACAAACATCAACCCCCTCATGACACTTTATAAGTAGTGCATGTACAATAAGGCACAAGATGTGCAAGATCCCAAGTAAGCAATGCATGATGGCACTTTATCGTAGTGCGTTTGCATAAAATAAGATACAATGATAAAAAGACTGGAAATAGAAAGAACAATAAAAATTGAGACATCCTACTCAGAGAAGAGATCCAAGGACCTGAAACAACCAAGATATTTACCAGAGTGCTGAAAAGAAAAATATTGAATAAAATATTTCTAGAGTAGAATTTGGAAAGAAAAATCATATGACTAGAAAGTACACAGAACAAGCTTTCCAACAATATAAAGTTTTTGAAAAATGGAGTTCGGATGCTCAAGTTATGTCTCCTAGAGTGCAAAAAAGAACCTCTGGCTTGGACAGCAAAAAATGCCATGAAAAAAGAAAAATCAAAAGTACAAACCTCCAGATCCGAGTAGATCTCGAAAAGAGCTTTTCTGTGCCTATTCATTTTCGAAAAACCGACTCTGTTTGCCCAGGTTATGACCAAAAGAAAAAAAACCCCTCTTGTAGGGCATAAAGAAGGTTAAAAAAATATAAATTATTATTATTTTTATTTTTTTTGACGAAAATTTTCTGACGCATTTGCAAGTACAGCCATACAGATTTTTATGCCTTGTAAAATGTGCCAATGAAAAAATCATGGCCCAGATGCCCTTGTCACCAAAATAGGTCGAATTATATATCAAAATGACTAGAAATGCCCTTCGGAAGCCAATGGTGAGGTCTTTTTTGGCCCAAACTGCTATGAAGTTATTTTAATGATTTTTCAAATGAATTTCTCAAAATTCGTACCAACAAAAAAAAATCCATAACCCAAATTTGTTGAAATTTGACAAATTTTATGTGGAAATGGGGGATTTTTGGGCGTTCTGAGCTCAACGGTAAGGTCTGTTTGAGCCCAAAATGATTAAAAAACAAAATAGCTACCCTAGATCCAATAAAAAAACTCTGAAAAAGCTTGAAACCCTCCTCCAAATTTTTTTTTGAAAAATTAGGAACAAGCAGCAGCAGATGTAGGCTCTCATACCATGAAGAAGTTGAGAAAATACAACTTCAGAGATCCCAAGAACACCTGTTAGCAAAATACCTGTCACAAGAGAAGATTGGAGACAGAAACACAATAAAGGCTTTGAAAAAAAGATTATCATTCAGAGAGGGAATTGAAAAATAAAGTTACAATACAATCCTTATGACAGGAGAATTAGAAACCCTAAATATGTGCAACCCTAAAGAGATAAGGTGTATTTAATAATTAGAATAATTATTAAATACCTACAATATTAATAAATGCCTAAGTTTAGCTTAAGCGTAGAGTATAATAAACTAATAATTAAATAAATAATTATTAGCTAATAAAAGATAACTCTAACATAATATTATTGTGGAATTGTTGAATTAATGAATTAGCTAATTATTGAAATGATGTAATAGAATAAGGAGGCAAATAAAAATACCATTGCAAAGCTTTATCCCTAAAAATTCAAGTAAACAATTTAGCCAAAATTCTTTGATCATGAGCAAAATCACTACACAAAGTTTGAAATTTTTTCACATGAGTCAAGGGATCACCTTTTCTATTATAAAGCTCAAATTGATGGATTTTCACATGTTTAGGAGGGACAACATGGACAATGTCATTAGATAAGGGTCTCACAACATCAAATGTGGGCACATTAAACATGGATTGGGTAATGGAAGCTAGTTGTTGTTGCAAGGATGACACAGTTTGGACTAGGTTGTTAATGATTGCTTCGATGGATAGATTGAAATTGGACATATTTAATTGGGATGGAGTAGTAACATCATTGTATGTAGGTTGAGGTTGAGAGTAAGGACGTGGAACACTATGATATTTAGGTATAGGAGATGATTGGGTCGCAAATGGAAGACTCACTAAAGGAAGTATAAAAGAAGTTTGATTCACAAAGTTTCCCCTTGACTAACATGTGTGGGATTAACATTTTGTGTGGAAGTAGTCATGATAGAAGATGTGAAAGTAGGCACACTAGGCAAGGATGTAGATATAGGAATAGAATGATTGACTTGACTAGGAGCTTGGGTGTAACCAAGGACTTTGGCACAACTTTTCATAAGCATGATATTAGTGTCAACAATATGAGAAAGTCTACGCAACAAATCAACACCAATTTTATCACTTTGAACCATTCTTTTTAATCCTTCAATCAATGGTATTGCCTCACTTTTCGGGTATTGTTGACTCATCCATTTTTTAAGTTTTTCAAAGTCATTGTTAATCTTCTCCAATTGATCAACATAAACCCTAGTTAGTGATTCATCCACATTATGAAAAAAATGAGTATAAATGACATCATTTGTTGGATTAGAGGAACCACCAATATTCTCATGAAATAAGTTATCCAAAATAGGCTCCATATCCTTAGTAATTAAACCTTGGGAAGCCTTAATTCTACAACTTCTTCTCATGGGAATATTATAGGTAGGACTAGTGGTAGTAAAACTCATGCGCAAAGGAGGGAAATTTGAATTTGAAATTTGAAAATTATGATTAAACAATGTAAAATTTAGTAAAAATGATTGATTAACCAATTAATTAAGCAATTTGATTTCTGAATTTGAAAGAAAAATGCATCTAGATCATAGCATAGCATATCATAAAGATCATATCTGAAAATGAATTTGAAAGATTATGCAACCCACATGTAAATTTTAGAATTATAAATTAGGGTTTTTGTAAATTCAACCAATAAAATTTTGTAATTCAATTGAAAATGAGATCTAGGAGGGAAAATTTAAATTTAAATTGCATGAATAATCAAATATAAAATAATTAATCCAAATTAGACAATCCACAAGCTCAATTTTAGAATTAAAAATTAAGGTTTTTGTGAATTTAACCACTAAATTTTTGAAATTCAATTTGTAAATGTAAACTTGCATATGAAATGCATAAACACTCAGAACTTAGAGCATAAGTTAGAAAATGAAATTGTAAGGAGTCGTGTTCACCAAAATGTAATAGGTGAAAATATTAGGGTTTCCACCATCACATTTATGAAGACCACTAATATTTTGCTTAGGGACCATTACATTAAAGAGGGGTGAACCTAGTAGATCTAGCCTTGAAAATCAACAAGGACACTGCTGAGAATTCTATTGGATTCACTAGATTAGGATTGATACCCTCTTTTAAGTTGAATTGTGAAAATGTTGAAATTAGGGTAGATGTGCTAATATTAAAGTGAAAATGCATAAACAGTGAGCTACAGTCATTGGATCAAACCACAAACCTATATCTGAGTAATATGTGAGTGCTTGGATATGTTCCCAGAAGGTCGTCCTAATTTTTCGAGACTAGAATGCTCGTCGCTTTGGTTCTCTAAAAATTTTATCGGCTAAAGGGGAACTTGTTCGTCTATATGAATAAAGTTGATCTTGAGAATGGCAGCTTTGTATATGTTCTTGTGCATAATAAACAAGGGAAAATGGATGGGAATAGGATTTTGCCTTAGGTCAAACCCCGGTTTTGGAATTAACCATGAAATAGAAATAAAATGTGATTGAATTATTGTAATGGAAATGATTTCCTTTTGAGGGAAATGATGAATAATGTTTGAAACACTAATGTTATACCTTTCTATAGAGTTATATTTGTCTCCATAAGGAATTAGGGTTTCACGAAGTCTTCATAAACATAGAACATGAATGTCAACTCCAATGCTTGAATCTTGACCTAACTTCTGTCCAATGCTTGAAAGAGGATTCACTACTTTCTCACTGGAATTTGAATACTTGATTGATTGATCAGATGTATTCATGGATGTCAAAATGAGAGAGGTAGACCTCCTTTTATGCATTCTTGTCAAAAAATAACTTAATTTTCCAACATGAGCTGACATGGGATCAAAATTCCTGCTCAAATTGAATCATCGTTGCGAGGCCCCAAAATGGGTCCTGATTGGGAGGGCCAAAGCGTTGGGTGCTCTGGTCCCTGAGGATTAGAGCGCCAGCACCCTGGTCTTGACCAATTAGGAGCTTAGGAAATTGGGGAGAAAGGTTTTCATGATGAAAATTTTGAGTTATTTACGTGATGTGAGAAGAATCAAGCATCCAATCAGTCCTCGGGGCACAAACGCCAAGGTGAGGGCCCAAATGAGGACAAAATTGTAAGGGAGTGTAGCAGCCTAAATTGTACTCCCTTATAATTTAGCCCACATTTTGGGCCCTCACCTTAGTGTGTATCCCCCAATGCCTAATTAAGTCTTGATTATGCCTTCATGTAAATATGGCTTCATTTTCATTTCATGCATCATATGGCCCCTTAGTCTAGCCCCAAAATTGGGTAGGACCAGGGAGTGGTGCTCTGGTCCTCATTGGGACTAGGGCATCATGCTCTGGTCCTCCTTAATTGGGCCCTATCTTGGACCCCTCCTGTATTCTAAAAAATGAGCAAGAAATCTCTACCTGTGTTGGCCTAAATTAATACATTTTTTTGGCTAGCAAGTATGTAAGGAGGCTTGCCCCTCTCATTTTCATATATGGACATCATAAGAGAAGGGAAAAATTATTCAAGCATTGAAGCATTCATCATGAAGCATTTCTAGAGGTCTTCAAGATTGCATTCTTCATTCATCAACTATGGAGCATCATTATATCTTTCATTTGCAAGCATGTGTGTGATTAGGGTTTTCTCATGTCCATGCCATTACATCCAACATATGTGATTACATTCAAGAAGCAAAGCATCATTATCAGTCATTACATATATGAGGTATACCTTTCCATTATTTATTTCAGTATTTGCAATATTTCAATCAAGGTTAATTCCTTAACCAAGGTTTGACTTAGGCAAGCCCCAATTCCTAACCTATTTCCCTTTCTTTTTGTGTGCGGGAAACATGTATGGATTTGTTATCTTTAGAATAGGCATTATTTATAGAGATGAATCAACCCTCTTTGGCATGCGAAAAGTTAGGAAGATTAGAGTGACGAGTGCTCTGGTCCTGAAATTTTTGGAGCTTTTTCAGGGATCACGTTTGAACCTACTTATATTTCTCATATCCAAGTGTGTGCCTTAATTTGATGACTATATCTCACAGTTTCTACATTTTTACCTTCATTTTCAACACCTTTCTCTAATTTCAGCATTTCAACTCACAAAAGAGGGTAAACAAATTCACATCCCCTTGAATCCAATTAGTATTCAGTCCTTATCATTACTGATTTATGATTGAATCTATTGGATTCACCCTTCTTTTGAATGTAATGGTAAATTAGTGGCTTTGATCCCTCTCATGGTGGACCCCCTAATTTTCAACCCATTATACGGAGTACAATTTAGGATGCTACAGGTGTTAAAGGACTTTTTCCCTTTCAAAAAATTCTTATTTATGTTTCCAATAAAAAATGATATATTTAGCTTAAAAACTATAAAATAGATTATAAACAGAAGAAAAAAATATTAGTGGAAATCAAGAGCTTTGTGTGTTTGTGTATATGATTGATGTGTAAAATGGGATCCTATTCTATAGATGAAAACTAAGATCTCAATTGTCCACACATGATTATTGGGAAACATAAATAGGTTTAGCTACAATCCTAATAGGAGAGTTGAACACTTGGGCTCTATGTTCTCTTTTAAGATGTAATGGATTACGAGATTGATATGTGAGATCTTGGTTTAATGATAGAAAAATGATGACTTTCAACAAAAACAACAAATTATAGAATAAAAAACTAACACAATAGACTAGATCTAGAAATAAGACAAAGAAAGGAACCTAGATCTAAAAATTGAGTTTAAAAGTGCTAGACTGGTGTGCCCGACACTCCAATTTGAGGGTGTCCATTCTAAGAAAAAGGAGTAGATTCATATTCCACATATCATAAAGATTTGTCTCTCAAAATTTTAGTTGAAAATAGTGGAATATGTGTTTCAGGTGCCCTAGCCTAAGCATTTTTTCTTGTTCAAAAGTTATCACAACTTGTAGTAGTGTTCTTTGTGCACTTGTAACACTTTTATTATTTAATCTAAACCCACACACAAAAAAAGGGGCAGAAGGGTTAAATGTTGTATAGGGGCTTGCCTAAGTCAAACCCCATGTTGGTTTTCTCACCTCCATAATAGTTATGATTGATGAAGAAAAGAACATGTCCTTAGAGTGATAGAGGCTGCACAATGATGGAAAAATGTTGCCACAAATATGAAACCATTGGCATGAAGTCTCACAAAAGGCTTGATGTTATTAGAATATCTTAATGCATGCCTTCATCATTCAAAAAAACAGTGAAATTGATCATGATTGTTATCATAAAGTTATATGCTTGAATGATTTACTTCTTGAAAACTCATAGTTTAAATTTAGAGAGGTAGTTGTATTAATATGCAACTTACACATTTTTCAAATTTGATTTTTGGGGAGGACCAACATCGAAGAAAAAATTTATGCTACTTGCAAAGCCAACATTCATATTTTAAAATTTAGGGCCGAATAGCCTAGACATGGGCATTTGGTGCCCTAGTCCTAGTAGTTTGAGCCATGAATAAGATAATGCACCAAGTTTATGGAAATGATCCTGAAACTAAGCACAATCAAGCATACATTAGGTGCACATGTTAGGCACAACAGTTGAAGTGGGTCCAAATTGAGTGTGAAATTGTAAAGGGATGCAATTTAATACACTACATCTAGACCCCACTTTAGTACAATGTGAAATCACACTCATACCCTTGGTAAAGTATAGATAATCCAAAGATTCTTTCATCAAAAAATTAAAGAGACAAGATGACTCTAAATTTGGGAAGGTAGTATCCCCCAAGACATAGGATCTTATCAATCTTCAATATCAACATAAAAGGAAGTACAAAGTGAGCAATATGAACAACATTGGTAACACACATGGAGCATGCAAAAACACAAAAGGTATGGCATTTAGGACTAGCAAGATCTCAAAAATTTACTTGGAGACATATAAAAAACACAAGGCATGACATCTAGGACTAATAAGATCCTTATATACTTATGAGGAGTCATGTTACAAACACAACGTATGGCATCCTCTAGGACTACAAAAATCCTCTTTCAGTTAATAGTAGTTGATGGATTAAAAGCATATCTTATATTTTCTTATATATTTGCCTAAGAATTTACCCATATTGTCTTCTAAGTTTCGATGATTATTATAGAATAATTGATAATTAGAATGAATGAAAGATATACAATCTTCTAGCACTTAACCTTTCAAAATGGTATTAATTCGGGTATTCATGTGAACAGGGCACTTTATATCGAAAAGGTGGTTGTGGAAGTTTCTTCTCCAACGTGGCTAGTATTATTGTGGAAGATTTTGGATTATTGTTATCCCCTCTTTGGTACATAGTACATAGTAGGCTAGTATTTAGTTGAAATTTTGTTTTTGTTTTAATCTGAAAATTGTGGCCTATAGCCACCTCACTATTTTCAGCATTACCGAAGACATTCTAAGTTGTGTATCTCAAAACAAATTGTCATATGGTTTGTAAAGTTCTTATGCATATCGTTTGAAAGACAAGTATAAATATGTATGCTCATTAGAGACTTGAAAATCAGAAATTGTCATATCAATATTGAATTTATACTCTGCTGAAGTTTATAGTTGTTGTTCTCCGTGTGAAGCTTTACTCAATCGGCTATTAGAGAGGAGGGCCCACTCCTTGATCCCCGATTGTAGATTCATTTGGTTTATTTATTGTTCTGTGTGAAATATAGCTTGTTGTGTGTAGAAGTTGATTTGCATTTATATTGTGGACTTAATCAAATTTGGCAGTAAAACGTGGTAAAAGAATATAAGCAGTTAACATAAACTGTCAAAGTTATTGTTATGTCACCAGAGTTTTGCAAACTCCTGTCGTCGGGTTATAGAAGCTTATGTCACTTGGTTACAGAAACTCCTATCACCAAAATATAATTGTGGGATTATAATTATTTTGTGAAATAAAATATAAACTATGTTTTGTTATTTCAGGTGTGATCATAAGTACATAATTATAGGCTTTAAGCCTTTATCTTAATCACACCTCTCATTAATTTATTTGTTGTAAGAATATAATTTGTTACTTAACTATAGTGTGTTAAAACTCGAGATTATTTTATTGTAAAGTGTGCTTCAATTTGAAATAAAGGTTGAAAAGTATGCTTCAAATTCCATTAGATTGTGTGATTGAGTTGATCCTTGGACATAAGATTAAAGTGTGTGCCTTAGAGAGTGTACTTCAATTTGTAGATGCATTCATCCCCACTTGACCTATTATCTTCATCCCTTGAGAAGATATTCATTATACCTTTCATCAGTTTTATGACCCCAGATTGAAATTTAGGTATAAACTGAGGCAAGCGATATCAAGCCAATTTAAGTCAAATTTTAGAAGGAACTTAAGCCATAGTCTCTACCCAACATTTTTGGTGTCGTTGTCGGGGAAATGTATTAAAGGCGTGAATTCGTAGTAAGTCAAGTTAGGACTAGTATATCTTGAGGAAAGCCTATACAATTGTCGACCTTGTTTGGGAGAATACTCTTGTTTTGTGTTGTTATAAGTCATATAGGTGCATGCATCAACCCAGGGATAGAAAAGGTAGATTTGTTAAGGTACATGAAGTAGGGGAAAATTCACAAACTCCAAAACAACAAAAATCACAAAAACATCCATTGGTAGATGAGCCTAATTTGGAAAGGTGTGTGGTAGATCCTTCTATTATCTCTACCCCTAGCATATCACAAACAATCTTCGAGTTTCCTCAAGGGCCATTAATTACCCCAGAATTTGCGTAACAATTTGATGATTCATTTGAATTATGTAGTGGGAAGACTGTAGAAAAACCATTCACAATTGTTTATACCCCGTGGGCATTTGAAGAAAATATGGGTGATAACAACAACAAAAATAACAATAGGGGGGCACTTGCCAAAAATAATCTAGTAACCTTTGAGTTCCCCATTGTTGATCGTACCGAAGGTTCTCCAATGAAAAATATCCCTCACTCCACTTTACTTGTATTTCAGGGATTGACAATACAAGATCCTGATGTGTTCTTATTTGAATTTTAAGTCTTGTGTAACAACTATGACTATCGAAATGATGCACATAAGCTCAAATTATTTCCACACACCTTAAAAGATGCAACACTCAGGTGGTTCATGAATTTGGGATCATAGTCAATCCACACTTGGGACAATATGAAGAAAAAATTCTGGCCAAATATGAGGAATATTGCAAGAACAAAGAGGTATGTGATGAAATATTCTGCATGGAACAACATGACGACAAAACATTGGAGGATTATTTGGAACGATTTTTGTTTAGTCTCTAGCGAGCCCGACAAAATGATCTAAATAATGATACTATAAAAATGTTATTCCTTAGGGGAGTTCGGGATGATTGCATGGATATATTAAATCTTATGGGTGGGGGAGATATTTCTAAAGTTCATTTTGATGACATTTGTGTTACTACTTATTAAATTGCCATTAGTTTCATATCCAAAGTCATACTATATTCTAGTCAGTTAGTATTACTGAATCATGCAGTCGGTACACACAGAGAAGTCGGTATGAACAGTCTAGTCGGTTACTGAAGAAAGCAGTCACAGAACACAGTATTCACCGAGCTGTTTATCGAGTAAAGGTTCATGGCTACGAGTGGTAAAGTTAACTCACTGAGTTGATATTCACCAAGTGAAACATTTTACTAGATACACTGAACCTGGACATGCACATGAAAACGTGTTACAAGATTGAGGCACATCTAACCGTTGTTGTATTGGAAATTGCACTATGAGATTATGTATGATTACAAGGCCAATCTAACCTATGAGATATTTTGTTTAGTTATTCATTCGAAGAATCTTTTTGTAAGATCGAAGCAATGAATCAGATCACCGCTGTAAGAGATCTATATATACAACATGATTCTAGGGTTAGATACATGATATGATATGACATGATATGATGTGATAAGAGATGCAATGAGATAGCAGTGTGTATGCATGAAGAAAGACTATTACAGAGACACAGAGAGGTCACCGAGAAGGTTATCAGTGAACAGTCGAAGAACAGAGTAAATAGAAGGGTTTACCGAGTTTCATTATGGGTTACCAAGGTATGCTACAAGCTAGGTAATCTTATTCAGAGCACATAGAATTTGCTTTAACATTTCAGATGTAAAGTTGCAGATATTTGTAATGAATATATTGTAATATTTTGAAGTTGTAAGAGAAACCTTTAACAGGGTAAAAGACTCTAACCAAGTCTATAAATTGTAAATCCTTTAACCAGGTGCTACACTTATATAGTGTTGTAAAAATCCTTTAGTAAGGTAGATCTAACTGATCTTAATACTCCTAACAGGGTAAGCTATCAGAAATAGCTAAATGTAGCTCTAACCGAGCATTCTTTATTATTGCAATAGTGAAGTTGTGGGTGCCATCTCCACCGCAATTTTTCTCTCTAACCAAGAGTTTCTGCGTGACCAAAATATATGTGTTATGGAGTGAATCATGTATGATTGTTATCTGTTGATTATAGTTTTATTTTATGTTACTGCACTATTCTATTTAGGCATAACAGTACGGTTATTACAAAGGAAAATTTTTGGAGTACTGATTCACCCCTCCCCTCTCAGTACATTAGCTTTCTATATTGGGCCTAACAATTGGTATCAGAGCTTGAATCTTGGAAAAGGGTTTAACCACCTAAAGAGAAAGATCTTAGCAATGGAAGGCTACAAACAATCTCGGAGGATTGTGCATCTTCAAGAAGAGCTGGATAATGCAAATCAAGTGATTGCAGACATGCAGAGGCAAATGCAAAAATCTTTGAAAGTAAGGAGAAGATTATCTGATGACTTGTACGATTCTTAAGAGCTAGTGGAACAAATCGAGACATCATCTGAGAACAGTATATTTGAAGAAATTGAAGAAATGATTGGAATGTTGAAAGAAAAGAACAAAGCATTGGCTGATCAACTAAAAGCAATGAAAAGAGAACATGAACATTTCAGTACGCAAATGACTAAAAATATAGATGCATTAAGGAGAGCTGAAGATAAAGAGAGAGATCTACAAAGAGAGAAACAACAACTTGAAGCTCTAGTATCTGATAAGGATGATGAAATCATAAGGTTAACTTGTATTCAACAAAATATGACAGATCAACTAGGTTATGCTCATCATGAAGCAATTCTGAAGAATGATGAAAATCAATCATTGAAACTTGAAGTATCAAAGTTGACTGGTGAACTTGAAACAGAAAAGAAATCCAAAGAATCATTGGAGAAAAGTTATGAAGCATCAAAGATGTTGGATGAGCAACTGAATACAAGAAGACTCTACAAAGATGGAGGACTCGGTTACAAAGGAAAAGACTCTACCGAGAAAGAAATTAATACTACCGAGAGAGGAGAATCATCAAAACAAGCTGAAAAAAGAAATAACATCAAAAGGAAGAAGCCTATTTGCTACTACTGTGGAAATCAAGGTCATACTGCTAACATATGCTAGATCAGAAAAGGTAAGCAACAGAATATCTCTAAGACCAATGGATATTGTTATAATTGCAAAAAATATGGTCACATACCTAATCAAAGTAGGACAAAGTCTGTCAACAACCATTAGAAGGCAAAATTCAAAGGGTTTTGTAAAAACTGCAATAGATATGGACATAGTACCGAGAGATGCTGGTTTAAGCAAAAGAACTACATGAAGTATCCACACTGAGCAAAAACTGGAGGTTACCGAACTCACACAGATTCTTACTGACAATATGCAGTAGTACCATGGGATTACAATACAAGGATATGGTGCGAATGTTGTGGAAGATATGGACATATAAGTGCCAACTGTTTTATAAGGTTTGGAATGAACAACTAGAGATCATGGAGAAATCCCGGTATGGAATGTTTTCATTGTCACAAAGCTGGACATTTAGCTGGAGATTGTAGAGATCAACCAAGAAGAGACACTGAGGAGATAAAAGAAAAATTCAAGATAATTTGGAAAAAGAAAGAAATTATGTCTGATGAAGAAAACACCTTACCTACCAAGTTAGGTGCACCTATTTCAAATTAATCAAGAAAAGGTATGAAGGGACTGCATTCTTTAAAAGTTAAATCATAACAGTTCCTATTTTATTATGAACAGAATTCAAAATCTGCATAGTTAAGATGCAATTAGAAAAGTTTGCATACTATACAGGAACCTGTCAAGTCGGTGTATACAAGAAACCTGTCAAGTCGGTTAACAAACCAAAGTTGGATACTCGGTGAAAATAGAAAATGAAGTAAATCGGTAAAAGGTGAACCAAGTGCATTTAATATCATGACCTAACTTGCATGGAGTCCGATAAGGTATTTTTGAGTACTTAAAAGTGTTTTCGCGGTCATTTTCATTCACCCAAGTTTTCGAGAAGCAGAGAAAAGCAAATCAAAGCGACCAAACTTCATTCAAAGCGAATTTTCAAGGTATTTACATCAATCTATTCACACTGTTTAGCTGGTTTCTGATCTAGTCAAATTGCTAGTGTCTACCAAGTGTGAAGAGTTAGCTACTTGTAAACCCTAAGGATAACCTGTCGAATTTTACTCAAAATCTACCATGGCGCCCAAGATCCAAGACCCTGTAGTTGTCCAAAATGTGGAGAAGCCATCTCTGAAGTATTCCCTAACTCCTAAAGTCACCTCAGAACCGGATGATATTTCACTCATCTCGAATCGAGTCTTTACCAAGTGTCGTGTTGAGGAAATCGGTCATGTAGAGATTAGTGACACATATGATGAACTATGCACTGACGGCAAACTGGATAGTAAATTTGAACATATTAGAATCAAGGGATTAACTGAAGCCCTAGCCTATCCTCGTGTGTTCAAACCCCAATGGGTTAAGTTTGTATTAAGCAGAGTACATGACGATTTCATGTGGCTACAAGAGCAACCGTTCAAGATCACAAAGGAAGTCATTCACCTGATCACCAGATATCCCATCTACGATCATGCTCATGCACAGAAAATGATATCACAAAAGGAGCTAATCAGTCTAACCAGAGTAGAATCTGATTACCGAGGACTGAAATTGAATAATGTCACTGATGCTGAACTGAAATTTGCAATCAGAGTCATTGGTTACTATTTCTTCCAATCTGCAAGGGAGAACAGTGTACCATGTGCTGCAGTGGACCTGGCCTAAAAAATAGTAAAGAAGGGAATGAAAGTAGACTTATGTGAAGTGCTACTAAGGAACTTATTTGAGAACTTGAACACAATAAGGAAGCCAAAGAAGAACAACTCGGCAAACACACTCAAGTTCGGTTCACTACTTGTCTGTATGTTTTTCTATTTTGAAAAGTTCTTTCCCTCAGTCGATAAAGTAGTATGGGAGCTACACCGACCTATCACCCATCAAATCAATGATTACATCAAGAAGTTAGGAGATAACTTTAATGATGTCATGGATGATTACTTTAGCAAATTCCAAGAGAAAATGCACAATAGGTACAGGATCCCACCACAGCTGGTTGAAAAATACAAGGCCGATATATGTTTTGAAGTCAACACTGATTATTGCTATGTAAATGTTGTTGAACCAAGGATTCAGTCGTTGCAACCAATGGGTTATGAAATTGATTATGACATCACATAGCAACAAATTGATGCCTACCTATCATTGCCAAGGCATGCAACTAAACTAAGGTATGGAACCTATGAAGAGGTAAAGGAGAAAGTAAAAATGAGCATTGTAGTTCCTAAGGCCACAAGGAAAGCTACAAAGATGATAAAAGCTTTATCTGAAAAATTCAGAGAAGAATCCTCATCTACACCTGTCAAAAGCAATCTTGCCATTACCAAGGAAGAATCAAAAGCATAGGAGGCTGCAATAACATTGAGCATAGAGTTGCCAAAGGGAAAAGTTCTAAAAAGAAAGAAACAGGACATCACAAAGGCCCTGCCAACTCCACCAACAAAAAGACCCAACACCAGAGCATCAGCTGCATCACTGAGCAAGAAACAAAAGACTGTTGTCATTCCTAAGGTAACAAAGACTTACAAGAAATCTACTCAGAGACTCATTTTGGCAAAAGAGTCGAGTGATACAGAGTCTGATGATGCTAACAAATTCTAGATTGTGAAGAGCAAAAAGGCAAACATTCACAGTGTTGAAAACTTTTGTGCCAATCTTAAGGAATACAATGGATTTGCGGTATTCAGATATGTTAAGTATGAGTCTAGGAACAATGATGAGAAACGACAGATTGAAGAAGTTGTCATATGTACACTTCTGAAGTTTCGGTTAGCACCATTGGAACTAGCAAAGTCACTTCTGAGTGAACTCTACTCACATATTGATAACAGATGGAAATATGCAATGGATTCAGAAAGACAAATAAGAGAAACAAGTCTTGTCCACTTATTTCCTAACATGTCCGTAGCTGAAATCAAAGAGCATTTGTCCACATACAATTCAAAATTTCTTGTGAAATAGAGAGCCTTAAAATTGATGAATGGGCTATATATTGATGTGGAGAATGAGACTAAGGCCAAGTGGCAGGAGATCTTCAAACAAAAGGATGTCGGTGAACAATCTCAAATTGAAATTGTTGATGTCACCGAGCAAGATCCAGATGTCACCAAGCAAGGTCTAGACCCGATTGACATAATACAAATTGATGAAGATGTAATGGATGAAGCCGCACCGAAGCAAGAAATGATTGAAGGCACCACTTATGCAAAACTTGTGTCTAGTGAATTGGTCTTAGAACAAGTTCAGCCTTATCCGCCGGTGAAGCCAACAGTACCAACCGAAGCCCCCAAGGACACCGAACAAGTTACCGAAGGTAACAAATCTGAAGCTGCAGAAGATACAAGTAACAAGTCTGAAGCTGCAGCAGACACAACAAAAGATTAATCATCTCAGGGACAGACAAGCACAACAAATATTACAGCAGAGACCCCTAGCACCGAACCATCCAAAGACACTGCAACTGCTATAGGAACAGTGCAAAGTGTTGCATCTACTGAGCAACCTACCGAGGGATAGCAAGCCTCACAAGCACTTGTCTTAGTGCCCCAGACAAAAGGAAAAGAGAAGAAGGTGAGAAAACATGGTTTTAAATTTGACTTATCTAAACCAATCGTGTTGCCCAATGTCGACATCTCCAAATTAAAAGGGCAAGCACTCACTGAATTCAGTGAACTATGCAAAGTAAAGGCCAAATAGGAGAAACAACTGGCAATACAAAAAAAGAACAAGGTACTTCAAAAGGTTAGGACACTGCTCACAGAAATGCTACCATCAGCAACAGTGTCAACCGATGCAGCCATCCATATTTAGTTGGATGAACTCCTTAATCAGATTGAAACATCTAGAGTTGATGCATCTGAATACCTAAGCAAGCTCAAGGATAAAGAGCTCACAACAAAAATGATAGAGGAAGTCCAAAAATCAATTGTTGTTGGCAAGGTAAAACTTGTCAAATTCATTGCTGAGTTGACCCCTCAACTCAAGCACATTCTTTATTTATTCCAAAAATTGTGTACATTTTCTTTATTTATTAAAGACATCAAAAATAAAACTTATGCAATTGAGAAAGATATCACCGATCTCTCATCCAAGTTGACCACTGAGCCTAATTTAGTTTAGAATTTTTACAAAAAGCTACAACAGCTCATGGCTCAACAGTTAGAACTGAGGAATGAAGAGCATAAAATTAGGATGGATATAATGACCCTTCAAACATTATACCTTCCTCATCTCTCATCAGTCCAAGAACAACTTAACCGAGCTACAAGCTTATCAACTACCCAAGAGGGAAGCACTCTTGATGGCTTGATATCACTCTTATCTGATATTCAAGCACAGAACTCATTAATGGAAAGTCTCAAGGACTCACTCTCAGTCACCCTCACTGACACCCGGACCAAGTATAAGACTATTTTTGATCAGTTACCACCTCTGGATGAAAATTAAGTTTTTAATGTTTGTCAAAAAGGGGGAGTAATATTATGTTACTACACAGAGGAAAGCCCAGCAAAGGGGGAGTAATTCTACACTTGGAGAGTAGTACAGTTTTGATAACACAAATTTGAGTATTGTATACAAGGGGATTATATCAAGCAGAATATACAGAGCATGCAGAGCACACAAGTATAGTACAGAACTGAACCGAACATGCAAAATGTAGAGTTATGTACACGATAATGATAAGGGGAGTATATCTGCATATACTATTGACTATTGTACATATTGTCGAGTGTAGTCATTTTGTCATGTATATAATTTTTTTTAGTTATGACTTTGTAAGTAGTTTTTGTCAAACATCTCAACTAATGTCAAAAGGGGAGATTGTTACTACTTATCAAATTGCCATTAGTTTCATATCCAAAGTCATACTATATTCTAGTCGATTAGTATTACCGAATCATGTAGTCGGTACACACAGAGAAGTCGGTATGAACAGTCTAGTCGGTTACTGAAGAAAGTAGTCACAGAACATAGTATTCACTGAGTTGTTTACCAAGTAAAGGTTCATGGCTACCAAGTGGTAAAGTTAACTCATCGAGTTGATATTCACCAAGTGAAACGTTTTACTAGATACATTGAACCTGGACATGCACATGAAAACGTGTTACAAGATCGAGGCACATCTAACCGTTTGTGTATTGGAAATTGCACTATGAGATTATGTATGATTACAAGGCCAATCTAACCTATGAGATATTTTGTTTAGTTATTCATTCGAAGAATCTTTTTGTAAGATCAAAGCAATGAATCAAATCACCGCTGTAAGAGATCTATATATATTGCATGATTCTAGGGTTAGATACATGATATGATATGACATGATATGATGTGATAAGAGATGCAATGAGATAGCAGTGTGTATGCATGAAGAAAGACTATTATAGAGACACAGAGAGGTCACCGAGAAGGTTATCAGTGAACAGTCGAAGAACAGAGTAAACAGAAGGGTTTACCGAGTTTCATTATGGGTTACCAAGGTATGCTACAAGCTAGGTAATCTTATTCAGAGCACATAGAATCTACTTTAACATTTCAAATGTAAAGTTGCAAATATTTGTAATGAATATATTGTAATATTTTGAAGTTGTAAGAGAAACCTTTAACAGGGTAAAAGACTCTAACCAAGTCTATAAATTGTAAATCCTTTAACCAGGTGCTACACTTATATAGTGTTGTAAAAATCCTTTAGTAAGGTAGATCTAACTGATCTTAATACTCCTAACAGGGTAAGCTATCAGAAATAGCTAAATGTAGCTCTAACTGAGCATTCTTTATTATTGTAGTAGTGAAGTTGTGGGTGCCATCCCCACCGCAGTTTGTCTCTCTAACCAAGAGTTTCTGCGTGACCAAAATATGTGTTATGGAGTGAATCATGTATGATTGTTATCTATTGATTATAGTTTTATTTTATGTTACTACACTATTTTGTTTATGCATAACAGTAAGGTTATTACAAAGGAAAGTTTTGGAGTACTGATTCACCCCTCCCCTCTCAGTACATTAGCTTTCTATATTGGGCCTAACCATTTGTGAAGCATGCAGAAACTATTCACGGTCTTCTCGAACAATGTGAGGCTCAATAGGGATGCACAATGTAGCAAGAGGAAATACCTCAGGTATTACCAAAAGGGAGCTAGGTACATTTCTTCAAGATTTAAAGACTGATTTGTTGAGCCATATGGGTAAACAAATAGATACATTATATACTCTTAAAAAGCAAGAAGATGTTGAAAAAGCCTTAGCAATCTTTTGTCCAATCTACAATAAGAAGCATGGTGATGAAGAATGCGCTTACAATGGGACTAAAGTTGCATCCCTAGAGGAAGCTAGCAAGCATACAAACCTTTGGCCCCTTCTTGTGGATATGGAAGAAGTGGAGTATATAGAAGAACCAGTCTACTTTATGGTTTCTAGATGTCCTTGGCCACCTCGTCCTATGCCCTCTGGGATGACTAATCCTTATTTTGTGGTTGGGCCTAGTCAACCTTCCTCCTTCACTAACCAATTTAGATGGTATGACAGCTGGTCACAACCTAGTCCTTATCAACTCTGGCATAATCTATATTCCCCACAGCCTTGACAACAACCTCGGAGGCCTCAACCACAGTTTCTAGTTACACAATACCCACCACAATTGTCAGCTTATCCACCACCTTCCATTTCTAAACCCATATCAATTGCCACCCCAACATCTCCTTCCATCTCCACCAACAGGTAATCAGTTACCTCAATCAACACAACCCCCAAAAGATACACCTATGCTAGCTCAACCAGCTCCAAATCCTAATAATAAGCCCACAATCTCTAATAGCGAGGCAATTGGATACCCACCTTATCTGTCAACTCTGTTGAAATTGATGGAGTTCAATTACGGTCAAGAAAATCCCTTCAAGGGCCCAGAATCATTGAAGTCAATGATTCCAATGAAGAACCAGAGGTAGAACAAAGTGAAGGGACCTCCCTACCTTGACTGCCTACAGACTGAACAAACATAAAAGGAAGTTCCAAAACTTGCATTTGATTTTATAAATGAATTACATAATGTTAACATCAAAATTCCTCTATTGCAGGCTATCATAGACATTCATGTATACATGAAGACAATTTGAGAGTTGTGTGCCCGCAAACAAAAGAAGAAGACGGATCCCAAGATTATTCAAGTCATTGGACAACTTGCTGACCTTATGCTTGGGAACCTAACAATTCCTAAGTATGTTGATCCAAGAAGTGTTATGATAAAGGTATGCATTGGTAATGGTGTTATCCCTAATACACTTGTTGAGTTGGGAGCTGCAATTAATGTTATGACAAATGAAACAAAGGAAAAATTATCACTCAGAGGACTTAGACCCACTCCTATAGTTCTCCAAATGGCAAACGGTTCTTTGGTCAAACCTAAAGGTATGATAAAAGATGTAACTCTTTCTATTTATTCATTGGAATACCCAATTGACTTCATGATTTTACAACAAAAAATTAAGTTGGGGGGATATCCCCTAATCTTAGCGCGACCTTGGTTAGCTGCTGCAAATGCATTCATCAATTGCAGGTCAAGTAATATGGTGATTTCCAATGGAGAACAAACTAAGCAATTAACACTATATCCTCCTGCACAACCTTTGTTGGAAACAGATGATCCAGTCTGGATTGATAGTGACTCCAAGGAATCATTGCCAATCCTCGCTATTGGCCAAACATTTGATACAGGGGAGTGTTTTGAAAAATATATGCTTATTAATTTTCTCCAAAATAGGTATGGTTCTTGTAGACACTTAAAATTGTCATGTCTAATTAAATAAATACTTTATTTATTTAACTACTTTAGCCTAATTCTTCTATTAATTGAATAAATCTTTATTTATTTAATTAATTCATTTATCCTCTTCTAGCCTTATTTCTCATTTAAATAAATACATTTATTTATTTAAATTACCATTTTCCTAAATTAAATAAATATCTTATTTATTTAATTGATCCCACTTCCTCTATTAATTAAATAAATTTTTATTTATTTAATTAATTCATTAACCTTTTCTACCCATGACACATGTCATTCATCTCTTAATTCATACATTACCTACCCTCTCATTATTTTATTATTTCCTCTACCTACCCTCTAATCATAGTTGACCATTTATCTTTTACATCTCTCAATCTTATCCCTCCATTTCTTATGGTGTCTTCTATAGAAGGAGATGCTTCCTTCATTATCAAACCCCCGATGATTACTCGACTATACTACGCTTTTGAACTTTCATATGCGATCCTACTTGCAACCATATTTTCGTTCTTTGTTGAGCTCTTGTGCACATAAAATTTGAGAGCAAATATATCAAGCAAGATCAATGGAGATAGGAAGAATGGAGATCCAAACCCTATTGGACATGTGATGGTATAATCTTTGTGATTTCATTTGATTTGCATTGTCTTAGGTAATCTTCATATGTTACGGTGGATCTTTCTTGATTGTTAGGCTAGGGTTTTGTGGTTGAATTCATTTAGTCTTTCAACATTGTTGTTATCCATTTTCACCATAAACATTTTGGCACGCCCCGTGGGACATGGATTTTTGTTAGATCTGTGTTTTTTTTAGGTTTTCCTAACCATATATTGTTGTTTTGTAAAACAATTTGGAGAATAACCTTGTGCAGCTAGGATTTTGGACACAAAATCAAGATCTTGGAGAGATTCGATCATATCCTACAAAAGGCTCATAATTTTTGTACCAAATTTTGTTTGCAGTTTGAAGACAATATTAGGCACTTTTAGTCCAAAATTCAGAATTGTTGGAGCATATTTGCATTTTTCATGATTTTTTTATGATTTTTCATAAAAAATTAATTTTGAGAGCAAATTAGCGAATTTTTCAGATTTTCTTATATTTTTGGAAATCTCTCTGATTTATACACATGATCTGTTCTTTGTGATTTTAATTTTGATGCAAAATATTTCCCTAACAATCAGATCTTTAAAAATTAGGGTTTTTCCTTATTTTGATCAGATCTCACAAATGGCTTCGAATTTTGGCATCAAAGTCTTTTTGCAGGTCAGGATAAATATCATAAGGGTTCAGTAAAAGTTTCAGATTTTTTGGATCATAGTTTCATTTTATATGAAATTTTTATGATTTTTCATTAAAAATTAATTTTGAGAGCAAATTAGCGAATTTTTCAGATTTTATTACATTTTTGGAAATCTCTCAGAATTATGCATAGGATATGTTCTTTGTGATTTTAAATTTGATGCAAAATAATTCCTCAAAAATCGGATCTTTGAAAATTAGGGTTTTGCATTATTTTTCTCATATCTCACAAACTACTCGGATTTGTTGCAGGAATTTTTTTATGCAGGTTTGGAAGATCATCAAGACTGTCCAGTAAACATTTCAGATTTGTTGGATCCATTTTGCATTTTATATGAATTTTTTATGATTTGTCTAAAAAATTAATTTTTGGAGCAAATTAGCAAATGTTTTGGATTTTCTTACATTTCTGGAAATCTCTTGAAATTTTATAGGTGGTCTTTTTTTATGATGAATCAGATCTTTGAATTGGTCAACAAAACGCATTGTTGAAGGCCCCTATTTCACAAAGTCTTTTGGATCTAAAATTTACCTAACTTGTGTGCTTGCAGGGAGGGGTGATCATTTGAAACAATCCAAACTACTAATAAATATTTGTTGCAGGACCTTGATGAGGATTTTATTTTGATCTTTATTGTGCCTTGTTTTCATATATTATCAAACACTTTAATTGGTGCACTAAAATTGAACTAGTGTCTTTTGTGTTTTGAGCAATAGACTCTTTTTGTTTAATCTTTAGAGGGTCTGTCTTCCCATGTGGTCATTAGGACTACTAGTGAGGAGAGAATGACCCAAGTGGTAGCGAGGAAAACCCACCTCTTCTGAACCACTATAAACAACTGTATCCATGGTGAAAACTATGGATAACGTGTGCTGATTAGTTCATACCGACACTATGTCTCCCCATAAACCCGTTTGATCAAATTTATATGATCAGTTGTAGGGCATAACCCCTACTGGCTGGGAGCCTTATTTTTTTATAGAGCTGAAAGTGTCGCATGTATGGCCACACGATTGGATGGCCTTACTAGCACCTTTTTGTTTTAGAAGCCAAAATCCTTCTAGTTGTTGGGGCAGGAGGTCGGACCTTTGGTAGCGGCCCACACACATACGGTTCTTAATAGAGATACAAAGTTCGCCATGGGGAGTTTTCATGGGGATTGATTCTTGGCTGCCCCAAGAAGTGAGTGTCGAGGGTGGATCTAGTGGGGTCAAGCATCTAAGTATCCGCTCTGAATAGCGTAGCCTCGGGGGAAACTCCATGTGGGATCAACAACTATTGTCTTGGCCAGCCATAAGAATTGTGCTTGACTTATTTTGAACTATCAAACATTCAAGACCAAACAACAAAACATTGTATCTTTTGTGTCTTCAAGTGTATGCAAAACAATTTTACATCAAACAACGCACTTTTCTTTGAGTCATTTTGAGTCTAAACACTTGCAAACATTGAGTCCTCATCAACATTGTGTCCTCTTGTCACAGAAATACAGTCAAAATTTCAAATTTGGTCACAACAAAACAACTTCACAGATTGGAAAAATTGCACAAAGTTTGCAAAAATACGTCTGTGTCTGACAAAATAGCGTCTGTGTAATCTAAACACATTTGTGAAGCGCAAAAATGTCTTTGTGTCTTTTGAGCAACATTGCAGCATCTTAGAAACACATCTGTGTCTGACAGAATAGTGTCTGTGTCATTTAAGCATGTCTGTGTCTAACAGAATAGCGTCTGTGTCATTTAAGCGCATATGTGTCTGATAGAATAGCGTCTGTGTCCTTTAAGCGCGTCTGTGAAGTATACAGGCACGTCTGTGTTCATGATTGAAAACTTTCATAATTCAGCAAACAAGAACAGTCAGTTTCAGACTTATTGAGCTTCCTAGGTTATCTCTTTGGGGTTTTCATCTAGCATTCAACCTGTCTTTGGGTCTCACAAAGTCCATCATTGCTTTACATCTTGCATTAGATTCACATTTGTCTAAACTTGAGTCAAAAGGTCACTTGCTTGTCCTCATCATACTTGGTCAACACACTACATATAACAACATTTTGCTAAGTGGTCCCTCATCAATGTCTATCACCTTTGGGTCTCATTTGGTCTTACTTAGAGTCAAGGTCAACTTACCTCATCAAGAGAAACTATCCTTTCTTTGGAAGCCACACCTACTCTACTACATACATACTTGGTCTTACACTTTGGACATTGCAAGTACACCTCAGATTCATTTACATTCCATCCAACTCTCGGTCTTCCATACTCTTTCCGTTTTCCTCTAGTTTCACACATCTTGGTCAATACCTAGTTCATGGTTGAAACTCATTCCCAAAAATCTAGGAGAGAAGCTAAAGAGGCTCAAGAGTCTGCAAACATGAGTTCCTATGAGTATGACAATGATATCTTTTTTCAATTTTGATCATACTACATTACCTGACATGGATGCTTATAGAAACATTCCAAATATTGAGAACATGGACAACACAAACAACAATGACAATATGGACAACTTTTCCGTACATTCAACAGAAGTGGAAGACACCATTATGGATCCCCGTTTCAATCAATTGGTTGAAGAAATAATGAGGAGAGATAGATAATATTTCTTACAAGTAATGGCACATAGTGGAGCTAAGAGCCCTCATGATTTTGACATGTCTCAAATAATGGAAAATTGACCTTTGCAACAACCTCACCTCAACATGGATCATAGGAGGCCTAATAGTGGAGGCAATAGAGGACCACATCTTGTACCTGAATCACCATCATCATTGTTTCAAAAACCAAAGGTCCCATACACACATGGTCAAGCATATGATACTCACCTTCACAGACCATTAGGGAAGTCTTATACAGAAAAATATACTCAATCACATGTCAATGCTAAGGATCAACCACCAAGGCAATTGGATATTCAAAGGCATGTTCAAAATTTGGACACAAGGAAACCCCGTGTCAAATTTGGGGGCAACACACTAGAAAAAACTCATGACATGCCTGTAGAGTATGGTATACATGGACAAAGTAGATCTTTTGTTCCTCATCATGACTCTATACCAAGTGGCCCATATACGCAGCATCATTATAGACCTCCTCCATATGAACATGTGTATGATCAATATCATCCATATATGCAACATGCTCCTCCTCCACCCGGTGGTTCAGGTATGGGGTATGGTCTAAGAAGTCAGTCTCCACCGAAGAACAATTTGGAGCAACAAATCAGGGACTTACAAAAGAAAATGGAGGACATAAATACACCGAAGCCAACATACACAATGAGAGACATTTGTCCTTATCCATTTGACAAGAGCATTCCAATGCTCCTTTTCCTACACACTTTGTGACACCTAAGTTTGATAAGTATAGAGGAAAAGGGGATCCTAAGGCACATATAAGACAATTTTTTACAACTTGCATTGAGGTAGCAGCAAAAGAGACATATTTGATGAGATTATTCCCACAAAGCTTAGGTGATCAAGCTATGGAATGGTTCTCCCAACTTCCACCGGGTATTAAGTCATGGGGTGACTTAGCATAGGCATTTATCCAACATTTCTCATACAACATAGAGACAGACATATCAGTCACTACTTTGTGCAACACCAAGCAAAAAGATGGAGAATCTTTTTCATCATTTTTACAAAGATGGAGGAATCTAGCCAGCAGATGCTCTTGTGAAATTCCACAAAAACAAATGGTAGAAATGTTCACCCAAAATGTTAACAAGGACACTGGTTATGACCTAAGAAAAGCTTGTTTGTCCACCTTCAAGGATGTCATTGAAAAAGGCTTAGCAACAGAGAAGGTCCTAATTGAACAAGGAGTCATTAAGATATTCAAGGAAAACAACAATGACTTTAAAGGAAAAGATAAGCCAAGATTATGGAACAAAAACAAGAACACAATCAATGATGGTGTTGTTGATACCAATACAGTGCGACCCAAAATCATTTTTTCAGGATCAAGCTCTACAAACAATCAAGTGAATACTCAAACAACTTCCAAATCACGAAGGAAGTACACCCCATTGGGAGAACCACTTGAGTCAGTTTTCAAAAAGCTAGTGGCAAACAAGATAATCACAATTCCAGATTTGCCTCCATATGAGCCAAAGGTCAAACCAAATTGGTGGAATGATGATGAATATTGTGAATTTCATAAGAGCAAGTGACATAAAATAGGAAATTGCCATCGACTGAAGAACATCATACAAGATCTCATTGATAGAGGTGACATTGAGATTGAAGGACACTCATCCAATCAAGAACATGAAATATTTAAAGAACCATTTCCAAAACATGACAAGGGAAAAGCTAAAGCCACAGATGAGCAGACCAACTATACCAGAGCATCTTATAACTATGATTCAACTATCAATCACATTTTGATGGACAATTATGTCTCTACCATTATCATCAAGGACAAAACACCTGAGAATTCTACCCAAAGACCCAAGATTGTCCTAAAAGGTGTTGGATCTTGTTTTGAACCTACCTTTGAATGTAATATCACCACTTGTTGAGGTAAATTCACCTTGCAAGGTGCTCCAGCTAAAAACACCACTTCCTCATCAACCAAACCTGAGTATGACCTTGTAGAACAGTTAGGGAAGACACTCGCTCTTATCTCCATCCTCGAGCTCTTACGCATATCTCCTACATATAAAGCTATTCTTGAAAAAATCTTGAGAGACACTTCTGTTCCTACTAATCTGAACGTGGACCAGTTTCAAGCCATGGTGGGATACCTTTCTATTCCACACTCCCTTACTTTTACAGAAGCTAATGACGCCTCCGTGAGCCAACCATATAATGCACCTTTACACATCAAAGCCTTCATACACAAACATCGAATAAAATGACTCCTGATAGATGGAGGAGCAGGTCTAAACATTTGTACATTGAGCACTATTAAACAATTGGGATATTCCGATAAAGCTATGAATTCTACAAACAAAATCACCATCAAGGCATATGATGACAAAGAGCGTTCATCCAAAGGCACAGTCATCTTACCTCTCAGAGTTGGGCCACTTACAAAGGATGTGGTTTTTCAAGTCCTAGACCTAGAGCTCACATACAACATATTGTTGGGACGCCCATGGATTCATGAGATGAGCGCAGTCCCATCTACATATCATCGATGTATCAAGTTCCCACACAATGGAGTTGAAGTGACTGTCAAAGCTGACCCAAATCCATTCATATATTGCAACAATCTGTGACCTAGATCAAAAATAACAATGACAATCAATCGAGAAGTTGTTCCATCTTCAGCATATGTGGATCCACAATCCTTGAAAGCTTCTACATGAAAACAAGCAGAGATCAAAGAAAACTTCAAGTTTAAAGACATGGGATGTGGTGAGTACATCTTTCATGTTGATCAACTCCCACTATCTCCTAAGGTATTCATTCAATAGGAACAATCTACAAACAATTTTCAATGCCAAGGAATTGGGTACGAAGCACCTAGTGTTGTGGCTACTAAGTCCGAATGCAAATCCCCTCTAGTGGTACAAGCAACTCTTGATATCAATAGTCCTAAGAGTGGTTCCAACAAAGAATATAATGAGCGTATTGCCAACCCTCTTGAGAACTCATATAGCTTTACCATATCATCCGCTCATTCCATTTCCACTCCGCTCCTAGACTCAGATCAACAAGAATCAGAAAATCCCTGACTAATTGCGGATAAAAAATCAAGCCTTTAAAAGAAAAATCTAAAAGTAAAAAATAAAGAGAAGTCCTTTGGTCCAAATCAAAATCAAAAGCTATTGGACTCTGCAAAAATCAAAGTCAAGGATAAAAATCCTATGAAAGAAAAGGAACATGAGTTGATCTCCCCTAATATCAAAATAACTGGGGGCAAAAATTCTACAATTTCAAGTCAAAAAGCATACTTGTTGATCCTAAGTCTCCATCATGCTATCCTACTTTCACTTCTTTTCATAATCATAAGCCTTCATCACTCATCCACTTGTTCCACACATCCTTTCCCTTCTGGTGATACATCATGGACCTTTAATAGAGCTTCCTCTAAGGACTTCATTATCAGAGATGCCCAAACTTCTTTAGGTGACACACATATGGACCTATGTAGTCCACACACTAGTAATTCTATCTCAGTTCCTTTATCAAGTAAGAGATTCACTCAAGCTACACATCATTCAGTCAAGGAACAATGCAGCTACAATCACAAGGTAAAGCCTCGCACATTTGAGGTGGGTGACTTAGTTCTCAAAGAAAATCCTAAAAATCAGAAAGACGGAGAGAAGAAGGGCAAGTTCGAACCAAACTGGCTTGGTCCTTACATCATCACAGCAGCATATGGATCTGATGCATATCAACTCTCAACCATAGAGGGTGAACCTTTGGAGGATCCTATCAGCAACATGCACCTTCACATGTTTTACACATAGCTCTTCAGAGTATCCTAATTCAAAAATACAAAAATATCAAAAAATTCAAAAAGACAAAAAAAAATCATAAAAATAAAAAATCATTACTTGGTGAAAACCTGGCAAACAGGCGCCTTGTGACAACAAATAAAATTGAAAAATAGAAAAACATTTCATCCAAACGGTGAAAACCACTTCAGTGGCGCCCTGGGCAAGTACCATGGTGAAAACTGGGTCACCAACGCCATGCATAGAGACATTGCTCCTCCCTCCTTCAGGATTCCATTTCATCCTTCACTTTGCACACACTCACAGCCTATCCATTCATAATAAACTTACCCATTCCCATCATGGCTTGTTATTGATCTACCTAAGATTGGTTAAACATTCCTTTTCCCCCTTTCCATCCATAATAATCAGCTCCTATATGTGGCTAAGGCAAATCCTACGTCTAGTGATGGGTGTGGAACTAAGAACATCACATGTTTTGAGGAGTACAGTTTCTTCTAGTTTTCTTCAGTCTATTCACGCACAATCCGCAATAAAGTAACATTTGCATCACCAATCCGTAATAAAGTTCTATCTTCTCCATAATAAAGTATCAATTTCATGGATTCAGACAGTTTCAGATGAGACACAGCAACAACAATGGGCTTCAACAAATCAAATCTTTCAACAACAGACTCAGACAACATTATGGTTCAGTGCTATCTATCATTTTGTGAAAGTAAACATTGTGACCACAATCAAAATTCGACTTATACAAGTGACAAGAGACACTAAACTTGAGGACTACAGTGGATGTTGGTGTCGAGTCTTGGTTTTCTTTTGATTTCATCTTTTTTGGTGACATGTCTTTTAGCTTTTTCGGGATGTCTTTGACTAGAGATTCTATCTCCAGGATGTCTTTGACTAGAAAGGCGAGGATGGGGTATCGTCACCTATTTGTATTTGTTGTTTGTGGATTGTCTCTTAGTAATTATATGACTTGTCTAAGGATATGAGGACACTGTGAGTCTAGTGTGAACTGGGGCATTCCTTGTTTGTGACTATCTTATCTCCATGCAAACGGGTACAATGACTTTCTGGGTCAAACATATGCCTTGATTGTCATAACCTACTTGCCATAATAAAGCTCAATGATGATAACGCACAAGAAGCTCTTTCACTTTCATATCTTCTATCTTCCATCCCCATTTCTTGATTGACTTCCATCGTCCTTCTTGAGTCCGTGTAGCTTGCTATCACATGACTGAGTATAATGACACACCAAAAACATTTGCATTTCATGTAGTTGCGCCTGCATTACTACATATTAAGCATTTCATACATACATATAGGTATCACAATTGCATCACATTTTGAACACAACACATATTAGCACATTTTACATTTTCATCATGTAAATAATTATTTGCATTATCATATTCATTTGCATTTCATACATTCACATTTGCATTGGCATAACATATTAAAAACATAAAAGAACAAAAATATTGCATTTCATTATGTACATATTTGCATCCATATCATAACCATCACATAGAAACATACATCATGAAACATCTCATCACATAGGTACACATGCATATAGCTACCGCAAGGATGAATCATCTCATATATATATATATATATATATATATATATATATATATATATATATATATATATCAAAATCATAAGTGTCATGATACAATGATGTCAAAATACATATGGCTACACAGCCAACCCTTGTGTTGCCCTATCCAGATAGAGGAATTTGTTGATTACTCCTGCCAATAGTGCTGGTAGTGCTAATCATGTTCCTGTCATGGTATCCCAAGCCACATGTCCAGCCCTCATCTCTAGTCTTGGATCTTGAAACACTCATCTCAGTGCATCCTTGTCTCCGTCACGATCGTAAGGAACTAACTCTCCATCGATTGATATCCGCAGAATCCTGTATACATCCTCCAAGGTGACTATCATCTCACCCATCGGCAAATGGAAACTACAAGTCTCTGAGTGCCATCTCTTAGCAAGTGCAGCAAGCAATCCCATGTTTGCCCAAAACTCAGGCACATACAAAATATGTCGCAGGCCCATAGCCTGAACTGCTGCTCTCTCCTCAACTGTCAGCTCTGCTCGCAAACTCTGAGTCGACGGGAATCTCTCTCGTGACTCCAGCATAGGTAGGTACTCCTGCAGTCAAACAAATCAACTATGTCAGTCAAAGTGGCATTCACTATTCATCACAAAATGTTGCTTATTATCCTAAGTGCTTATGATACTCTATCCTAGTGACACTCATTGTTCATCACAAAGTGTTGCTTCTATTCTAGTGACACTCATTGTTCATCACAAAGTGTTGCTATTTTTTCCTAGTGGTACTCCCTGTTCATCACAAAGTACTACATGTTTTTGCACTCACTGTTCATCGCAAAGTGTTGTTCATATTAGCACTCGCTATTCATCACAGAGTACTACTTGCTTTTGCACTCCCTGTTCATCACAAAGTGTTGCTCTTTTTTTTAGTACTCCCTGTTCATCACAAAGTACTTTTTCTTGGTACTCCCTGTTCATCACAAAGTGCCTTGATCTATCTTATCCTAGGGCCTTTGCTTGAGTGTATCCTCTTAAGTAGTTTCCTAATTGGAAATGTATGTTCTATCACAGAATTGTCAGTCCTGGCCCTATCTGTTATCCTAGTCTTCCCTAGAGGACCTGCTTGAGTGTATCCTCTCAGCAGCTTATCCAATCGACAACGTATGTTCATCACAGAACTGTTGATTTGGCCTAGAAGACATAAACGCACTTTCATTACATAAACGTGCTTACATATTGCATAGACGTGCTTGACACAAACACAGACGTGCCTAAGCATTTTTTGACCTTGCTTGACATATCTAGAATGCATTAAATGTGCTACCTAACATGCATTTATGACAACATTTATTATGACAAAGTACAAGGAGGTTTTGTGGTACTTACCGGCTCTCCTGCCTCTGCTGGCCTCTGAAATCGGTGAACGCGATCGAACCTGTGAACCAATGCTATTGCTGCTAACTGCCACTACTCTATTCTCTCTGCACTCTGATCTCTTGGATGTGTGGATGACAATGAGGATGTTTTCCCCATGTGGTCTATCTTATAGACTACCCTAGCCCTTGCCCTATCCCTAGCCCTTGTTTCCCAAGTCAGTCTTCTTTATCCTGTGACTCTGTCACTCTATCCTATCCGGTCAATCCATTCTAGCCTTTCTTTCTTATCGAGAGATTGTCTGTGATCTTTTCAAACATTTTCATCGAATCTCTCGAGGGGGCATATCATTCCCATCTTGGGGCAACTTTGTATCAGTTTATCTTATCTTCTTTGAAACAACGCGACAAGTTGCATTGTCTCAAAGAGGGGGAAAATGTAGACACCTAAAATTGTCATGTCTAATTAAATAAATACTTTATTTATTTAATTACTTTAGCCTAATTCTTCTATTAATTGAATAAATATTTATTTATTTAATTAATTCATTTATCCTCTTCTAGCCTTATTTCTCATTTAAATAAATACATTTATTTATTTAAATTACCATTTTCCTAAATTAAATAAATATCTTATTTATTTAATTGATCCCACTTCCTCTATTAATTAAATAAATTTTTATTTATTTAATTAATTCATTAACCTTTTCTACCCATGACACATGTCATTCATCTCTTAATTCATACATTACCTACCCTCTTATTATTTTATTATTTCCTCTACCTAACCTCTAATCATAGCCGACCATTTATCGTTTACACCTCTCAATCTTATCCCTCCATTTCTTATGGTGTCTTCTATATAAGGAGATGCTTCCTTCATTATCAAACCCCCAATGATTACTAGACTACACTACGCTTTTGAACTTTCATATGCGATCCTACTTGCAACCACATTTCCATTCTTTGTTGAGCTCTTGTGCACATAAAATCTGAGAGCAAATATATCAAGCAAGATCAATGGAGATAGGAAGAATGGAGATCCAAACCCTATTGGACATGTGATGGTATAATATTTGTGATTTCATTTTATTTGCATTGTCTTAGGTAATCTTCATATGTTATGGTGGATCTTTCTTGATTGTTAGGCTAGGGTTTTGTGGTTGAATTCATTTAGTATTTCAACATTGTTGTTATCCATTTTCACCATAAACAATTCTAATGAAATTTTGAAAAGGATGGTTCTTTCATTTGGGATGAGTAACAATTGCCCTTTTTGTAATTTTCCAATGGTAGGTAGTTCACCATCTGTTCAAAAATTTATTATGTTGCAGCAATTACTACCTCATGAATGCTTGTATAGTTCATTCTTTTCCTTTGAAAATTCTATTGATGCATCACAAGTCCTAGCTCTTAATTCACCTCCACAATCTAAGGCTATGGAAATTTTACCAAGTCATACACTTAATCTTAATCCACATTTAAGCACTGAACAAATTCAAGATCTAATTTCTATGCTTAAAATTCATAAAGATGCATTTGCTTGGGAATATCAAGGCATGTGTGGCATTCACCCTAATACTTGCACACACCATATCTATATTGATGAAGGTAGTCTTCTAGTTAGGCAACCACAGAGAATACTTAACCATGTCTTGCATGAAATAGTTAAAGAGGAGTTAATGGGTCCATCCTCTTGTTGCAATTCCAAAGAAAAATGGTAAGTGGATAATTTTTGTTGATTATAGAGAACTTAATAAAGCTACTAAAAAGGATCATTTTCTATTTCCATTTATTGATCAAGTGTAGGATACTCTTGCAGGTAAAAAGTTTTTTTCCTTTCCGGATGATTTTAGTGGCTACAACCAGATTCGCTAGCACCAGAAAATTAGGACAAGACCACTTCCACTTTTCCTTGGGGTACTTTTGCCTATAATGTGTTGCCTTTTAGAATATGTAATTCCCCTGCCACTTTCCAAAGGGCAGTTCTGAGTATTTTTTCTGATCTTGTACATGATTGTGTGGAAGTGTATATTGATGACTTTACTATGTATGGGGATACCTATGAGGAAGCTAAAGCAAACCTAGAAAAAGTGCTTAAAATGTGTATTGAAACTAATTTGTCCTTAAGCAATGAAAAGTGTCACATTCTCATAATAGAAAGCATTGTACTTGGTCATTATATTTCCTATAAGGGTATTGTGGTAGATCCCAAAAATATACAAATCATTAAAGACCTACCTACACCTGCCAATCAAAAAGATGTTCGAAGATTTTTAGGTCATGTCGGGTATTACGGAAGGTTAATCCAAAACTATAGTAAAGTCGCCTCACCTCTCTTTTATTTGCTAGCAAAAGATGTTGTTTTCTCTTAGACACCAAAATGTCACAAAGCCTTTGAAACCCTTAAGGATAAACTTGTTACCACGCCTGTACTCAGAGGTCCAAATTGGGAGTTACCTTTCCATATGCATATTGATACCTCTAATTCTTCCATGGGAGTTGTGCTTGGACAAAAAGAAGATAATCTCTTCTATTCCATCTATTACATCGGCAAGAACTTCACAGGTGCTGAGATAAATTATATGGTAACTGAAAAAGAGTTTCTAGTTGTTGTTTATACAGTAAATAAATTTCATCATTATATTACTGGGTATAAGGTGTTTGTTCGTACTAATCATTCTACCATTCAATTTCTAATGAATAAACTTGTTGTAACTGGTAGAGTAACCAAGTGGTTACTTTTGCTTTAAAAATTTGACATTCCTATACTTGATAAGCCCGGACATGAGAATGTGGTTGCAAATTTCATGTCCAAGTTACAACAACAAGATGAGTTGATCCCTATTGATGACACTTTCCCAGATGAGCATATTTTTGCCATTTCAGCAAAAAGCCCATGGTTTTCTAACATCACAAATTACCTGGTCACATGTCAGTTTCCTCCACATTTCTCTCCACAAGAACGTAGGAAGATGGTTGGAGTCAGTCGTCAATACACATGGATCAATGGAATGCTCTTCCGCACATGGATAGATAATGTTATGTGTCGATGTGTGCCTGAAGATGATGTCTTCGACATAGTTCATGCTTGCCATATTGAACCTTGTGGAGGACATTTTGTTGCCCAGCGAACTGCTAAAAAGATTCTTACTATTGGTTACTATTGTCCTACAATTCACAAAGATTGTAAGTTCTATGTTCATCATTGTGATAAGTATCAATGAATGGGTTGTTCAACACACTCTAATGAGATTCCTTTGCATCCACAACTGTCTATTTAGCCCTTTAAAAAATGGGGGCTTGACTTTGTTGGGTCTATTAATCCACCATCACAAAACAAGGAGTATATTCTTGTTTGTATAGATTATGTCACTAAGTGGGTTGAGGTTGTTGCTTTGCAACATGTCAGGGACACCAAAGTTGATGATTTTCTATATTCTGATATTTTTACCAGATTTGGTGCTCCATGGGAGATTTTCACAAACCAAGGACCTCAGTTCACGTCTGACCTCATTTCTGCCTCAGTTTGAGAGTACGAGATTCGACATCGCAAGTCTTCACCTTATCACCCCCAATCTAACGGGAAGGTTGAAGTCACCAATAGGGAACTTGAAAACATCCTTACCAAGACCGTTTCTCTTCACAAACACGATTGAGCCATGCGGCTCCCTGAAGTTGTATGGGATTATCATACAACTTGGAAGACTACTACAGGTCTAACCCCTTATGAGCTTGTCTATGGAAAGAAGGTTGTCCTCCCAATTAAATTCGAGGTGAAGATGCTCTGCACTGCACTTTAGTTAGGCATGAATATTTCTGATACACAAAAAGAGTGTATCTCTCAATTTCATTCTTTGGATGAGTTGTGTCAGGAGGCTCTTTTTCATGTTGAAACAATTCAAAAACAATGTGCTCTCTGGCATGATCGTCACATCAAGCAGCGGTCTTTTCAACCTGGCGATTGGGTGCTTCTCTATGATTCTCATTTCCAATACTTCAAAGGAAAGTTTCACACATGATGGTTGGGACCTTACGAGATTGAGAAGGTCTATGATAATGGAGTTGTTCATCTTTGTACGGTGGACTCTGAAAGAAGAACACTCCTCATCAATGGTCACCATTTGAAATTGTACAAAAAGCCTCTTTCCAAAGAAGCTTTCTTTCTTGATGTGGCAAGGGAACTCACAGTATTTCCCTTTGGCCTCCTTTAACATTGTTGAAAATAAATAAATAAATAAATAAAATTTAAAAATAAAATAAAATAATTTAAAAAATAATAATAAATTGCAATAAAAGATCCAATGATGAAAACCTTCCGACGTCATTGGCCGGTTACCATTTGAAAATCAGGCTTCTGACAGATGGTAGCCGTATAATAACCTTGGATGTGAAAACTAGATTCTTGACATTTCCAAGCGTCATTGGGTTGAAAATCGAGTACTCAACGGTCTACTATCATTATTCAAAACAAAATAAATAAATAAATATAAAAAAAATTCAAATTCAAATTTAAAAAAAAACTTCCATCTAAATGCTTCACTATCTTGTCGTTCTTGCAACATGACCATGCTTCACCTTCTTCTCCCACCTTTCTGCACCTCATGGGTTGATGGGGATTTGTCATTCTCTCCCACGAGTCCTACCCTCTTTTCGGTTAGGTTGTTCACGAGACCATTTCCCGTTGGTCGTTTTCTTTTCTCAACTCTACCTTTCCATGTTCTAACATCATCTGCTCCTCTCTGTCCACCATTTCTTCTTTGCTCATCCACGTCATCTCTCTTACTTTTGCACTCCTCATCCCAACTTCTGCCATGTTCGTTGTTGGCTTTGCTGACTCACTTGCTCTACATCAGTTTGCCATGGTTTCTTTGTCTTGTCACCAATAATTTTGCTTCGCCAGTCCTTTCCATTGTTCCACTCAACAGGATTGTCTTGTCATGATGACGATCGCCGCTGATCACTTCTACTACTGTCTTGATACTTCCTGCTCACATGGCCTATTTCCATTGGCTCTTGATCTCCTCGGATGCCTTCCAAAACTTCTATTTGTCGTTGGCACCTCTGAATGGTAAATTAGTTGAAGGCTTGTATTTATTTCATATCATGTTAGCTATTTAATTTATTCTGTAGTAATGATGGTTCCAACAAGGATGTCATAAATCTATCAGTTGGGGGGGTATGCATCACATCCACTTCACTTCTTATGAATGGATTCTTGCTTTCCATTTTTACCCTTTTCTTTCTACAGCTTGCAAAACAAAATCAATTTTCTGCCACCGAATACCACCCTTAGCTTTACCTCCTTTTTTGTCTGTTGTGTCTATCATGGGGGGTCCTCACGTTTGTTAGGAACCCACCAGTATAAAGACTGCAAAGGCCAAAAAGAAGGCATATAGGTTTTTCAAAGATGTTGGTTGGACTGTGTATTTCAAATGCCTCTGTGGGTTCAACAATGATGTCACTTTTGAGTTTGTCATGGGCTTCAATATGGAAGAAAACATAGTCACACTTCGTGGCTTGACATTTCCTATAAATGAGAAAATTTTGGCCGATATCACAGGTCTTCCTGCTATTAGTGAGGCATATTTTCCAGATTCTTCTATAGATTGCAGAGGCCCTCTATAATTGTATTCCCAACATTTCTTGGAACTAAGTGAAACGGTGCAAACTACTCCTATGCAAGGTATTTTGAGGGCTTCATTAAATGAGCACTGACCTGATGTAGCTAAATTGCTTATACAATATGTGACAGGAGAGGGAAGGTATGTATACATCTTTGCCCATCATTTCAGAATTTTATGCCATCTTTGACATAATGAACTAGTTAATTTTCCCTTCCATTTCCTTCAGTCAATAAAATGAATGAGTGTTGAGGTTCAAAAAGGAAATAGGAATTCTTTAATACATCATTGGGTTAATCAAACTCCTCTACATAAAAGGCCTTGAACATAGTGTTTCCCCCACAAATTGGTTTGTATTCTCAAGAGAAAATAACTCTTCAGCTTCAAAAGATGAGTCAGAGGCTCATAGCACTGGACAACAATAATTCTAGCCCTCAATTTTTGTTGACCCAAATACATGTGAAAAATCACACCAATGTAAGAAGGCAGCCAAGAAAATGGGGAATTCACCCAAACCAGAGTCTGAGAATACTAAGGATTATGAATTGAGATGTAGGGTTGGGGAATTAAAAGAAAAAGGGTTTATGGGCACTAATACACCACCAATGGTGAGTCCTTGCAAAGCTTGGTCCAAATGAAAACATGCCAAAGCAATTTCCCCGTTGCAAAATTTGGTCAATATTGCATGCAGTGTTGGCAATTTGGAGGAATTGATTATGTGTTGCATTGATGTCAACACTAGCTGTTTTGTTGTCTACCAGGTTCTAGTAGAGTGGTTGGACTTTGATGATGACCAGGAGATTTGTCTCCGGTATATTCCGATTGGTGGAATTGGTTTGGTTCGGTCATTTATGTGATTCGGATGCTTGTCACATTCAATTGGTTTGGGATTTGGTGATTCAGAAGCTATCATTTGTTCTAGTAAGCCTTTTGGTTACCGGTAGATCTTCGTTGAAGATCTTTTGATGAATTCAATAAGTGGTGTTGGTGTGGCCTCTAGAAGGTTATTAGGATGCTAATGGTTGTTGTGTATGTTTTCCAGTTGATCGGTGTTATTTCATTTGGCTTATGGCGACCCATTTTGCGTTTGGTCTTATTCTGCTAGGCTATGGATTGGTTTATGTAACGTGTTGGTGGATACTCCCGATGCGTTACCAATTATATTTATTATTTGGTTAATGTTGTTTCGGTCTTAGGCTGGCTTGGTTTATCATTGGTTTGCAGGTTTATGTAATGGATTTATTGTATCATCTTTTAGGTGGCCGACCTAATTGTTTAGGTCCTGGGTTGGTATAATTTTATGTAAGATCTCTTTGTAGATCGTAGGTAAAGGTTATGGAATTATCTGTGTGTGAATAAAGTTGTAATCATATGCAAAAGGTTTGGTCGATCATAGGTGATCGAATTAGATTTGTGTAAGAGGTTTAAGACCTCTGGCATTGAGCTTAACTAGAACTGTACTCGGGCATAGGAGATGCTACACTTGCAGTTCATTTTTTATTCTACATTGTAGTCTGATGTTTTCTATAGTCAGTGAGACTCCTTTTGTGATAAGCAGTGTGCTCTAAGTTGTTGGCCTTCCTACATATGCAGACCTATTATTGTAATATTTATTCATTTGATCAATGGATAGATATTGTGGGTCTCCAATCCCACTATGGTTTTTCCTCATTGAGGTTTTCCACATATAAATCTATGGTGTTATGGTGTTCATATTTATGGTTGCATTGTTACTTATTTTTATATGCCTTTATGTTTATCAGTTGTTGAGTTGTTGTGTTAGGTTTAAATTCAATCATATTCCAAAAAAACACTGATTCACCCCCCCCCCCCCCCCCTCTCAGTGTTCTTGGATCCCAACAATTGGTATCAGAGCCTAGTGCCTCGGAGTAAGTCTAACAACTTGAGGAAGATCTTGTATCCAGAATCTATGGAGATAAGTTTGAGGAAGGAACTTCAAGTAGCTCTTGAGGACTATGATGCTGAACGGTTGAGGAACATGAAGTTGCAAGATGATTTGAGATCATTTTACTCTGCAAGAGAGGTTGTCATCCACACAAGCTAAAAGGAAGGAACTCTGTGAACAACTACAAAATCAAGATGATGGAGAAAAGAATGCTTTAAAGGAACTATGTCAAAAGCTGAGTTAGGAGAATAATTTCATGAAGAATGAGATGCAAGCCATAACCATGAGGATGTCCAAGGAGATTGAAGACTGGAAGAAGAATGAAGAAAATCTTGCCATATCTCTGAAAGATAGATCTGAGGAATGCATTAGGTTGGTGCATGAGAACAATGTGTTGAGAACTGAATTGGTGTAATCACAGAAAAATGAGAAAGAGTTGGAGAGAATGATGATAATCCTAAGAGGAGATCTGCATACTGCAAATGAATACAAAGAAAATTTCAGGGTCAGTTCTGCAAAGCTTGATGAATTATTGAAGAATCAAAGAGACTCTAGAGACACTAGAGGTCTTGGATTTGAGAATGGAGAAAGCTCTGATACTACAAATCAGGAGAATCCACCAAACAATCAGAATCAGATAGCACTGGTAAGGCAACCCAATGTGCATAAATTTAAGGTTAGATTATTTGTTTTCAATAAGTTTGGTCATAGAGAAATTCAATGCAGAAATAGAGCAAATCTGAATAATAATTTAGTTCTCGATTAGTGTTCAAATTGTAAAAAGTATGGTCATAGGACAACAGATTGTAGAATGAATGTGAGATGTCATGCATGTGGAAAGTTTGGACATATGGCTAATTAAAGTAGGTCGAGGAATGATCAGAGTTACAACAAGGCAATTCAGAAGAACAATATCACTGGTTATGCATGCAACAAAATAGGACATGTTGCTAAATTTTGCAGAAGCAAGAATCTACCGATAGGGAATGAAAAATATAATGAGAAGGGAAAATAGAAGGTTGATGATATTTGGAAGGAGCATGAGAATAAATGGGTTATGAAGTCTGAGGATCAACTGACAGAATTAATTTCCCCAGATGGTCATCCGGCTAAAGCATATACCCTATTTACTCAACCGACAGAGCAGAATGTTCCTACACCGACAAGAAACTCATCTAGTATCTAAGGCATTCACCTTAGGGCGAGCCAAATTGATGAAAGATATTGCATTGCCCCTGGTAAGTGGTCTGAAAGATTGTTTCGGATTTTGGTGAAGTCGGTTTGAAGATTAACTGGTGAAGATTTGTTGGATCATGGATCTTGGATCTGGTTTGGTTTACTGGTAAGTCACTTTATGAGTTATGGTCTGGTCATACACCTACAGTTAAGTATTTCAAAATCTTTGGTAGTAAATGCTATATCAAAAGATATGATTCCATTGGAAAGTTTGATCTTAGATGTGATGAAGGAATCTTTCTTGGTTATTCTAATCAAAGAAAAGCATATAGATGTTATAACAAAAGATTACAGAAAATTGTGGAGAGTGCTAATGTCAAGATGGATGAGTAGAACAGAGGTCAAATCAAAACTTATGAGAGAGAACCAGAAGTGGAAATGGTTATAGTTGAACTAGTAGCACCTGTACCTCAACATAATGTTGAACCAGCTACCTCGTTAGTATCAGAAAATTCAACTGTAACTGAAGATCGGAGCAGGGAATCAGAAAGTCAGAATACTCCTTGGTATGTAAGGTTGAATCATTCAGAAGATTAGATCATTGGAGACAAGAGAAAAAGAGTAATGACAAGAAGAAGGTTGGCAGCTAAAGAGGTATGTTTAATTTTTCAAATTGAACTGGCATCAGTAGATGAAGCATGTAAAGATGAATGTTGGACAAAAGCTATGGAAGAGGAATTGGATCAGATAGAAAAGAACAACACATGGACTTGGATGTTATTGGAACTAGGATAGATTGGTATGTAAAGGATATTCTCAGAAGGAAGGAATTGATTATGTTGAATCCTTGCTCTGGTAGCTAGGATCTTCAGATATTTTCAAGGATTTTGGTTTTTGATGTGCATATTCAGATACGGATTGGGCTGGAGATGTTGATGACTGAAAGAGCACATCCTGTGAAGCTTTCTTTCTTGGAAAGAAACTTGTTTCATGGATCATAAAGAAACATTCATGTACTTCTTTATCTACTACTGAAGTTGAGTATGTTGTTGCTGCTACCAACTGTACACAAGTTCTATGGATGAAGCAAATGTTGAAGGATATAAGGGTATATTGCAATGAACCGGTAGTTATTCACTATGATAACTCTGTTGTTATTGACATATCAAAGAATCTGGTATTTCATTCTAAGACAAAGCATATATCAATCAAGTATAACTTTTTGAAGGAGAAGGTAGAAGCAAATGAAGTCAAATTGGTTTAAGGAATCATCTAAGTATTTTAGAGATAGATTGGGGGTCTCTACCCCTCTGGTGAAGACTTGAGTGATGTGGATTGGCATCAGTCTGGTATGCATTTACCGGAATTATTATTCATTCTAGATTGATGAGATGGTGCTACTACTCAGGGAGAGTAGCCAGCTATGTGGTTCAGAGGGTTTATGATTTTTCTTTGATGTTTATGTCAGATTTTTGGCATTGATGTCAAAGGGGGAGATGTATTCATGTGAAAAACAAATCTTAACAGAGATATCAGTCTAAGGGGGAGATTGTTGGCACAAGGAGGAGGAACAAAATTTCAAATTGGTTGTATCCCATTGGGGGAGTTTGGTTCAGGTCTATGGATGGTTAATTGGTACAGAGATAATTGTTTCAGAACTTCATTGTTATATCATCTTGGGGAGATTATTGGATGTCTTCCATTGGGGGAGACTTGTTTGGCACTTGGATGTTTTTCACATCTAGTGTTTGCCATCAATGCCAAAGGGGGAGATTGTTGGAAATTTGGAGGAATTGATTATGTGTTGCATTGGTGTTTGTCATTGATGTCAACACTAGTTGTTTTGTTGTCTACTGGGTTCTGGTAGAGTGGTTGGACTTTGATGATGATCATGAGAATTGTCTCTAGTATATTTTGATTGGTGGAATTGGTTTGGTTTGGTCATTCATGTGGTTCAGATGCTTGTCATATTCAGTTGGTTTGGGATTTGGTGATCTGGAAGCTATCATTTGTTCTAGTAAGCCTTTTGGTTACCGGTAAGGGTTTTACTGGTAGAGCTTCATTGAAGATATTTTGATGAATTTGATAAGTGGTGTTGGTGCAGCTTTTAGAAGGTTATCAGGATGTTGATGGTTATCATGTTCCTATTCCAATTGATTAGTGGTATTTCATTTGGTTTATGGCGACCTATTTTAGGTCCAGTCTTATTCTGCTAGGTTATGGACCAGTTTATGTAATGTGTTGGCAGATTCTCTTGATGCGTTACATGTTGGATTTATTGTTTGGTTAATGTTGTTTTGGTCTTAGGACGACTTGGTTTATAATTGGTTTGTGGATTTATGTAATGGATTTATTATTTCATCTTTTCGGTGGCCGACCTAATTGTTTAGGTCTCGGGTTGGTATAAATATGATGTAAGATCTCTTTGTAGATCGTAGGTAAAGGTTATGGAATTATCTGTGTGTGAATAAAGTTGTAATCATATGCAAAAGGGTTGGTTGATCATAGGTGATCAAGTCAGATTTGTGTAAGAGGTTTAAGACCTCTAGCATTGAGCTTAACCGGAACTATACTCAAGCATAGGAGATGCTACACTTGCAATTCAATCTTTATTCTGGATTATAGTGTGATGTTTTATGTAGTCAGTGTGACTCCTTTTGTGATGAGCAATGCGCTCTAGGCAGTTGGCCTTCCTGCATGTGCAGGCCCCTTATTGTAATATTTATTCATCTAATCAGTGGATAGATATTGTGGGTCTCCAATCCCACCGTGGTTTTTCCTAATTGAGGTTTTCCAAGTATAAATATGTGGTGTTATGGTGTTGATATTTATGGTTGCATTATTACTTATTGTTATTTGCCTTTATGTTTACTAGTTGCTGAGTTGTTGTGTTAATAAGGTTAAATTTTTTATCATTCTGGGAGAACATTGATTCACTCCCCCCTCTCAATGTTCTTGGATCCCAACATGTAGCATGCTTAAAGATTTAGAGGATGTTGAAGTCTTGGTTACCTAATGTGTCAGGCCTGATAAACAAAGTAGGGTTCATAGAATACAAACCCTAAGGTAGGAGAGAGAGAGAGAGAGAGAGAGAGAGAGAGAGCAAACTTTGCAAGCTGAGACAAAGGATCCCAAGAATGATGACCATGAAGAATTACATGTGGGGTTTGATTTAGAGGACACTTATCCCATTCAAACACCAAAAGGAAACCAAATTAAGCAACCTGACACTATACAAGATCAACCCTTACAGCAAAATAAACAAGTCACCACTCATTACCAAACCCCTAGTGCCATTCATGAAGTCTTTCCTAGTCATCCTCAAGAGAAGGTACATGAAGAAACTAAAGAAATTCAAAGGGAAAATGCACAACACTCTAAGGAATTGCATGATGGTTGATATGCTGAAGAGGAATATTCCACTCAAGAGTTAAGGATGATGCAAGGAAAATTATATTGGTTGGAATCTCAAGTATCCTCTCTTCAAACTCATCTTCAATTGATCAGCAACCAATGTAATGCCTGGGAACAAAATTACAAAGGATAACCAAAATAATAGCCTTAAAGGATAAGATCTAGTCTACAAAATCTCCTACAAAAGCTTGGGATATTTCCTTTTATTTGACTTGGGATGAATATGAGCAAGCTATTAATCAAATGGAAGAATTGTTGGAAAAACATATTGAAAAACATTATGTATCCATGGCAGAGCATCATCAAGTTATTAGAAACCTTAAGGGGTTCTGGGAAGAGAAAATTGTGAGGGAATGTGTTCACAAAGATTATCATAAGGATAAACTTAAAGAGTTGGAATCTGCCTTGCACCAGGAGATGGTTGATAAGAATAAGGAGTGGGAAGAAAAAGTTAGAACAAAGTATGTCCTGATGGAAAAACATCTTCAAGTTATCTCAGAATTAAAGGCTTCTATGCAGGATAGTCTTCAGGCTAACTACATCTCCTTGAATGCCCACCAACAAATGGTCAAAGAGATAAAAGCAAAGTGGCAAACTAAATTAATGGTAGCTATGCAGAACTTGGTAGTAGAGCAACCAGGACCAGTAAGTTGTGTATGAGGATGTTGCATGAGGACATACAATGTCTCTAGTTGGGGGGAAAACAATGGGTTAAAAGCATACCTTATATTTTCTTATATATTTGCCTAAGCATTTGCCCATATTATCCTATAAGTTTCCATGATTATTATAGAATAATTGATAATTAGCATGAATTAAAGATATACAATCTTCTAGCACTTAACCTTTCAAAATGGCATTAATTCGGGTATTCATGTGAATAGGGTACTTCATGGTCGAAAAGGAGGTTGTGGAAGTTTCTTCTCCAATGTGGCTGATATTATTGTGGAAGATTTTGGATTAATGTTATCCCTTCTTTGGCACATACTACATAGTAGACTGGTATTTAGTTGAAGTTTTGTTTTTGTTTTTGTTTTAATCTAAAAATAGTGGCCTATGGCCACTTCACTATTTTCAGCATTACCAAAGACATTATAAGCTGTGTATCTTAAAACAAATTGTTATATGGTTTGTAAAGTTGTTATGCATATCATTTGAAAGACAAGTATAAATGTGTATGCTCATTAGAGACTTGAAAATTAGAAATTATAATATCAATATCGAATTTATACTCTATTGAAGTTTATAGTTGTTGTTCTCTGTGTGAAGCTTTACTCAATCGACTGTTAGGGAGGAGGGCCCACTCCTTGATCACCGATTGTAGGTTCATTTGTTTTATTTACTATTTTGTGTGAAATATAGCTTGTTGTGTGTAGAAGTTGATTTGCATTTATATTGTGGACTTAATCAAATTTGGCAGTAAAACTTGTTACAGGAATATAACCAGTTAATCTTGATGATGTTGTAATACTTTGAATACCCTCAAAACAAATCGCATCTTGAAATTAACATAAACTATCAAAGTTACTATTTTGTCACCAGAGTTCTGCAGACTCTTGTCGCTAGGTTATGGAATCTTATGTCACTTGGTTACAAAAACTCCTGTCGCCAGAATAGTATTGTGGGATTATAATTATTATGTGAAATAAAATATAAAGTTTGTTGTGTTATTTCAGGTGTGATCATAAGTACATAATTATAGGCTTTGAGCCTTTATCTTAATTACACCTCTCATTAATTGGATTTTTGTAAGAATATAATTTGTTGCTTAACTTTTCTGTGTTAAAACTCAAGATTATTTTTATTTGTAAAGTGTGCTTGAATCTAAAATATAGGTTGAAAAGTGTGCTTCAAATTCCATTAGAGTGTGTGATTGAGTTAATCCTTGGACATAAGATTAAAGTGCATGCCTTAGAGAGTGTACTGCAATTTGTAGATGCATTCATCACCACTTGACCTATTATCTTCATCCCTTGAGCAGATAGTCATTATACCTTTCATCAGTTTTATGACCCTGGATTAACATTTAGGTGTAAACTGAGGCAAGTGATATCAAGCCAATTTAAGTCAAATTTTAGAAGGAACTTAAGCCACAGTCTCTACCCAACATTAGCCATGTTCATAATGAGTCACAAGGTTGTGTTATGCTAGGTGTCTTATGAACAACTGAAGGTGTAGAATCGTAAATTATCACCAGGCCAATTTACACCTCATTTTTTTGTCCCTACATTAGCATGTCCTATCCTCATCAACTATCTAGTTTTCTTTTGTGCTTATTCTCTATTTCTAATGTTATTAATGCCCATTAATGGATTGCCTACTGGGTACCACTCTCGTTGAGGCTTCATTTTGATCCCTTCTGCAAAAGGACCATGGTGCCTAGCGTCATGGTCCTGGACCATGGCGCTCAATGCCATGGTCCCTCTCAATGGGGCCCAAATTTGAATTAGGGCAGGGGTCATATCTCTCTAGTGATAATTCATCTTTGTGGCTCTGCATGACCATTGGAGGTTGGCCTAATTGGTAAATTACCTAGATACCCCTATATAAAGATATTTGATCAGCCTAATTTCATTCAATCATCATAAGTTGACATATCCTAGCACTCTTGCATCCATGAAGTATCCATTGCCAACAATTTTTAGAGATCTTCAAAGTTGCATCTTCATCATTGAACCATTGTGGAGAAAAATTATATCATTCATATGCAAGCATGTGTGTGTGATTAGGGTTTTGTCATGTTCATTCCATTTCATACACATATGTGATTACATTTGAAGAACAAAGCATCATCATCAACAATTACATATCTTAGGTATATCTTTCTAGTAATTATTTCATTATTTGCAATTATCCATCAAGGTTAATTCCTAAAACAGGGTTTGACTTAAGCAAACTCCTATTCCCAAACATTTTCCCCTTTTCACTATGTGCAAGAACAGGTACAGAGTTGTGTTTTGAAGGAACAACATGATTCGTGGAGTCGAACAGGTTCCCTTTTGGATGATGAAAAGATACGAGGACCATGGCAACCACTGTCATGGTCCCAACAATTTACCACCATTATGGTCTCGACAATTTAGGCTGAATTTCGGGGAGTAGCTCTGAATCATATTCCTTTGACCAAATCTAGGTTTGTGGCTCTATGCAATGACTATAGCTCATTGTTTATGCTTGATCTCTTCAATACCCACACATTTACCCTAATTCAGCATCCTTAACAATCCAATCCAATTCAATTAAATCTCAACGGAGAGAAGAGCCTTATTCAAATTCCTATCTTTCCCTAATGTAATGGTTATTTAATAAAAATTAGTGGTTTTATCACATTTAATGGTGGAAACCCTAATTTTTCACCATCAAATTTTGGTGAACATGACTCCTTACACCCTTTTGATTTGTGATCTCAAATCTGATTGTTTATGCATTTAAAAATTTAAATTTACATTTATAAGTTTAATTTTCAATTGACTTACGTAGGTTAAATTCATGAAAACCCTAATTTATAATTCTAAAATTGAACTTGTGGATTGCCTACTTTGCATTAATTGACTTTGATATGATTTGGCAACATTTCAATTTTAAATTTTGCATTCATAGATCTTATTTTTAATCAAATTGCATAAATTTAGCGGTTAAAATCATAAAAACCCTAATTTATTTTGGTTAATTTGATTTGTGGGTTGCATAATTTGTGTAGTACCCCTGCCCTAATCAAACCTTTTAAAACCATGTTTGACTTCAGTTGACTTTTTAGTGGGTACATTATATTGTAATATTCTATTCAGATAATACACTAGGATGTGTTATGCTTTGATTTAAGTTTCAGTGTATGTTGTTACACATTACTTTCTTATGATGGTTAAATGTTATTTTTATTGGAATACTAACATGGATTGACACATTTATGTTATGCGTGTTATGCATTTGCGAAATTAATTATTAAATCTTAAGTATTTAATTGGATTATATGTGTTTATTATGCATTCGTAAATGAAAGGGACTAAATTAAATAGGACCCCTTTGTGTGATTAATCAATAAATCAAACTGGTTAATTCATATTTCTGGCTAATATGATTTATTGTATTTTTAAATTGTGAATTCACTCATTTTTATGCATTTTGAAAGAAAGGTTAATTAGTAATTGGAAAATAAAAATATTTTACCCTCATTAACATTTTGAAATAGAAATGTTAGCTTTTAATTTATTGGAGAAAATTAAACGAGGAAGAAAAGAAAAGTATTTAGGAAGGTTAAATTTTAATTAGAAATGGTTTTTAATTTAGTTAAAAAAATAATTTTAACCTAAAAATAGATTTTAGGTCAAAATTTCCTTTTAACCTAGTTTTTAATGAAATTTGAGGGGGTCTTGATTTGGATGGGAAATTTTGGGGCATTTTTTGTGGGAAGAAATTCTTGAGCTTGCAAGTTGGGCTCTTCACCAAATCACTTCTAGGATTGCTAATAGAGGTAGGATTCTTGTCTAATTTCTTGGTTTCTAAAGAAATTCTATTTTGATTTGAAAGAAATCTGGGTGTGTTTTGCTTGAAAAATCTCTTAAATTTATGGAATGGGAAGAGTACAAATTAAATTTCAAATTTAAACCCTCCTTGATTTCATTTCCCACTTCCAAATCAAGTTCTTGTTTGCTCAAATGGATTTCAAATGGAAATTGGGTGCGGTTGTTCACAATGGGTTTTTGGTTTAAAATTTCATATGAATGCTTTCAATTTCATTTTTTTTTAAATGAGAAATCGGTTTGTGTTTGGCAAAATTAGTTGGATGAATGTGTGTGAATTGTTCAAATTCACCCTTGTATGGAGTTATGCTGCTGAAATTTTCCCAGTGGATTGGTATTTTCCAAAAGAAGAATGGCATTCTCTTTCTTTTTCTCAGAGATTTTCAGAGTTTTTATGTGTTTGGAGTTTATGGTAAAAAAAATATATATATTTTAAGTGTTCTGGGAAAATTTATCCCTCAGAAATTTCCCAGGAAAACCTTTGAGACTATGCATACAGAGGGGGGAAATTGTTTTTAATATTTAAAAAAAAAAAATACAATTAGGGGGCAGCTTATTTGAGGGACCATGGCCCTCGACCCATGGTTGGGGAGAGTCATGGCTTCCCCAAACCATGGGGAGAGGCCATGGTTGTGGAGACTATGGCGTGGTCTCCCCATAGACCACGACCTGGTCCCCACAACAACCTTCCCCTTGGGAGAGGATGCCCACATGGAAACCCACGTGGTGGGGTTTGGGTTTCAAAACAAAAAAAGAAGGGTAGTAAATAAAGTTTGTAATTTTATTTTATGTTTTTAAAAAGGTTTTATTATTATTAATTTTTATTATATATATATATATATATTCAGTTTTGTATTATTTTTTTTTGTATATGCAAGGAAATATATTTGATTTGGGAAAAAGGTTAAATTAGTTATTTTATTTTTTTTAGAAAATGGAAATGATTATTTGATTTTAAAAATAATTATCAATATTAGTTATTAATTTATATTTTCATATATTTTAAAGTATATAGTTGATCTGGAAAAGATGAGATTAGATAATTAATTTTGAAAAAGTATGGAAATGATGATTTTATTTTGAAATTAAATATCAATTTTAGTTAATTAATATATAAATTAAATTATATCTTTATATGTATAGCATATAAATATAATTATATAAATGGGATTTTAGTTTGAAAATTAGTGTGGGGTGTTGATATTATTTTATGGTGTATATTGAAATATAGCTGAATTAGAAAACCTTGGCCGACTTATATTTTAAACGGAATGGAAAAATTAATGTCATTATAGACTAATGAAAATGTGTGTTTAATTACTATATTCACATTTTATTTCAAAAGATGGAAAGTCCTTAATTGCGAGCATTGGTTATTTTCATGTGATTTATTTGTATCTAGTCATGTCCTTAATTGTGAGCATTGGCTATTGTCATGTGGTTGATTGTAACTAATCATGTCTTTAGTCAAAGAATCGTCAGTTGGTTACCTGTGTGCAAGGGCTTATTTGGCCAAGTGGTTTTCTATTGCCTTGAACTCCGTATACTAGTTCTTGTGTATACCTTAGTTTTGGGAGTTCCTCTGATTTGTGGTTAAGTGTCATACAGGAGAGTGGATTTTGAGTGGGGGTCACGCCCAAAGTGGTAGCAGGGTAACCCATTGAAAGTGTGTCTAAATAAGTGATAATTTAACAGTATATTAGGGGAATTGGTAGATGAAAACACTAAGTAAGACAATTATGCCTCACTCATGGGTTGAGTGCTAGTATAGACTCAGGATGCAGTGAGAAGGCCTAGAATGGCAAACCAACAACCTTGTCTTCACGAAAGGATGTGTTGGTTCCACATGAGACTTGGACGGGGACCGAAGGTTCGGGAGAGATTGCCAGGGTAACCCAGTAGATGGGGTTCAAGACCTATGGAGGTCTGCTAGGGTAACCATACCAAGCTATGTGATGACACTCATCCCTTATGTTCACTAGTGTGCAGTTTGTCTTGTTTTCACTAGGAGCACTATTGTGGAGTCATATCTGATTGCTTATACCTTTGAGAGTACCTGAAATTCATGTTAGACCATGGGATGCTTATGATGGGTTGCGAGGATTTAGTTTCACTGGTGCTCCAGTTGTTCTTTTGTATTTGCTCCATTTCATGTTTTAGATGGATCCTCTTTCTTCTTCTTGGATCATTCTTGTATCTTTTGGACCAATATGGTCATATGAATTCTTTATTTCTGTACATCTTAATGGTAGGATTTAATTGATGTGAACCTTATGTATTCTTCACCCTATTATTTATTAGAGGGGTCTTGCATTTGAAGAAGTCTCGGAGATGTAGCCCATTTGGGGTGAACTCCGATATCAATTTGGTGTTGTGTGGTGTATGTGTTCATCTAGTTCCTTTTTATTTTGGATGTATGAATGACATTATGGTTAAAATGTATAATGTAGACTAGATGATATCAATCTTAAATGCATGTATGAAGTTATCTAATCATATGCTGTAATATGGATCATGAATAATATAGGTTTAGTGAAATGCAAATTATTTATTATCTTATAATGCAAACAAAGTATGTATGGAAATTAAATGTATGGCATATGTTTTAATTTAAGGTTGGATGTAATGTATGGTTAAATTGCAATGAATGAACTTAATCGTGTTATCTATATTTTAACCTGTCGAATAAATTTAACCATTGATTAAGTATAATTATGTTATTAAGTTAATCAAATTAATTGGAGTAATTAGTGTGAGTTGAGTTAGTGATGAACCAAGTAACCACGTTGAGGAACCCCTTAGGTGTTAGTTAAGTCTTCCATTGTGAAATCTGAACTTAATTTTAACTCAATGTATCATTAAACTAATTAAAGTTTTTTAAAAAAAATTGTTTGCACTCTTATCTAGTGTTTTAGTTTTATTCCTTCGGGGTTGTCCTAGTGGGGCACTACAATTTGTAACTTTTATTTTCAAATTTGATCTTAGGCATTCATAATGGCACTTAGTAGATCTGATTTATTTTCCATTTCAAATATGATTACATTATTTTTCACTTATATGTATCATAATCATGTGTTAGATAATGGTTTCTTTCACTTCACAATGCTTCCTTTCATTCATAGCACTTTAGCATATTGAATTTTTAGAATTTCCAAATTGTTCCCTATAAATCAATTAAATCTCAAAGATTTTATCCATGATGCATGTTGTTTTATGGTGATATTTTTAGTAAATCCATTACATATGTAGATTACATAAAAGCTTTTGTAGATCATAATCCTATAGATGTTAATGAAAAACCTAATACATGTACCTCTCCTAGGGTATCTCATGTGAATGAAGAAAGAGCTAATATCCTATCAATGATATCTCTAATGGAGAGAAATCATTGAAGAGAAACATGGAACCATATTCTTCTCATACACATACCCTAGAGCAAGGGGGGCAAGATCAAAATATTGGTGTTTCCATCTCTCTAGATTCCCCTTATTCTCCTAGAGGCTATCTTAATCATCAAAACATTTATAGAGAAGATGATGTTATGCATTTCATTCATGATCTATCTCCCCACATAACATTAAGTAAATATGAGGCCTTATATGATAAGGATCTTCCTTCCCAACCCATCAAAGAGGATATTCATGATGATAGAAAGGAGAATCTCCTTACACAAGATATTTCTTCTTCATCTACTTTTCCCTTTGTTTCTTCTAAATAAACTTACACAAAAAATTATAAAGATGTTTATTATAATACTCCTTCTTATAGGAGTGGCTATAACATAATATCAAAACAAGGTTTTAGAGGACAAGGACTTAGAAAATTTGAACAGGGAAATAGAGTCCCTATAAATCCCCCTACACAAACTAGTACCGCAGGGCTAGGACATTATCATCATTCACCTATGGATTATCTCCTTAGAACTCAAAACTTTAAGAATTATCTTGCAAGTCATAGAACTTATCATCCATCAAAAGGATCTTCTTCTTCAAACACTCCTTTTTGTTCATATCATCAAACTCGTGACCATCATGCTAATGATTATCTGGATTTTCAAAAAGTATGAAATAACTAGTTGATAATGAAACTAATAAAATCATAGATGACAATCTGTCTTCTTCTAACAACCCTTTTCCTACATCAAAAGAGACAAGACCTAATCCTATTTATGACCAAGAGAAATTAGCTACTAGAATCTTTTGGATATTGAAGTATGATAAGAATTTTGTCTTTCCTTTTATTAAAATTAATCACAATTCTAAACATAAGGAAGGTGATACCCATTGTATTTTTCATCTTAGTTATTCTCATTCTCTTTAAAAATGTAAAGCATTCAAAATATGTGTTCAAGACCAATATGATAGAGCTTGTATATCTCTTACAACTGATCTTGCAATCTTTCTTGGTGAAGAGATAGTACCTTAGCACTCCATTCACCCTGTATGTTCCTCCTCACCCTATGGCACTAGTAGTTAACATAATTGGTTTCTCTTTTTCATAAGAGGTGATTCTTTTTTAATAAAAATAATCTTGGGGCAGCAACATAGTTCATTCTTTCCTCTATGCTTGGGGGCCAAGAACATTATCCTATCTCTTCTTTCTATCTAAGATTTCACTATTCCCTTTAGGGGTTGCATTTCTCATACTTTGGTTTCATTTCTTACATGGAATGGTATGTCTCTTATGATTAATCTCTCCTTAGGGGATTTTGTGATCCTTAATTCTAATTATCTCTTCCTCTTTTTGAAGATTACCTCTTCTTTAGAGTTGTATTTTAAATATCTTAATGCATTTTATTGCATTGAATATCAACATTCATGTAAGTACATTGTGAATTTTATTATGTCTAATCTCTCCTTAGAGGATGTACAAGTATTCTAATTGTCCCTACACTTGAGGGGAATTGATATTTTTCTCAACCTTTCTAAGGATCCACTTTTCCTTTGTTGAGTGTTGTTTGCTTATGATTTGATGTAATTCCTTGTGTGAAGTTGTTGTTTTCTCAAGTATTCTCTCTTATGCAAGAGGTGTGTATCCTTGACTATATCCTCTTTTACACTTGGAAATGTGCATCTATTATAAACAAACCCCTCACTTTGGGTCAAAAGTGTGTCATCTTTCATCAATAATCACTTTCACCTAGAAATAGGAGGAAAGTAAGCATTCTTGTTCTCCTTTATTTATTTTGATAGAAGATGCTATTTTTGTTCAAGAAAATTCTCTTGGAAGTAGATGTCTTTTGAGAAAAGATATTTTCTCCTCCAAGGATCCTCTTTACACTTGTTGCATGATATCTCTTTTTCAACAATCTTATCCTTTCTTGTAAGATTATTGCCTCTTTATCTTGTATTTATGAACATTGTTGCCTAAAAATATATCTCCTTGGTGTTGGAGGTGGGTATCATTATTTCTATCTTCCTTAAGACATTAACATAGGGCTATCCTGACATCTTAAGGGGGGTATATATATTGCCTTTCTTTGTACTATATTGTACTATATTTTTGCATGTATTAAGCAAGGTGTTCATTCTCGAAACCAAAGAAAACAAACACTGACATGAGATGCTTCATGCCAAAAACTAGATGCAACATTTATATATGTCTTATACCGGGTGCACATTCTCAAAACGAGAGAAAAAAATCTTACATGAGATGTCCTCAAAAATAGGCATATATTTGTCTTACAAGGGATTATACATTCTTGAAACTGGAGCAAACAAAATCTTACATGAGATGTTCCTATTACCACACACACTTTTTCATTTCTATTTCATGTCTTAAACAAGTTGTTGCATGCTCAAAACTAGAGAAAACAAACTCTTATACAAGAATCTTAACACCTGAAACCAAACATGACTTACACACACACGCGAGGTGATAGTTCTGATACTTAATATAAGTACAGATCCAATAACCAACAAGATGAGAGGGGGGGGTGAATCATACAAACTTAATCATCCATAAAAACATCAGATTCAACCTCGATAACACATATATCAGTCATATAACCAAAAACTGTCAAACATGAAAACTCAAAAGCATATGAACAATATAAACCTCATAACACCAGATTTAACGTGGAAACCCAAAATAGGGAAAAACCACTATGGAATTTTGGACCCACTATGAAATATACTCTTCTAGAGTATGCTCGGTTAAAAGCAAATCATGTTAAAGATTACAAACACATTGCTAGATGTGACCCGGTTAAGGGATTTCCCTCAAATCTGTTAGGATCTTCACTTTGTTAGAAGTGACCTTGTCAAAGGATTTCAAACACTCAATCAGAATGTCACCTTGCTAGAGGATTTACATATAAGACTGTTAAGTCCACTCGGTTAAGATATTTCCTGTCACTTTCACAAAATAACAGTAATAAAAATCTATCTGCAACTTCACATCTAAAATGCTAAAGCAGATTCCTATTTGTTCAATACAATCTAGACATAGAACTAATCTTGTCTATCTGCTGGGCATCAATACTCTGTTATTCTAACAGGTCTTCAAGCTTCTGTGCTCGGTAATCACTATGTAGCATCCTTGTGCATACACTTTCCCACATACATTGTTTATCAACAGTTTCCTATTTATAAACAATCTTCTAACCGCTTAATCTCATTGATCGCATTTCCCATGATCAATCATAGCCATTAGATCTTCAATCTTGTCCAGGTTCAATGTATCTTTCGATCTGAAAATGTTTTACCCTGCCTTGGAACTTGTGTTAGGGTAATGCGGTTCAATCTGAGCTGTAGATCTTCTTGCCAACTTTCCATTGCCTTAGATTCATTAACAAACTACTTCCATGGCTTACCAATCATTGATCCGCTCCAGCTCATCAACATCATTCATTAAATATCACATGTAAACATTTAATGCATTCTGTTATAGCTCGATTACAACTCGGTAAATACTAAACTTCACTCAGTACACATTCTGCCTTCATTAACCAATAGCGATAACCTTAGGGTTTACTGACTAGGTTCCTTAGGGTCTACCGACTAGGTTCTTTGCTTGATAACATAGTATAGTATTAGCCTTTAAATTTTACAACATATGTATGATGTTAAAACAATCTAAAACATCAAGATCTCATCATTGTCTAACTCGGTAGAGTTGCCCATTGAATAACTTATCCCCTTATTTATCATATTCTTTCCTGTGTCTTTACCGACTTCTTTATAATCTTCATATCATACTTCTCAAGATATGGCAACATCATACTGAATTAGAAAATCAATTTCTTGAAATCAATGACAAAATAATAATATCAAGATAGTAAAACATCTTTAATCAGTTATGTCCATAATCATCAACAACCTTCTCAATATCCTTATTGAAATGTCAATAATCTTTCATTGTTTGTTATAATGCAATATTGCCAACAATCTCCCCTTTGGCATTGATGGCAAAACCAATTGATTTGACCTTTAAAAGATTTGGATTGCTGTGATTCTGAAATGCTGAAATGCTCTCCCCCATACATTAGACTTCTCTTTTGTTTTCAGTCTATTTGTAGTCTTCTCTCAGTCTTCTCAGGTCATCTACCCCTTTGGTAGATCTTCTCCCCCATAATAGTCTTCTCCCCCTTTGACAACAATGCCAAAAAGAATAGAACTAAAACATAATGTCTTTCTATAAGAAGTTATTTCCTGCTGTTGTGTATCAACTGAGTCTCGGTCAGAGTATTTGTCTTCAATTCCTATTCCCTGTATCATTCTCTATATTATTCCAGTATTAATTCCAGTACACTTTTAGAAAAACATTCTAAAGTGTATCACACCAGCATCAACTCCCCAAAAGATATTCAATAGAGTCATCGAATTGATGCTTTCACCGAACTCGATCAGTGAGTTGAAGATAGGGGTAGGACCTCTAACTTACTTTTGAGATATTCAAAAGTGTCCTTTGGTAGTGGCTTGGTGAAGATATCTTCTATTTGCTCCTTTGTGTTAACATATTCCAACACCACTTTCTTCTCTTGAGCTTCTTCTCTAAGATAATGATATTTGATAGATATGTGCTTCGTCTTAGAGTGCATAACAGGATTCTTTGAAATATTAATGGCACTAGTATTGTCATAGAATATAGTTACTGGCTTAGTAACTTTCTCATTTATACCTTCCAACAGTTGTTTGATCCATGCAATGTTGGTACAATTCAGTGTTGCAGCAACGTATTCAGCTTCTGTTGTTGACTGAGAAACACATCCTTGTTTCTTGCTAAGCCAACTCACTAGCCTTTCTCTTAAGAAGAAAGCTCCTCCACTTGTGCTTTTCCTATCATCAATGTTGCCTACCCAATCAGCATCAGTATAAACTTTTAAATCAAAATCATTTCCTTTCTGATATACTAAGCCATACTCTTCAGTGCCTTTTAAGTATCTGAAAATTCTTTTGATTGCTGTCATGTGTATTTCCTTAGGATCTACACAGAATCTTGCAACAATACCTACTGCATGTGCTATATCTGGCCTGCTATGAACAACATATTGCAACTTTCCAATCATGGATCGGTAGAGTGTCTCATCAACAGATGCAGATTCATCATTCTTTGATAGTTTATAGTTGGTAGTCATAGGAGTACTTACTGGTTTTGAATCCTCCATTCCAAATTTCTTCAAGATTTCCTTTATGTACTTGGATTGGGTAATGAAAATCTCATTTTTCATTTGCAGTATCTGTAAATGTATAAAATACTTTATCTCACTAATTAATGACATTTCAAATTCTTTGCTTAGTTCATTTCCAAAATTCTTGCATAAAGAGTCATTTCCAGAAAATATAATATCATCAACAAATATGGCTGACTTTAATATTTCATTTTCATCATTCTTCATGTACATGTTGTTGTTCTCACTTGTCCTTATAAAACCAATCTTAATCAAATAAGAGTGCAATCTTTCATACCATGCTCTTGGTGCTTGTTTCAGACCATATAAATCTTTGTTCAATTTGCATACCTGATCTTTATTATTGTCTTCAACAAATCCTTTGGGTTGTTCAATGAAAACTTCTTCTTCTAATATTCCATTCAGAAATGTAGATTTGACATCCATTTGATATACCTTGAAGTTCTTGAAAGCAGCATATGCCAACAATGTTCTTACTCCTTCAAGTCTAGCAACAGGTGCAAAAGTCTCACCATAATCAATTCCTTCTTCTTGGGCATAACCTTTGCAAACTAGTCTTGCTTTGTTTCGAATGACCTCACCTTTTTCATTTAACTTGTTTCTGAAGATCCACTTTGTACCGATTACATTTTTGTCCTTCGGTCTTGGGACCTGTGTCCATGTGTCATTCTTCTTAATTTGATCAATCTCTTCTGTCACAGCATTTATCCAATCTTCACTGTTAAATGCCTCTTTCACTATTCTCGATTCAAATTCAGATATCAAACATGTGTTCTGTCTCAGTTTGTTCCTTGTCATCACTGGATCATCCTTATCTCCCATAATCTAACTTGGTGCATGGTGTCTTCTGACATACTTGGCTAATACAAGCTCGGTAGGCTCTATATGATCTTCTTCATCACTCGGTAACTGGATATTTTCTTCATTTTCTTCAACAGTTATCTCGGTAGAACTTCTCGGTTGCACATAGACAAATTCATCATAGTCTTCTGGTTCTTTGGAATTTCCTTCATTATTTCTTTCTGCAAATTCATCAATTTTCACATTTGCACTTTCTACTATTTTGTTAGATGATTTGATCAGAGATTTAAATGCTTTGCTTCTGGAAGAATATCCTAGAAATTTTCCTTCTTCACTTTTCTGATCAAACTTTCCATTTCTATCATCTTTATAAACATAGCATTTACTTCCAAAGATTTTAAAATAACTTACATTGGGTTTCTTGCCATACCAAATTTCATAAGGTGTCTTCAAAGTACCTTTCTTCAATTGAACTCGGTTCAAGGTGTAAACAGCTGTCCTTATTGCTTCTCTCCAAAATGTTTGTGGAACCTTCTTCTCAATCATCAGTGTTCTAGCACAATCCACAATAGATTTGTTTCTTCTTTCAGCTATTCCATTCTGTTGTGGAGTTCTCGGTGCAGAGAATTGTCTTTTAATGCCATGATCATTGCAAAATAGGTTGAGCTCATCAAATGTGAACTCTCCTCCTCTATCTGATCTAAGACATTTCAGTTGTCTTCCTGTTTCATTTTCAACTCTAGCCTTGTACCATTTAAACATTTGGAAAGCTTCTGATTTTTCTTTTAAAAACATTACTGACATCATCCTTGAATAATCATCCACAAATAATATGAAATACTTATCACCATAATAACTTTGAACTTTCATAGGACCACAAAGATCAGTGTGCACAAGATCTAAAATTCCCTTAGAAGTGTAGGACTTACTTGTAAAGCTTGATCTTGTCATCTTACCCATCTGGCATCCTCGGCACATAGCATTCTCAGGTTTTTCAAGACTCGGTAGACCTCTTACTCGGTGCTTCTTACTTATTTTGATCAGATTATCAAAATTAACATGACAAAACCTTTTATGCCATAACCAGGTATCATCAATCTTTGCATGCAAACACTTATTGTGAGTTGAGTCAAGGTGAAATGTATGATGTTAAAACAATCTAAAACATCAAGATCTCATCATTGTCTGACTCGGTAGAGTTTCCCATTTAATAACTTATCCCCTTATTCATCATATTCTTTCATGTGTCTTTACTGACTTCTTTATAATCTTCATATCATACTCCTCAAGATATGGCAACATCATACTGAATTAGAAAATCAATTTCTTGACATCAATGACAAAATAATAATATCAAGATAGTAAAACATCTTTAATCAGTTATATCCATAATCATCAACAACCTTCTCAATATCCTTATTGAAATGTCAACAATCTTTCATTGTCTATTATAATGCAATATTGCCAACACGAGGGTGAGCAGAACTAGAAAAATACAGCTAAACTATTCAGGACTACTCTCCTCCCCAACATGAATCACCTAGAAAAACACATCTAGGATGTGTATCCATGCTTCCCCCTTTTTTCTCATGAGCTCATAGCTTTGTTATTTTTATTTCATGGATGATGCATTCTCTTCCTGTTTTTTTGTGATCACTAATTTCTTGAGATGGTATTTTCAAGAGTGATATTAGTGGTTGACACATTTTGATATCAAGGTCTCTTCAGATAGTTGACTTGAGGTATTGCTTTTTATTTATTATGTTGTGTGTGTGTCTTTTTTTCTTTTTTTTTTCCTTTTTCTTTTTGTCTTGTTTTGTGTGTCGTTGCATGTGATTGAGTGAGTAATGATCCTAAGATTGGGGGCTTGGTTCCTCGAAAGTAGTGATGTCTTATTCTCCTTGTACTTGTGCTCCTAATTTCTCCTCTATTTAATCTCCATCTACTTTATCATGATTATTTGCATAGGCTCATACTACTGTTAAAGTTGGGCTAAATGTAGTGTCATAAATTATCATCGAGCCAATTTACACCTCATGTTTGTGCCACTACTTTAGCGTGTCCTATCTTCATCACCTGTCTAGGTTTGTTTTATGCTTATTCTCCAGTTTTGATACCATGAACACCCATTAATGGATTCCCTATTGGGTTACCCCTCTCCTTGAGGCTTCATTTGGTCTCTTCTACATAAGGACCATGGTCCCTCACAGTGCAACCAAAATTTGAATTAGGGTAGGGGTTATAACTCTCCAACAAGAATTCATCTTTGTGGCTTTGCATGACCATTGGAGGTCAGCCTAATCGGTAAATTACCTAGATACCCCTATATAAAGACATTTGATAAACCTAATTTAATTCAAGCATCATAACTTGACATATCCTAGCACTCTTGAGTCTGTGAAGTATTCATTATCAAGCATTTTCAAATATCTTCAAGGCTACATGTTCATCGTTCAACCATTATGAAGAAAAATTACATCATTCATATGCAAGAATTTGTGTTTGATTAGGGTTTTTTCATGTTCATGCCATGTCATATAGCATATCTGATTCCATTTAAAGAACTGTAAAGTGGAAAATTGAACTCTAGTGATTCCCCACCTAGGAGAGAGAAAAGAAATCACTAGGATGATTTTCACTTGGGAGATACTTTACATTCAAAAGAGGGGTTGAATTCACTAGATCCAAACCCTAGAGCGAATAAGGATCTGAATACTAAGTGAATTGCAAGGGTGCAATGCAATTTACCCTCTTTTGTAAGTAGAAGAGTTGACTTTTTGACTATGCAGAAAATGAAGACAAAATGGGTGAAATAAGGAGCTACCAATTCGAGATCGTGTTGTAACTTTGGATCTGAGGTATTTAGACTAATACGGACCTACCCTACAAATTTGGAGAAAAGTTGTCGAGACTGATTTGAATTTGCACCTAGTCCTCCGAAAAATCCACATGCTAAAAAGGGTTTTTCTATCTCTAAAAATGAAGCTTAAATATACAATTATAGCTGCACACTTGCAACCTACACACAAAAAAGAAGGGAAGAAGGGTTGTGGATAGGGGTTTAAATTAGTCAAACCTCGGTTGATGAAACAACCTTGAAAGAAATTAATTGTGAATACTTAAATGTGACTAATGGAAATGTATACCTTATAGATCTGCAATTTGTTGATGATGGTTGCTTTGCTTCTTGAATGTAATCACAAGTGTTGCATGAAATGGCATGTAACATGCCAAAACCTTAACACACGCACATGCTTGCAAATGAATGTTGTAATGTTGCTCCAATGGATGGATGAAGAAGACACATGAAGAAGAAGAAGACTTGATGGATGCTTGAAGACTTGAATGCTTGATGACGATAATGGAGACCTTCCACTTGTTTACCCAATTTTCGCTTATCTTCGCTTATTCTTGCATAATTTTTGCTTCTACAAATGAGAGGACTAGGTCCCCTTTTTATACTTGCCTAAGAGCATAATTTTCATCTCACTGAAGGCCGACATAGGGGAGATTAAATCCTGAAGAGAAAATTGGGTCCAACAATCAAATGGACCCATTTTAGGGCCACCCAAAGAGGGAGGATAGGGGCACCACACCCCTGTCCTACCTCATTTTGGGGCTTGGACAGGGTCACAAGGTAACACAAGGGCTGAAATGGGAGGAGATTTTGAAGAATGATGCAAAAAGGGGTCCCAATTTAGTAGGGAGATGCATTCTCGAAGGTGAGGGCCTAAAATACGGTTAAAATTGCAAGGGTTGCAATTTTATGATGCTACATTTAGCCCCCACTTTAGCGGGAGTATGGCTTACGCCAATACTGTTGATAAAGTAGAAGAAAGAGAGATGAAGATGAGAGATTTGGAGCAAGATCACAAGGATTATAATACCTCACCAATCTTGAGGAACCAAGCCCCAATCTTAGGATTTTAACTCACTCAATCATATGCAAGTTCACATAAAAAGGCAAGAAACAAAAGCTAATATCCTAAGACCTCAAGTCAAGTAGCCTAAGAGACCTTGATATGAAAAATGTCTCAATCAACTAATATCATTCTTGAAACATAAAATTCCATCTCATGAGCACATATAATCACATAAAAGAGAAAAGTTGTCATCATCCATGAACCATCAATAGTAAAACTATGAGTTAATGAGAGGAAGAAGAGAGAGAACATGAATACACACTTTGGTGATCCATGAGAAGAAAGAAAAACAAAAGGAACCATGGACATCTTGCCCCTAGAACTAGGTGGTCCATGGAGAGAAAAAGGACATGGAAAACTAGCCCCTAGATTCTATCTAGGTGATCCATGTAAGGGAGGAGAGTGAGAACACCATTAGTTCCACTCAACTTGTGCATGTGTGTGCAAGTGAGGTTCAAAGCACCTCATAGGAGTCTATGCTCGAGTATGCTATAACCTATATAAGATGTATAGTACAAATGTCAAGAAACTGGCGACATCTCTCTCTAAGAGGCTACCCTTTGGTTCTGAGAATGACCCACTATATAAGAGAAAAGTGGCGACGTCTTTCTCTAAGAGGCTACCCTCTGGTTTCAAGAATATCCCAATGTATAAGAGAAAAGTGGCGATATCTCATTCTAAGAATGACCCACTGTATAAAATAAAAGTGATGACATCTTGTTCTGAGAATGACCCATTGTATAAGGAAAAAGTGGCAACATCTCGTTCTGAGAATGACCCACTATATAAGGGATACAATGCACGAGAGAAATATAATACAAAAGGAGCAGTGTGGGTGCCCCCCCCCCTTAAGATGTCAACATAGTTTAATGTTTATATGTTAAGGAAAGTAGAACATGGATACCTACCTTCAACACAAAGAAGATATCCATTATGCAACAATGTCATAGATCCAAGCAAGAGAGGGAATACTCTTCAAGCAAGGATGAGATAGTAGAAAAGAGATATATTGTTGTAAGTGTAAAGGAGATCCTTGGAGGAGAAGAGATATTTTCACAAAAGACATCTACCCCCCAAGAGGAGTTGTTAGACAAATATAACATCTTCTAGAATAAATCAAAGAAGAGAGCAAGAATTCAATCCTTCCTCCTATTGCTAAGTGAAAGGGATTCTTGATGAAGGATGACTCACCTTTATCCCAATTGGGATGGATGAATTTATTATAGATGTACATTACCAAGTGTGAAAGAGATTGTAGTCAAGGACTTACACCTCTTGTATAAGAGAGAACCCTTGAGTGAATAACAACAATTCCACACAAGGAATAACATCAAGTAATAAAACTCACACCATCCACAACATAGGAAAGAGTGAATCCTTAGAGAAAGAGAGAGGGAGAGATATCATTGCCCCCTCAAGTGTAGGACAATGAGAAGAATTACATGACTTCTAGAGAGAGACTACTCATAAGAGATGTACCATTTCAAGAAAGGAATACATCCTCACCAAGGAACAGACATGCGTTCGCATGAAGGAAACTCCATGCAAGAAAGGACATCAAGTTATGAATAATGTACTCCATAAAGAAAATAGTGAAACCTTAGAAAGAGGAAAAGTAATATTCTTTCCCCCCAAGCACAGAGGCAAGAATAAATAGACTATTACATTTCTCACTAAGTATGATCACACTTGAAATTGTACCACCATGAATGACAAGGAGCCCCCAATAGGTAGGTTAACTATGTCACATAGTGAGGAGAAACATAATAGGAACTTGATTGTTATTTTAAATGATCATGGTGAATATTCCACCCATTGTCAGATGTTACTTTTAACATACCTGAATCAATGTAATGTTGTATTTGTGTTTTCAATGCTTGACACTCATTAGTAGAATTGTCATGGGTTTGATGATATTTTCAAAAAGAAGAACTTTGAGAATATTGTTTATGTTTTCTTCTTCGTTTAGGACAAAGAGGAGATGAAATTTAGAAGATTAGGCAACACATTTTCTTGTTGTAACTCAAAATTAGAATGAGAAGGTGTGGGTTTACAAGACAATGGAGAAGAAGATGTTGACAAAGGAAAGTGTGATTTCTCAAGACTTTCAAGACTTTGTATTTGCTCCTATTACGACATGTGTTAGAAAGAGAAGTGGAAATTGGTTTAGAAGCTTGGATAAAAGACACATATCTTAGAACTCATCCATTGTATTTTCTCCTATCAGGACATGTGTTAGAAGGAGAAGTGGAAATTGGTTTAGAAGCTTGGATAAAAGACACAAAAGGCTTCGTGGAGGCTTCAATCTTAGATTGAGGGGTCTTGTACCCATTGGAGGAGGGTGTAAAGGCTCTTGTACCCTTATTCTTTTTTTTCAGAAGCATTATTGATAAGAGATGGAGTTGTTGAAGGAATCATAGTACTAAATGGGGGAATATATCCCACTTCATCATAACTGAAATTATAAGGACTAGAATCAGCCTTTATTGAGTGAAGTTCATTGTTATATATGAATTTGATTGTGCGATGAAGGGTAGAAGGGACTGCTTTCATAGCATGAATCCATGGTCTACCTAGAAGAAGGTTATAATTAAGATGGTTCGGCATGACATGAATAAGAGTAGGCAAAGTCACGGGCCCTAATTTAATTGGTAATATTACTATACCAAGTGACTCTCTAGGAACATTATCAAATCCACGCACACCAAGATGATCGGGTTGAATAGAAGAATAATCCCAATTTATCTTATCTAATAATGCAATACAACAAATGTTAAGAACTGACCCATTATCAATTAAAGTACCTCTTATCTTTTGTTCATAAATGAAAGAAGTGATCATAAGGAGATCATCTCTATTTTTAACCTCTATAGAAGGCAATTAATCTTGTGAGAATGTGATATCATTTGGTTTAGATGAAGGATGAGGAACCACCCTTTGTAAGGCTTCTTGGATCAACTTATGATATGAATGTGAAGTTTGAATTAAATCCCAAAGGGAAATCTTAGCTAAGATATCATGAAGTTTTTTCACAAGATTAGGTTCCCTATCAACATGTTTCGTAGAATGAGGAGGGGAAAGAAGAGAGGTAAAAAAAATATTGGGATCTTTCTTTTTTACGCCAACATTAAATAAGTGATGTATTTTAGATCAATATTTTTTCTCTAGTTCCCTTTCCATATTAATTCTTTCACATATGTATTTTGCAGCTTGTAGGATATTAGGAGGATTTTTAGGTCTAGGCTTCTCATAACTAGAAGCATGAATGGCATTCAATTGACTAGGTTCTTTTTTCTCTAAGGATACATCTTGAGAAAGAAGAGAATCAAGGAAATTGCTAATAATTTCATCTTCTTTCTCTAAGGCATCTTTGTGATTAGGAAAGGGACTATCATATGTAATGAATGCTTCATCTCTAGAGGGAAAATCATGAAAAGAAGGTATGGTATCACTAGGATAAGTAGCCATAATATCATCCTCTTGCACCAAATAATCCTTATGAGGGAGGCACTTTTTAGGAGAAGAAGGAACACAATTCTCCAAAGATTCATCTTTAGGAGGGAAATGTTTGAAAGAAGTGTCCATATTCCCTTTTTGCACCAATGTGCCCTAATTAATGAGATCAATTTTGGGAGAGGGTAAATCATATCTATTAATGAAAGGGAGAACTAAATTATCATCGTGTGCATGAAAGGGAACATCATGAACATCTTTAATGTAACTCAAAATTGAATTAGAAAAATAAGATAAGAGCTCCATATTCTTTTTTGATCAAACAAGAAACTCATATGTCATTTAACCATTATGTTCACCCCATACATGCATAGAAAATTAAATAAAGGAGGTAAAATGGAATTGGAAATTTGAAATTTGAATTTGAATGCGAAATTTAAAACTTGCAAAATAATTGAATTATGCAAAATTGTAGGAAAAATGATTACTCAATGAAGAAATTGATTGAAAGAATAAAGAGCATCAATGCCACCTCCTAGGAAATTGAAATTTAAAATTAGGATTATGTAAAAATAACCTCTTAATTTAAAATTAAAATTATATTGAACTTTAAAATTAGGGCCTTGTGAAGATAACCTCTTTATTTTAAAATTTGAAATGTTAAATTTTGAATTGAAAGAATTAAATTTAAATTTAAAAATTAGGGTTTGTTTAATTAACCACTTAATTTTAAAATTTAAATTGGAAATTGTAATGGTAAAATTTGAGAAGTAATTTAAATTTAAAAATCAGGGCTCTATTATTTAACCTCTTAATTTTAAAATTTAAATTTAAAATTGTCCACAAGGAAATTTAATTCAAAATTAGGGTCTTGTATAGAGAACCACTTAAAATTTAAATTTGAAAATTGAAAATTTGGTAAATGTACAAAATTAATTTAAATTTAAAAATTAGGGTTTGTTTAATTAACCACTTAATTTAAAAATTAGGGCTCTATTAATTAATCTCTTAGTGTAGACACTCAAAATTGTCCAGTCTAATTAAATAAATATTTTATTTATTTAATTATCTAAGCTTAATTCTTCTATTAATTAAATAAATTTTTATTTATTTAATTAATTCATTTATCCTCTTCTGGCTTTATTTCTCATTTAAATAAATACATTTATTTATTTAAATTACCCTTTCCTAAATTAAATAAATATTCTTATTTATTTAATTATCCTACTTCTTATATTAATTAAATAAATCTTTATTTATTTAATTAATTCATTATCTTTTTCTACACATGACACATGTCATTCATCTCTCAATTCCTACACTACCTACCTCTTTCATTATTTTGGTATTTCCTCTACCTACCCTCTAATCCTAGCCGACCTCTCTTTTTGCACCTCTCAATCTTAACCCTCCATTTCATATTGTGTCTTCTATTTAAGGAGATGCTTCCTTCATTGTCAAACCCTAATGCATCCTAATCACTCATGCTAATGATCTTTCATGCAACTTGGCTACATTACGATCCTACTTGCAACCACATTCCGTTCTTTGTTGAGCTCTTGTGCATATGAAAATCTGAGAGCAAATATACATCAAGCAACATCAATGGAGATAGGAAGAATGGAGATCAAAACCCTATTGGACATGTGATTGGTATAATCTTTGTGATTTCATGTGATTTGCATTGTCTTAGGTAATCTTCATATGTTATGGTGGATCTTTGTTAATTGTCAGGCTAGGGTTTAGTGGTTGGATTCATTTAGCCTTTCAATATTGTTATTATTGTTATCCATTTTCACCATATACACTTAGTTTTAAAATTTAAAATTGAAGGAATTAATTTAAATTTAAAAATTAGGGCTCTATTATTTAACCTCTTAATTTTAAATTTTAAATTGAAGGAATTAATTTAAATTTAAAAATTAGGGCTCTATTATTTAACCTCTTAATTTTAAAATGTAAAATTGAAGGAATTGTCCACAAGAAAATTTAATTCAAAATTAGGGTCTTGTATAAAGAACCACTTAATTTTAAAAATTTAAATTTGAAAATAGATCTAAGATTGGAAATTGAAGAATTGGGAAATGTACAAAATTAATTTAAATTTAAAAATTAGGGTTTATTTAATTAACCACATAATTTTAAAATTTAAATTTGAGATTGAAATTTGATCCAAAATTGCAATTTTGAATTTAAATTGAAATTAGAAACTAAATTTGAAGAGGGAAATTCAAAATTTAAACAACCCACAAGCTCAATTTTTAAAATTTTAGAAATTAGGGTTTTTGAAGTTAATCACTTAATTTTAGAAATTAATTGTGAAATTTGTCTTGTAGATGAAATTTTGAATTATGAAATTGAAAAAGTGCTCGGATCTGAAATAATTGATCCAAATTAAACAATTGACAAACTCAGTTTTGAAATTAAAAAAGTAGGGTATAATGAAATCAACCTCTAAATCTTTAAAATTTGCAAGGAAATCAAACTTGTAAATGAAAATTTGAATTGCATACACTTAGATCTGAAAACAAAAATCAAAATTTATGGTGTAAGACATTGGGTTCACCAAAATGTAAAGTGGAAAATTGAACCCTAGTGATTCCCCACCTAGGAGAGAAAGGAAATCTCTAGGATGATTTTCACTTGGGAGACACTTTACATTCAAAAGAGAGGTTGAATTCACTAGATCCAAACCCTAGAGTGAATAAGAATCTAAATACTAAGTGAATTACAAGGGTGCAATGCAATTTACCCTCTTTTTTAAGTAGAATAGTTGACTTGTTGACTATGTAGAAAATGAAGACAAAATGGGTGAAATAAGGAGCTACCTATTCGGGATCGCGTTGTAACTTTGGATCTGAGGTATTTAGACTAATACAGACCTGCCCTGCAAATTTGGAGAAAAGTCATCAGGACCAAGTTGAAGTTGCACCCGGTCCTCCGAAAAAATCCGCACGCTGAAATGGGTTTTTCCGTCTCTAAAAATGAAGCTTAAATAGGCAATTATAGCTGTGCACCTACAACCTACACATAGAAAAGAAGGGAAGAAGGGTTGTAAATAAGGGTTTGGCTTAGTCAAACCCCGATTGAGGAATCAACCTTGAAAGAAACTAATTATGAATACTTAAATGTAAATAATGGAAATGTATACCTTATAGATATACAGTTTGTTGATGATGGTAGCTTTGCTTCTTGAATGTAATCACAAGTGTTGCATGAATGGCACGTAACATGACAAAACCTTAACACACCCACATGCTTGCAAATGAATGTTGTAATGTTTCTCCAATGGATGGATGAAGAAGACACATGAAGAAGAAGAAAACTTGATGAATGCTTGAAGACTTTAATGCTTGATGACGATAATGGAGACCTTCCACTTTTTTACCCAATTTTCGCTTATCTTCACTTATTCTTGCACAATTCCTGCTTATGTAAATGAGAGGACTAGGTCCCCTTTTTATACTTGCCTAAGAGGATAATTTTCATCTCACTGAAGGCCAACATAGGGGAGATTAAATCCCAAAAAGCAAACTGGGTCCAAGGGTCAGATGGACCCATTTTAGGGCCACCCAAAGAGGGAGGACAGGAGTGTCACACCCCTGTCCTACCCTATTTTAGGGCTTGGACAAGGTCACAAGGTGACACAAGGGCTGAAATGGGAGGATATTTGGATGAATGATGCAGACAGGGGTCCCAATTGAGTAGGGAGATGCAGTCGCCAAGGTGAGGGCCTAAAATGCGGTCAAAATTGCAAGGGTCGCAATTTTATGATGCTACAAGAACAAAGCATCATCATCAACAATTGCAGATCTGAGGTATATATTTCTAGTATTTATTTTAGTATTTGCATGTATTCATTCAAGGTTGACTCGTAAATCGGGGTTTGACTTAGGAAAACCCTTATTCCAAACCATTTCACCTTTTCACAGTGTGTAGGAATAGGTACAGAGTTGTGTTGTGGAGGAAAGACAATATTTGCAAAGATGAGCAGGTTCCCTTTTAGATGGCAAAAATTTAGGAGGACCATAATGACCACCATCATGGTCACAACAATTTAGGTTGAATTCTGGGGAGCATATCCAAATCATATTCCTTTGACCAAATACATGTTTGTGGCTCTGTTTGATAAATGTAGCTCAATCTTTATGTTTGATCTCTTCAATATCCACATATTTACCCTAATTTTAGCATCCCCAACAATCCAATTCAATCCAATCACAAGGGAAAAAAGATCCTTATTCAAAAGGCCCTATAATTTGATCAAAATCTTGGTCTATTAGGCTTGGATCTATCAAATTCCTATATTTCCCTAATGTAATTGTTATTTAAGAAAAATTAGTGGCTTTATCACATTTAATGGTGGAAACCCTAAATTTTCACCATCACATAAGGTCTCACAAGGGCTAGCAAGTTGTGTTATATAATAGGTGAGCCTAATTCCAACTACGATTAAAAGGCTAAGAAAAACTCTCTATTTGTTGGGTAACTGATGGGGACTCTCTCTCAAAAGAGTTGCACCTTGTTCAACAGATAGATACAATATGTTTCAGTAGGCTTCCATCCTTATTCACACCCTACTCTTATCCAATATCAATTCAATTAATCATACTAATTTGGAGTGCTCTCTATCAATTTGTTTGCTCCCGTTACTCACAAGCATAGCCGAGATTCACTTGAGTAAATCCAACCTTCAAGTTGCCAATTCTCCAAATTACACTTGCAGGGGTCTCAGGGGGTGTAGAGAAGGTTTTTCAATGCTAATCATGTGGTTTTTAGTTTGGCTCTTCTTCATTTTCCTATCGCTTTGTCTTATTCCTATTTTCTAGGCCTAGTAGCCCCAGAGCCCCTATTAGCCCTACCTTCACGGTTTTTAGGAAATTATTTAGAAAAATCCTAAAAAACCACCTAAAATTATTATGGATCCAAATACCCTTTTGGAAAAACTTTCAGATTAAGTGGGTTAGGCTGACTGGTTCTGTCGTGCAGGTACGGACCCCAAAAATGGCTTTTTCTGAGGGTTTAAGGATTGCTAGTCTTCTCAAGTAGGGTTTACTATCTTCTACACCCTATCACACCTTTCAACTTCTTCTAATAATCCATTTGGCTTCATTATTTTATGCAAAGAACTTGGAACGTCCACTTCTTATCTCCCCTACAAGAAATGACAAAAAAAATCATAGTCATATCCCTAGTCGGGCTATGGTAGAGCTTGCCTAAGATATGATGGCAAATAGTTTCCATGCAACCTCTATGACACTAAAAATATTATGTACACTATTTAAAAGTTCCATGAATTTAATCCCAAGGTCCATTGAACAAAATCAATGGGATTTCAAGTTGGAACCATATTTAGGGTCTTAAACCCTTGCTCAAACTGAGAGCAGTGCAGTAGAAGATAATTTGCAAACACACACTAGACCTGCACTAAAAATGAATAAAATCACTTCCTGAGAAACACAATAACATGTACTAAATCACCATGGAAGGACAATACCAGGATTAAACCATCTAGTACGGACTGTTGTTACAAAATGACAAGAAACTTATGCAAAAACCTGGAAATTGATTTCAAATATTATTCAAATCTGCTCTTGAATCTTCCATCCTATGTATAATCATTTTTAAATCAATTTATATTCCTCCTTGCTCATAACTAATTCTCATTTATTTCCTAACCACCGATTTGATCAATTTTGCAAAGTTGCTCAAAAAGCTGTAAAAAGTTGTCAAGCAACAATGACAACTTTTGCTCCATTTTGCATTTTTTCAACTTAAGCATTTTTCTTCATTTTAAACCTCCTAGGATGGTTCTCTAACATCAAATTAACATGAAAAAATTCCTAATAAGGCCTTACAAAGCATTTTACACCATAATGCAAAATAATGCCATTTTTGGCTTACAAGGGCACCTTGGCCAAAATTGAGAAAACAAGCACATCTTGGTGACAATCACCCTTCAAATGACTTCCAAACACACTTATGGACCTATCAACAGTCCATTATTCAAACACTAATCCTAAATATGATCAGTCACTCCAAAATTTGAAAATGCATCAACAAAACTTGTTAAAAACTAGGTGCTCCTACACCATACTCCCCCAATGAGAAAGAAGTCAAGTGACTCCTTTAGGAAACAAAGAGAGCAAAATTCCAAGTTTAGGAAAGTCTACTTTAGGTACCCAAATAGCCTCAGATTCTGGAAGATGCTGCCACTTGACCAAATGTTCCATATAGGAGGTTTGCCTAGTCTTCTTGAGGATTCTTGAATCTAATACCTTCTCGGCTTGTAGCATGGATACAGGTGGCAAGGGAAGGTGTGAAAGTGATTGGGAGACCTTTGAGACTCTACTGCATTCCTCTAGAAGTGTGCCTTTATACTGCATCAAGTCTGCAACATTAAATATAGGAGATAAAGCCATGTCTTTTGGTAGATCAAGTTTGTAGGCATTTTGCCCATACTTAGCCAAGACCTTACAAGGTCCAATCCTCCTCATCTGAATCTTGCTAGGGACGCCTTTATGAGGCCTTTCTTTGTTCAAATGAACCATTACCAAGTCCCCAGCAACATATTGAATATCCCTCCTCTTTTCATCCACTTTATCTTTGATTCTTTGAGAGGTGTCTAGTAAGGCCTGCCTAACCTGTTCATGAATCTCTTTCATGGACTGAGCCATGTCTACAGTATGTCCACTCTTTTTTTCCATCTTCCCAATATCTCTGAGCTCCAACACACCTCTAGGATGAAGGCCATAAACTACCTCAAAAGGACTCTTATTGATTGATCTATTCACACTATCATTGTAGGCAAATTCAGCTTGATGGTTGATTTGATCCCAAGCTTGTCCATACTCCTTAGTCAAACACCTAAGAAGGTTCCCAAGTTTTCTATTTACCACCTCTATTTGGCCATCTGTTTGGGGATGGTAGGTTGAACTAAAAGATAAGTTAGTACCCAATCTTTTCCATAAAGTCTTCCAAAAATGACCAATGAATTTTGCATCTTTGTTTGATACTATACTGATGGGTAGCCCATGAATCCTAATGAATTCCTTGAAAAATAAGTGAGAAATATGACTAGCATCATGAGTCACCTTACATGGAATAAAATGGGCCATTTTGCTAAATTTATCTACCACAACATAGATGTTATCAAATCCTGATTTGGTCTTGGGCAAACCAACAACAAAGTCCATACTTACACATTCCCATGGCCGGTTTGGGATAGGTAAAGGCTGATAGAGTCCAGCATTAGAAGAGGTACCCTTTACCTTTTGACAAACCATACATTGTTTCACATACTTTCAGATATCCCTTTGCATCTTTGGCAAATAGTAGAATCTTTGGACAAGTTTCAAAGTCTTGTGCAACCCAAAATGTCCACTTAAACAACCATTGTGCTTCTCTTGCATCAAATTTTCTCTCATGGACCCTCTAGGTACACAAAGTTGTCCTCCTTTAAACAAAAGACCATCTTGTAAGGTAAAATCTGCATATTCACCATGAAAATGGTTTCTAAACTCTTGACAAACCTTGTAGATGGCAGCAAAGTCTTCATCATCTTGGTATAACCCCTTGAAACTATCCACTCCAATGCTCTTGAGCTGCACTTCTTGAACTGTTAGCAACCTTCTACTTAATGCATCAACAACTTTATTGCATTGACCTTTCTTATGTTTAATGGTGAAAGTATAGGATTGCAATACTCTACCCATTTGATATGCCTATGATTCAACTTTTCTTGTGAGTTCAAAAAACTAAGAGCTTGGTTATCAATATAAACCACAAATTCTTTAGGAAGCAAATAATTCCTCCATTTCCTAAGTGATTGAACAAGTGCATATAACTCCAAACATAGGAAGAATACCTTTTCTTGGCATCATTGATCTTTTCACTGAAAAATGCAACCGGTCTATTGTCTTGACTTAGAACCGCTCCAACTGCTATGTTGCTTGCATCACATTCTATGGTGAAGAGTTTGTCAAAGCTTGGAAGAACTAGTACGGTTAAGTAGCCACCTTTATCTTCAATAGATAAAATCCTCTTTGTGCTTCTTTTGTCCATTGAAACCTAGTCTTCGCACCTCCTTTGATTGTGTCAAGCATAGGTGCACATATCTCATTGAACCCTCTGATGAACTTCCTATAAAATTGTGCCAAGCCATGAAAACTCCTCACTTCACTTGTTGTTTTAGGTGTAGGCCAACTGATTATGGCTTTCACCTTTGAAGTATCCATCTTCAAATCACCACTTGAGATTACAAACCCAAGATATACCAAATCTTGTTTCATGAACTCACATTTCTCCAAATTGATAGTTAGTTGCTCATCACATAATTTCTTCAATACAATCTCTATATGCTTAAGATGTTCATCTTTAAACTTACTAAAAATCAAGATGCCATCTAAATAGACAACAATAAATTTACTAATGTAATCCTTGAGTACTTCATTCATGAGTCTCATGAATGTGCTAGGGGAATTTGTGAGTCCAAATGGCATAACAAGTCATTCATAAAGTCCTTCTATGGTCTTGAATTTTTTCTTACATTCATCTCCCTCGTTGATTTTGATTTGGTGTTAACCACTCGTGAGGTCTATCTTGGTAAAATACTCAGCACCTCCTAAACAATCCATCAAATCTTCAATTCTTGGAATGGGAAACCTATACCTGATTGTAATCTGGTTGATGGCTCTAGAATCAGTGGAAAGTCTCCAATTACCTCCCTTCTTTCATGCCAAAATGGTGGGAAGTGCACATGGGCTGATGCTCTTCCTTATCAGACAATTATCCAAGAGTTCTTGGTTTTTTTTAGCTACCTCTTTATTCTACTCCGGTGTCATTTTGTAAGTTGCCTTATTAGGCAATGAGGCTCCGGGTATGAAGTCAATTTGGTGACTTATGGCACATTGAGGAGGCAAGGTTGTAGGTGTTCCATCACTTATGATGTCCTTGAACTAATTTAGTATTTTCTACACTTCATTGGGAATGTACACTTTCTTATCCTTGCTTTCTTCTTTTTGTTTCACTACAAGTGCAAACCCCACTCCTTCTCCTTCCTTGAGAGTGTTAATGAACTCCTCACCAACTAGCAGCACATTGGAACCTTTAGATCTTCTCTCTTCTTGATCTCCTATGGACTAAATTTTATAGGTAATCCCATCTTTTTGAAAAGTATAGGAATTATTTTCCCCATGGTGTATTGCTTTCTTGTCAAATTTCCAAGGCCTACCTAGGAGTAAGTGGCATGCATCCATTGGCAAGATGTCACATGATATTTTGTCCTTGTAGCCTTCTATAGTGAACTCCACCTAGGTTTGTTCATTCACTAGAACATGTTGCCCCTTGTTGAGCCAAGTAACCCTGTAAGGATCACTATGTGGGATTCTTTGCAGGTTGAGTTTACTTACTACTTCTTCTGACACTATATTATCAGTGGAACCTAAATCCACCACCACTCTACACACTTTACCCATAATCTTTCACTTTATCCTAAACAAGGATCTTCTTTGGCAAGGTTCCTCCTTGACCGATTCTTTGATCAAAACTCTTCTCATCATGAGATTCTCTCCAATCTCAGAATCTAAACTCACTTATGATGCCTTCACATTTTCTGCATCCTCCTAAATATAATTTACTCTCCTCTCACCTCCTTGGGATGAACAATACTTCTTAGGACATCTATAGGCCGGGTGTCCAAGTTGATGGTGATTGCAGCACTTCATTGTGGCGAAATAGGACCCTCTTCCTGATCCACTAGAGTTGCTAGATCCCCTTCCTCTGTAGCTGCTCTTGTTATTGGAATCCCCACTCTTCTCTACCAACTTGGATTCCCCTTCGGATCTTTGGTTTACACTTTTTCCACCATAGCTACCTCTATGACCTTTGCCATCTCTTCCCCTACCTCTACCTCTATTGCTTTGCTCTTTCTTCTTTTTGCTCTTCGCTTCCACCTTGAGTGCCAATTGATAGCACTTATGAATAGTACTAGGACACAACAAACTTATCTCTTCTTGGATATTCGACTGCAAACCATTCAAGTACCTAGCTACCTTGATGCTTTCATCTTCCACCGCCTTAGATCTCAGACACAACTTTTGAAATTCTACAGCGTAGCTACTCAAATCTAGTTCTCTTTGTCTCAAATTTTGTCTCCTCTTGTGTAATTGAATTTCATTGTCTTCAGGGATATAGGCTTCTCTCACCTTGGCTAGCATTCCTTTCCAAGTGGCAATTAGGTTCTTACCCTCCTTTTGCCTCTCCTTTTGGATGAACTTCCACCAAGTCAAGGTTGCTCCTCTCAATCTAGATTTGGCTACCTTCACCTTTCGTGCTTCACTAATTCCATCACATTCAAAGTGATTCTCCAATCCTTCAATCCATTCCATGACCACTTCTGGTTCCATTTTTCCACAAAAAAGTGGCACTCCTTCTAGGGACTTCCCTCGTAAGGATTTGATGGCTCTAAGGAAAGATTCTTTAGGTATAATAGGATCTCGTTCAGGTGTGCCATCCTCTTCTACTACTTCTTCACCCTTCCCTTCATTGATTTTGATTGTTACCTTCTCAATCTTGTATACAACTTCACCTAGTTTGTTCTCCAACTATTGCAATCTTACCCTGAGGAGTCTATTCTCTTCCTCTTGATCTTCTACCTTTTTTTCTAACTCTACATTGGTCACCATCTTGAGGCTATTTTCACCTATTGACTTAGTCTCTGACATCAACTAGTTTCTTCCCAAATCTTAACTTGCTCTGATACCACTTTGATGGGGAGTCTCTCTCAAAAGAGTTGCACCTTGTTTAACAGATAGATACAATATGTTTCAGTGGGCTTCCATCCTTATTCACACCCTACTCTTAGCCAATATCAAGTCAATTGATCAGACTCATTTGGAGTGCTACCTATCACTTTGTTTGCTCATGTTACTCACAAACATAGCTAGGATTCACTTGAGTAAATCCAAGCTTCAAGTTGCCAATTATCCAACTTACACTTGTAGGGGTCTCAGGGGGTGTAGAGAAGGTGTTTCAATGCTAATCATGTGGTTTTTAGTTTGGCTCTTCTTCATTTTCCTATCGCTTGCTCTTATTCCTATTTTCTAGGCCTAGTAGCCCTAGAGCCCCTATTAGCCCTACCTTCACGATTTTTGGGAAATTACTCAGAAAAATCCCAAACAACCAACTAAAATATTTATGGATCCGAATACCCTTTTGGAAAAACTTTCTGATTAAGTGGGTTAGGCTGACTGGTTCTGTCGTACAGGTGCAGACCCCAAAAATGGCTTTTTTTGAGGGTTTAAGGATTGCTAGTCTTCTCAAGTAGGGTTTACTGTCTTCTACACCCTGCCACACCTTCCAACTTCTTCTAAGATTCCATTTGGCTTCATTCTTTCATTCCAAGCACTTGGCATATCCACTTCTTATCTCCCCTACAAGAAATGACAAAAAAAATCACAGTCATATCCCTAGCCGAGCTATGGTAGAGCTCACCTAGGATATGATGGTAAATAGTTTCCATGAAACCTCCAGGACACTGCAAAGATTATGTACACTATTTACAAGTTCCATGACTTGAATCCCAAGTTCCATTGAACAAACTCAATGGGATTTCAAGTTGGAACCATATTTAGGGTCTTAAACCCTTGCTCAAACCGAGAGCAGTGCAATAGAAGATAATTCACAAACACACACCAGACCTGCACTAAAAATGAATACAATCACTTCCTAAGAAAAAAAATAACATTTACTAAATCACCATGGAAGGACAATATCAGGATTAAACCATCTGGTATGGACTGCTGTTACAAAATGACAAGAAACTTATGCAAAAACCTGGAAATTGATTTCAAATATTATTCAAATTTGCTCTTGAAAAATTCCAACACGTGTACAATAATTTTCAAATCATTTTATATGCTCCTTTCTCATAACCAATTCTCATTGGTTTCCTAACCACCGATTTGATCAAGTTTGCAAAGTTGCAAAAAGTTGTCAAGCAACAATGACAACTTTTGCTCTATTTTGCATTTTTGCAACTTAAGCATTTTTCTTCATTCTAAACCTCCTAGGATGGTTCTCTGACATCAAAATAACATTATCAAATTCCTAATAAGGCCTTACAAAGTGTTTTACACCATAATGCAAAATAATGTCATTTCTGGCTTACAAGGGAACCTTGGCCAAAACTGAGAAAACAAGCACACCTTGGTGACAATCACCATTCAAATGACTTCCAAACACACTTGTGGGCCTCTCAACAGTCAATTATTCAAACACTAATCCTAAATATGATCAGTCACTCCAAAATTTGGAAATGCGTCAACAAAACTAGTTAAAAACTAGGGGCTCCCGCACCAGTAACCTTCATAGGATACTACAAAAGGGTGTTACAATAGCACAAACAAGGTCACCAATCTATGGTCAAAGTGTACAACAAATCTCATGATGTGTGTTGGTGTAAAACAATGGATGTCTAAACACAATGTAATACTCAGCTTAGACACAAGTTTCTAATTGAGAAGCTATTTAAAACCCCACTATCCTAGCTCATTTATCTTGTCAATCTGAGGATGTAATAACTTGAAATGGGACAACAAAATATATGCACCAAGAGTGTCAAGGAAAAAATCTATCCTATTCTAAGTAGCTAGAAATACTGAATAAATATTCATAAGGAACTTTTCTTCAGAATTATAACTTAGGGAAGTTATACTAACTTCTATCAACAAAATGTAATTCCTTCTAACTTATGCAGAAATGGCTAGTTTGTTCAGTGAGAAATCTAACAAGAACAAACAGTGAGAAATCTAACAGAACAAAATTAAACGATTTCGAAAGATAAAGTGCATAAAAACAACTAGAGAAAATCCTCACCAAGTGGGCCCCCTTAAGTGAGTCTCCTAGATTATAAGCTACAGCAGCAGCTAACTATAAGGATCGCATAATCATTAGATAAAACCATGAACCTATTCAAGAAATTAGATATGCTCCTTTATTCAAAATAAATTTAACAACATAACATTGTCTGATATAAAAAAAAAAAAACTAACTAGGAAAGTCGAGAAGGATTTCTAACATTCATCCTTACAACAGTTTTCCACAAAAGTCGCCCACTTCCTAATATCTAGGTGGAGGCTTTTATTTAGAATATGAAATCTAAGAGAACTAAGAAAAAAGGATTTCTTCATCTTTGAACTATATATGGTGAAAAGTGATGATTATAAACTATTGTAAAACCATAAACATTCAACCACAAACAATCTAGGTCCTAGAATAAAACATCCACCAATACCAAAAGAGATACCTAAGATCATACAAATCAACAAAATAAAATAATATTACCATTCACGTGTCAAGTAGGGTTTCAATCTCCATTGTCTCCTATCTCCTTTGATCTTGTTTGATATATTTTCTCTCATATTTTATGTTTGCACAAGAGCTCAATAAAGAGCGGATTGTGGTTGATAGCTTCATCGCAAGAAGGCTTGATTGCATATGAGTGTGTAGACACACTGATTAGGTAGTTGGACAGATTAGATGCATTGGTTAGGGTTGAAAAGGAAGAGGGCATCCTCTTATATAGAGAACATTGTAATAAATGGAGGGATAAGATTAAGAGGTGTAAAAATAAATGGTCGACTAGGATTAAAGGGTAGGTAGAGGAAATAATTAAATGATAAAGATGGTAGGTAAGAGAAAAACTAAGAGATGAATGACATGTGTCCTGGTTAGAAAAGGCTAATGAATTAATTAAATAAATAAAAATTTATTTAATTAATAGAGGAAAGGGGTAATTAAATAAACAAAATATTTATTTAATTTAAGAAAAGGACAATTTAAATAAATAAAAGTATTTATTTAAATTAGAAAGGGCTAGAAGAGGATAAATGAATTAATCAAATAAATAAAGATTTATTTAATTAATAGAAGACTTGGGATAAAATAATTAAATAAATAAAAATATTTATTTAATTAAAGAGGACAATTTTAGGTGTCTACATGAACATTTGTAAATCTTTCCTATATATGCTCCAACTCCCAACATGGCTATTAAAATAATTATTAATAAGTCATGACTACTTTTGAAGATTCCTTAATGAGCTCAAACAGCTAGTACTCGAGTTGTAACAACCCTTGACCTTTTCACACCTTGTTGTCCAATCATGTCCACATTGCCATGCTGCTATCAATAAAGCCATGTTTCATCACAAAAAGTCATCTACGCAGCTGCAACATCAAGGTTAGAACAAGAACTCCCATCCACATTTCATGATCATTTATTGTAACACATTCATCAACATACAAAGACAATAAATTTTTATATTTACATTCATAAGGTTCACAATTTTGTCAAAATAAAGGTTTCAAACTATAAACAACATGATCATCAAATAGGTTCAAACATAATATAAAGTCCCAGCCATAAGTATATAAGAGTCCTAAGCATGGTAAAATGACCGCAAATAAAGGCATAAAACTAAGACTCATCATCCCACCCAACTGAAGGTTTTGTTGGTCCACCAACAAAATTTTTTTGGTTCTCTTTCCAAGTAAGAAGCCTAAAATCTGCAACAGAAGTTTCTCCCCTTGTTTTAGCAATAGGACTCCAACAGAATCCTTGGTCCTTTTTGAAAATTTCCCATCTGTCTCTTCCCTGGTCCACATCATAATATTGAAGTTTTTCCCAGTGCGAAATAGGCCACCATAACATAGGTGGCTGGATGATCTGTGGTATCCATTTCTCCTATTCAGTCCAGCCCAAATGAATGTAGGTAGTTTCCCTTCTGAGTGTTGCATGGTAATTCCTAAGTGAATGAGGTTATACCCTCTTTAGACCCTCAAGAAACCAATTCCACCTAAAAGCTAGGTGTCCATCTACTAATCTTGATGCAGTTTCTGACATTTGTTCATACTCACCATAGACTTCCTCTCTCAATGTCAAGATCCTTTTCTTAACATCTAGTTCAACAGTCAGTTGATTCCACCTATAATAGATTTCATTAGGGTCCCCTACTTCAACTCTTAATGGTAACAGAACAATTTTCTCCATGTCTAAGTATTCCCTAGCTTGTTCACCCCTGTTATTTTTATTATGAATGTAGGATATAAATGCCCTAAGGTGAATATCCCCAATTGAGAGAAATGGATTCCACTGTGGAGTATACAAGATGGCATAGTTATGGAGATATAATTCACACATCAAATTTTTTTGTTGAGGAGATGAAGTATTATAAGTATTCACAAATTCCTCAGGGGTCATTAAGCATGAATTTAATCCTTACAATTCCCTACTTATCTTATAGGAAAGATGTAGTTCCTTTAGGTAAAGGGAGTATACCCTAGGAGGTTGTCTACACTCAATTGACTGAGGCAACAGGGTAGCTATATTATCTATTCTATCGTCCAATTTATTTATTTCTACATTTTTCTTTTTCAATTTTTCTTCTAACATTTCTTTCTCATTTTTCCATTCATCTTCCCTCTTTTCTAATAATTTCCATAAGTCAAGAGCGACTGAAGCCCAAGAAAATGACGGTGGTTTATGTTTACGTACCAAAATCTTCATCCTCTTCTCTTCCAGATTTACTTTTTCTATAGCTTCAGCTAAGTTTTCTAACCTAAATGCAGTAGTCTCCTTATCAATAGATGGTTCTTCATGACATGGTTGTTGAGAATGATGAGTCCCTTCAATATTTAGTTCAACTTGAATTTCCCCAAATTGAACTGACACCTCCTCTTTTGCATCTTCTTCTTCTTCTTCTTCTGCTACGACATCTTTTGTTTCTTTTTCTACCATAAATTGAGTTACATCCTGAGCTACATTCCCTACTTCATAGAATGTTGCATCCCCTAATTTGTCTTCTCTTGACTTTCCTTCAGACTCCCCTTCAGATAACTCTTCATAATGTAATAGTTCTTGATCTTGACCTTCCTCTTCACTAGCAGAGGAAGATGGAGATGGAAATTCAGGAGAATCTTCTTCCTCAGTATTTGAGCTCAGGATATCGATATGTTGTCCTTCAGCAGTTTTGTTCTTGAACTTATTTTTCAACCTATGGCTACTCCTAGTAGGACGTTTACTTGTAGAATGTTTATCTATTTGCTTTCATTTTTGGTCAGTTTGACTTGCTTTAGCAACCATTTCTTCAATTTATGTGTTGTTGCAGGGAGTTTAAATTTCTTCACTTTTTGTTTTTCAACAAGGCTTGTTCATGACACTGGTTCTCTCAAAGTAATACCAAGAGCCTTAACCGTTATTCTCTTTGTTTGTTTCTTCTTTTTAGCCTTAGCTAATAACCCTCATTCCACAAGGGTTTCCTCTACAACTTTTTTAGGAGAACCATCATCCTTACTAGAAGAATCTTCACTAGAAGCTTTAGTTGCTTTAGAAGATGAAGCACATGCAACTTCTCTAATGTTAGGCACGTGCCTTAATCGTTGAACCTTACTTATGTCAAGAAATCATATCCACTACATTCCATGATTTATTTCTACTAGGGTTTGTTCAATCAATAATTGAATTAAGCAATGGTGAGAAACCGAATGATAATTACCTTTTTGTACTTGGGCAGCCATCTATTTTAGCATATTATAAAGGAAATTGGGAACATTCATGCGTCGACCATTCCTTAAATGACTCAGGAATTTGAAATGAATGGAGTATAACTATGATTGTTGTCCTTCACAAGTGAGGTACATAATAATATACTTTACCCTGTGATCCCAGAGAGGTGGGAGTGGCAATCGACTTGTTCCTTGTTTGGTGACATGTAGAGGAGGGTCATCATGTTCTGTAAACTGAGCCCTAGATGACCTAGAATCTTTTGTTTCAGAAAAAGGCTCTCCATTCCTAGGAAATCCTGTCACTTGTGAAATGTGTTCCTCTGAAATAGGCACGCTTCACCCCTTTAATATTGTCTGATCATCTTTTAGTGTCTGTGCAAACTCCAGAGTAATATCAAAGGCATCCAACTTCATAAAATAATCTAGCCATCCACAACCTCTAAAAAGAGATTCACAATCTTGATCATTTAAAATCAAACTACGATCTGTAGGTTCTCATCAAATTGAAGGACCTCCCATTACTAAAACAAATACCAATGCCTTCAGGAAAACCCCTCTGTTATGCTAAAATTCAAAATTATGAATTTCTCTCTTTCCCAACCTTAGGATAAAATAACGGGTTGTACTACGACAAGACTTTCATATGTAACAAGAAATGGGTTGTAGAAAGAGTAATAGAAGGTCACATCATGCAGTCTTGCTAAGAGAAAATTTAGATTTTGATAAAAATTGGGATTCTCTCATCATTAGCCTGGAATTAACATTAGGTGTAGTAAAAACTAACAAATTGACTTTAAAAACCAGCCTAAGTTAACATGTCAACTAAATTTGTACCAACCTAATAATAAAAATATATTTTAAGCACAATCTATTCCCCCCCCACTGAAGATAGACACAGGTGTCCACACATGTGGATAGGTAGGATAGAGGAACAAAAAGAATATAATCATGAAGGGAATTGGAAAGTACTTACTTGATCGATGATAATATCCTTGCGCACTTGTAAGACTGGTGGCATGTGCAAAGTGAAAGGATTGCATTTGTAAATGTTCAGCTAATGATTATGGTGACAAAAATGAAAATGGAAGAAAAGAAGTATGATTGAAGTGGAAGTGATGTCGAATGAAATGGAGAAAACAACTCCACGTGATCATGGATTTATTAATACGGTGGATGTGTATTGTTCTCAAACTAGTGGTGGATCCAGAGGATCACTAGAAGTGGTTACAGGAGAACCGTGAATTCCCTCAAATTTTTGTAGAAATTCTTCCTTAGCACTGAGCTTCTGATAAAGATGAAGACAGTGGCCATTAACTAATAGTCAGAATCAAGCATTATCAATAGTGGCCAGTTTGACTGCTCCATTAGAGTATACTTGTTCAGTCTCATAGGGACCAAGCCATCATGTTTGTAATTTGCCCAAATTGTCTTTATATCTAGAATCATATAACAAAGCCCAGACACCTTCATGAAATGCTTTCTTTTTATATACTTATCATGTCATTTCATACGATATTGTTGAACTAGAATTGTAGTTTGCAGAGCAGATTTCCTCAATTCATCCAGTTGATTGAGTTGTAGAATTCTTTCCTTTTGTGCTTTGGATAGGTCCATTCCCAATTCCATTACAGTACTTAGATTTTTGTGTTCAAACTCTATAGGCATTACTGCAATTTTTCCATACACCAGTTCAAAGGGTGTAAGCCCTGTAGTCATTTTCCAGGAGGCTCTATATGCCCATACTATTTCTTGTAGTTGATTTTCCCAATACCTTTTATGTATTGTAGAACACAAGATGCCACTGAGAGGGGGGTGAATCAGTGGTTTCCAAACTTAACCCTTTTAATTCCTAAAAGGTGTGTACGGGTTAGCAGATCTAACACAAGGTAAACATATCAATAATATAGGAGAGAACATCAAGATGAAAGCAAACACAAAAGGGCATATCACACAACACCGGATATATGAGGAAAACCCAACATGGGAAAAACCTCGATGAGAAATGTTGCTGGAGTCTACTGCTCCAATCCAACCTTACAATGAAAACAATGGTTACAACATCTAGGGCACCAACCTAAGGAGTACAACCCCTACTGATTTAGGGCACCAACCCAAGGAGCACAAACCCTTGCCTTGAGCTGCAACTCAGTGATTATAATAAAATTTATCAATACAAAAGTAATCTCTCGATTACAAATGAGTTATGTAACCTCTGCAATCTTCCTTCTGGTTTAACTCTTCTCAACCGGTCTTCCTCTACTCTTCTCTCAGCTGATTCTTTTCTCATCGGTTCTTTGTTCTTCTTTCCTCTATGTTGCAACCTTACTAGTTCAGCCTCTACCTCTTCTATGTCAGTACTCTATTCTCTGCCAGTTTTGATCTCTCCTCTGCTCGATCATTATTGTGTCTTATCTTCTCTAACACTCTCATTGGTTTTCTCACTAATTCCTTCTCACCGGTTCTAATAGTACCAGTTCACCCCACTGTCAAACTCTTTGACAGTCTACTAGTTGCCTTACCTTTTTTGGTTTAGCTCTTTTTACTGGTTCTCTCTCACGCACTAGGAACTTAACCGATTAACTCTTTGGTTTCACTCCCTTCACTGGCTTCACTCTCTTGTTCAGCAGCCACAAATCTGGTCTTTGATCTGCATATTTATACTATGCATTCCTGCAAAAACTGACAATCAAACTTCTGGTGCACCAGGGTTCCTTCATCAACCATGAGGCATATCAAATCAGATTGGATCTCTTTCCAGAGATAGTCAACCTGCAACCGATCACCTATCACCACCAATCACGTTGCTTCCTAAAAATGTTTTCTATTTTTAGCAAACATGATAACTTTTTCATCATGCACTTATCAACCATGAAGAATGAGTTCACGGTCCACTTCACCAAATCTGATCAGCACCTGCACCACTTGCATTGATCAGTGCATCACTCAGATCTTTAGTCTACAACGAGCCGCAAACTTCTGCAACTCACCCATGATTTTTGGGGTTGACCATAAATGCAGACTCAGTCAGCAACTACCTCACCAACTCACACTTCACCGACCATAACATGCATGACACTTGTGTCCTATATGTCATCATCATCGGCATGCACCTCAGCTCGGTCACCATGTCGGTTTAGACTCTGTCACCAACCAACACACAACTAGGTTCATCTACCGGTTCACTAACCCTGTCAATTCTACCCTAACTGATCAACCTTCAAACCTACGCTTTATTGTTCTTCCAGTGGAACACCTTAACCGATCACCAGACATGCGAATCCACAACATGCTCATCTTCATCAGACACGAGCTCTTCACTTGTCACTTTTCTCTCTTACCGGTTCACATACTTATCAGTAGGCATCTTGATGACACCATGTCATCAATCTTCAACAATCTACATTTATCTGCATTTGCATTTCGATTGCACTATATGTCTGCAGCTGCTCAATCTTGCCTTCTTCTTCATCAGCCCGGACATCATCTCAACCGGTTTGTCAAAGTGACAAACCCATCACTTCTTTACTCTTCCTTCTTTGTCTCGGTGGCTCAACTTTCTAACCCTAGTTGATTCAGTGCATATCTCTAATTTCATGCACCTAAGGCATCCTCATGTTTCACTGGTTGATCTGGTGTGAGCCTTCAATCATCTACCTTTAGTATCTCTGACTTATCCCAGAGCATTATCACTTACCAGTGGGAGAGGATCCTTGTCATCTTCTTTTGGCATTGCATTGATATGGCATCCCTATTTGAGCAGACACAACTTCAACCAGGTACATATGATCATGTTGGGCACACCCACTGAATATGTGCAAGATCATGGGGGGCCAAAAAGTGGCAATGGAGAAAAAAATGTGTTTAAAACCTTTCCAAACATGCCAAAATCTGCTATGACTTTTGTTTGGGTTGGCCAAAATTTGAAGTTTGGATATCGGTTAATATCAGATATCATTAATATCGGATATCCATTTTTCTCAACATAAAAAATATAGTTTAGCAAAATGGGCATAGCTTTTGCGTTTCTTATCGAAATTTTGATTTTTTATAGGCGTTGGATATTAATAGATATCCTATTTGTGATGTCATACTTTTTCAAATCGGATATCTGATTTTTAAATCGGATATCCGTTTTTCTCAACATAAAAAATATAGTTTAGCAAAATGGGCGTAACTTTTGTGTTTCTTATCAAAATTTTGATTTTTATAGGCGTTGGAAAGGTAATTCAAAGACCTATCAAATGGATAAGGTAGTTTTATGATATTATAGACCAAAAATTAATTAAAATCATTTAAAGTTTGTCCTTCAATTTTAAAACTTTAAATACTCAAATTTTGCATACAAAGTCTCATTTTTTTCCTATCACCTCCTTTATCTATCACTTGTCTATCTATACTTATATAAATATATTTAATCTATCTCTTTCTTCTATACTTATGTCACTTGTTTTCTCATCCCATCTAGATAAATAAATTCCCAAGTTACATGCATCTCTGCATATATCTCCATCTTTCTATTCCTATCTCTCCCTCTCCCACTCCATCATTGTCACTCCTTATTTCTATATTTCTCTCTAATAATCTCTCTTCTCTCTGTTTATCTCCCTCCTCTACCTTATCCTACCTATACTTATATATTACTTGTCTCTATCACCTCCTTTCTCTCCCTATCTTATCCCCTATATCTCTATATCCCTATAGATCTATTTTCATGTATATTTATATCTCATTATCTCTAAATCTCACTTATTCACTCCATCTCTCCCTCCATTTGTCTTACTCTCTCTATCACTTTCTATCCATATCTATCTTTATCTCCATCTTCACATCTCCATCTCTTTCCCTATCAATCTCTCTTTCTATATATTCCTTTATCTTTATATATCTTCCTCTATACATGATTAATCTACTTCTCTATCTCTTCCTCTGTCGCCCTCTTGAAGTATCTTTCCCTTTCTCTACCTTTATCTCTTTATTTACTCCATCTTTATATATCTCTGGCTCTCTCCCCACATCCTTCTCTATAGTGTCTTTATATATCTCTATATCTCCCTCTCTATCTATCCCTATCTATACTCTCTATCTCTCTTTCTCACTCTCTTGCACTATCTATATCTCTATCTATCAATATTTCTCTTCCCTTATGTCTCTCTATCACTTCATTTTTTTTATCTCACTCTCTTTACCCCTCTCTATCCATTTTTCTCCATCTATTTATATATGTATCTTTGTCTTTACCTCTCTCTTTCTCTATATCTATTCATCTCCCTCTCCCTTTATCTTCCTTTTTTATCTCTATCTTCCTCTCACCTTTTCAATATCTAGATATGTCTACCTCTTTCTATCCATCCTTTTCCTTTAGTTTTTCTCCCTCTCACTTCATACTCCTTAATATCTATATCTCTATTTATGTCCTTGTCCTTTAGTTCTTCTCCCTCTCTTTAGCTCTTCATCTCTCTTCACCCTTATATCTCTCCTTATTTGAAACTTAGTAGATATGGTCTCCTAAGGGGTTATATGGTGTCCTAAGGGGTCATAGAACACCATATGACCCCTTAGGACACAATATGACCCCTAACGACACCATATGGTCTCCTAAGGGTCATATGGTGTCCTAAGGGGTCATAAAACATCATATGACCCCTTAAGACACAATAAGACCCCTAATGACACCATATGGTGTCTTAAAGGGTCATAATACACCAAATGACCCCTTAGGACACCATACAACCCCTAATGACACAATAAGACCCCTAATGACACCATATGGTGTCTTAAAGGGTCATAATACACCAAATGACCCCTTAGGACACCATACAACCCCTAATGACACAATGTGGCATCCTAAAGGGTCATATGGTGTCCTAAGGGTTCATAGGACACTATATGACCCCTTAGGACACCATATGACCCATAGCACCATATAGTGTCCCAAGGGGTCATATGGTGTCCTAAGGGGTCATAGAACACCATATGACCCATTAGGACACAATATGACCCATAACGAAATGATATGGTATCCTAAGGGGTCATATGGTGTCACGAGACACCATATGACCCCTAACGATACCTAAGGGGTCATATGGTGTCTTAAGGTGTTATATGATGTCCTAGGAATCTTTAGGACACAATATGACCCCTTAGCACACCATACAACGCCTAACAACACCATATGGTGTCCTAAGGGGTCGTAGGACACCATATGACCTGTTAGGACACAATATGACCCCTAACAACACCTAAGGGGTCATAGGACACCATATGACCCCTAACGACACAAAATGATGCCTAACGATACCTAAGGGGTCATATGGTGTTCTAAGGGGTCATAGGACACCATATGACCCCTTAGCACATCATACGACCCCTAATGGCACCATACCTAAGGAGTCATATTGTGTCCTAAGGGGTCACAGGACACCATATGACCCCTAACGACACAAAATAATGCCTAACGATACCTAAGGGGTCATATGGTGTTCTAAGGGGTCATAGGACACCATATGACCTCTTAGCACATCATATGACCCCTAATGGCACCATATGGTGTCCTAAGGCATATGGTGTCCTAAGGGGTCATAAAACATCATATGACCCCTTAGGACACCATACAATGCATAATGACACTAAGGAGTCATATGGTGTCCTAAGGGGTCATAGGACACCATATCACCCCTTAAGAGACCATACGACCCATAACAACATAATATGGTGTCCTAAGGTGTCATAGAACACCATATGACCCCTTAAGACATAATACGACCTCTTAGGACACAAAATAAACCCTAACGACACCTAAGGGGTCATATAATTTCCTAAGGGGTCATATGACTCCTTAGCACACCATATGACCCCTAACGACACCATATGGTGTCCTAATGGGTCATATGGTGTCCTAAGGGGTCATAGAACATCATATGACCCCTTAGGACACCATATGACACATAACAACACCAAATGGTGTCCTAAGGGGTCATAGGACACCATATGACCCCTTATGAGACCATATGATCCATAACAACACCATATGGTGTCCTAAGGGGTCATAGAACACCATATGACCCCTTAGGACACCATATGACCCATAATAATACCATATGGTGTCCTAAGGGATCATAAGATACCATATTACCCCTTAGAACATATTATGACCCCTAACTACATCATATAGTGTTCATATGGTGTCCTAAGGGATTATAGAACACCATATGACCCCTTAGGACACCATAAGACCCATAACGACACCATATGATGTCCTAAGGGGTCATATGGTGTCGTAAAGGGTCACGGGACACCATATGACCTCTTAGGACATAGTATGACCCATAACAAAACCTAATGTATCATATGGTGTCTAAGGGGTCATACGATGTCCTGTGATCCCTTAGGACACAATATGACCCCTTATCACACCATGCAACCCCCAACGACACCATATGGTGTCCTAAGGGGTCATAGGACACCATATGACCCATTCAAACACAATATGACCCCTAACAATACCTAAGGGGTCATATGGTGTCCTAAAGCGTCATAGGATACCATATGACCCCTTAACACACCATACGACCCCTAACGACACCATATGGTGTCCTAAAGGCTCATAGAACACCATATGACCCCTTAGAATACCATAAGACCCATAACAACATTATATGGTGTCCTAAGGTGTCATATGGTGTCCTAAAGGTTCATGAGACACCATATGACCCTTTAGGACACAATATGACCTCTAACGACACCTGAGGGGTCATATGGTGTCCTAATGAGTCATATGATGTCCTATGGCCCTTTAAGATACAACATGACCCCTTAGCATGCCATATAACCCCTAACGATGCCATATGGTATCCTAAGGGGTTATAAGATGTCATATGGTATCCTAAGGTGTTATAAGATACCATATGACCCATTAGGACACAATATGACCCCTAACAACACCTAAGGGGTCATATGACACCATATGAACCTTAGGACACAATATAACCCCTAACGACATCTAATGGGTCATATGGTGTCCTAAGTGGTCATATGACATCCTATGACCCCTTAAGACATAATATGACCCCTTAGCACACCATACAACCCCTAATGACACCATATGGTGTCCTAAGGGGTCATAGGACACCATATGACCCATTAGGACACAATATGACCCCAAACGGAACCTAAGGGAACATATGTTGTCCTAAGGGGTCATATGGTGTTCTAAAGGGTCATAGGACACCATATGACCCCTTAGGACACCATACGATCCATGATGACACCATATGGTGTCCTAAGAGTCATTGGACACCATATGACCCCTTAGGACACAATATGACTCCTAATGACACCTTAGGGTCATATGGTGTCCTCAGTGGTCATATGATATCTTATGACCCCTTAGCACACCATACTAATCCTAATGACACCATATGGTGTCCTAATGGATCATAGGATACCATATGACCCCTTAGGACACCATACGACCCATAACAACACCATATAGTGTTTTAAGGATTCACGTGGTGTCCTAAGAGGTCATGGGACACCATATGACACTTTAAGACACAATATGACCCCTTAGCACACCATATGACCCCTAACAATATCATATGGTGTCCTAAGGGTTCATAGGACACCATATGACTCATTAGGACACAATATGACCCCCAACGACACCTAAGGGGTCATATGGTAAAGTTACAGGTGAGGATAGGTATGACAGAGAGATGGCGTTTGAGGAAGAGAGAATTAGAGAGAGTTGGGGGTAATTAGGGGTTGGGAGGAGAGGGGGGATGGGGAAGTATCAACAAAGGGAGAGAGGGGGAGATGAGGAGAGAGGTTCAAAGAGAGAGGTCTAGAGAGAAGGTAATTAGGAGAAGGGGAGGGGGGAGAGAGAGGGAGGGAGTATCAACAAAGGAAGAGGGGGGAGAGATGGGGAGAGAGCACCCCTGATTACCCTCTCTCTATTCCATCTCTTTGTTAATACTTCCCTCTTCCCCTCTTCTCCCCCTAATTATCCTCTCTCTATCACTCTCTTCACCTCTCTCCACATATCTCCCTCTCTCCTTTTGTTGATACTTACTCTTCTCCCTATCTTCTTATCTAATAATTACACCCAACTCTCGCTCACATTATTTCTTTCCCTCACTCTCTCCTCCTAGGTATATGCATGAAGTTGTGGTGCCAAAAAGGTGCCACACTTCAAAAAAAATTAAAAATCACATAAGGCGCACGCCTTATAAGGCGCATGCACTATAGGGTGCACGCCCTATAGTGCACACACCTTATAAGGTGGCACCTTACAAGGCATATGTGCATTGTAAATAGAAAAAAAACCTTGCTCCGCATTTCTGCATTCCAAACCCACGTTTTGGCATTTTTGGGTGCTATTTGCTTGCGCTCGCCCTTTGTAAAAGCTTGAAATTTGGCACTAAGATGTTGTCCATCTCTCATCAAAATGCTGCCATGCCATCAAAGAGCTCGAAGAGATGTGTATTTTTATTTTCTTATTGTCATTTTTTTAATTAATTTGAAGATTAAACTAGGTTTATTGATTTAAATTTATTTTCATTATCAGGAAATGAGATTAGACAAGAAAATGTTGAAAACACTCAATCACCTCCTCATGAAGACCATATTGAAGAAGAATCACATCAATCAGCTCCTCATGAAGACCATATTGAAGAAGAAGCACATCAAGAACCTCCTACAATCCCTAGACACCCCATAGGTACACAAGAAAACCTATTAGGTCAAATAGAAAATGGCCAAAAAGAGCTTGACGGTTTAATCACAAGGCTAAAAGATCCCACTGGAACAAACTCCCATAGGACAACCTTGCCAGTTCTTTGTAATCTATTATATCTCACATACAATCTGTGAGTGGGCAAATAAATTTTTGGTCCCGTAAGAAGGAAGAACAAAAGCAATTTTATGCTGACAAATTATCATATGCGGCAGTGAAGAAAAAGAAAATTAATAAATTTGACTTGTGTGCTCTTTTTACGGACCCCCGAACGAATCAACCTTTACACCCTGGATGTAGGAGATTCCCTATTCATTGGTGTCATCATGAAGGGATTAAGAACAATTTTTGGGATAGGTGGTGGATGGTATTTGATCAGCCCCCATGCAATAATCATGAGGTACCCCAATAGTTTTTGAGAAAACTGTAGTGTGAGTTTGTCCTTAATGAGATCCCAAACTATTTTGATTTTCTAGATTTCCAAGGTAGAGGTGGGGATTCCTCGCATGATAGAGAGGGTGCATAGCATGATCCAAATCTCCCACCAAGACCCTTGGCTAGACCTATGGTGGAGCATGTTATTATTCCTTCCATTGTGAAGGAGAGTATTGAGGTCGAAACTCTAGACTCGATTAGCTCACTCATTCAGACCCTTATACAGTATGCTAGTCCTCTAGTAGAGAGTGATGCGAGTGATGATGTTGATTCTTCTAGGCATTTAGTTCCAACTCATTTTTGTCGATCTTGTGGTTCTCTTTGCACTTATGATCCTAATAGTTCTGAGAATGCATGTGCACGAGCGGAGTTTGCTACAGAGAACATTGTCATGACAGAATCCTTGCTAAACAAAACATTTGGCATTGATACCCAGGTGAATTTCATTACAAGTTAATTTAATTCTTTTTATTAAATCTTATATGTAAATTTGAGAATATATCTAAATTAGTAAATTATTATGATAAAAAATTAGGGTCAAAGTGTTCACAATACTAGCAACATTCCTGCAGCACCCTTTTTCACTACTTCGTCGACTCCACAGGTATAGAACGAGTGAAAAATATAATTATTATATGTAGATAGTTGCACCTTATGTGAATGATTTTCTAATTACTCATTTTGGATGTCAAATAGTTTGATGCTAGAGCTTCAACATCAACACCTCGTAGTGTATTTCATCGACAATCTTTCACCCAGGTAAACAATTTATCTTTAATGTTGTTATTAAATAATATAGATAGTTTTGGTGATTAATCAATATAGTTTGTTTAATTTTCAGATGTTGAATTCATAGACTCCTCCTGCTGTCCGCGAGTCAATGGAGCACGGTGTTGCTGCAGCAGTAGCAAGTTCAACTGCTTTAACAGAAGTATGAGATGTATTTGTAAATTTAGTAAATTTAGCATTACATTTGTTATCTTAATAATATGTTATTGAAAATTTTAACGACACTTGTATTTAGTTTAATTTATATTGTGATGCTTACAGGAGGGGCTTGCCATGCCAGATCATGAACATGCACCTGTTGTGGATGAACATCATGATTATTTGTATGCGGTAAGTGACTATTCTATTATATTTCATTCTAAAATTCAATTTTTGTATATGCTAACATCATTCTTTTCATTGTATCAGGTGGAGTTACAAAAAAGTCTAGAGAGGAGGTCAAGTGGACGTACTCGAAAGACACCTACATTGTATACACTCCATCCCCTCGACAGGAAAAGATATCTCATGATCTATTTCCTTCCCCTAGAGGGAAATGAATAGAATAGGGTCCTATGTTGTATGCCTATATGGAAATTTTGAACATATGTTTTGTATTACGAATATGTGACATTCTATCGCCATATGGCTTTTGGCAAGCTCCTATTTGACTTTATTGGATACCATGTTGTATGCCTATATGGAAAATTCGAACATATGTTTTGTATTACGAATATGTGACATTCTATGTCCATATGGCTTTTGGAAAGCCCCTATTTGACTTTATTGGATATCATGTTGTATGCCTTTATAGCAATTATGAACATATGTTTTGTTTTATGAATATGTGAAATTCTAAGTCCATATGGCTTTTGGCAAGCCTATTTGTTTGTATTGGATATATTTGATAGTATTAACGGTATACAATGTTGCATGGATTTGTATATTTTTGGTTAATGCAAATCATTTATCATGGTTATCCATAATTGCAGTACAAATGATTAGATGAATAATTGCACAAAGTTTATTATTACTTAAGCTTTGAACCTAAATATGTGTTTGTAATCCAAGACACAAGCCACCCCAATGCGTATGAGCTGACGGTTTGGTGCTGCAACACGACCCCATAGGATCAAACGAATCATTCTTATGATTAACGGGCATGGAGAAACGCGATGCCGAATATTGACAACTTTGAGCAATTTGAGCACTTGGGCAATTTGGCTGCTAGGGTGTGGCCCGCAAAGATCAAGTGAGTTGGAGATAAAAAAGAAGGCATTCCTAGCGTAAACTCAGCCACCCCGATATGTACGAGCTGACGGTTCGGTTCCACGACAAGCGGATTGAAAAATGGGGCATTGTGCAACTTTTCATTGAACTCATCTGACGCTTTTTGTCGCGACCGAGAAAGAGTCTCCACGAGCAACTGGATCCGAGTATATCCAAACCGAGAGAGGATTTTTTAGAGTGCCATAACATGACCCCATAGGATCAGATGGATCATTCTTATGATTAATGGGCACGGAGAAACGTGATGCTGAATACTGACAACTTTGAGCAATTTGAGCACTTGGGCAATATGGCTGCTAGGGTGTGGCCCACAACGATCGGGTGAGTTGGAGAGAAAAAAGAAGGAATTCCTAGCATAAACTTGGCCACCCCGATGCATACGAGCTGACGGTTTGGTGTCGTGACGAGTGGATTGAAATATGGGGCATTGTGCAACTTTTCATTGAACTCATTTGTTGCTTTTTGTCGCGACCGAGAAAGAGTCGCCACGAGCAACTGGATCCGATTCTACCCAAACCAAGAGAGGAATTTTTAGAGTGCCATAACACAACCCCGTAGGATCAGATGGATCATTCTTATGATTAACGGGCACAGAGAAACGCAATGCCGAATATTGACAATTTTGAGCAATTTGAACACTTGGGCGATTTGGCTACTAGGGTGTGGCCCGCAACGATCGAGCGAGTTGGAGAGAAAAAAGAAGGAATTCCTAGCGTAAACCTAACCACTCAAATGTGTATGAGCTGACGGTTTGGTGCCGTGACGAGTGGATTGAAAGATGGGGCATTGTGCAACTTTTCATTGAACTCATATGACGCTTTTTGTCGCGACCGAGAAAGAGTCGCCACGAGCAACTGGATCCGATTCTACCCAAATCGAGAGAGGCTTTTTTAGAGTACCATAATATGACCCTATAGGATTAGATGGATTGTTCCTATGATAAACGGGCACGGAGAAACGCAATGCCGAATATTGACAACTTTAAGCAATTTGAGCACTTGGGCGATTTGGCTGCTAGGGTGTGGCCCACAACGATCGGGTGAGTTGGAGAGAAAAAAGAAGGTATTCCTAATGTAAACCTAGCCACCCCAATGCGTACGAGCTGACGGTTCAGTGCCACGACGAGCGGATTGAAAGATGGGGCATTGTGCAACTTTTCATTGAACTCATTTGTCACTTTTTGTCACGACCGAGAAAGAGTCGCCACAAGCAACTGGATCCGAGTCTACCCAAACTGAGAGAGGCTTTTTTAGAGTTCCATAACATGACCCCATAGGATTAGATGGATCTTTCTTATGATTAACGGGCACAGAGAAACGCAATGCCGAATATTGATAATTTTGAGCAATTTGAGCACTTGGGCGATTTGGCTGCTAAGGTGTGGCCCGCAACGATCGAGCAAGTTGGAGAGAAAAAAGAAGGCATTCTTAGTGTAAAACCAGCCACTCTAACGTGTATGAGCTGATGGTTCGGTGCCATGACGAGCGGATTGAAAGATGGGGCATTGTGCAACTTTTCATTGAACTCATCTGTCGCTTTTTGTCGCGACCGAGAAAGAGTCGCCACGAGCAATTGGATCTGAGTCCACCAAAATTGAGAGAGGATTTTTTAGAGTACCATAACATGACCCTGTAGGATCAGATGGATCATTCTTATGATTAACGGGCATGGAGAAACACGATGTTGAATATTGACAATTTTGAGCAATTTGAGCACTTAGGCGATTTGGCTGCTAGGGTGTGGCCCGCAACGATCGGGCAAGTTGGAGAGAAAAAAGAAGGCATTCCTAGCATAAACCTAGCCACCCCAACACATATGAACTGACGGTTCGGTGCAGCGACGAGCGGATTGAAAGATGGGGCATTGTGCAACTTTTCATTGAACTCATCTAACACTTTTTATCGCAACCGAGAAAGAGTCGCCACGAGCAACTGGATCCAAGTCTACCCAAACTGAGAGAGGAATTTTTAGGGTGCCATAACATGACCCCGTAGGATCAGATGGATCATTCTTATAATTAACGGGCACGGAGAAACACGATGTCGAATATTGACAACTTTGAGTAATTTGAGCACTTGGGCGATTGGCTGCTAGGGTGTGGCCCACAACGATCGGGTGAGTTGGAGAGAAAAAAGAAGGCATTCCTAGCATAAAACCGGCCACCCCAATGTGTACGAGCTAACAGTTCGGTGCCGCAATGAGCGGATTGAAAGATGGGGCATTGTGCAACTTTTCATTGAACTTGTCTGTCGCTTTTTGTCGCGACCGAGAAAGAGTCGCCACGAGCAACTAGATCCGAGTCTACCCAAACCAAGAGAGGATTTTTTAGAGTGCCATAACATGACCCCATAGGATTAGAGGGATTGTTCTTATGATTAACAGGCATGGAGAAACGTGATGCTGAATATTGACAATTTTGAGCAATTTGAGCACTTGGGCGATATGGTTGCTAGGGTGTGGCCCGCAACGATCGGGTGAGTTGGAGACCAAAAAGAAGGTATTCCTAGTGTAAACCCAGCCACTCTGATGCGTACGAGCTGACGGTTCGGTGCCACGATGAGCGGATTGAAAGATGGGGCATTGTGCAACTTTTCATTGAACTCATCTGACGCTTTTTGTCGCGACCGAGAAAGAGTCGCCACGAGCAACTGGATCCGAGTCTACCCAAACCAAGAGAGTATTTTTTAGAGTTCCATAACACAACCCTGTAGGATCAGACGGATCATTCTTATGATTAACGGGCACGGAGAAAAGTGATGCTGAATATTGATAACTTTGAGCAATTTGAGCACTTGGGCGATTTGGCTGCTAGGGTGTGGCCTGCAATGATCAGGCGAGTTGGAGAGAAAAAAGAAGACATTCCTAGCATAAACCCAACCACCCCAATGCGTACAAGCTGACGGTTCGGTGCCATGACGAGCGGATTGAAAGATGGGGCATTGTGCAACTTTTCATTGAACTCATCTATCGCTTTTTGCCGCGACCGAGAAAGAGTCGCCACGAGCAACTGGATCCAGGTCTACCCAAACCGAGAGAGGATTTTTTAGAGTGCCATAACATGACCCCACAAGATCAAATGGATCGTTCTTACATGTCACTAACATCGAGAAAAACCATGCTGAATTTTGACAATTTTTCACACTTTGAGTGATTGACAACAAATGAGCGTTTTTTACATCTTTTACCATATTAACAAAGTATACTTCACGAAATGATCCCATGTGATCTCTAATGGTCCAAAATGACATTATTTACATAAAATCACACAAAACAAGACAAAAACATAATTTTTTATATTACAATGCCTCAAGTAGTCAAAAATACAAGTCATGTACATATATCCAAATAAGATTGATATTACAATTTTTTACATTTATATTTAATCCAATGAACCATCTGGATCTTCTCTACTCTTTATCATGTCTAGTATGGCCTCATGGTCAGACTCACGAACCTTCCATAGGTTATTGTTTAGTGGTCTACCCCCATACCTGATCAAATGAACATTTGAAGCTACAACAAGGTTAGAATAATGAAGAATCTTCCTATGTGTCTCAAAGTCCTCGAACAACCACAAGTTAGACTTCTTCACTGGGTACCTTCTAAGTCATGTACCAGTAACAACTACTAATCCTGTGGGGTACTCAATTTTTCTCCATCTACCACAGGGCGATCCAATTTCTTTTTTGCGTCCACACAATGACACGGGTAATAATTTGTTCCTTCTTCATTGTCTTCAGCTGCAATTACTGCATAAACATGCCCTGCAATGATAAAGTGAGAATAATTTAGCAAACAACTAAGGTAAAATATTAAAGTACAAAAAATTGCATGTGGATAATTTACCTAGTTGGACTAAATCTGACACATGGTCAAAGTCAATTGATGCTTCCATCTATGTGAGTTGTAGTGCACTCAGAGGTCGGTATGTCTCAAGTGGGATTAGAGGTCTCATACACCATTCGTCCACCCACTCCTTTGACTCACAGTCATTATAGGAACCATCTCTACATGAAGAACAATAACATTCCATCCACCGCATATGGATAGTCCATGAACCTGCATTAGAGCTTTTGAAAGAGTGTAGCTCACTCGATCATGTCAATGCACAACAATCTTCTAATTTTGCAATGTTAGTATCATCTACCAACCAAAAAAATCTGTGAACTAAAGACTTACCTTGATTACCTGGACCAATTGTACCATTGTACCTTTGAACAATTGATTTTTCATCTTTCAAGTTTGCATTCCCTTTGTACTTTAAATCTTCTTGTGCTAAAGCTCTTTTAATACATGATCCTGCACCATCATGCTCCCCTTTTCCATGCCCAGCCTCAAAGAAATTCCACATATGTTGAATAGCAGTCAACTTATGCATCCTACTCAACCAAGAAAACATCTGAGAGTTCTTAAATTGCGATGCACAATTATCTAACCATATGATATGTTGATGGAATGATATGCCTCGGCTAGCCAAATCATCGTAGAATATCTGAAAACAACCTTGCACAAACTCTGTAGAGTGTGAGCGATCATCACTGATGTAAAAATGATACTCCCTCAATATCTTCCTATCATCTTCCATACTATCATGTGCATGAATGAATGCTATATGCACAAATATGGCAACTTGTGTGGAGTTGTAATATTGTGATTGCACCTCGTTCTGCGGTTGTAGTGTGTAGTTCTCTGCAAAGTCAACAATTGAAATGATTGTATGAAGTAGAAATGTGTCCTTGCATAGCTTAAATTGTGAGTCCAACCAACGAGCTCGATGGTTATGCCTTGCATACTCATACACTATATTCTCATGAAAGATGCCCATAAACTGATACACTAGAATCTTCTCACAAACCAATTCACACCTTTTTGCTTCTTTTCCATCTTTTAGCATGTAGGCCATTGTCTTATATTTTCCAAATTCTACTAATTCATTACCAATTTCTTGTCCAATATCCATATGTTGACAAATTTGTAAATGTTGCAATCCACCACAATCAACACATGTGCCATCCAAGCAACACTTATTGTAATATACTTGACCATCTACTCTTTCACATAAGATGCTAGATATGAATTCCCTTGAAGATGTCGGTGGACCATTTATGTTGCATTCCTGCAAAACATTGCTAGCATGCAAATCTATACATATGCGTTGATAAACATCATAATGGTTAGAAAATTCAATATGTACTCTACAACAAGAAGTTGTGCGTGTGTGATTTATTTTGACATAAAAAGGCTTTACCATTTCAAAGAACCTTTGACTAATTTTTATTTGAGGATACATACGTTGAAACTTGGCAAAAAATTGTGTTTGAGTCATATCCAAAAAATGTTTTGGATGTGGATCATGGATTTTACTACCAATCCTTCTTCTTACAACATCTCTTTGATTTGGAGAGACCCTTGTGTTATTCTTCCAAAAATCTTCAATTAGGGATCTCAAGGCTTCAACAATTGTTTTATCTTTCCGTGGTAATCTACCGGAAAATGCCCATAACTCATTGTTATATGGATCCTCCGCTCTTTGTCGCCTTCCCAAAGCTCTCATTAGAGTTTGTCTACTTATCTTCAATTGTTTACTTGTCTTTCTAAGGAGGCGAGCTTTCTTAGTTTAAGTGTTTATAATTTTTGATGTAATGACACGTCGTGTGCCATTACTATCTTGTGTGCATGAGTTAGAACCAACAGTATCATATGCATTCATCATATTCTTCACAATAGATTTGTCACTTCATTCAATCGATCTTCTTAACCCAAGAATCTTCATTATAGGCCTAAATTTCAGATTTCTCATCATTTCAACAAATAGTTGACATCTTCCTGTCTCATTTAAAGGCTCAAAAAATATTTTCCATATCCGGTTAGCATGTCTTTGACAAGTACGCTTCGGAAACTTGTCAACCATTGGTTTCAAAACATTAGCATCAATATCAATCAAATATTTAGGCTTTCTATACAAAACTCTAGGAGGTGTTCTCAAACTTTGAGTTATCTCAAGATTAGGAATGTCAACAACATTAGGGATAGGTGGCATACCTTCAACCGGAGATGAAAATGATGACATACTTTGAAATTGAGGTGTACAAGATGGTGTAGCTCCAATACTTGATGTCAGTCATGAATTACTTGCAACGTCAAATGTCATAGAGGGAGTGCATTCAATATGAGATGTTGTAGACACCAACGATGTGCCAATAAGAGATGGTGTGCCTTCAACTTGAGATGTAAGAGATGGGGTGCCTTCAACTTGAATTATGGTAGACATGCTCTCGACCTCGAGATTCAATTGTCTCATTGCACGAAGGTTTTGCATCCATTGCCTTTGTGTGGCCAATTTTGTCTCTCTCTTAGATTGGATGGATATTTCATGTTCCTCTTCAATTGGCACCTCTTCAATTGACACCTCTTCTTCTATGGTATTCAATTTCCTTTGTTCACGAAGTTGCTTCATTCCTTCTCTTTTTTTTGCATTCTTAGCTTCACGCTCTTCTGGTGTTACATTTTTTGGTCGTTTCCTCGGCATGATGATGATTATGCATATGTTAAAATGGATATATGAAATTGAAATTATTTCATGTATTCATTTTCTAAATTATTTCATAAGATCTTAAAAAGGATGTATGAAATTGCAAATTTTGTTTTAAACCACTAAACAAATAATTTTTCGTATGCAACTTCCTTCAAATGCATTGTTAAATCTAACGTAAATCTAATAGGATTATAATCAATTTTGACTCACACTTTTATTCTAACATTTAAATAAAATAACACTTAATAAGAATTTGAATTCTAAAAACAAGAAAATATTACCTCAATTATTCAAATTTGATAAAAAAACTATGTTCTTCCTCTTTGACATTGCCAAATGAAAAAAAAGGTGGTGGAGAGCTAATGGAATGTATAAAATAACCTTGCATAAAATGTCAACACCATGCAAAAAGCATTTTTTTGTCTGATCATGCGGAGAAAGAAGACAAAATGAGAGAATGTGGGCTTGGATCACGGGTCAAGGGTCCCATATAACTGTTTTTTAGTGCAACTCATTTGGCTAGCGCCAAATATGGTGCTAGCCAAATGACTTCCATTGAAATTTTTTACTTTAAGGGTCCCCTATAACCTTTTTTTTGTGTAGCTCATTTGGCTAGCGCCAAATATGGCACTAGCCAAATGACTTCCATTGAAATTTTTTAACCTTTAATAAATTTCTACTCTATACCCTATAGTTTGATAGCCACAACCATAAAAATTAAACCATATGACTCTTTAGGACATAATATGGTGTCTTAGGACACCATATGACCTCTTAGGTGTCGTTATGGGTTGTATAGTGTCCTAAGGGGTCATATGGTGTCTTATGACCCCTTAGGACACAATATGGTGTCGTTATGGGTCGTAAGGACACCTAAGGGGTCATATGGTGTCCTATTGGGCCATAGGACACCATATGACCCCTTAGGTGTTGTTATAGGTTGTATGGTGTCCTAAGGGGTCATATGGTGTCTTATGACCCCTTAGGACACCATATGACCCCCTAGGACACAATATTGTGTCGTTATGGGTTGTATGGTGTCCTAAGGGGTCATATGGTGTCTTTGACCCCTTAGGACACCATATGACCCGTTAGGACACAATATGGTGTCATTATGGGTTGTATGGACACCTAAGGGGTCATATGGTGTCCTATGGGGCCATAGGACACCATATGACCCCTTAGGTGTCGTTATGGGTCATTATGGTGTTGTAAGGGGTCATATGGTGTCCTATGACCCCTTAGGACACCATATGACCCCTTAGGACACAATAGGGTGTTGTTATGGGTCATATGGTGTTGTAAGGGGTCATATGGTGTCCTATGACCCCTTAGGACACCATATAACCCCTTAGGACACAATAGGGTGTCGTTATGGGTTGTATGGTGTCGTAAGGGGTCATATGGTGTCCCATGACCCCTTAGGACACCATATGACCCCCTAGGACACAATATGATATCGTTATGGGTTGTATGGTGTCCTAAGGGGTCATATGGTGTCTTATGACCCCTTAGGACACCATATGACCCCTTATGACACAATACGATGTCGTTATGGGTCATATGGTGTCCTAAGGGGTCATATGGTCTCCTATGACCCCTTAGGACACCATATGACTCGTTAGGACACAATATGGTGTCATTATGGGTCGTATGGACACCTAAGGGGTCATATGGTGTCCTATGGGGCCATAGGATACCATATGACCTGTTAGGTGTCATTATGGGTCGTTATGGTGTCATAAGGGGTCATATGGTGTCCTATGACCCCTTAGGACACCATATGACCCCTTAGGACACAATAGGGTGTCGTTATGGGTCGTATGGTGTTTTAAGGGGTCATATGGTGTCGTTATGGGTTGTATGGTGTCGTAAGGGGTCATATGGTTTCCTATGACCCTTTAGGACACCATATGACCCCTTAGGACACAATATGGTGTTGTTATGGGTCGTATGGTGTCCTAAGGGGTCATATGGTGTTCTAAGGGGTCATAGGACACCATATAACCCCTTAGGACACAATACGACCCCTAACAACACCTAAGGGGTCATATGGTGTCCTATGATCCATTAAGACACCATATGGTGTTGTTATGTGTCCTATGGTGTCCTAAGGGGTCATATGGTGTCCTATGACCACTTAGGACAAAATATGGTGTCGTTATGGGTCCTATGGTAACCTAAGAGGTCATATGGTGTCCTATGACCCCTTAGGTGTCGTTAGGGGTCATTTTGTGTCCTAAGGGGTCATATGGTGTCCTATGACCCCTTAGGATCTAGAGAGAGGAGGGAGTGAGGAAAAAACTGAGGGAAAGAGGTGAGAGAGGGAATTAGATGGGTGTAAGGATGAAGAGGGAGATAGCTCGAGGGATAGGAGAATAAGGGAATTGTGAGAGCTAGAGAGGGGAGGGACAAAGAAGAGTTTGTATCTATTCCACATTTGGCGCATGCCAAATAGGGAGAGTGCCAAATGTGTACATAGAAACCCCCATCTCACCTCTCCCTTCTTTATCTCCCTTCCCTCGTAGTTCCATCTCTCTCTATGAACTAGATCTCATATTCTCTCTCTCCCCTTACCTCTTCTCAGGCTCTTCATTCTTATAGATACATACTCTTCTTCATCCCTCCCCTTTCTAGCTCTCACAATTCCCTTAGTCTGCTATCCCTCGAGCTATCTCCCTCTTCATCCTTATTTGGTGCGCGCCAAATATGGAATATGGACCACATTTGGCGCGCGCCAAATGGAATATCCATTCATCACATTTGGTGCACGCCAAATAGGGCGAGCGCCATATTTGGCACATGCCAAATAGGGCGAGCGCCATATTTGGCGCACGCCAAATAGGGCGAGCCCCATATTTGGCGCACGCCAAATAGGGCGAGCGCCATATTTGGCGCACGCCAAATAGGGCGCTCGCCATATTTGGCGAGCGCCAAATTTCCCGCTTTGGGAAACACCAAACCTATGGTTTGGATTTGCCTTGGGCACCCAACCCAAAGGTTTGGACGACCATTTCTGGCTAGAGATGTGTTTTTGTCAGAACATTGAAAATTTTGACATATTTTTGGTCGTGCTCTCCGTCAGGTTTGCACGTATTTCAATGAAGTTAAAAAAAAATACCGTGGTAAACTTGAGCTCCCTCTTAGCTATCCAAAAATGTAATTTATTTCAAATTTTGATTTCGTTAAGTCTTTCATCTATAATTTCTTTTGTTAGTGTGTCCATTTTTTTGTCAAAAACCAACATGCACTATTTTGGGTCTAGATTTTTACACGTTCATCAGATTTTGAAAAAAAATACATTTTTAGAAACTAGACTCCATTCTACACAATTTTAAAAAAAAAGGTTTTGATTTTTTATTTGTTTTCAATGATTTTAGGGGGGAGCATGCTCAAATTTCTATTTTTTAGGATGTGTCCACTTCGAAAATTAGTAAAAAATCATATACTCATTAAAAAATTAGCTGAAAATTCTGGCATAAACTTGAAGGTGTTAGCTAATTTCTCACTGAAGCGATCTTAAAAATTCAAAAAAAAGTTAACATTTTAGGGGGGCCACAACAGACGCTATGTTATATTTTTTGCATAAAAATAGGACCACTTTTTGTGGCCCCCATTTTTGAAGCTCTTAATCTCCACCATTTTCAAAAAAATTAGTAGTTTAGAAAGTATACTCGAAGCACTCTGACTCTTGTTCTTGTTGCATCTTCAAATTTGGAGTGTAACTATCTTCAATTTGTAGTTGAATTTCAGACTTTGCTGATTTCAGAAAAAAAAAAAGTGGCATCTTAAGACCCCCTTTTGGTACCACAACTTGGTGCACATACCCTCCTATGGGTTTATAGATACTTCCCTCTCCCCCTCTCCCCACCCCCTAATTACTCTCTATGTCTCTCTTCACCTTTGTCCCCATCTCTCTTCTCTCTTTGTTGATACTTTCCCCTCTCCCCCTCTCCTCCTACCCCCTAATAATCTCAAACTCTCCCTCTCATTCGCTCTTAACCCCAATCACCCCCTCCCTCTCTCTCTTTGCCTTCCACCTAATTACCTCTAGCTCTCTCTCTCTTATACTCTCTTCCCCCCAATTAATCTCTCCTTCTCACCTCTCTCCCCCTCTCCTTTTTATGATACTTCCCTACGAATCTCCTTGTCCCCTCTAAATTTTGTTGTTAGAGATGAGAAGGAAATGCAAAGAGACTAGTCTAGATCTTAGGGAAGAGAGAGTGACATAGAGGAGGAAATTATGAAGAGGTAGAAATATAAGCACCTTGTAGAGCTTGAGAGAATGAATGAAGTATTCAATGACAGTTAGAGATATAGGTCTAGAGAGAGATGTATAAATATGGACAAAAGAGAGGGAGGAAGAAACAAACAGGTGGAGTGATAGGTTTAGGAGAGAGGGCTGGAGAAAGGAACAAAAATAGATAACATGGTTTATCAAAATTTATCGAACTCAATAAAATTCACAAATTTTCTATTATTAATTAATTACTTATTTAGTTTATTTTGAGATGATTGTTACAAAAATTCATGCAATAGGGAAATCATATGAAAAAGTCATGAGTTTTTTATGTTTTAAAATAAAGGATGAATTTAAATGAATTATAATTATTTTTTAAAATAAATAATTGAAAATATACCTATTCCATATCATAGAGCTCTTAATTACCTTTCCAACGCCTATTAAAAATCAAAATTTCGATATAAAACACAAAAGTTATGCCCAATTTACTAAAATATATTTTTTTATTTTTTCAAAAATGATTTTAACAGATATCCAATTTTAAAACATAAATTTTTCCCTCCATCTTTTCGTTCGGGTTTTCTTTGGGATTTGGCTTGGAAGTGACAAGCTTGGAAAGTCAACTGAAAAAACATGTTTTTTCAGTATTCCTTGATTTTCCAAACTTTACACCGGTGGCTGACAACTTTTTTTATAGCCAAAATTGATAAAACGAAAAGGGTTTTTTAAGGACGTTCTCAGCTTTCCAACAATATAAGGCTTGTCTTATTTTGACTTTAACAAATCATTATTATTTATTTTCTAATTGAATTATGATAAAAGTCCTGATTGATAGACTTATTGAAAAATACTCATAACTTTCAAACCGCATAACATTTTTTGAATCCAAAACATGTGTCACATCCTATAGTTTGTCTACTATAGGGGAAAAAAATTTAAAAAATGAATTTCATAAGGTTTTGACCAAGTTAAGGTGGTCAGACGTAGGAGTTTCTGAATTTCTGAAAAGTTGTAGTAAAAAATTCATAAATAATTATTTACTTTATAAAAAATTATAAAAAAATATGTGTCACATTCGGACATGAGTCTAATACTTATATTATAAATCTTATAAAAAATATTATGATTTGATTGTGATTAGGGTGGTCATACATACACCTACTTATCTTTTTTCTGAAATTTTCATCATAGGATTTTTTTTTTTCAAAAAATAACTAGTAGCTTAGAAACTACATTCAATTTTCTATAGATTCTCTAAATACATAATTTAAAAATAATGTTCATAACTTATTCAATTTTTCATGTCAAGTTGCATAACTCTGATGTTTTGAAATTTCATTGCCACTTAAGGGCCTGTTTTGGCACACCATGATCCTGCACATACCCCACTGTCAGTCATATCTTCAACCTATGATATCTTCTTCATCCAGTGGGATTCCTATTGATTGACATCCAACTGCATACCAGTTCTACACTTCTTCATTATCTCACCCTGCTTGCTCACTGGTCATATTCTTGTCGGTTGGCAATAATACACTGCCAACATAACACTTACCGATTGGTATACCATACCAGTCTCCATTCCTTATGTCTTCAACACAAGCCAACACTAACTTGTGTACCAGTGACTCTTATGACCACAATGTTGGTGGACATCCTCTTCCTTATCGGTGACAAGCTATACAGGTAACCTGCTATACTATTTGACATCAATGACACCATTACTGGTATACACCAATGACAACAATACACATCAATATCTCATACTAGTTGCCATGCTATACCTGTTGACATCAATGACAATACAATGCCAACATGTATAGCTACAGTTTTTTTCAATATTGGTTCAATTTCTTTGTTGATCACCTCAGCTTGACCATTGGCCTATGGGTGATAAGGTGTAGACTTTTTGTGTCTAGTGTTATATTCTTCTACCATAGCAGCGATCAAATTAGATGTAAACTAGGCACCTTAATCTGTAACAAGTTCTCTAGGAAATCCATACCTTGTAAAGATCTCTTCATATAAAAACTTTGCAGCCTTGTTGTCCCTGGCATGTTTCATGGCCCTTACCTCAACCTACTTGGTAAGGTAGTTTGTACACACCAATATATAGGATTTTCCATTGGATGGGGGGTAAATTGGACCTATGAAATCCATTCCCCATTTATCAAAAGGTGTGGCAACAACCTGTCGATGTAAAGGTATCTCGTCTGATCTAGTTGGGTAGCCCATTCTTTGACATCTATCACATTTCCTTGTATAGTGGACTACATCCTTATGGAGAGTAGGCCAATAATATCTTGCACTAATTGTTTTCATTGATGTTCTTTTGGTTTCAAAATGAACCCCACAGGGTTCATCATGACAGGCATGCAGAATATCATATTTTTCATCTTCTTGGATGCATCTCCTCATAACATTATCTAGTCCTGTGTAAAATAAGCATTCATTGACCCAAGTATATGGAAAAATCTTTTCGATGAGGACTCTTCTATCCTTTGCTAAGAAATATGAGGGCATTTTATCCGTAACCAAATAATTGGCTATATCAGCATACTAGGGTATATCAATAGTGATAGCAAAGAGGTGTTCATTTGGAAAGGAATCATCAATGATAGGTTCTTGAGGCTGATGTGTAAGTCTGGACAAGAATTTAGCTACTACATTTGCTTTACTTGGCCTATCTATAATAGTAATATCAAGTTCTTGCATTAGAAGTATACATCTAGCAAGTCTACCAAAAACAACTGGCTTGTTCATGAGGTACCAGATCGTTGTATGGTAATTGTAAACATATACTTGGTATCCTATTACATAATGTCTGAACTTGTTGAGGGCATATATTACTGCTAACATTTTTTTTTGTTACAGTATAGTTCAATTCTGCTCCTTGCAAAGTTTTGCTTATATAGTAGATTGCATTCTCAATAGCTCCATCTTTTTGCTCCGACTGCATGGTCAGAAGCATTAGTATAAATATAGACGTGTAGATTCCATTTAGGTCCTTGAAGGACCAGAGCTTGAGTAAGTACAACTTTGAGATCTTGGAAGGATTTGTCACATACTGGTGTCCACTTAAAATCCACATCTTTCAACAAGAGACCATACAAGGGACTTGCTATGGTGCTGAATTTTTTAATAAATCTCCTATAGTAACCAACATGACCCAAAAAACCATGGACATCTTTAGAACTACTTAGTGGGAATTGGAAGAGTGTTAATTACCTCAATCTTAGTAGGATCCACTTGAATTCTGGTTGCTGAGATGTAGTGACCTAAGACCACTCCTTGCATCATGAAAAAGGATTTCTCACTATTTAGAGAAAGATTATGATCCTCACACCATTGCAGGACTTTGGATAAGTTATCAAGTGCTTCCTAAAATTCATTTCCATAGGTGGTTAAATCATCCATATAGATCCCCATGCAATTGTGAGAAATATCAGCAAAGATGCTTAAGACTGCCCTCTGAAAGATTGTTGGAGCACTACACAATCCAAATGGAAGAACATAGTAGGCATAGGTTCCCCAGGGACAAGTGAAGGTTGTCTTGTCCTGATCCTCTGATGTTATCTAAATCTGATTATAGCCACTAAAACCATCAAGAAATGAGAAATACTTCTTCCCTACTAGAGAATCCAAAACTTGAAGAATTAAGGGAAGTGGAAAATGATCTTTTTATGTAGCTTTGTTAAATTCTCAATAATCCACACATACTCTCCATTTTCCATTCTTTTTTGGAACAATCACCAAAGGTAAGACCCATTCACTATCTGAAAGAGGGTAAAAAAACCGGCATCTAGGAGTTTATGTAATTCAGTCTTGACAATTTCCCTAAGAGCTGGGTTAACCCTTATTTGTGGTTGTCTGATTGGCTTAGTGTTCTCTTCTATGTATATTCTATGAGTACATAATTTGGGATCCAATCCTACCATGTCAGTGTAGTCTTGTGCAAATACAATCTTTTTCTCTTGTAATAATTGTTTTAGTGAATGCTCTTGTTGTGCAGAGAGATTACACTTCACAATGGGTTGCTTCCTAGTGGCTACTTCAATCTATTTAGTCAGTTCCTTCATGGAAGCTTCATTCACACTAGGTAGCTTTACCTCATGGGGAAATAGAGTATGGAGTAGTGCAGAAGAACTAGGCAGTAGTATTTGTGATGGACATGCAGAATTGTCTGAATTACCCTCTCCTACAACATCTATTGCACATGTATTATTTAATACCTGTGTCAAGAGTTGATCTTCATCATGTAATTGGAGAAGAGGACTTATATCAATGATCATTATATTTATCACCGACTTGGCATCTTCTTCAGGTTCATCACCAAGACTAGGCCAAATGAATTGTTCTAACTATTCATGTGGTTGAGCGGGTGGATAAAGTGTTAATTTCTTCGTACTATCTCCATTGGAAATAGTGATATCTCTTAACCTGCATCCTATATAAGCATTTGCAATGGCTAGACAAGGTCTTCCTAGAATTACTGGATACCCTCCCAAGGTATCTTTTGGGAATTAAATCATAAAATCAACTGGATACTCCCAAGGATCAAGAGTTACTACAATGTATTCTAGCATACGATTTGGCTTAATAGTGGAACTGTCTGCTAGTTGAAGAACTATATGAGTAGGCCTTATATTTACCAATTTTAGATTCCACATGATATCCTTGGTCATGACATTAATAGAAGCTCCTAAATTTATAAGGATGTTTTGAACCATAACTCCATTTATCATTATTGCAACAACCGGGATATCAGGGTTTGAATACTTAGGTATGATCACTTTCTCTAGCATGATATCAACTAATTTACCCATTACATGTATTGTTATAGGATATTTCTTCTTCTTCCTAGGTTTCTTCAAGCATGCCTCTCTAATAGCTTTACTATATATTGGAACATCTTTAATGGCTTGGAAGAGAGCTATCTTATCATAGACATGCTTAAGTTGATCCAGGAAATCAAAGTTTAGGTCAAAGATGGGCTTTGGTTGAGCTAATCATTGTGGAAATGGAGGATCTGGAGTCTAAAGTTGTTTAGTTGGTAAAATAGGATTAGGATCTATGTCTTCCTCTTATTCACTAGTTAACTCTATGATAAAAGGAGTAACAGGGGGTGGCAAGGTTTTTCCTGACTAAAGATGTACATCACTTATGCTAGCTGCATATGTAGGGTATTGATTGAATTTTCCTGAATACACTAGCTATTGTTGTTAGGTTTCATTATTGGGAGTAGGAGCAGGTTGAATTTGGTAATTGAGTAGGTCTTGGTGGGACATTAGTTGGTGCAGGTGGCATTATTGCTAGCTAGCTAGCAGATTGGTTGGGTTGGAGATATCAAGCTGGTCGATTAGGCCATAGTTGTCATCTCCATGGTTGTGATGGTGGCCAATTGTTTTTTTGTGGCTTCCAATTTCCTTGGGGTGGTTATCATTGAGCTTAAGGTCCAGATCAAGAATTTTGCTGATAATTCTATTGTGGATTCCCATAATTGCCAAAATTTTGTGAATATTAAGGTTGCCACTGATTACTATGTGAATAAGAATATGGACCATTAAAATATAGGGGATCAGGTGGCATACCTTGTCTTGGAGCTCATGGCTTCTTTTGTACTACAAATAAAAGTTGTCCTTCGTCATCTTCTACTCGATGAAATTCTAGTTGATGAGATTTGTTATCGATGTGTGCTAGCTTGTTCCATCTACAGTCCTTCCTCTATCTGCAATGAGGACAAAATTTAGACAATGCTGCCTCTACAGCATCTTCCTTCTTTTTTTCTCGAACATTATCAATTTATGTGGCCATGTTATTGATAATATCTTGTTTAAAATCCTTGAGAAAATTAATCATCTCCATTCTTGAGAGTCCAGAGTTGGTTTTATTCCTTGATGATGTATACTTGTATCCTCTAGGCCTTCTTAATGCAGCTCTTGAATGATTCTGACAGAGTTGTTGTATGTCACTCTGAATTCCTTGAGTAATATCCACTCAACTAATTATGTTTGGACTTCTTAAAAATGAAGAGAAACCTTTCTACATAGTCTTCCAAATATTCCTCTTCTTTCTGTTGCATCCAGAATATATCATCTCCCCTCATATCACTTCCTCTGCAGTAATCCTTGTATTTGGTAAGGAACTTTTCTTACATAGTGTCCCAATCAGTCATAGAATCTTCCCCTAAGAACATAAACAAACAGAGAGAAGAATATTTCAAGGTGGATGGAAACAACTTAATTATGTGTGCATCTGTGGTATATTCATAACTTTTGCATAGCACATCAAACTCAAAAAGGAAATTATTTGGACCTTCTGTAACAAGGCCATAAAAGTGAGGGATAGAAGCTGGAGGAATATTCTTCAAATTGGCATTGGCTCCTTGTGGTGGAATAGGAAACTTAAAGGTCAAGTCAAGAGGTGGGGGTGGATTGTTACCACCACCTCCACCACCACTGTCAAGGCCCACCATGTTTCCTTGGTAAATTACTAATGCAGCAAACGGATTCTCTAAAGTGGTGGTTCAGGTTGAGGAATGAGATTATATAGGTTGTTATTATCTAGGTATGTAAAGAGTTGTGCAAAAGGATTAATTTTTGGCTTAGAATTTGGGTCTTCAGGTAGATATTCTTCATAATGATTCAGGTTAGGAAGGAATCTGCCAAGGGGATCTCTTCTTCTATCCATATAGGTATTGTAAAACTAGCATTAGACCTACATGAATGACATAAATAACTTAATCTAATGTAGAAAGTAAAGTACTTTTATAACAATGAGTTGACAAATGAAATCCTATGTTCCCATAAACTCTTAGTTTGTTACCCTCCCCGACAACAACACCAAAATGTTTGTGTAAAACAATGGCTGTCTATGTTAGGAAAATCGGTGGACAATTGAGAGGGGGGTGAATCAGCTGTCAACGGATTATACAACTTTAAGCACACAAAACCTTTTATCGGAATGCATAAACCAAATACCGAAATAGAAGATATAATAATTAAGCATAAACATAAATCACAGAACAATTAACAACCATCCATAACACATAACACCACTTATTGGATTCATCAAAAGATCTTCAACAAAGAGTTGTTGATAAAACCCTTACCGATAACCAAAAGGCTTACTAGAACATATGATAGCATCTGGATCACCAAATCCCAAACCATCTGAATGTGATACACATCAAGAGCACATGAATAACCAATCCAAACCAATTCCAATAGCCGGACCAAAACTGGAGACAAGTCTCTAGAAAAACATCAAAGACCAACCACTCTACCGGAATCTGGTAGATAGCAAAACAGCTAGTGTTGACATCAATTTCAAACATCAATGCAACACATAATCAATTCCTCCAAATTTCCAACAATCTCCCCCTTTGGCATTGATGGCAACACTAGATGTGAAAAACATCCAAGTGCCAAACAAGTCTCCCCCAAAGGAAGACATCCAACAATCTCCCCAAAATTATATGACAATGAAGTTCTGAACCAACGGACCAAACTTCCCTTGTGAATGATATCCCTGTTAAGATCTACTTTTAACATAAATATCTCTCCCCCTTCGACATCAATGCCATAAATCTGACATAAACATCAAAGAAAAGTCAAAAAACCTCTGAACTACACAACTGACTACTCCCCCTGAGTAGTAGCACCAACACATCAATCCGAAATGAATGTTTAGTGAAGATATATGCAATATGTTCTTTAGTGTTCACATAAACCAGTCTGACTTCCTTTGCTTCCACCTTCTCCTTCAGAAAATTGTACTTGATAGAAATGTGCTTAGTCTTAGAATGAAATACTAAATTCTTTGATATGTCAATAGCATCAGAGTTATCACAGTGAATAACTACTGGCTCATTACAATCCACCCTTATATCCTTTAACATTTGCTTCATCCAGAGACCTTGTGTACAGTTAGTAGTAGCAACAACATACTCAGCTTCAGCAGTAGATAAAGAAGTAGATGATTGTTTCTTGTTGATCCATGAAACAAGTTTCTTTCCAAGAAAGAAAGCTCCACCGAATGTGCTCTTTCGTTCATCAACATCTCCAGCCCAGTCAACATCTTTATATGCACATAGTGTAAAGTCATCATTTTTAGGATACCACAAACCATACTCAGTTGTTCCTTGCAAATACCTGAAAATCCTTTTCACCGCACTCTCATGATTCTCTCTAGGATCACTCTGATATCTTGATACAACACAAACTGCATTCATTATATCCATTCTAATCTGAGTTAGATATAACAAACCTCCAATCATAGATTTATACCTTATAGGATTTATCGGACCTGATGCATCATTCTTTGTCAATTTCTCACTTGTAGCCATAGGGGTACCAACCAGTTTCAAATTTTCCATACCAAATTTCTTCAACAACTCTCTAGCATACTTAGTTTGACGAATGAAAATACCTTTATCATTCTGAGTAATCTGCAAACCTAAGAAAAATTGCATCTCCCCAATCATAGACATCTCAAATTCATTCTTCATATTTTCAGAGAATTACATACATAACTTATCCTCGCCTCCAAATATGATATCATCAACAAAGACTTCAACAATCAGTATGTCATTATCAGTAATCTTATAATATAATTTACTGTCAGCACTACCTTTAGTGAAACCAAGATTCAAAAGATATTTGTCCAATCTAGCATACCAATCTCTAAGGGCTTGTTTCAATCCATATAAAGCCTTCCTTAACCTGCAAACCATGTTTGTGTCATCTGAAAGTAAAAATTAATCAGGTTGTTCATTGTAAACTTCCTCTTCAAGATCTCCATTCAAAAATGCATACTTAACATCCATCTAATAAACCTTGTATTTCTTATGGGCAGCATAAGCAAGAAATAATCTCACAGCTTCAATCCTAGCTACCAGAGCAAAAGTCTCATCATAATCAATTCCTTCCTTATGAGAATATCCTTTACATACCAATCTAGCCTTATTCCTTATAACTTGTCCATCCTCATTCAATTTATTCCTAAAACCCCATTTAGTTCCAATAACATTCTTTTTTTTAGGTCATGGAACTAAAGTCCATGTGTTGTTCTTCTCAATTTGATCTAATTCCTCTTCCATAGCTCTCATCCAACATTCATATTTACAAGCTTCAATAACTGATGTCGGTTCAACTTCAGAAATTAAACATACCTCATTAGTTTCCAACCTTCTTCTTGTCATTACTCCTTTGTTCTTGTTTCCAATGATCTGATCTTTTGAATGATTTAACCTTACATACCTAGGAGCCTTCTGACTTTTTGTTCCTCTGCTCTAATCTTCAGTTACTGTTGAATTTTATGATACTACTGGGGTAACTAGTTCAACATTTTATTCTGATACAGGTGCTACCGGTTCAGTTATGATCATCTCCACTTATGGTTCTCTCTCATAAGTTCTGATTTGACCTTTGTACAGCTCATCCACCTTGACATTAGCACTTTCCATAATTCTCTACAATCTTTTGTTATAACATCTATATGATTTTCTTTCATTAGAATAACCAAGAAATATCCCTTCATCACATCTAGGATCAAACTTTCCAATGGAATCATATTTTTTGATATAGAAATTACTAACAAATATTTTGAAATGCTTAAATGTAGGTGTATGACCAAACCATAACTCATAAGGTGTCTTATCGGTGTCTCCTTTGATATGAACTCTGTTAAATGTGTATACCATAATGCTCACAACTTCTCTCCAATAGATATGAGGCAAATTAGATTCCATCATCATAGTTTTGGCCGTATCCAAGATAGTTGTGTTCTTTCTTTCCACAACACCATTCTGTTGAGGTTTCCGGGAAGTAGATAATTGTCTCATTATCCCATGCTTCTCACAATAACTTTTAAATTCACTAGATGTGAATTCACCACCCTGAACTGATCTTAAGCATTTAATCTTCAACCCTATCTATGTCTTAACTTTAGTTTTAAAGATCTTAAAATTTTCAAAAGCTTCAAATTTCTCCCTTAGAAAAGTAACCCACATCATTCTAGAATAGCCATCAATGATTAGCATGAAATATCTATCACCCTGAAAACTCTTTATTCTAGCAGGACCACACAAATCAGTATGAATAAGATCAAGAACATCATTAGATTTGTCTTATTTACTCTTAAAATAAGTTCGGACATGCTTTCCCATTTGACATTCCTTACATATCAGATTATAGGGCTTCACAATCTTAGGTATATCTTTAACAACCTTAGTTGAATTGATCTTTACAATGCAATCAAAATTCACATGACACAACCTCTTATTCCATAACCAACTCCAATCAACTTGTGCAATCAAACATGTCTTCTCACCGGAGTTCAAATGAAACATGTTACCTTTAGTCTGTGTACCCATTGCAATCTCCAATCCAGATCTGTTAATGATTTTGCATTTTCCATCCTTGAACCGTAATTGAAATCCCTTATCCACCAATTGTCCTACACTCAAAATATTATGCCTTAAACCTTCAACATAATAAACATTATCAGTGTTATGCTTACCATTCAATGATATAGTACCTCTTCCTCTGATCATAAATGCTTTGTCATCTCCAAATCTAACCAGTCCACCATCAAATTCTTGCAAAGTGAGAACTTCCTTTTATCTCCAGTCATATGATGTGAACATCCACTGTCTATCACCCATTCATTGTTGTCTTCAATTTTAGCAACAAGGACCTTTTCCTCATTTTGAATAGCAGGTGTTGGAGCATCTTCCTTGATAGCCAAAAATATCCATTCATTTCCACTGCAGAATCCACTAGCTAAATCTTGTGTTGGTTCATCATCAGAAACAGTCACACCTTTCTCATCCGCATAGTAACATGATTTGTCTTTGTTTCTCCTGTACTTATGCTTTTTTTGATAATCATGGTTAGGCCTAAAATATCTTCTAGCTTTATTTTCAAATCTTGAATTCCTTTCAGGATATCTAGATGCAAAATGACCTATCTTATTACATGCAAAACATTTAAAAGGTGATTTTCCTTCTTACTTACTTCCTGTCAGACCTTTAGGTACTCTTCTAGCAAATAGGGCTTCAAGTTGCTCAAACTCATCATCTTCTTTCTTCATTTCCTCCAGTTCCTTTGCATATAAATCTTTCCAATCACTCTTGTTGGTTAATGATGCAGACACATGAAAAGAAGATTCAATCTTTGCAACTCCTTGAGGACCAAATTCTTCAAGCTCAAAAGCAAATAATTTTCCAACTAAAGTATCCATGTTAACAAAAGTGTTAGCCATTGTTCTCGACTCATTAATTGCAGTAGCCTTCATCTTGTAAGTCAGTGACAAAACTCTCAATACTTTAGAAATAATCTCATCTTCGCTCAAACATCCACCACAACACTGAATTCTCATAACAATTTCATTAACTCTTTCCATAAAAGCAGTAATCCTTTCATCTTCTTCCATCTTCAGATTCTCATACCTCACTCGGTAACCATCAAGTTTAGCAATTTTAACAGTAGGGTCACCTTCATTCAGAGCATCCAACTTATCCCATATAGCCTTCGCAGATGATTGGTCAATTAATCCCATAATTTGTTGATCAGAAAGTGTGCTTAAGAGTGCTTATCTAGCTCTACAATCATTCTCAATGTCCATATCCAAGGTTGTCGGAGGAGGATTGTCATATGTCGGATTATGAGGAGTATAGCCTTTCTCCGTGACCTCCCAAATCTTGTTCCCAGTACATCTCAAATGAGTTTCCATCTAAATCTTCCATACCCTATAATTTGTCAAATCAAGCTTAGGGGTTTGTATTTGGAAAACAGATGCAGTTGAACTATTAGTTGCCAGGATCTTCCTCAAGCGATTAAGCTTCTACAAAGAGGACCAAGCTCTGATACCAATTGTTAGGATAATCGGTGGACAACTGAGAGGGGGGGTGAATCAGTTGTCAACAGATTATACAACTTTAAGCACACAAAACCTTTTACCGGAATGCATAAACCAAATACTAAAATAGCAGATATAACAATTAAGCATAAACATAAATCACAGAACAATTACCAACCATCCATAACACATAGCACCACTTATAGGATTCATCAAAATATCTTCAACAAAGCGTTGTCGGTAAAACCCTTACCGGTAACCAAAAGGCTTACTAGAACATATGATAACATTTGGATCATCAAATCTCAAACCAACTGAATGTAATACACATCAGGAGCACATGAATAACCAATCCAAGCCAATTCCAACAACTAGACTAAAACCGAAGACAAATCTCCAGATCAACATCAAAGACCAACCACTCTACCGGAAGCCGGTAGACAACAAAACAACTAGTGTTGACATCAATGACAAACATCAATGCAACACATAATCAATTCCTCCAAATTGCCAACAGTATAAACACATCATAATACTCAACTTAGAGACACAAGTTTCTAATTGAGTAGCTATCCAAAACCCCACTATCCTAACTCATTTATCTTATCAATCTGAGGACGTAATAACTTGAAATAGGAAAGAAAAACATATGCACCAAGAGTGTCAAGGAACAAATCTATCATATTCTAAGCAATTAGAAATACTGATTAAATATTCATAAGAAAGGAACTTTGCTTCAAAGTTATAACTTAGGGAAACTATGCTAACTTTTATCAACAAAATGTAAGTACTTCTAACTTATGTAGAAATGACTGGTCTATTCTATTGTGGTTGTAAGAATAGACACAGAGTTACAGTCTAGTGGCTATAGGAATGTATAGTGAGCAATCTAACAAAACAAAATTAAATGACTTCGAAAGATAAAGTGCATAAAAACAACCAGACAAAATCCTCACCAAGTGAGCCCTCTTGAGAGAGTCTCCTGGATTATAAGCTATAGCAGTAATTTATTATAAGACTCGCATAATCATTTCATAATACCATGAACTTATTCAAGAAATTAGATATGCTCCTTTATTCAAAATCAATTTAACAACATAACATGGTCTGATATTTAAAAAAAAACACTAACTAGGAAACTCGAGAATGCTAGATGCTAGGACAGTCCCAAAGACACTAAGAGGGGGGGGTGAATCAGTGTCTAATCGGTTGATGAAAGATTTAAACTTATTTGCAGCTTTACAACCCAAATAAATATATTGGTAAACAAATAATAATGTAGTAAAGAGAAACAAAAGTATAGCCATCAATGCACACCATAACACAGATATTTTTGGCGGAGAAACCCGGTAGGGGAAAAACCTCTATGGGATTTGTGACCCACAATATTTACTCACTGACCAATATGAATAAATATTACTTATACAATAGGGGCCTGCACATGCAGGAAGGCCAACTACCTAGAGCTCACTGCTCAATACAAAAATAGAGTCTACAATGTTGGATTCAGTATTGGATTAAGCTCTGTCAGAAACCTCTGCCATAAATCTTGCTTCTCTCTGCTCTGCTCTTATTCGCTCTCAAAATAAATAGATCAAAGTGCATATAATATTTTGCTAACATGTACCGCTTCCATACATACCTAATTACATTTCATAATGACCTACAAGATCTCATACATATATGAGTCTTTACAATACATCATGTCAGCTATACAAATATAATTACAATACAAAACAATATTGTTTCAAATTCGCTAGGAGTGCCGGTATAATCTATTGTCAGTGTAGACTGGATGCTGGTGTGAATAACCTTGTAGTGCCTGTTGGTGCCAGTAGATGATGTCAGTCGCCGGTGTAACCTATGAACCATATTACCAGTTGGTTGCCATCAATGACAACATCAACTATTCTCATCTGAGTGTATAATACCAACAATCTCCCCCTTTGGCATTGATGGAAACACTCATGAGAAAAATCCAAAAACTCATATCCAAAAATGAAGTCCAAAAACTGAGTGTGCTCCCCCTGAGCAAGTGATCTCCTTGTGTACATTTTTCTCATATACTACTCCCCCTTTGACATCAATGACAAAGGATGTTGAAAAGAATCAAAAATTCAAAATTTACTTAGAAACCTGTAACCGGTTGTGTACAATCTGGAAAATGTCTGCCAAAAGTAAGTTAAGGCTCTGCAAAAAAAAATTACAGTCAGAAATTGTGGTCTCAGTCTGCCGGATCATACCAGTTAGATAATGCATTTTTCACTCTGGTGATCTGTTGCCTTGAATAAACGCTTTAGATGACTCATTCTGGTGTGTTAATAAGTTGTCCAATCTATGACCAAGCTTGTTCTTCAACTCCCAGGTTTTCATTCTTAGCCTTTCTTTCTCCCTTTCCAATTTTTCAATCTTCTCTTCATAGATTGCCATTTCTTGATCCAAAACTGAAGTAAGTTTCGAAGAACCAAACATATTATCAGCTATATCATCAATTTCCTTTTGTGTCTTCCTTATTTCCTCATCAATATCCTCAGTTAGATGGTGAGGCTTACATGCTTCCCTGTACAACTCTTTATATTCCAAAATGGTGGAATTTAGTGTCAGTAACAAAGAATCAATTTGTCCAGTACATTCCTTAATTGTCATGTCAAATAATTCAGCTTTCTCCTTATTCAATCTTTTCTTAACGGTCTCTTGATTTATTTTATTAATAGTTTGAATATTAGAAGAAATGAATTTGGACAATGTGTCCAATTTACTCATAGACCCAACAATGTGATCAACTTTGCACGTCGGTGCAATCATCTGCAAAATTGGTAAAGAATCATAAATAGCCTTAAATGCTAAGGCATTGCATTCTGTGATCTTCTTTATTGAATCTAAAAGTACATTTGTTGGTCTATAATCCATGGTAGAAGTGCTAGGTAGAGTTCTTAGTTCTGCAATTAGTTTCTTTTCTTCTCTGATTGTCTGCACAGTTACCTTAACCACTTCTTTATCCACTTTTTCTTCCTTCTTATCTTCACTCTTATCCTCATTCTTGTTTTCATTTTTATTTTCATTTCCTGTCGGTTCAGAAACATTTTGTTCTTGCCCTGTTTCTTTACCAGTTTCTACTTCCTCTTGTGCTTCTGCGAGTATTTCGGTATTTTGCTGAGAGTCAACAGTGTTTACCAGTGACTCAGAGATCTTATCATTTGTAGCTTCAGCTTTCTTTACCTCTTCAGTTTCCTTATCCAACACAATATTGATATCTTGAGTGTCCACATTCATGGTAAAAAGAATGTCTGACTCCGGATCAACATTATCTTCTTTTGCTTCCTCTGAAGTTATTGGTGGAGTGTCCTGTGTCGGTGGCAGTAGGTTATCCTTAACCGTGATATTAGGTACACTGCCAATTTTGCCTTTACCTTTATCTTCTGATATACTTTAGTAAATGATTTATCCATTTTCTATCTATCTTTCTCTTCTTTCTTCTCTCTCTCAACAAAAAATATGTCCCACTTATCAGTCGTTTCATCTGCAATTTCTTTACTCTGTCAGCCATAAGACTAACTTGTCAGTGACCACTCACAAAAATAGTTCTATTGGCTTCAAATATTAGATCATCAATTTCCTGCTTGGAATTAACAAGATGCACAGCTAATAGAGCTTCTACCTTCAATTTCTTGTCTAACTCCATAATAGACATCTCTTTGCTTCTAATCTTAAGTACAAATTATTAGGTAGATCATCTACAACTTCAATAAGAACCTTCTTGTAGATATCTAGATATAAAATAATACTTTCCTCTATTGTATCCTTATCTGAATCCTTGAAAGAATGATAGAATTTATTTACATTACTAAGTTTATCATCTTGAGTGATTTCATTAACTAATTCTTCCAGTGTAAGAGTATCTTGTTCCTTTGGTTCAGATTTCTTCTTTGGAGTAACTTTCTTCTTTTGATCACTAGGATCTCTTACAACCTGTTGCTTCTTTCTAAGTGTCCTATATTTCTTAGGAGATGGAGCAGGTGTCAGTGAGGGTTTTCTTTTCTTCCTGTGCACTCTCTTGAATTCAGTTGCCTTACCACTGTCAGAATCAGATAAGGTAGCCACGGGAGAGATATGTGCTACTGGTTGCTATTATGATTTTCTTTCTTGTTCAGCAACATCTTTCATTGGATCTAGTTTCAATAAGCCTTTCTTGACAATCTCAACAAACTTAGAAGCATCTTTCATGTCCTTTTCTCTTTTCTTTCTCTGCTTCATCATAGCAACACCACTTTCAATAGTTTCAGCATTACCAAATATCTCCTTTGTTGGTTCTGGTGGAGCATCTAGGAGTATTTTAGCATATGAATCCAAGAAGTGTGAATCCACCTCATATCCCATCTCTGTAATCGAGACAGTTCTAGGTCTAACTGCCTCCATCCAAACTTCATCTCTTTTGATAACAAAGCATATTTGTTTATCATACTTATCAACAATGCTCTGGGGAATCCTTTCCCTTTGTATCATTTTTGCTTGAAAATTATTGAAATACTCTTTTACCAGTTTGTCACTATCAGATCATGTGCTGGTAATTTCCTCCTTTATCTATTTTCCAACAGAAATATCATAGGCAAAATACTTATGTCCAATACCGGGAATCTCCTTTGAGAAGTAAAGCATTAAACACACAATCAGATTTCCAAATTTAAAAGTTTCCTTCTTATCTCATTTAATTTTATCCAAATTCTCTAGCAATTCATCCTTTGACCATTCACAGGTGTCAATTTTAGCATTATTTACAATCATCTCATGAGCATTATGAATGCAGGAACTAGATACAGAATTCAGTCTGTTAGTATGAGCAACTTTATATCCAATAACCATACTTGCAAATTTAACATTGATATCATTGACCCTAAGTGACCGGTTGTCAAATGTAGCTCTGGTTAAGCTCATAACCTCTTTGTTTGGGATTTTCTTTTTCTTGTCAGGCCTAGTACCAATGGAGGGTAAACCAATAACAACTCTTATAACTTCCTTAGTAATCTTAAATACTGAGTCTAACCACACAAATTCACCGTGAACCCTGCTAAGAACATAGCGGATGATTTCATCCGAGAATTCCGGCATATGAAGGATGTTAGTGAACCCTAAATCCTCAACAATCTTGTGTTCCGGTTTAACTACACCTTGATTGTCAGCAATAACATTTATGAACATATTCTTCAAATCTTCGAACCCTAAACTTTCAATGTTACAATGTATGTATGCCCTAGGGTCTTCAGCAAACGCAACTCCCTTCGAAATTTTTGAAAATACACCAATGGAGTCATCCAGTTTTGCTATCTTAGGAATTATTTTGTAAATGGGTCTAGGTCATTTTATGTTCTCCACAATGGTAGGGTTTGCAATGAATTTGGGAACAGAAGATGAAGATAAATACCTTTTAGCTGAGAAATCCTTGATGATAACTCAATGATGAACCACAAGTACCAAACCGGTACTGAGAGGGGGGGGTGAATCAGTACAAACACAAATACAGTCCAAAACCGGTTTGACAGCAAATACCCCAAATGACTGACAAGCAGGGATATTGATAAAACAGAGTGCAACCAGTAACATCCAGTATAGCTCACTCAGTCATGAACCGGTCACTCAATAAGCTACCCTCTTAGCTCAATACTACTATATCATTATATTCTCATGCTTAAACAGGTAAACTTAACCATCAGATCTTCACAACAGTGAGTTCAATATGTTTTATAGACAGGAATAAAACATAGAACCTTCATATGCTTAACAAGTAAAACAAAGCATCACAAGACAAAAGCATTTCACATAACACACATATTTTTCACATGGAAACCCAACTGGGAAAAACCATGGTGGGGATGAATACCCACAAGCTGCTTTTTGAACTCTTTAGAAGTTCGCTCTGTTAGGAGCCTTGTCCAGTTAAGGACATTACAATAGGTTCTGGTAGGAACCGATCCTATTAGGGATCACTCGGTTAAGGGATACACGGTTAAGGGTTAAACCCAGTAGGGTCACCTTGTTAGAGGATTTCAAGAACTCAATAGCTGAAAGGATCTCCTAAGCTCTCTAGCTTCTCAAAACTCATTAGCCTCGAGTTACCCGGTTAAGGGATTTTAATCAAGTCAGTTAAGACCACCCGATTTAAGGGATTTTGAATCAAGCTAGTTAAGGCTACCCTATTAGGGGATTTTACAACTCTTGAAGTGGTTAGAGATCAACAGGAATTACAATGATCTATTAACAGCACTAAATGCTAATGCAGATCCTTTTAGGCTCCTCTTCACCTTCTGCACATTCACTTTGCAGATATCTCTTCTCTCCTTTGGTCTGGCAAGAATCATGTATCACTTCTCTTGGATACACACTCACAACTTTTGCCAACAACTTCAGAAAGAAACACAACATCGACCTTATAGGAAACATACAGGTCGGTAGCAAAAACCCTAAACCCTAAACCTGTTAGGTTAAGCAATTCAAATGGTTTGATCCTAACCATTGAATCATACTGCATTAAATGCAACAATCTTGAATCGATCTTAAGACATTCTCCATCGTCCATTATCCACCGATTTCATGGCGGCTGATAACCCTTTACGCGTTATCACCGTTTGACAGACTTCGCTCATTCCCAAGGTAGATAGGAATAGTCTTCTTCATGCAAGATCCTTCACACGCACAGAGCTTACGTGGCAACATGATCTGTCCTCCATCATACTGCTAACTCATCACACAAAGATCACCGATTGAGTCACACAGACTTGAGGTACTCCAACCGGAAACCCCGAAGTGGAAGCTACCTACCAACCGGTAGTCATACAATTCTTCCATGTGTTAGTTCCCATAACTACATGTCGGTTCCCATAACTACATGTCGGTTCACCTTGAACAAATATGTCGCTTCACTTTGGCATATAAACCGGTTCATACATATGTCGGTTCCTCTCTCTTCACCTATCACATGTGCCGGTTCACACCATGTCTCATATTGACATCAATGGCAACATACAATATCATTATGTCTTCATGTCGGTTCACGTAATGCCATGTTGGTTCACATAATGCCAACAATCTCCCCCTTTTTCATTGATGGCAATATACAAAAGATATCTTCTCTGCTTCACATCTTCTCCCCATTTGTTGCAGATATATTTTTGCTTCACTCCTTCTCCCCCTTTGACAACAATGCCAAAGTGGAGGTACAGTCATCACTGTTTCATCATGTTGCTCCCCCTGAGGAGTAGCATCCTTCAACACACCAATCAACCAAAAATTTGTCTTTCTAGTACCTGACTGATGTGGAACAATCACTTTTAGTTCACCTCCTGAAGGGGCAATACCCCTAATTCACCTCTCAAATGCACAAATGTTGTCTTTGGGAGAAGCTTGGTGAATATGTCTGCTAACTACTCCTTACTAGACACATGCTCCAGTGCAATCTCTTTATTCTGAACCTTTTCCCTCAAGAAATGATACTTAAGCTCAAAATGCTTGGTTCTAGAATGTAAAACCAAATTCTTTGATATATTGATAGCACTTGTGTTATCACAGAATATACTTACCGGTTCAGATACAGGGATCTTGAAGCCTTCCAGTACATGCTTCATCTAGATTGTCTGAGTGCAGTTCATGAAAGTTGCAACATACTCTGCTTCCGCTATAGACTAAGAGATACAACTCTGCTTTTTACTCATCCATGAGACCAGTCTACCACCGAGAAAGAATGCACCACCGGTTGTGCTTTTCCGGTCATCCACATTGCCTGCCCAATTAGCATCTGTGAACACTTTCAGATTGAAATTATTGTTGTATGGGTACCACAATCCATAGTCAACTGTTCCCTTCAGATACCTAAGAATCCGCTTGACTGAAATCAAGTGAGATTCTCTTGGACTCTTTTGGAATCTTGCAGTAATGCCAACTACATGTGCAATATCCAGTCTGCTATGCACTACATAATGCAACTTACCAATCATTGATCGGTATTCCTTCTCATCAACCAGTGCGGAATCATCCTCTTTTGTCAATTTGCAACCGGTCACCATCGGTGTACCAACCAGTTTGCTATCTTCCATGCCAAAAATCTTCAACACCTCTTTGACATATTTGGACTGAGTGATGAAGATTCAATCTTTCATCTGTTGGATCTGCAGTCCAATGAAGAACTTAATCTCCCCTATGAGTGACATCTCAAACTCTTTCTTCATCTCATCAGCAAACTCATGACTCATCTTGTCATCTCCACCAAAGATGATGTCATCAACAAAAACTTCACAGATCAGGATCTGATCTCCTTCAGACTTCGAGTAGATATTGCTATCTTCACTTGTTCTCTCAAATCCAATCTTCACAAGATGGGAATGTAGGCGCTCATACCATGCCCTAGGTGCTTGCTTTACACCATATAATGCTTTATGTAGCCTACATACCATGTCACTGTCTTCAGATAGGGCAAACCCATCTGGTTGCTCAATATACACCTCCTTTTCAAGTACACCATTTACGAATGCAGATTTTACATCCATTTGATATACCTTGAACCTCTTAAAAGTTGCATATGCAAGAAGCATACAAACTCCTTCCAATCTAGCCACAAGAGCAAAGGTTTCTCCATAGTCTTCTCCTTCTTCTTGAGCATATCCTTTGCATACCAATCTGGCTTTATTCCTAATCATTGTGCCATCCTCATTCAACTTATTTCTGAACACCCATTTGGTGCCAATGACATTTTTATGCTCAGGTCTGGGTACCAAGGACCATGTACCATTTTTCTCTATCTGATAAAGTTCCTCTTCCATTGCCTTGATCTATTCTTCATCTTTATGAGCCTCTTTGAATGACTTAGGCTCAAATTCAGAGATCATACATGAGTTTTAGTTTTCTCTGATCTTTCTTCTAGTAAGGATTCCTGCATCCTTATCACCTATGATCTGCTTGGGATCATGATTCAACTTGACATACCGAGGAATGGTCTTAACTGGTTCTTCTTGCTTTTCTTCTTCATCCTCATCTTCATCAATATCAGCATTCACCGATTCAGGGACACTGTTACTGGTACTTGGTTGGCTAACAATTAGTTCCCAGAAGGTTGCAACCGGTTCATTTACAGCTTGCTCACTATCAGTTTCCTCAGTCTTCTCAGAGGATTCATCAACTCTTACATTGATGCTTTCCATAATTCTCTGAGTCCTATTGTTGTAGCACTTGAAAGCTTTACTCTTGGTGGAATATCCTAGAAATATTCCTTCATCACATTTAGCTTCAAATTTGCCCTGATGTTCACTCCTCTTGATGTAACATTTGCTACCAAATACCTTAAAGTAGTTAACCACAGGTGTCTTACTGGTCCAATACTCATAAGGAGTTTTGTCCTTACCCCTTTTGATGAGTACCCGGTTCATAGTGTAGACTGCAGTGCTCACCGCTTCTCTCCAAAAGCTGTGAGCTACCTTTCCTTGGATCAACATGGTTCTAGCTACTTCAACCATAGTCTGGTTATTCCTCTCTACTAGGCCATTCTGATGTGGAGTCTGGGGGGCAGAAAGTTGTCTCTTGATGCCAAATTCTTCACAATACTTGTTGAATTCATTGGAAGTGAATTCCCCTCCTTGATCAGTTCTGAGACATTTGATCCTTTTACCGCTTTCCTTCTCCACTAATGCTCTGAAAGCTTTGAATTTCCCAAAAGCTTCAGACTTGTCTTTCAAGAATGTGACCCACATCATTCTTGAGCAGTCATCAGTGAGAATCATGAAGTACCTATCACCCTGCACACTTCTAGTTTTCATAGGACCACATAAATCAGTATGCACAAGATCAAGCAAGTTGTCAGCAGTGAAAGATTTACCTTTAAAGGTTGAGGAAGACATTTTCCCCAATTGACATTCTCTACACAAGGTATTATCTAGTTTGCTCAGCACCGACAACCCTCTAACTGCCTTGATCTTACTAGCCTTCACAATGTTGTCAAAGTTCACATGGTAGAATCTCCTATGCCATATCCAGCTATCATCAAGATTAGCCATAAGACATGTACTTATATTTGCATTCAGATGAAATAGGTTACCTTTAGTCTGCATGTCGGTGGCTACCAATTTGCCATCTTTTCCTTTGATTCTGCAAAATCCATTCTTGAATTGCAGAGTGAGGCCACTATCATTTAGCTGGGCAACACTTAGAAGGTTGTGTCTGAGACCATCAACCCAGTACACATTGTCAGCACTACTCTTTCCATTCAAAGAGATGGACCCTCTGCCTTTGACCATGCATGGTGCATCATTGCCAAAGCGAACCACACCACCATCATACTCCTCTAAGGATAGAAACTTGCTCCGGTCACTAGTCATATGGTGAGAACAGCCACTGTCAATGATCCACTCATTGGAATCATCAAACCGGGAGACAAGAGCCTTCTTGTCTGCCACATCTTCCTTTACAGCAACAAACACAATGTCTTCATTCTCTTCATCTTCTGATTCCTCATCTGTGACACCTTCATCAACTGCCACAAAACAGTTTCTCCAGTTTCCTCCTTTGAATTTCTTGAACCTTTCCAGTTTATCCTTGTTGTCCCTATTAGGACAATTCATAGCAATATGTCCTAAATGGTTACAAGAGAAACATTTCAAAGGTAGCTTACCTTTGTATTTACCAGTTCCTTTTGAGAATTTCCTGGCAAGAAGTGCTTCAAATTCCATCAGAAACTCTTCATCATTCATTTCTCTGCTCTGATTAGGTTCCCCACTAGTGCTAGCCTCTTTTCCTTTTCTAGAAGGTATAGCAGAGGCTCTAAAAGCTGATTTTGTCTTTTGAACACTGCCATCAAAACTATTCAGCTCATAGGCTATCAACTTGGCTATGATGGAGTCCAAGGATGCCTTAGACTTGTTTATTGATCTCAGCTCCTGAATAGTAGCAACCCTTATTGCATAGACCGGCAACAGGGATCTCAGGACTTTGCTTACCATAGTGGAATCTTCTATTTTGCCACCTACACTCTTTATTTCTCCAACAACTATTTTGATTCTTATTCCATACTGTTGAATGGTCTCTCCTTCAACTATCTGCATGTCTTCAAACTTCCCTCTCAGGCTCTCTTCCTTAGCCTGTTTTACATGCTCAACACCACCATAGATATTTTCAAGAGCGTCTCATACCTCTTTGGGATTTGCCTTGTCCTGAACATCAATAAACTCAACGTCAGATAGACTACTGATGAGGGCTTCCATGACTTGCCCATTTTCTTATATCTCTCTCTTTTGGTCATCGGTGAGAGTGTCGGTAGGAACAACATATACATTTTCAACATAACTTCAGTGTTGAACACCCATGCTTTTGATGAATATCTTCATCCTGTCTTTCCATATACCAAAATTTTCCCTATTAAACTTTGGACCGTCCCTCTTCATCATTTGACTAGGATCTTTTCCTCAAGCGGTTAAGCTTACAACACAGAGGACCTCGAGTGCTCTGATACCAACTGATAACTCAATGATGAACCACGAGTACCAAACTAGTACTGAGAGGGGGGGGGTGAATCAGTACAAACACAAATATAGTCCAAAACCGGTTTGACAGCAAATACCCCAAATGACTGACAAGCAGGGATACCGGTAAAATAGAGTGCAACCGGTAACATCCAATACAGCTCACTCAGTCATCAACCCGTCACTCAATAAGCTACCCTCTTAGCTCAATACTACTGTACCATTATATTATCATGCTTAAACGGGTAAACTTAACCATCAGATCTTCACAACAATGAGTTCAATATGCTTTATAGACAACCATAAAACATAGAACCTTCATATGCTTAACAGGTAAAACAAAGCATCACAAGACAAAAGCATTTCACATGACACATATTTTTCACGTGGAAACCCAACTGGGAAAAACCACGATGGGGATGAATACCCACAAGCTACTTTTTGAACTCTTTATAAGTTTGCTCTGTTAGGAGCCTTGTCCAGTTAAGGACATTACAATAGGTTCTGGTAGGAACCGATCCTGTTAGGGATCACCCGGTTAAGGGATACCCGGTTAAGGGTTAAACTCGATAGGGTCACCTTGTTAGAGGATTTCAAGAACTCAATAGCTGAAAGGATCTCCTAAGCTCTCTAGCTTCTCAGAACTCATTAGCCTCGAGTTATCTGGTTAAGGGATTTTAATCAAGTCGGTTAAGACCACCTGATTTAAGGGATTTTGAATCAAGCCAGTTAAGGCTACCCTGTTAGAGGATTTTACAACTGTTGAAGTGGTTAGAGATCAACAGGAATTACAATGATCTATTAATAGCACTAAATGCTAATGCAGATCCTTTTAGGCTCCTCTCACCTTCTGCACATTCACTTTGCAGATATCTCTTCTCTCCTTTGGTCTGGCAAGAATCACGTATCACTTCTCTTGGATACACACTCACAACTTTTGCCAACAACTTCAAAAAGAAACACAACATCGACCTTATAGGAAACATACAGGTCGGTCGCAAAAACCCTAAACCCTAAACCTGTTAGGTTAAGCAATTCAAACGGTTCGATCCTGACCGTTGAATCATACTGCATTAAATGCAACAATCTTGAATCGATCTCAAGACATTCTCCATCGTCCATTATCTACCGATTTCATGGCGGCTGATAACCCTTCACGCGTTATCACCGTTTGACAAACTTCGCTCATTCCCGAGGTAGATAGGAATAGTCTTCTTCATGCAAGATCCTTCACGCGCACAGAGCTTACGTGGCAACACGATTTGTCCTCCATCATACTGCTAACTCATCACACAAAGATCACCGATTGAGTCACACAGACTTGAGGTACTCCAACCGGAAACCCTGAAGTGGAAGCTACCTACCAACCGGTAGTCATACAATGCTTCCATGTGTCAGTTCCCATAACTACATGTCCGTTCCCATAACTACATGTCGGTTCACCTTGAACAAATATGTCGCTTCACTTTGGCATATAAACCGGTTCATACATATGCCGGTTCCTCTCTCTTCACCTATCACATGTGTCGGTTCACACCATGTCTCATATTGACATCAATGACAACATACAATATCATTATGTCTTCATGCCGGTTCACGTAATGCCATGCCGGTTCACATAATGCCAACACTTGAATGCTTCTGAAAAACCTTTGCTTCTTCGCCTTTAGGATGCCTTTGCTCAATTTCGCTCTCTTCAAATGCTTGAATGCTTGGTGAGATGAAATGAGAAGTTATAGTGCCTTTATAACCAAAAAGTTAACTTATAGCCGCAATAAATGCTTCGTCGGTGAAGTGAAAAATCCACATATCTACCGGTAAAGAAGAATTATAACTTCCTACCACCAACCGAGGGTAAATGCATAATCTTCAATTATTTTCCTTACCCCTAAGGATTATTCCTTAGTTAGATGAAGAATCTCCTGTCGGTGCAGGATTGCTCTGTTCTACTGGTGCAATGATAGATTCATCATTCCTTTGATCTCTCTTCCTGATCCATTGTTTAGTGAATTCTTGCTTGATTTCATTTACCTTTTCTTTTCATTTGTCATTAGATCCTTTATTGTTCGTCGGTACAGTCTTGCTTCTACAAAATTTTGCAATATGCCCAATCTTGTTACATGCATAACAAGTTACATTATTTCTTTGAATAGCTTTTCCATATCCTTGAATGGTTTGAGTTCTGCATTGGTTAGATAAATGTCCAAATCTACCATAAACATAGCATTTCACATTCATTCTGCAATTATCTGAGTTATGACCATTTTTATTGCATTTGGAACATTGAACGGTGGATGAGTTTGTATTCTAATTATTCCTAAGTTTGCATTGATTTTCTCTATGACCAAATTTGTTGCAATTAAAACATTTCCCATTGAATTTATAAGCATTAGGTTCCCTTACTGGTTTGTTGTGATCATGATTGTTTGCAGTCCCAGAACTTTCTCCATGTTCAAATCCAAGTCCAACTGTTTCTCCATCAGGTTTCTGACTTTTTAGCATATCATCAAGCTTTTCTGAACTTTTCTTGAATTTGTCTTTGTATTCATTTGCAGCGACCAACTCACTTTTCAAAGTGCTAACTTGTCTCATAAGTTCCTCTTTGTCATGTTGCATGTGAATCAAATCTGTTTTGAGCATATCATTTTCATAACTAAGCCTTAGAGATTCATCGGATCTTTCATTAAGTCTTCTGGCCAAATCTTCTTCATTCCTCTTTCTATCTTCAATATCCTTGCATAATCTCATGGTTAAATCTTGCATCTCATTCTTCATGTTACTGTTCTCTTGTCTCAATTTCTCTGCAATATCTCTAAGAGTTTCCTTTTCTTCATCATCTTGATTTTTCAATTGCACGTGTAATTCTTTTCTCTTATTCTTTGCTATAACCAGGTTATCTTGAAGTGCTTTGATGAATTCTCGAGCAGTTCTGAGTTCATCCTCTAGTTTGATATTCTTCAATTTTTTTGCATCAAAATCTTCAAGAGCTCCTTCCAACCGTTGTCTCAAACTTTCCATCGGTACCGGTTTCAAAATCTTCCTCAAGTTGTTAGGCTTCTGCAAATAGAGGACTAGGCTCTGATACCAATTGTTAGATGCTAGGATAGTCCCAAAGACACTGAGAGGGGGGGGAGGGGGGTTAATCAGTGTCTAATCAGTTGATGAAAGATTTAAACTTATTTGCAACTTTACAACCCAAATTAATATACCGGTAAAGAAATAATAATGAAGTAAAGAGAAACAAAAGTATAACCATCAATGCACACCATAACACAGATATTTTTGGCGAGGAAACCTGGTAGGGGAAAAACCTCGGTGGGATTTGTGACCCACAATATCTACTCACTGGCCAATATGAATAAATATTACTTATACAATAGGGGCCTGCACATGCAGGAAGGCCAACTGCCTAGAGCTCACCGCTCAATACAAAAATGGAGTCCCACTGACTACAATTGGATAGTTAAATCCAATGATAATGTACTGCTCAAAATAGCATCTATAATGTTGGATTCAGTACCGGTTTAAGCTCTATCAGATACCTCTGCCATAAACCTTGCTTCTTTCTGCTCTGCTCTTATTCACTCTCAAAATAAATACATCAAAGTGCATATAATATTTTGCTAACATGTACCGCTTCCATACATACCTAATTCCATTTCATAATGACCTACAAGATTTCATACATATATGAGTCTTTACAATACATCATGTTGGCTATACAAATATAATTATAATACAAAACAATATTGTTTCAAGTCGGCTAGGAGTGCCAGTATAATATGTTGTTGGTGTAGACTGGATGTCGGTGTGAATAACCTTGTAGTGCCTACCGGTGCCGGTAGATGATGTCAGTCGTCGGTGTAACCTGTGAACCATAGTACCAGTTGGTTGCCATCAATGACAACATCAACTATTCTCATCTGAGTGTATAATGCCAATAGAGGATTTATAACATTCATCCTTACAAGAGTTTTCCACAAGAGTCGCCCACTTCCTAATATCTAGGTGGAGGCTTTTATTTATAATATGAAATCTAAGAGAACTAAGAAAACGGGACTCTACTTCATCTTTGAACATTTGTAAATCTTTCCTAGATATATATGCTCCAACATCCAACATGGCTATTAATAGAATTATTAATCAGTCATGACTGCTTTTGAAGATTCCTTAATGAGATCGAACAACTAGTGCCCAAGTTGTAACAACCTTAAACTTTTCACACCTTGATGTCCAGTCCTATCCACGTTGCCATGTTGCTATCAATAAAGCCATGTTTCATCACAAAAAGTCTTCTATGCAGTTGCAACATCAAGGTTAGAACAAGCACTCCAATCCACATTTCATGATCATTTATTGTAACATATTCATCAACATACAAAGACAGTAAATATTTATATTTACATTCATAAGGCTCACTGTTTTGTCAAAATAAAGGTTTCAAACTATAATCAACATGATCATCAAATAGGTTCAAAAATTCAATCAAAACAAAATATAAAGTTCCATTAGTAAGTATATAAGAGTCCTAAGCATGGTAAAATGACTACAAATAAAGGCATAAAACTAAGCCTCATTAATATGGTGCACAGTGGAATATATAGAGGGATGTATTTTTCCACCTTTGTCATCCCTCTATCCATGCACAATGTGAATGTATAGAAGGATGTCTTGGACTTCATGTCTTAGACACATACATCACTTTGTATCATGTTCAAGAGTATGATGATACTAACAATAGGCATTTGGGTTCAACGAGGGAGGTAAAGGTTTGGATCTACAAGATGGATGTATAAGTTTAATCAAGTCATTATTTAACAATTGAAGTAAATTGTAAGGACTTAGAAAGATGTGTAAAGTGTCAATTCTTTCATCTAGAATAATAGTGAGCTACAATAGGAGGAGTAGTTGCAATACGAATTTCAATATTATTAGAAGTATGAGTTTTTATCTTGATAGATTTATTATGCTTGGTAATTGTTAGGATCCTCATTGGTTTTGTCCATTGGATTCATAGGGGAAGACCACTAATATTCACTAATAGAAATTTGATAATTACAAAATGTTGTGCATGGGTGTGTGAATGATGAAAATTTCATGAACAAAATCTTATCTATAATTTGCGGTTGTATGTTTCCAATAAAATTTCTTTTAACATCAAAATCAAAAAGAGAATAAGAAATTTGTTTATATGAAGTTTGATATCTACCAATAAAATCAATCACTTTTTCTCTCGTGCCTTGTTTACAATGCATGAATAAATTAATGTTACTTGTGGCCCAATAATGTTTTGAAAATGTTGCAAGAATTGATTAACCAATTGTGTAAAATTGTTGATTGAATTATTAGGTTGACAAACAAACCAATCCAAAGAAGTTGTTTTCAATTATCCAAGAAAACATTTTGCAAGAAGAGCCTCCTCAAGAATGAAATTGTTGCATGAAGAAGTAAATGTCATCACATGAGTGTTAGGGTCACCTTTCCCATTGTATTTCTCAAAACATGGTACTTCTATGTGTTATGGGATGGGAATCTTTAGGATGGTATATGAAAGTGTTCTACCAGTTCAATATGAATGGGTAGCTAGTTGAGATTGGCCTTGACTTATGTCGGTTGATTGGTGTTCTAATAATGACACATTTAACAATAATTGGTTAATAACATAATGAGAGGGGTTAGTTGGGTTGTGAAAAGTTGGATTGTGATGGTGAATTAGAAGGGATATTTTTTGTAGGTATGGTAAGTGAGAGGTGGAGAAGGTTGATGGGTGTTTTGAGAAACAAAAGGGAGAGTAGAGGAAGGTGAAACAAGGTATATTACTTCACAAGACTAGGCACTTTACTTACATGGATGACATCACCATTTTGTGTAGTAGTAGACATAAAAGAGGAACTATATGTAGGAATAGAAAGTATTATTGTGCAGGTATTATCACTTGGGATCCTCTATGGTTTTAAGGTGTGGTATATCCAGGCACTTCTATGCAACTAGCTACAATCATAATGTTTGCATCTACTATGTGAGATATGCTATATAGAACATCTACACCTATAATGGTGAAAAATTAGGGTTTCCACCACAAGAAGGATCAAACCCAATAGTTTTTACTTAGAGGCTATTACATTCAAAAGAGGGGTTCTAATCCAATATATCTAGTCACAAACCAGCAAGGATTAGGACTGAGAATTCTGATTGATTTGGTAGTTTTATGGATAACCCTCTTTTAGGGATTGGATTGTTGAAATTAGGGTAAAAGTGTTGAAAATGAAGGTAAAGATACAGAAACGGTAAGCTATAGTCACAGGATTGATTCACAAACCTAGATCTGAACAATGTAAGCCGATTCGAACTTGCTCCCAAGAAAAGCTCCTAAAAAGAAGGGACCATTTCGCCCACGCCCTTGTCCTCTGAACTTTTCACACTCAAGTGGGGGATCGATTCATCATTGTAAATAATGCTTATTTTGAAGATCGTAGCTCCATACATGTTTCTTGTAGACAAAAAGAAGGGGAAATAGGCTAGGAAAAGGGACTTGCCTAAGTCATGTTATAAGCTAGGGTTGTCGTTGCACCAAAAGATCAACCTGTCAATGCCTAATATAACCACTAGACTTATAGAATCCACAGGAGGCTGTTAAACCATGTCGTGAATCCCTGCAAGGGATGTTGGCCCACTACCAACAATCCCCCTCCCAGCGTCACTCACTGCGGCCTGCGTGATTCGAACCTGTGACCAAAATCTGATACCACTTGTTATAAGCTAGGGTTGTCGTTGCACTAAAAGATTGACCTGTCCATGCTCGATACAACCACCGGACTTATAGAATCCACAAGAGGCTGTTAAACCATGTCGCGAATCCCCGCGAGGGACACTGGCCCACTGCCAACAAGTCAAACCCCCAATTTTGGAATTAGCCATGAAATATTAATGAAAGATAATTGAATTGCAGTAAAAGAAATGTTCTCCTTTTGAGGGAGATGTTAAATGATGACTAAAAATGAAAATGATATACCTCCTTCTGAAGTTTTATTTGTCTCCACATGTAATTAGGGTTTCATGAAGTCTTCAACAACATGGAACATGAATGTCAACTCCAATGCTTGAATCTTGACCTTGTTGTTGCTCCTATGCTTGAAGGAAGACTAATTGCTTCTCACTTGACTTAAATGCTTGATTTCTTGATGTCGAATTGAATTTCATGTGTGTGGATTTTATGTTTGGATCTCCAAAATGAGAGGGGAAAGCCTCCTTTTATACTTGCCAGTCGAAAAACATATCAATTTTTCGGCATGGGCCAACATGGGGCTAGGTTTCCCACTCAAATTTTGAAAAGGCCAAGGGGCCCAAAGTTAGGCCCTAATTAGGAGGACCAATGCGTGGTGCCCTAGTCCTACCCAATTTAGGGGCCAAGACAAAGGGCCATGATGGTACATAATGTCAAAATGAAGTCATATTTGCATGATATGAGTAGAATCGGGTCCTCAGTAGGCCTAGGGGTGCAAACGATAAGGTGAGGACTCAAATGCGATAAAAATCACATTTTAGGATACTACAACACCATATAAATCACTTTGTACCAATCTCTTTAAACTCTCAATCTAGGGGGACTGCCTCTCTAGCCAAGTGTTCTATACTCATAAATTGTTGAAATTCTTCTGATTCCATGTCCAACTTCTTCAATTATTCTTTAGACACTTGAATTGAAGGGTCATCCTCATCATCAAAGTTATGAGGGGAATGGTTTTTAGGTATGCTAGACAAGGTGTGTATTGTATTAATGGAAGGTTTCTCTTAATTTTTTTAGTGGGAATAAGTCAACATGCAACTAAAGACCAACACCATTAATACTTAAAGCATTGGAATTCATGAATCAATAAATTCTTCTCACATGAATCTTAGATTCAAAACAATGGTTTGTGAAACTCATAAACAAGTACAAACTTAAACAACACACACTTATTCCTAGAAAGCAATAGAAGGCTAGAAGAAAAGAGACGAAAATTTGTTTATGTTTTGGTTTATCTCACAAAATTTATTGGAAATGTAAACAATGATTCAATTAATTAATTAATATGCAATGATAACAATGTTATAATTGATTAAACTATGTGAAATAGCAATGTTGTGATCAATTAGCCAATTAAATTTAGTCTTATTTTAGAATATGAAATGATTTGCATGAAAAAAAATAGAAGTTTATTTTAAATCACATTTTAAAATATATAATTTTGTTTGCATTTAATAAATACTAATAATAGGAAGTTGCTTTTTAATTTAGATTTTAGTCTTTAACTTATTTTCAATTATCCATTGTCTAGTCATTAAAATGGCACGGATAAGAAAGCTAGGTGGGTGCCATTGTAGTGTTACGCCTCTCGACGTAATAACTAGTTGAGATTTAGGAATATGATAATATCTTTGACAAAACCTTTTAATTTTTTTTGTTTTTTTGTTCATAGATCTCTAGAAAAGCATTTTAGCCAATTTTGGTTAACACGTGAATAGTGATTCACAAGTAATAAAAAACATTAGACAATCTTAAATATCTAAGAGATAAATGATTATACCCTAGTGACATTATTAGCTAAGTTATAGTTTAATTATGATTGTTCATATAGCTCACACAAGTAGCAAAGTTGGCTTGGGTCATGGTTTTGCTCCCCATTGGTTCTAGGTTCAAGTCTGAGGCCTAAGCTTACCTGATGCGTGTGGTTTATGGGCTATTGCATGCAAACACAAGGAATTGGCCTCGTCTCAACTCACCCCTTCCTATCCCCAACTTGACAATAAATAAGACCAAGGCAAAGGGGTAGGCTCTAAGTTGAGTCACGAGAATACCCTGCCACAATAAAAAAAAAGTTATGATTTTTCATATATTTATCATACTTCAAATTGATACTTTGTATTATGGTAATATTCTTATAAAACAAAATAGAATACTCTTGGAATGACTTAGAATTAAGGTGTCAAAATCCATATCTTGTTCAATTAATAATAATATGATGATTATTTAGTAAGAGTTGTCATCATTACTTCTTACATGAAAGTTCCACCCATGCAATATATTGAAATTGATGTTGATTCAGTTATGGTTGTCTTTCCATAGAAGCTTAGATTATATTTATTTGGAGTATTGGACATACATTGAACCTCATATAACTAATGATTGTTATTAACAAAAAATTTGTGATTGATTTAGTATTCACATCTTCAAAAATATTATCAAATAGTTATGCAAAGGTTGTGCTTTTCCTTGGCTCGCCCTACAACTCAACTAGGGGAGGGCTGGCTTATGATTTAGCATTTAAATCTTCAGAAAGATTAACAAATAGTTATGCAAAGATTGTGCTTTTACTTGGCTCACCCTACAATTCAGCTAGGAGGGGCCTTGTAAGAAATTGTTTCGATCCATAATCATTCTCATAAATTTATGGATCTGTACTAGTTCTTGATACATTGTGTGATTCGATAATTCTTCGACTTCAAAAATAGATGCATGGTTGCATTCATGTGTCTTCAATGTGTTTTATGTGTTTTTGGATGGTGTCAAACATGGAGAAACATAGATGCATGGTTGCATTCATGTGTCTTCAATGTGTTTTATGTGTTTTTGGACGGTGTCAAACATGGAGAAACAAAGCAGATAGATTATCACCCTATATCTATCTATCAACAAACGACTTAAAAGATGTTTTGGCCAAATCTAGTTCGTCTATATTGCTAATTTTGATTATTGTTTCATACTCTATCGTATTAGGATATTGTTACATTAATTAGACTAGAGATATAATGTTGCACGGATTCCATTACGCTTGTCAGTTTCGGATTGTTAGGCATCCTCGTGCTAGATCAAGTATGCTTCATGTTAGCAACAATTCTAAGGGAGTGTAAAGCTTTGTGGTTGGGTTTATAAGGACTCTGGCAATGCTCTCGCCCGTGGTGTGCTCAAGGGAGATAATGTTGGGAGCACCTATTAAGGTTTCAGTTTGTATTCTATGTACTCTTGTATTTGACCTTTGGGTCTTATGTAAAAAAAATTAATTCCTTATGTTTTGCCTAGTCATTGGCTTATGTACTCAAACTTTATGTTAAAATATCATGTCAAAACCTCACCATTCAGATTGACACATTCCTGTGTACCTTGAATTGTGTACCTAGAAAAAACAGAGTAACCATGATAACAAGATTTAAGTTAGGTTTATCGAGATTTAGGGTCACCAAAACATCTAAAGGGTTATACATACCAAAATTTTCTATATGCAACCTGATCTAGATTCAAAGCAAACTAAGTAGTTTGTGGTGACATAGTACAAATTATTAACTCTTTTTTAACTATTCCATTTATCCTTTTTAATGTTCTATTGGGAAAACCTGAATTTTGACTAGCTCGGCTTAATTGTAACGCATATCACTAGAATTATGAATGAAAATTAAATTTCCAAGCACCATGCTTCAGATTTCATCCTAAACCAAGAAAATCAGAGCAAATCCATGAGAGGATTAACTAAACATTATGTTTCATTAAACCTGAAGATTTATCCGCTCAGACCATTTCAGAATATCAGAGTACACTTTATTAGTGCCCATCTCTTTGCTTGTTTCACCTGCTGCTACCCTCATGATGTCCTCAATTAAGGCAACGTTCCCCAAAATGTCAAGATGAGTAGCACTTTGCATGCTTCGCCCTTCTAATAAATTTGTACGGGGGACATGCACGTATTCTCTTATATGGGTTGCCATCCCTGAAGGGTTAAACCTTGTTTTCCCTTTCCAACCTTTGGCACACATGAATCCAGCACTCAAGGCTGGCACACTTTCATCCCCATCAACCAAGTACACACCCCTTTTCAGGCAGCTATTTGAGTCTCCATCAGCTGAACCATCAATTCGGAAAGGTATATAACACGTTTCAGAAGAAGATAATCTGTAAATATAAGATCTTTCGGTAGGAAGACCCACTCCATACAAAGAAAATATTTCCATTTCAGGAGCATCTGGGAGCCTGCACACAAATGAGAAACTAAAATGTGTCAACTCGATATTAACGCTTCAGTGTCAAAAGCATAATGCATTTGCAAAAGCGTCCCAAACAGTGTTAGGGCTGGCAAAAGATTGCAACTATGACAGATTTTTCTATTACAGCTCTTCTGTAAGCAAAAAGACAATACCATGGGGCAGTGGTCCAGCTATTGGTACCAAAATAAATGCTTAAACTTGCGAGTGAAATTAACAACTCAAAATCTTGGAGAAACTTATTTGGTATATATATCTTTTCACCACGTAAATGATAATACAAGCCAACCTAACTCCATGTAAAATGTCAAATACTACTACACTTACTTCGTCTCAAGAGGATTGGACCAGTATCTGTAGTGATTATATTTTGGGTCATCCAAATTGTCGGCAATTCCATGAGAAAAGTGGGCATCTGCTCGCTGCATCATCTTTGGTGCAACAGATCGAAGTAGATCAAGAATAGTTCCTGCTGTGTATACTCTATTCGTGGCAACTGCTTGGAAATTCTCACAGCTCATCTCATGGTATTCAGTCCAAACATCCCCACAAGATACATTATGCTGGGCAGAGTTGTTACATTTTGATCCTGTCTGAACAATTTGATAGTTAAATACTACTTTTCCATGGTGTTATGCATTAACTAAAGAGGATCTAAATGAAGATTCCAACACAGATTTAAACTTACAGGTCTCATTCATTAAACACACTATATTCATATCACCACAAGAAGGAACATATTCATTTCCAAGGGAGAAGAAAAAGACAAACCCACAAATTTCCATTAGTATAAACAAAATATAAATTGAATAATCCATTAGATGAATTAATAAAAAGAGGTGTAACATGATGCAACCTTTAATGATCCACCATTTTTTCCAGCTCATATGTTGTCTGTGCACCGAATATGTTAAACTGCATTTAAATATAGATTTCATTGACAAACTTTTTTTTTATCCACCTTTAATATTTGCAATTCACCCTCTAAAGAATCTTGAAGGTCCTACCAAGCTTTGAAATTGCCTTGTCAAGCAACATCTGTCAAAGTAGCTTGAAGCTTATGCAAGTTGTTCTATTCAATTAGCCATTTCCTGTGCAAATGTTCATACACATTGCGGTGACTCCATAAGAATTGTTTTGGTTCTATCTAAACGTTTAATGCTTATCTTTAAGGCAAATTTTGGTTTTGGTTTTTTATTATTTTTTTAAATTATGCTTTATTTTTCATTTTTCCACTTATGCCATTTTTAGATGTTTCCTGCAGTGCGTCTGTTTTGGCCTGTCCAGAAGGCTTCTTGTTATGCATCACAAAATCCGGTGTTTTTGGATTTACAAGGGTCAATTCAGGTGAAAATCAGCTCTTTAGATGCAGGTACGACCACCCTTTGGTCTGACTAGTTTCTAGAGAGAAATATTCTCTTTTCAGTATGATGATGTTACTAGAGAACAAAATTCCAGGGCACACGTTGCATCTCCAGAGTTCAAATCTAATTTTCATGTGATTGCGGATACTGGACTTTGAAACTTATTCTCAAGGATATGCAGAAGTGCATCCCTTGGGTCTAGGAGCCATCCAAGACATCCCAGAGACGGACGAAACATTCTTCCCCTCAACTTGTCCCCCTTCCTCTGTATGCAATCAGTGGATGTACGCAGGATATTAGAAACTCCCCCTTTGAAGAAACACCTTGTGGACGTCATGCCATCCCCAATAATTGTCATGCTTGTTTCCAAAAAAAACATATTTAAACACTTGAAAACAAAAAAATTAAAAATCTAAAAAGGGTGGGCCCCCAAGGTCTGCCACCCTAATGCAACTCCTAAACCATAAACCCATTTCATTTTGCACAGGCAACAACAAAGAAAATAGCATAGTAAAGAAGATAATTTGCAGCCAGAAGAAGGTCAACTATCACCATGTTTTCAAGATATCCACTATTAACTCATATTAACTTTGTGTTTGCATTGTGCAAAGAAATGACTTTTCTTTTTCATGTATGTTCAAAGGTTGAATTAAAATGTGTTGAATAAATATGCTGGCGTGCTTGCTTTTATTCTCATGATTAACTATTCACGGTTTTTGCTGTTTTCTCTCACTTCAAATTGAACTTCAAATTGTTGTTTTGTTTGCAATTGCAATGGGCTAAAAAGTTGTTATTTTGCTTGTAGACTAAAGAATTGCTCCTTTTCATGATTGCACTTGCATTGGGATAAAAAAAATGTTGTTTTGTTTACATTGCTTTTTTTAAAATTCCAAGATAAGAGTACAACAAAATAGAGGAAATAGGCATGGAGTGGGAGAGGGTGAAAAGGTGAGGAAACTAGGGGTTTTGCCTTCGATTGACCTTCAGATATGTTGACCCAATATGCCCAGGGACCATTCAATGAGAGAAATCCTTTGCAGTAACAATGACAAACAAAAACAATAATTTAGATGGTAGTCAGAATTGGAAGTGTTAAAATAGAACCAGAAAGCTACAAAACTCAGATAACAGAAACTAAGAAAACTTAAGAGAACAAGATACACAACAAATTATCCTGGGAAAACCCTCCCCCTGAGGGTGAAAAACCCAGCCACACCAAAAAATAGATTTTATTGAATGCTCAAGATAAGTACATAACTCTCACACTTAGTAGACAATCATTTAACAATGATTGATAATGCTTAAATAGAAGAAGACTATCAGAATCCTGCTTACAAAATAAGGTTGAAGAAGATGATAATAGATCAAATCTTCACACACCAATGAACACAGCCGAACATAGATAATTATATTGGAAGACTAAAGAAGATGCAAGGTCACAGCATCCAAGTCCTGAGATTTTCATCAAAAATAGAATATCGATCACCTTCATTATGACCCTCGGCATATCAATAAATAGCACACATCAAGACCTGATAAAACTCACAAAGAAGAAGATGGAAAGCGAAGCATAATGGAAGATGACAGTTATACACCGACAAACACCACGAGCCAGTGAACTTCAGCGGAAGAAAAGAAACACATTTCCAGCTAGAGCAAGGTCGGTGGCAGCATACATAGAATCCGATACAAGTAATATGAGCAGGGACAGACGAAGAATGTAACCGAAACACTTTCCAGCTTCCAACTATCGATGAAGAAAACCAAGAAACAAATGTAGAGCTCGAGAAATCCATAAACACGGCAGGAATGATATCTACTGAAGTTACAATCTTTAACAGGAAGTGCAACATTAAAGTCTTGAATGGAAGAGACGACTTACTAGAATTAATTATACCTCTGTAGGCAATAGTAATAAGCTCATACTTGACAAGAGTGCTCAGATGATTATTTTGTTTAACTGAGACATCTCTAACCATCAGCTTTGAAATTCTCCATTTTATACTTTTCAGAGAGATCAATGGATCAATTCCCAGTCCTAGAACTAAAACCTTCTTATTTCTGCAGTAGAAGATCAACAGATATCTTCACCTTAACTAAGAGCATTTTGTTGTTTTGTGACAATTTTATGTTCAAGTACACCACAGGTTTGTGTTGTGACGTTTTCACACATCGCCCCATTGCAAATGGGGACCCCTGCTTTTTTTGCTTTCTAGGGTTTGTTTTCTAGGTCTTTTAGGGTTTTGTCCGTTAGCCTTTGCATTTTTGAGTGCTGTCGGGGAGATCAATAGGATAGCAGGTCCTGCTGGAGTGATGTCCTGATCCTGAAATTTGGCTAAGTCTGGAATGTCCTGATCCTGAAATTTGACTAAGTCTGGAAACTGAAAAACCTCAAAAAACTAGATTTTGCAATATAGCTCCTGGAGGTCTGAAACCACTCTCAAACATCCTGAAAGTATATATGGAATATAACTTAAAGTATAAGAAATACTTAAATGTTATATTCCATAAAAATTATCCTGATAGAGAGTTCAAAAAGTCAAAAAGTGCTCCTGTCCCTCACTGAAGGACCATGGCGCTTTTTCAAGTTTCTCCTCTTTGTTTGATATTTTATGGCAAAACTTGACTTGGATGGGAAGGACGAATGATGTTTTATGCCCTTAGACGCAATTGAGGGGTTTAAAGAACAAAGAAATACACCAAGATGTAAAAAGTGCTCCTGTCCCTCTCCAAGGGTCCAGAGCGATTTTCTAAAAAGTGTAAATTTCCTGCAAGGCCAAGGCAAGTTTGTGATTGAAATGAATGGAAGAAGACATGATTAGCCCATTGAAGATAATTTGGAAAGCTAGCAAAGGACGGATAGGCTTGAAATTGCAAAAAGTGCTCCTGTCCCTCTCCAAGGGACCAGGGCGAAAAACATGTTATCTAGCCTTTCTCGCCAATTTTGGACAAATCTAGGCCAAGGCACAGGTTTGAAAAGATGTTTAAAATGCTTCGAGGTGGAATCGAGATGCAAGAGTTGCAAATTTTGATGACAATTGGCAAAAGTGCTCCTGTCCCTCTCCAAGGGACCAAGGCGAAATTTCCAAATATGCCCATTTACCTTACATTTTGAGATGCTATTTTTGTTTCCAAGGCTCAAGGAGGAGTGAAATGTGATATTCTATGCCTGGAGGGTAATTTGAAGATTAATGTGATCAAGAATTTGCACAAGGACTCAAAAGCGCTCATGTCCCTCACTGAAGGACCAGGGCGATTTTTACAAAACCAATAACTTCCCTCCAAAATTACGCTAAGGCAAGGTTGTGCGAGATAGGAAAGGATCTTCTAAAGCGTGGTGAACAAAGATTTGCCTTCAAAACTTGATAATCCTAGCCTAAAATGCAAAAAGCGCTCTTGTCCTTCACTGGAGGACCAGGGTGAAAATCTTTAGAACACCAATTTTGCCTTGCAAAAACAAGTTAAGCATGCATAGAATGAACGAAGCGATCATTGTTTGTCCCACAACGAAAGTTGGCAATTAAAGGACGAAGAAATAAGAGCAAAAGTGAAAATCGCTCCTGTCCCTCTCCAAGGGACCAGAGCGAGGTAAATGGCATTCATTATTTTTTACCATATTTGGGCGTTAATATCCTCCAAATCGCATTAGATGCCAAATTGCTAACTTTGGAATATTTGAAAAAATTAATTAAATTGGCATTTAATAAATTAATTTTGGGCCTCAAAAAAAAGAATCGAATTTCTATTATAAAGGCATTTAAAATTAATTTTTGTGAAATTAAAAATTAAAAGTTGAGCGCACAAGGCATTATTTTGCCTTTATTTGACAAGTCGGCCTACTCCTTTTGAGGTTTTATTTATTATTTCACCTTTTATTTGCTAGGTCGGCCTCGTGGGTAAGTGGAAGGTGAGCGCTCTATATATTGGAGGTGGTTTTTTTGTTTTTTTTTCACAATTCAAATCATTCAATCATCCTTTCAAGTGCGAATTTGGAGAGCTAATTGAAGGTGCGAAATCTAGCTGGAGTGGAGCGAATTTCTACTAAGTGTGGAGAAGCTAGTGGAGGGCGAAATTCTTTTGAAGCTAGAGGCGGCGTGATCCATCCAAGAGGAGGCTATGATCTACACTTTGCCTAGCGAAATTCATCTATTTTTGCATCATTTCTTAGAGTTTAATACTCAAAAGGGAGGTATGAAGAATCATTTTGAAGTTCTTATTCAAGACTTATTGTGATCCCATTGCAATTTTGTAAAATCTAAGTCTTGAAAATCCAATTTCCATTCATTATTAATTTGAAAATGTGTAATTCTTGATTTATCATGACTTTTTTAAAGTTTTACCTTTGAAAGGTCTTAAATATTCATGCTTTGAGGTTTGATGCTCAAAAGACTAACTTTAATATTTTGTGTAGGCATCAAGTGGAGATCCCGGAGTTGGAAAATCAAGCCAGATCAAGGACGGTCTCCTCCAAGAAGATCAAGCAAGGATAAGGGCAACCTCCTCCAATCTAGCATCGACAAGGACGACCTTCTTCGGTCAAGCATCATCAGGAATAACCTCTTCCAATCCAGCATTCCAAGGCGAGGTACATCAATCATCCTGCACATCAAAGACGAAACGAGTTAGAGCAAGGGTTTGTTGAAGAAGCAGATAGTTCCAGATGAATTAATTAAAGCTAGCTTCTCAACAACATCAAGTTGAATATCTACCAAGTTACGAGTGTCAGACGAGGTGGCATCCTAGTCATCACTTCTCCAGTCAGTGTGGTCCACCTCAGCATGTCCAGATTCAATGTACCTAACTCATGGGAGATGGCGCAAACTCCGATGTACCTACCCCGGCTATCTATTGGTCGAATTCTCCAGAGAAGACATGTGTCCAATTAATACAATTATTTCATTGGTCGAGCATTAAATGTTATGTAATGGTTGTAACAAACCCTAATTAGGGTTTTCATTGTTGAATCTTGGCCATTGATCTCAAATTGATCTCAGCCATCAAATTGTATTGAGGGCACTATATAAGCCCTGGCATTTCATTTGTAAAGAGGAAAAAATATAGAAACAGTTAATAGAAGATAGATAGAGAGTAGTTAGAAGGTGATTAGCTAGTTGATAGAATAGCAATTAGAGTAGAGTAGAGAGAGAAGGCAAAGATTGTTGCCAAGATGTTGTTGTAAAAGACTTGTAACTCCATTGAAGAAATGGTGAAATTTATGGGTCGATTCGACAATTTGCATGGTCTCTATACTTCTCATATTTGATTTTATGTTATTAGATGAGTGGAAGAAATGTGCTTGATTGATGGTGGAATTCGTATATCCATACTACTAGCAGTTTGTTGATTGCAGACTTGCCTTGTGTAGTCAACTGGAATCATTCAGCTTAAGCTTAACTTCAATTGTCACTTCTTCATTGATATGCATCAACCTGATGGTGTCTATGCCTGCAGTGATGATTTGAACATCATAAAGTTTTCCTTCGAAGATCGCACTAACCTTGTGGAGATGGTCCTGGGATGTCAAAACAAGACTTAGTTAGAATTTCATCTAAGATCATTCATTGCTCCTACATTCTTAGTATTAGGATTAGATCCTTTCCTCGCCCTCGTCTTTTTTCCTTCTTTTCAAATCAAAGCTAGTAAAATCCTGTGTTCCAACAATATTCAAAGCAAATCAGAAGTTCAGTCATCAAGTGTAAGTCCCCTTATGATTCCAGCAAATCACATCATACCACAGAGAGCTTATCCACACGTAGAGATCCTACAACGAAGAACCTTGAAGTCACCCTGATTGATCCTTTTCGCGATATCTTCAGCATTTAGAGGCTTTACTCAAGAGAGGATAAGGTACCCTTGGGTATTTTATTCTGTGTTTGATAGTGTACAAAATACACGTCAACAGTTTGATTCTCCGAGCTACGCAATTTTTTTGTGAAATGATCATTGTCATCAATTGCACATTGAATCCTGGGTTTTCCATCTTAACCTTTACGAACAATGAGCTTTATTTTTTAATGTTTTCCTCTTTCTGCTTCAAGCAAGGAAACCCAAGGAGGACATCCCCAACATATTTTAGGGTGTCACCATTTTGAAATATTCTGTGGATGGGGGTCAAGGGACCTAGGGGATGGGGGTCAAGGGACCTGGGATGTCCCAGAAAACCAAAAGGGGACAGCCTATCATCCCCAAGAAAAGCAGGAAAATCTGTGACATCCCCCAACCATCTTAGATATGGCTGGCCATCCTCATTTAAAAAGTAAGTTTATAAAAATTAAGTCCTTCAAAAAAAAACCTCCACCTCGGCCTAATGGCCTCATCAGAACTGCCTTTAGCATGGGTAAGGGGCTAAATAACCAAAGGACACGTCCCCAACCTGAAAACCCCCGTCCCGGTCTTCGGGACGTGGGGACGACCAGGGGACGTTTCCCCCCGTCCCCAATATGTGAAAATATTCTAGAGACGTCTCAAAAACGGGGGGATGTTGGCCCCAGCCGTGGGGGGCGTCCCTCGACCTTCCCGGGGACGGCCAGACGTACCCCACGGCTGGGGCCTTTTTTAGTAGCTTAAAAACATAAAAAACACAACATTTGTATTAAAAAAAATTAAAAAATAAAAAATTCTAATGAGGGCCCCTACCTCCAAAAACACCCTAAAGCTATTGCTTCACTCATTTTGACTCATTTGGTTATTTGTGTGTGAAGAAAAAAGTTGGAGCAGCAAGGGGGATTGACAAAAGGCATTGAAAGAGGAGGTGCAGCAGTGAATAAAAGACAAAGTGGTTCAACATAGGGCAAGTATCTTCCCTCAAGCTTGAAGAGGTAAGTTTCATTCTTCCATTTTCCTAAAAAAAAATTTCTAATGAGGGCCCCTACCTCCAAAAACACCCTAAAGCTATTGCTTCACTCATTTTGACTCATTTGGTTATTTTTGTGTGAAGAAAACAGTTGGAGCAGCAAGGGGGATTGACAAAAGGCATTGAAAGAGGAGGTGCAGTGAATAAAAGACAAAGTGGTTCAACATAGGGCAAGTATCTTCCCTCAAGCTTGAAGAGGTAAGTTTCATCCTTCCATTTTCCTATTTTCCATTTTTTTTCAAAATTTGATGAATGAAATGAGAGAAATGCCTTCTTTTCTTTTCTTTTCTTTTTTTGGTTTGTATTTTATCAATTTAAACTTTCATTCAAACTCAAAAAAAAAAATGAGCAGCAGTGAGGGCGATAGTAGTAGTGAGAATGAAGTGGAAGTGGTTGGTGGAAATGCAAGTGGAAGTGCTGAGAGAAGTAGTGGGCAGCAACTTAATATATTTAAATGCCCTAAAAGAATTATGGAAACATATGCAAAGGGCCCTTTCAATAAAAAAAACCCTCTTCTCCAATATGTTACACCTAGGGGTGAAAGGAAAAGAAAGTCGAGGGGGGGTAGGGTGTAGGATTGTCATGTTTGTTTGACAAATTTTAGGGGCAGCTACACAAGGGTAAAATCTCATTTTTTGGGTGTTCCAGGCCATGGGGTCAAAGCTTGTCCAGAACTAAAAGATGAGGAGAGGATAGAGTGCAATAGATTGTGTAGGGAGGTAGAAATGGGGAAACAAGGTGTGGCACTACCGGCACCTTCTTTTGCATGTTCACAAACATTTGGGCCTATGACATCCACTATTGGTAGTAGTAGTCAAATTGAGACAAGAGGAAAGAGGAAGATGGGTAGTGAGAAGGGAGGATCAGTAGAAGCTTTGTTTAATGCACAAGGACGTGACGCCATAGAGACATCCATTGCTAGATTCTTTTTTGCTAATGCCATCCCATTTTGTGTGGCACGTTCCTCTTACTTCAAACAAATGATCAAAGATATAGACACTATCAATCCCACATTCACACCTCCTAGAGATCATAAGCTACAAATTACTCTCCTAGACAAAAGAGTATTCCAAGGTTAATGTGCTAATGAAGGATATGAGGCGAACTTGGATGAGGTTTGGTTGCTCTCTTGTGATGGATGGGTGCACTAATGTTAGACATCGGCCACTCATCAATATCATTGTCACATGCCCTACTGGTTCTTATTTTCTAAAAGTCGTGGATTTTTCAGGGAAGTGTAAGGATGCAAAGTCCCCGTTTAGCATTTTGAGAGATGCCATTGAAGAGGTTGGGGCTGCTAATGTTGTACAGGAGATCACTAATTCAGCACGTGTGTGCAAATCAGCAGGTTTGATGGCGGAGGGTGCTTACAAGCACATCTTTTGGACCCCATGTGTTCATGCATTGAAAGACATAGGAAAATTAGATTGGGTGAAGCAAGTGGTGGCAAAAGCTAGAGACATTCAAATGTTCATTTGTAACTACCACACCTCACTTGCTCTCTTTAGATCATTTTCAAAGGAGTTCCTCAAACTTGCTGAAACAAGGTATGCCACTTAATTTTGTATCAAGCTTCCAATTTTTTATTTTAATGAACATTGAATATAGGTATGCCACTTAATTTTTTTATTCTTTTAATGAATGTAGGTATACCACTTACTTCATCTTTTTGGAGAGGATGCTTGAGGTGCATGATCCTCTACAACTAATGGTGGTGAATCTCGAGTGGGCTAGATGGCAAGAATCATTAAGTTTCTCACTATAGTAAGCAATCGACTTACCTTCTTGACTTAAGACAGCACCTACAGCAATCCCACTAGCATCACATTCCACTTAGAAAAGGTAACCGAAATCAGGTAAAGCTAAAATAGGTTCATCTGTAATCTTTTTCCTAAGTAAATGATTGTTTCAGCTTCCTTGGTCCATTGGAATGGCTGCTTATTTCCCTTAATTGTTTCCACAATTGGAGCACGAATTCCATTGAAGTTTCATATAAACTTCCTATAGAAGCTAGCTAGACCATAAAAACTTCTTACCTCAAAGACATTCCTTTGAGTAGGCCACTTTATTATGGTTTTGTCCTTTTCCTTGTCCATATTTAGGCCTTCTTGTGATACTACAAATCCCAAGTAGATTAATTTTGTCTTCGTGAAAGTAGTACACTTTTTAAGATTAATTTGCAACTTCTCATTGTGTAGCTTATTCAAAACCATTTTGAGATGTCTAAGGTGCTCCTCCTTTGAATGACTATAAACCACAATATCATCTAAGTAGACAATAACAAATTTACCTGTGAATTCCTTTAGTACCTCATTCATGAATCTCATGAAGGTACTTGAGGCATTTGTTAACCCTAATGGCATCACTAGACATTCATAAAGCCCATCATTAGCATTAAATGGTTTTTCTATTCATCACCCTCCCTGAATCTTATTTGATGATATCCAATTTTTAAATGTATCTTAGAAAAATATTTTGCAACACTTATCAAATCATCAATTCGAGGCAAAGGAAATCTATACATGATTGTGATTTTGTTGATGGCTCTTGAGTCTATACACATTCTCCAATTTCCATCCTTCTTTGGACTCAACACTATTGCAACAGCACAAGGACTCAAACTTTCTCTTACTACCTAGTCCTTTGTCCTACAACTCTTGTACCTGATTCTTGATTTCTTCATTTTCCTTTGGAGTCATCTTGTAAGCTGCCTTGTTTGGTAAATTGGCTCCTGGAATGAGATCTATATGATGGCTAATGCTTCCCACTAGAGGTAATTCATTAGGAAAGTCATCCATGACAATATCAACAAATTTTGAATTTCTTCAAGCAAATCAATCTACTTTGTGCTAGTAATGATTGCCCCTGTCTTACCAATTAATGCAAAACTTACCTCCTCATCTCTAATTTGATGTAAGAATTATTTTCCACTTACCATCAACACTTTAGGACTGACTTCCTAAGTTGCATTCTCATCCTTAAGAGGTATGAGTGTGTGCTGCTTTCCCTCCTTTTCAAAAGTATATGTATTACTCCTTCCATCGTGAATTGCTTTTCTGTCAAACTACCAAGGTCTACCTAAAAGAGCATGATAGACATCCATTGGTACCACATCACATATTACCTAATCTTTGTAACTTCCTACTAGAAACTTCACTAGGTTGTTCATTTACCAATACCTGATGTCCTTTTTGCAGCCAAGACACCTTGTATGGAGTTGGATGTGTTGTCTTCTTTAGGCCTAGTTTATCAACCATTTCGGTAGATACAAGGTTGTTAGTACTTCCACTATGAATAATAACTCTATAACATTCACCTTTAGTCTTGCGGGTAGTTCTAAACAATGATTTTCTTTGAGCAAGCTCTTGAATTTCTTTGTTTGGCTTTCGCAAGACTCATTTCATGAGCAATGACTGACGTATTCACACATCGCCCCATTGCAAATGGGGACCCCCACTTTTTCGCTTTCTTGGTTAGTTGTCTTACCTTAGCTATTGGTAGTAGTAAGGTCTTTTGCTATTACCCCTTTTGTTTGAAGAAGTGCACTTTATCAGGTGGCTAGGCAATGGTTGAATCATTTCTCCCTCCTTAGGTTGGAAAAAGGTCGAGTGATGTCAATTTGAGCATAGTAGGTAAGGAAGGTCAGTTGGAAAAAAGTTGACTACGTAATTTCCTTTGCTCTTCCATGGAACCAGGTGTCAAGTGTCGATTTGAACATGACAAGCAAGGAGATTTGATGGATGCATACCTTGGATCAAGTTTCATCAATCATGCAAAGTTTCCTTCTTCATCCAAGTGATATGATCATACTTCATTGAGAGGCAAGTTGAAAGGGCAAAATTTAACTAAGTACATGAAAATTTCCTTTGCTCTCTCCTAGGAGTGAAATCCACCTCCATTGCTCCCTCATAGAAGCGAATTCCCTTCCTTTGCCATCTAGGAGGTCTAAAATACCCTTGATTATCACGAATAGCAATGTGAAGCCTTGGTCGAGCAACGAGTTTGATCTTTAGCCTGGCCTAATGCAAAATTTGACTAAGTGTGAGAAAATTTCCATTGCTCCCTCTCAGGAGCGAATTTCACTTCCTTTGCTCCTCCTTCCTTTGCTATTGTGACCCCCAGCATGACTCACATTGCATTCTAGAGGTCTAAAATGGATGCAATGGATCTAATTGAAAGGATGAATTGATGAGGAGATTGATAGAAAAGCCTGTTAGTTTACGTTTATCATATACCGAACATTAGAATAAAATATCCAAGGATACTCTATCCTCTCCTGAACAAAATTACTACTTGTGCCAAGATTGTGAGAAAGACCACAAGGCGACTCCAAGGTCCATATATGTGAACGGGCAACTTTATGTGGATAGCTTCTTGGGTAGTGTGTGTTGAAATACAAGGAGGACTTACGCTTGACAACTAGTATCATTCACAAGCTGAACTTAGGCGAATTTATCAATAAATGCTCTTTGTTTTTGGATTTTCTAATTTGGGATTTCAAAAGGGATAAAAAGGATGAGGGTTCAAGAATTCTAACTACTGCTAAGCATTCCTATAAACTCAAGAGACGGTAAAGACTGGGTGAAATTGGTAATAATGCTTTGTTTCGCCACTTGGACAACTACGTAAAGCGGGTGCAATCTTCTAGGGTTGTGCTTAAGATTTTCACACTTGTGAATAATACCAACAATTGAACAAAATTACTCAAAGTAGAAGTTAAGCACCACATCAAAAGCTCGGGCTAACTTTACACATTGAATGAAAATCATCCATCCAACAAAAGTATGAGAAAAATTTCACCAACCTAAACTATCAATCCTTCATTCATCTAAAAACTTCAAAACAAATTACTTAAAGCAAATCTACTCTAAGTGTTGAAGAAAATATGCAACCATGCAACCACTTGATAACAAATAAGACTTCAAGACAATACTGATAATGAACTTTTTATTATCCAAGTAGCTCTACAAACAATTTCATGAATCACTCCACACTGAAATGAAATGAGAGAATGAGTTTATATAGAGTTTCTAAAATCAAATGAATGGCCAAGATCAATCTAAGATCGACAGTCGAGATTAAGACAACCTAACCCTAATTAGAGTTTCCCAAAATAAAATCAATATCCAATGCATGTGAGACAAGTGGCACGAGGTGCTATTTTTTAGGATTGCACCCCCTTCTCCTGTTGAGAGGCAGAAAATTCAATGAATTTGGACACAATCTGATCAACCTCTTCTATTGTGATGTGGCAGCACGCTGACTCTGAATTCTAATCCTTCCAAATAATCTGCACATACAACAAAAGTGATTTCCCAATCTATTTCCTGTTTTTGGAAAGCATCTCTGATTGACAGGAGGTTCGATGCCTTAGACAAATTCTGCCTCAGGACTGGTTCAGTGTAGAAGATTTTCTGTGTCGACTTTTAGATTTTTTGACTTCATATCCTTTTCTCGGATAGTTTCTTTTTCAAGTACCTCTGCAGCTACAAGGTAAACCTTGTCTTGAATTTCTTTTATCTACTCTTTTGTTTGTCAGCATCTGCCTTCACTTTCTCCAAGACTTCACTGCGTGCAACCAATGTCCAGTGCCAACTGTTGAAGTCATATGCCGCTCCTGCCTCAATTATACTTCCATCAATTAATTCTTGCTTTGACATTCCTTTCAACACTCTAAGGCAGGGAATGGTTCTTTCTTGAATGTCCTGAAGATCAGCCCATGCTTCTGCCATGCTTGCAATTCTGGAGCGTAAAGAGAAGGTTTGTCCATATGTCAATGCTAACCATTCTGCAAATGTGGCTGCTCTTTACTTGTACTTTCCATCCATGCCTTGGTCTCTCTGGTTGTCACTGCTTCTTCCTCAAAACTTATGATTTTTTCCTATGTGGAGCTTTTGGATTTGCTTGATAAAGCGGCTTAGTCAAATGTTGAATATAATCCCTTAAGCACTCAACTTCTTTCTTATATTCTTTCTTCTTTCCTATTTCCTTGTCCAATCTTGCCTTCATGGAAGCAATTGAATTATCCAAATCTTCAGCTTCCTGCTTCTTCATAGTTGGTCCCAAATTGAATGTAGTGATTTCATATTTATGAGAAGCAATATCTCCTTTTGCCTTATCTACCTTTGGTACAACAATCTACACTATCCTGCAACCGGCTTCATCTCTCTGGATGGTGGAAAACCTTCTAGCTGGCTTCTTTGTGGCAACCTGTTCTAATCTGGCCAAAAAATCTGCCATATCATCTTCTTCTTGAATTTATATTTCTTATGTCTTTTCTTTCAATCTCTCCTTCAGCCAATTAGGAACAGTGGGCTACTCAATGCCTTCCACTTCTTCATCGCCTTCTTCACATGCGATACCTTGAAGGGCAGAAATCATTCCTTCTTGAAATTCACCTTCTTCAAAATCCATTTCATTGTTTGACTCCACTACTTCTGTGCCGGTAGGAGACAGAGGTTGCTCATCTTCTTGGTGGATTAATTCTATGTTTTCTTCAAGAAATGGAGAAGGAATCTTTATCTCATCCAATGATTCATCAATAGTTAATATATAGTTTTCATTCTTAGATGTGGCAGAACGAGATGGTTCTATCATTTGCTTCTTCTGGATAGGTCCTTCATTCACAACTGCCTTCCCCTTCTTTTTAGCACCTTCAATTGGTCTAGCACTTTGAGTTGCTTCCTCATTTGAAGAATATCTTTCTGCTTCACCCATCAGGTCATAGGTCAAGATTATATTTCTCCATCTTAATCTATGACACCGCTAATCAACCCATTACCTGGAAGATTTCATAACTGGCCGCATCAAAGTGGTTAAGTCTGCATGCTCTGGTTCGGACCATTTGATAGGAGAAAGAGGTGCATGCTCATCAAAGCCAGGCTGAATATATTCTGCATTATCTTCCAGCTGATCGAGCACAAGGAAAGTTTCATTCGTTCTGATCAAGCTTATTGGCAGTCTGGAAAATAGTCTTTTCCTAATGTCAAATTCATCTGCAGCATTTGCCCAAAAATCCTCTATGTCCACTCTATGTCTGAAACTTTCTCCTTTCACTGATCCAATATTGCCGAGAGGATCAAAATTAGCTCTAGATCGGTAGGATGTAAAGGAATACCACTGCATTTAGCCTGGCACTTTCAGCCATTTGTGCTGTCGGACAAGACTCCTCCATATTTCCAATAAAGAATGGAAAGGATATTGTTGCCTTTTGTTTTATTCTTTTGAAGCTTTGAAATGTTTCTAGTTGTTTGAGAGCTTCAAGTAGGACCATCCGATTGGTTGGATAGATCGTAAATCCGTAAGGACAACCGTCAAAACCTTGAACTCTTATGTATGTAAATTTTGGAAACTGGATAAACCAGGATCCATACTTGCTGATTAAACTTTTTGCTTGAGGAGGTAGCCTCTGGTGAGTTCCTCCTTGTAATGTCCTTGTGATGTACATCGGGAATGCATCATTGGCTCGCTTGAAATGGCCCTTCTCTTTAAGCTACAGCTGAGGATAGCAGTCATAAGACTTGAATTCATTTTCTCCATTGCCAACTATGCCTCTGCAAATCAGTCCGGAATATCTAAAATTTTTGGCCAGTGAGTAGATAATATAGGAGCTCATGTAGAATGACTTTGTCTTCTCTAAATTTATCAACTGTTCATGAAGATTGTTGCTGATTATGCGGGACCAATTGAACATCTTGACTCCCGAGGTAATTTCATCTATGAAGTAATACATCCATGTCTCGAATGGCACACCGTGAGGGCTGCCCATTACTCTATTCAGCAGTAGGATGATATCACCATATTCTTCTTTGAAGTACGAGCGCAACAGATTCTTTGGTACTTTCCCTTGGGGTCTCTTCTTTTCCAACCAAGACTTGTTAATATTTGCTGCACAGAGTTTAGACTAGCTATCATTGATCCTCTTGGTATCTTCTTTGGTCTTGTAGGAGGTTTTATTGTAGACTGGTATTCCGAATGTATCTTGAATGGCTAACTCTGAAAGATTAGCTAAAACTCTTCCATCGGGTGCAATGATTTCTCTTGATTGTGCATTGTAGTGGATAGCACATTCAACTATCAGCTCAGCACATTCTTTAGCCGAAGGAAATCCAACTGCCTGGACGATGTCATTTCTCATCATCCGGCAAACAATGGGTGTCGGCAGGTATCCATCAAGCCCGTACATTCTCTTTCTGAATTCTTCCATATCTACATGTCCGAGATCAGTGTCTGTGATATTTTTCCATTTGGATTTGATCTTGAATTTTGGTTGTACTCCTTTGCTGACGAACTTCATTGATGTTTTTCTGGAAGGTGCTGCCTTGGTGGTCATCAACCTGTAAAACACATGAAAACTTAATATTACTGTCTGATTTTATACCCTTTTATCTGAAAAATTCACTTTCAGCCTGTTAAAAGGTTAAATTTTTGTGAAAAAAGCAGACTAAAAGTGAAGAATTTGGTCTAAAAATAGATAAATTTGATGAGAAATAAGACAGGATAATAGAAAAATTTAGTCATATTTCAGATTTTGTCTTAGAAATTGATCTTTGTGACTGAAACTCGCCTTCAATTCTAAAAATCTGAGAAAAAAAACACTAATTTCTTGACTTCCAACACTTTGAAAAATTTTGATTCTTGAAAATTTCTCTTGAAAATCAACTTTTACAAGATTTTGAGAGAAAACTTCTTCTCAACTACTCTTCAAATTCTCAACCTAAATGATGAATAGTGAAAGTGACTTGGTTGAAAATATATATAGTCTAGGAATTTTAAACTTAGAAGTTCTCTTTTGTGTTTTTTATTGTTTTTTTATTTTTTTATTATTTTTTTGTCTTTTAATGTTTTAAATCTTTTCGAAATGGAAAATTTTATTTCTCTCAAAAGCAAAGAATCTTATAGAATCTTCCAAGATTCTTGAATAATTTTCTAAGTGTTGAAAATAATCTGGTTTTTTTGGGGGAAAATAATTAAAAATTTATTTCATGTGTCAAATTTATCTTCCAACTTGTTTGACTGATTTCATGTGCGATTTATCAAAATTTGTCTTTCTTTTGGTATGGCAAATTGATTGTCTTCATGTTTGATCCATGGGCAAATTGTATGTCCCTGGTCAGGCATCTTCACATATTCCATTTATGCCTAGATAAAATCAATGTGTCCATGTTTGATCAAACTTTTTCATGTCTTGATTATGGATGTCTTGGGTTTTATTTGCTAATTCATGTTTTGGATCGGAGTTGGAAGGTGTTTGGACATCTTTCTTTATGTCTTGGCGGGGTTGGAAGAGTTTGGACAAGTTTGTTTCAATCCTTATGCCTTGCTTTGTTTATCATATCAAGTCTTGAAGAGGGCGAACTTTATGTCTTTCAATCTTTGCTTTATTTGTTTTGCTTCCTTCTTTAACCCTAACTGCAGGTTGGAGTTTGTAATGTCCCCTACTAGGTTTAGGCATGTTTTAACCATAATTAATCCATCTCAACAAACTTATGACTTAAACTAAGGTGATTAGGAGACAAAACTATCTTGAACATGAATTCAATCAATGATAACATAATCTTCTTTCTGATATTGATTTGATAATTCAATCTTATTTATAATCTCAGATTTACTTGTTCATTCAAGTTATATATATATATATATAATCTTCTTTTTGATATTGATTTGATAATTCAATCTTATTTATAATCTCAAATTTACTTGTTCATTCAATTTATATATATATTATTATATTATTTATTTTCAGATTGTATTATACTATAATTTTACTCCCAAACAGTCCTTATTAAAATATTATGGTAATTATAATCATTATATTATTTTATATAATTATATTATTATTAAGTTGTGCATGAGACACATTATCGTTCTTCCCCCTTTCCATCTGCTCTTAATTCCCCCTTTATATTTCCTTAATTAAATAGTATATCCAGATTTATTTTATATTCTTATGTCTCTTATATGAATTTAGAATTCATTGTTAATGACTGTTGTTTCAGTTGTATTAATTAAATTGCATCATTACTTTTAATTGTATTAAATTGTATTCATAATATTGATTGTATTAACAATGTTAAATTATATTAACATTATTAAACTGCATCGAATGATATTATTAGCAGCCCTTATATTCATACCCATAAAGTTCCCAGTCAACATGAGTGCTGACCTCTTCTTCCTCCCGTATTTTCCTCTCCTTACAATCCAATTCCCCTGCCTAAAAACATAAGTTGATTGTATAATTTTGGCTATAAAGGCAGACAGATCTGATGTGCGTCAGATCTGGTCTGCCACTGTGTTTTAACTATGACTGTCATACGTATTGCAGTCTATCTTGATATTCTACATAAAACATTATCAGGATTCGAAGCATACGTATTGACACATCCCTATGCATACCACCATGAACAAAAGTCTATCTTGATATTCTACATAAAACATTATCAAGATTCGAAGCATACGTATTGACACATCCCTATGCATACCACCATGAACAAAGACGTTTCTGCCTGTCATTTTCTACACATACTGTAGGGGTCGGCCTTGCCTTACTTTGTTTATTCTTCTTAAAGTAATTTTCCCCAAAATCCCTATCTGCTTGGATGGATTCGATTGCCATCTTATATTCCGCTTATTGAATAGTTGCATTCCTTGGATGTTAAGAGACATCTCCCATCAACATCAACTTAAACAATTCGACTTATTACTCCAACCACACCCTTCCATAATTAATTATTGTTATTCTTTTATTTATTTCTGATTTCATTTATATGATTAAAGAATATTATAAAATATTAATTAAATAATACTATTTAATAAATAAATAAATATTTAATAATTTCAAATGATAATTGGTTAATAATTATTATATTCATTAATAATAATAAATGTTTTATTATGCTATATATATATATATATATAATGATCAAGGAGGGGACGTGACAGAGTTTAATTAACTCTTTCCACACACTTTGAAACTGCAGGTAGGAGTTTGCAATCGGTTGGACATCCTTCCTTGATGCATCTTGTGCCATGTCAAATAATATCTTGCAACCTTGCTGTCTTTGTCTTCATGGATCTGATTTGGAAATCTGATCGCCATGTTCTGATCATGCTTCTCTTTATGCAAAAAAAAAAAAAAAATTCTCTCTCCTCTTGCAACTTTGGCGAAGTTGGGCAACCTCTCTCCAAATTTTATCTTGCTTTATCGTCAAGGGCGGATTTGATAATCTCTTGGACAGGGCAAAGTTGGCTGAAGGCTTTGCTAATTAATGCTTCTCTTCCTTGGACAAGGCTTTGGCTTGAGAGGGCAGAGTTGGAAGACTCTTTGCCATCTTTGTTTTTCCTTGCAAATTTCATGCCTTGTTGAATTCGCATGGGCTTAGAGGCTGCTTGCTTTATACTCTCTTTGGAAAGTTTGGCTCTAATCTTTGCTGCTGACTTAAACCCTAGGTGCGAATTTGCCTAACCCATGCCACCTTCATTAACTGCAGATCAGAGTTTATCAATACTTGGACAATCCTTGACATGGCTTAGGCAGAGTTTGAAGTTTGATTGCCTTCCTTGATCTAGCATAGGTGGACTTGGAATGTGGTTTACCATCCTTTCTCAAAGCTTGGCGGACTTGAAAGACTATGAGCCATGCTTTTTGTTTGGCTTTCATCTTAAGCGAATTTGGATTGCCTTCTTGACATTGTTTCCTTCATCTCTTTGAACCTTCAATTTGCCATCTTCTAACTTGCTTTGATGCTGTTTGCTCTATATCCTCACATGTTTGCTTGCTTGATTTATCTCTTCTTTATCTCCTTTGCCTTAGCTTTATTTGCTTTCTTGGCATATGTGGAAGCTTCAATGCTTTATTTCATTGTTTGCTTTATCAAGACTTCAGCTTTGCAAGCTTTATTCGTTTTCTTAACCTCCTCGTATCTTTGGCGAACTTTGGCATGCTTTATGCCAACTTGATTTAGGTGAAGTTGGAAACTAAGTTGCTTTATTTCCTTGTTTGCTTTATTTGCTTTATTAGCCTTGCAATTTTAGCGAACTTGATGTCTTTCATCTTTGCTTTCAAATGCCATGTCATCATACCTTAATCCCAACTTGCTTTAAATGTCATTGCCAACTTGGTGATTCTCACACCATCTTTAACTTATGTCATGCTTTTAATGCTAACCTTTGCTAGGTGGACTTTGCTTTCCTCTAGACAAGGCGGACTTTGAGTGACTCTTGCCATGTCTTGGCAGACTTGGCAAAGGCCTTGCCAACCTTGACATACGCTAGGCGGACTTTGGAACTTCCTGTGTGTTGGTTAACAGATTTGTCTTTTTTAAAATATTTGCAAACTTGACTCCAAATACCCAAATCGAAAGACAAAAGAAAACCAACAGTTGAGTCACTTGCAATGGCATTTGCAAGTGCTCTCTAAATTTTGATATGAAGGTACAGCTCCCTTTGTTGGATAAAATGTATGTTTTTTGAATATGCTTTTAACCAGAAAGCAATAAAGGCAAACTAGCATCTACCCATAACCATGAAAGTAGATGTGAAAAACTAATTTAAAATGAAGTGAATGAAGATAAGTAAAACACAGTTTAATTACCCACACCCACGAAAACACCCTTTCCAATAGAATTAAAATGCCCTAGACTCTGATCAAGTCTCACTCATGCCTCAAATGACAAGGGGGATCAGAATGCCCAGGCAAAGAGCTAACAACGGATTTCTTTCCAATATAACAAGTTATTTTTGAAATCAAAAAGTTTCAAAATTAAATGCATACACACAGTTTAATGTAACAGAAAAGGCAATGAAAGGTAATTACAAGAGAAACAAAGCTCATAGTAATCAAAAGAAAATATTGACAAATGCATAGATCAACAAAATCTTCTTTATTTCATCAATGCCAAAATGTGGGCTCACAGACTCATCACCTCTATAAAATAAAACTACGTAGTCCAGAAAACTTTGTTGCCCTCTTTTTTTTCACAGCAAAAAAAGAACTCCCCCCATGCTCTTTCTTTTTATTACATATATATCCTCCTCCTTTTTCGAGGAGACTTTCAGTTAACATAATTGATTCTTGGAAAAGATTATTGATTACAAAAATATTTCTTTTTAACCTTTCACTTTCCCATGGAATTGCTACTTTCCAACTGATTTAAAACATTTTTAAAATGTTTAAATTGCAGCTCTCAAACTGAGTGAGAAAATTTTTAATTTCTCTTACAGCCACTTTTTATTAAATTCACCACCGGTTTAAAATGTTTAAATTGCAGCTCTCAAACCGAGTGAGAAAATTTTTAATTTCTCTTACAGCCACCTTTTATTAAATTCACCACCGGTTAACCAGGCACCCTGGAGCCATGAAAATTTGCAAGCAGTTATGATATTTAAAATTACATATGAATTTTTAACCATTTTTTAACAACTAGCCAAATCAGGGTACTTCCTTTGTAAACTGACCCTGCCAACCATATTGCTGTATTGAAAAAATATTAAAATAATATATTATGTGAGCTCGTATGGTCATGAAATTAAATCTGAGAACATTTAAGACCAAAATATTAGGTGAGTTGTCCTCAAATTAAAAATAATCCGCAACTTTTTTTTGGCTGCATTTTTTGACTGGCGGATATATGTGCAGAATTGGACTGTCACGAACTGAACCGTTGAACCACTGAACCATTGAACCTTTTTATGTTGGTTCGGAGGTTCAACGCAGAAAAATTCACACAACTTTCAACTGAAAAACTCCATTTCCCACAAAATTTTGACAGCAAAATGAACCGTTGAACTGTTGAACCTTTGAACCTTGAACCTCGAGGTTCAATCAGAAGGTTCAAAATTACAGACTTAGGTGAACATAAAGACAAGAATCATGAGATTTTTCAATAACAAAGCTACAACTTGGGGAAGTGAAAACTTTCTTTTTTTAATTTCCAAGTTCAAAAACTAGGGTAACAACAAGCTCTGAAGGGGGACGAGGAATGCAAGGACGAAGAGAATCCAAAACATCTCTGGGTGAGACGAGTGCCTTATCCATTGGGCAATAGAGTCAAAGAAATTGAAGGAATAAAGGGCATTGCTTTGCAGAGGGGTGGAGGGGAACAGGGCGAGAATTGAAAACTAAAAAGACAAAACTGACCAAGTTGAAAAAGAGACTAAACTAACCACAACCAGAATTTTCCTAAGTATGTACAAAGTCATAAGACCCTACCTCAAGCCTGCCAGAAACTAGTCATGCGAACCCATTAACAGGCTGGGAGAAATATGTGCCTTTTCGGAATAATGAATTGTGGCCATGACAGATAATCAAGAACCACAACCACCTAGCAACTGCTTCACTACAAAATTTCAGATTAATGGTGTGCAAGAAAAATCTGTATATGTGCTCATCTCCAAAAAGCCATTTTTCATCATAAACTTTTGAATCTTCTCTAGTCCCTTGTATAGTATTACTCAAGCCCTTTTCAATTTTTGATTGCAAATAATAATGCTTAGAAGTTCCTAAAGGAATAGCTACATCATCTTTAGAATTTCTACTGTTAAAATCATCGCTCTTAAAAAAACTTTCAGCATTTATACTGAGCTTGGAATAAAGAAAGACTTCATCAAGCATAGGATCTACACTAGCTGAAAAAACTTCATCTTTCTTTACTGCAATCATATCTGAAAACTCCCTATCCAAAATCAAGGCATGAGATGAATTAATACCTGAATTTTCATGTGAGAGACTTCTCCTTCAATGGATGACAAAAACTGACATATGATTTCCTCTTCACAAAGAGAAATGTCTTCCAAAACCTTCAGCAATTCTAGAAACTGCAATGCTTTTACAGCTTGACTGCTTTCTTGCTCTATATTTATTCTAAAATCTTCTTTTCCTTTCACATTTTCAGAATTCGAAAAATCTTTGATAGAGCATGATTTTGATTTATTTCTAACACAAGCCTCGTTAGATAAACCTTCAAATAACATCATTGTATCTTCAAAGTGAAATGACTCCAGAATAGATTCATTGAAATCTTGCAAAGAATCATTCTTACCATCTTCTTCTATAAAATTGAAGGCTGCATATTTTGGCTGTGTTAATCTGAAAAACTTTCATCTTTAAATTTTTTTGGACAAGATGACTTTCAATAATTTCAAAACTGAAACTTTCTATTTCCAGAGAAGATACTCTAATGCAGCAAGCTAGGTTGAGGAGTTTGTTGAGGCAAATGATAATACAGTGGTAGGGCAAGAATGCTAGAGTTTAGTGTAGGGATGCAGTTGGACATTATCAAAAAAGTAAAAATATTGCATCTCAAGTTCCTTATATTTTATGCATAGAATGATATCATCGTGGAAACTAAAAGAATTCACTATGTCTAACATTACCTTCCAATTACTCCAATCAATGGCCTTTGACATATATAGTTTTCTTCTCTACTGCAAGTAGGTTGAACATCTCCCATGTCTTTCAAACTAATGTCTACCATGAAATATGTGGTTCTGCATGCCATTAGGCCAACTACTTACAGGCTAGTAAAAATATTATCGGTTTGTATTCTGTCACTTCAGTGACTACAACAACTATCCAGTTCTACATTAAACTACAGCATCCTTGCATCATTTTTCAAACCTACATTGTATCAACTCCCACAATAATATATTAAATTATTTGTGTATCATAAGATGGCAGACATTCCTTTCATTATCCCTTGGGCTCACAACATTATTTGTCTTATGCAGATGGAAATAAGGAAGAGTTAAATCATGTTGAAATAGATGCATCTGTGACTGTGCAAAGGAGGCAGAGATGCTCAATTGACCAGCCTCACAGCCTCAAAGGAGAGATTCGTACAAGCTTATAAGAAAGGTCACTGATCACAACTTAGGTTTCTGATGAACCTAATATATACAAACAAGTTGAGAAAGGGAACAAAACCATCAGACAAGATTTAAATTTTTTAATAAAAGTGATGTCAATCCTTCAGAAAATAGGTACAAATAATGCAAGTGTGGCAAAAAAGCTATGTGAAATAGCTTTCTAAATACTTTGATATGCCTTCTTGCCCTGTGAATGAAAGAAAAAAGAAATCAGACTACAGCTCTGCATATAGTTGCAGAATCTGTTATGATCTCACAATAGAAAAAAAAAATCTAAGTGTTCCCAGTTCCAAAGAGAAAATATCAATTCCCATTGATTTACAAAGGGTGCATTAAATATGTGCATTTATTGACCATGAGACTGATTGAATGTCTAGATCCACTGATTGCCCATTCTTCTGCCTGGAAACCCTCCAGAAAGAAACGCATTTCTATTAACTTCTGCTTATCATGGTGACAAGCAGTTGTATAAGTGACATATGGGCAGCCCTTAGGATAAAATTCTAATATCTAAACATATATTTAATTATGCATGGTAGAGGAAAAATGAATACAATCATCTCCTATTCCTGTTTTCTCTGCATAATGATCTGCTATGAGTAGTCAATTTATTTTTTGAATAGGTATCAGTGCTTTTAAAACCTATCCTTCATAATAATTAACATCACTCGTTTATTGAAACTAGGGATAAGATAGTCATCTTAAAAGACCATATATGGTCTAGAAGACTTCGTGTAATGCCATATCCCACAACATCTTGCTGAAACATTATATATCAACATCATAAGAGGGGATAAAAAAGAATGTCAATATATAATGTGCTTCCTTATAAATTTTCAAACCAATATACTCATTGTCCCTAGGAGAAAAACTTTACACAGCTAAGCTATATATCAAGAAAATGAAGACCTGTCTTCACAAATGGACAGGGATTATTACACGCATGTTGTATAAACTTCTGTAGTCAATTGTGGCATTTGAAGTGCCAATGAAATAGTTCCCTAGATAAAAAGATAAGACAAAATGTAAAACAAAGTTTTTGTTCAAAGACAGCAAAGGCCTTGCTACAGGGGTTTTTAATAATTGGATAGATAGCGTATGTGAACTATATGCAAAACTTTCCCTTAAAGATCAGTAGAGCATAACTGCATTTGCATTTCTAATAGTATTAACCATAGTCAGAAAACTCGGACTTGGCGAAAACTTGGCAAGCACAAAAAATACAACTCAGCAAAAACTTGACAAGCCCAAAAAATATGACTTGGCAAAAACTCAGCAACTTAAAAAATTGCTTAAATTTTATTTGAAATGCATTTATTTTTTTGCAAAATTCAATGACAAGATGTATCCAATGAGTCCATAAAGGAGTAAAAAAGTGTTTTCTATTAAATTTGATTGATATGAATGCAAATTAAGTACGAAATCGCATCTTCATGTGGAATCCTAATATAATAGTTAGCTGACAATTATTATGAATTTATGATCATTACCTTTGAACATCATCATGATTCATCATAATTCATAAGTTGCATATTAAAACATTTTATATCTTCCTCTTCCTTGGTCGAGTGAAAACTTTGGGAGAGGTTCTAAATTTCTAATAATTACATTTGAATCTTTGATGGAAGATACTGATAGTATGATATTTCATCATTGATCAATGATATTATGATAGTGATAAAATTAGTCGTCTAAGTTCTCGATTCTGGTCTTCACTCCCAGACCCCCTCATTGTAATCAAATTTCTTATATGGCAAGAGATCCGAATAACTAGTGGTGGTTTGGAAGTCGAGACCCCAATGAGTTTTTGGCACAGGCTCGCTGATTTTTTGTTAAAAACTTGCCAAAAACTCTGCGAGAGTTTTGCTGGAAAACTCAGTGCCAAAAAAAATCACAAGTTTTTCATGACTCGCCATGTTTTCATTGAGTCTTCCATCTATGGCAACTATTAAATGAAATGAAATTAATAATATATCCGCAAATGACCAGAAGTAGTCAATTTGAATAAAGAAATAATCAAACTAATGAAAGTCAAAATGCATCTCTACTATATACAGAACTAAGACGTAAAAAGTAAAAGCAGATAAAGTGGGGATCAGAAAGTAGGGCAAGAACCAACAGAAATGGAAGTTAAAGAAAGAGAATTTCTACTACACAATACTGCTTGCAAGTCCAGACTCTAATATTTGCCACAGAAAAAATACAAAATCTACAGACTACAGATCATTTTTTGTGAGAATCATAACAAACTAAATCAATTTCAACTAAAATTATAAGTTGGTTTTCATTACCTTGTAGTCAGCCATTGTTAGTTCTGACGATGACTGTTCTGATGCCTCCTTACCAAATGAAAGGATCCGACCATAGTGGACAAGAGGCTTTTCTCTAGAATCCACATCTTTTGCAGATGACTTGTTTGAACTATGCTCCTTGCATATGTGCGCTGCATTGAGTTTAGTTTTCTTTGGAATGCTATCACATTTTTCTTCAGGTGACCAATCAAGATCACCCCAAATTGTTTCCCCTCCCTTAGGTAACATTGACATTGGTGAATCCCAAGTGCGAATCATTCGCAGCACATGCTGCAGGGTATGTAGTCCAAAAATCTCTGAATCTAAAACACCAGGTGCAATAGCTCTGCTCAAATATGGAGATCAAGGCATGGATTAATAAGATAATACAACTATCAAAGTATTAGGGTAAATAGGTCCAACATCCTATTATATCAAATTTCTATTGTACACGACACCATATTTCTTCACAAGTTTTTGCATTGAACAGTAAGAAAGGAACTGCTTGAAAGAGATGAAAAAAAAAACAAATACAAACACTTAAAATCTTAAAACATTCATAAGCCTTCTTCAGCCACTTTATAATTAAAACACCTCACCCAATAAATCTCAACTGTTTAGAATTATCCATAAATCTTGACATCCTATAAGATTACCTGGCAACAGCAATATCCTTGGCTTCAGCTGAGAAAAGCCCTGTAAAAGCCTTTGGAACACCAAGAAATGGCGGTGCAATATTCATCACAGCTCTGATATGTTTCGCACACCAATCTGGGCCACCTCCCCCACCCATAGGAGCAGGGGCTTCAACCCATTTCATGAAATGTAGAAAGTAAAGGGCTCCCATGGAATGTGGTATAGCAACAACTTTTCTACCATTGTTGGTTTCGACCATAAGCTCTATGGTACTCTTCAGCCTGCTCAATGTTTGGTCTCGCACCTGTTACAGTTAAATTTTCAAAGAAAGCCATAGGTGATGTAAAACAGACTTTTATAATGATTCAGTGTCATACTTAAATTGATATTTCTTAGCACTAGAGACAAAACTGATAATATGCATAGGTACTACATAATCCAGATATTTTGATTTCTGTAAGGGGGAAGAGATTAGAGAGGAAAAACAGAAAAGCTAGGATGAATTTAATAATGAAGAAGTTATATAAAACATATGAGATGAAAACTGCAATTTAAATATTACATAAAATATCAAGCTTTAATTAACATTAAATTAGCTTTATTAGCATAATGTTCTGATTATTATGGAAAATGTACGTCTTTAAGCCTCGTTGAGAAATCTTTTAGGTTTCTTTTCAAAAAGAGATCTAGTTGCTCCACCATTTTTGATGCAATAGCAAACTAGATGCACATGTTTTGCATTAAAAAAAGGATCAAATTACATTATGCAAACAGCATAAGGCTAAGAGGGCATTGTGTACAAAGAAAATACCTCTGTATGTTGGAAAGAGAGTCTCCAATCGTAGGCAGCCATATGCATGTTTTTACCCTCATATCCAATATGTGCCAGGTTTTCAATAAGCAGTGCCCAAACAAAGTACCCCAATGCAAAGTAATCTGCTGCAACCAGCTCCGAAACTGGCCTGACTCTAATCCCAGAGGGATCCAATCCTGTTTCATTGTCCAAAGACATGTGTTCCACCCAGCAGAGTGGCCTACTCAAATAAATAACAGTAATAAGAAACCATAAATATACACAAATTATAGATTGACTGAAATCAAGATTACAGAACATCTTGTACATCACAGCTAGATGCTGCAGGCATACTTCCCTCCAGTTTTTGCTAAACCCGGACAACTAAATTCCAATAAGGAAATAAAAAACCACGAGGATTGTTTACACATAGAAGTCAAAACCTATTTGTAAGTTAATATCCAAAGGTGTATGGATTACATGTACACAAGACTCAAAAGAAAATGAGGCCTAGATGTTCCTGGATAACAGCGTCACCCTGTCAAAACAGGTGAACTTTAAGTCTTTATGCACAGTTTTGATTTTATATCCCTCTGCTCAATTTTTATTGCCTTGAATGGATCGAAGGCACATTATTTGTCAATATCAGCTCCAAATTCTTCCTCAATCACAGATTTTGCAGAAAATTATGTGAGCTTGAAATATTCTTTTATAATCAATCACAAGAACGATGAGCAACAGTGAATTTTAATAGATTAATCTTATTAAAGAAATCCCTTCCGGGCTCACAATATTGCCTTTAGAAATGATTTGTGATAACATGGCAAGGTCAACTTTCCAAAGGCCGTTGGGAGAATAAAGGTCAGCAGAATAATTCACCAAAGAAAAATAACATAAACCCCTATGTCATGCAACAATAAAAAGGACATAAATGCACAACAGAAGTGATGTTTTGTAATGATGAGAGTAATGACATATGGAATTTAACATTAAAAATCGATTGCTCACTAACACACTTGTAACAGTTTGGAGTGTCTATAAAGGACCACAATCTATGCAATCAAAACCTCCATATAATAACATTCCAAGTGAGTTCTTATATTTTAATATTGCCTTTTAATCCCATTCCATATTCAGAAATCCAGTGAAAACTGGTCCAAGCATAAAAAGATTGCTTATTGGTTAAAATACTGTCTTGAATGGAAAAACATTGTGGCATGCTGACCAAGCTGATCCAATAGGTATATCAAATTAGTATGGTACATCCTGCTTCTTTCTCATTTATGGGGCATCTAGTCTCACTGGAAAAACACGAGAAATCATATGTTCATATCAAATTTCTGCAAATGTAAATCTTATATCACCACAAGTTTGTTGCTAGTACTTAACAAATCATAATATTTGAGTCAAAAGATTGTGAATTCATCAGTTAACTCCTCAAACAGACATTTATGGTCTCAATGAAAGTTACAATCCGAGCCTCCTCTAATGCCTCCGAAAGCCTTACTGCATGTCCAAAATTTGTTGGAGGTGTCTTAAAACCTAAGATCCTGATGCTGCTTTAAGGTTATATGAAGTTGACAAACATTTTACTAAAAGTAAACGTTGACTTGTTTTTTGCTTTTATCAGAAATTTGGACATTTGTAGTCTCACTGGTAGTTACAATCCCAGCCTCCTGTAATACCTCCAAAAGCCTTGCCAACTGTCTAGTATCCATTGGAGGTGCCTAAAAGCCAAGACTATAATGTTGCTTCAAGGTTATATGAAGATAACAGATATTTCACTGAACTTTGATTTGATCTTTGATTTTATCAGAAATTTGACCTAAAAATTGAAATGTTCAATTCATTTTATTGATTTCACCCCTCTAGAAAGGTTATTATTCTCAAATAATAAGTCATAGGTGCTATCATAATAGAGACCCATGTCTAAATCCCCATAAAACGTGCTGCATGTTTAAAATATTTCACTGTCATATGTTTAATTGCTGGATCGGATAAACTATCGTATCCAATTCTGGGTGTGATGTACCCTAACAAACAAGACTAGGTGCAAGTCCCAGTTGAATTCAACAAAAGAGATATACCTCAGTCACGGCACCTAAGCTGAAAGTCACCCTACAAGAAAATATTAAACCTATTTTAAAAAAATGATTAATTTATAAATTAACTAATTGATTAACTAACTAATAAATTAATTAGTTCAAAAATTATCCCAGATTGTTTACGTTTTCGATGAATCTACAAGTTGAAATGCTTCCACGACTCATTGTTCTTAATCATTGTCTCTATTAAGAGTATTTAGTAGTTTTCTTCTAATTTCTATAGCCTCTTTTATTTTTTGACCTTCGAATAATTCTCCAAAACCCAGAACTTTACCATCTCTAGTACAGTTGGAGTGATGAGTATGCTTCTCATGTTTGGCCAACATAGATACTCTATCTAACATTATATACATAGCCTCCATTGGAGCTTGTTAGCATTTTAATTAACAGCTTCCAGCATGACACAATACAAAACAAATATGTGGTAGAAACACTCTTCAATTTAGAAGGAAAACTCCCTATAAATAAAAACAAACCTAGCTGAACAATATGTACTTTCTATTTACAATCTCTCTAGTGTTTTTTGGGGTGCTTCATGCCTCATTGTAAACAAAACTAAAGGTTTGTCTTTTTTCGATTCATCCATGGAAAAAGGCAATTCAACGCTTCTAAAATAGATGAGAGATCTATCTACCACATAAAAAGATCTAACACCACTATTGAACACATGCAACTTTCAATTAAATGGAGAGACTAAAAATTACAACTAAAACTTGATCGAATTGAAATGAACCCAAACACAAAGGATTATAAATTAAGCACCAAGAACTGTATACTACCTCCTTTTATAAAGTTTGCAATACAAATGTAATGTCCCCTTTTTGAAATAAAGTTTAAAAATAAATAATAATGATATTAAAATATACAAAAATAAAAATTTAATATATATAATTCAAATTTAATTAAGTTTAATGAATGGTCTAAAGGCAAGAAATGAAGAGTTGTGACTTCCTCAAACATGAGATATAAAAGCGAGAAAAGTTCATTGGAAAGGGGAAATGGAGGAAGGAAGAAAGAAAGGAGCATATGAATCAAGAAAGGACTAATGGAAGAAGAAAGGAATGGGAAGAAAATAAGATTGTGACTCATTCAAAGGGCAGAAATTATAAGGCTTGTACTCTTTCAAATGGTGGTAATTGTGAAAGGTTGTGACTATTTCAAAGGGCAGAAATTATGAAGGTTTGTACTCTTTCAAAGGGTGGTAATTGTGAAAGGTTGGCTCTTTCAAAGGGTGGAAATTATGATGGTTTGTACTCTTTCAAAGGGTGGTAATTGTGAAAGTTTGTGACTCTTGCAAAGGGCAGACATGATGAAGAGGTGTGACTTCTTCCTCACATTGAAAGGTGTAAAGGGTAGAAGGTTTCATTTGAGGAGGACATCCGAGGGAGATCAATTTTAAAAATAATTTAAAATTCTCAAAAGGCAGCAATGGAGGGTGGTGACTCAATTCTTATGAATGGTGGTGACCCTTTCACCAATAAAGTATAAAGAAGAAATCATTCCAAGCATTCAAGGATCACTTATCAATCATCAATCACCGATACATCAAATCAGCACTCACTCAATCATCACTCATCACTCTATGAATTCAACATTCATTCAATCATCATTCACCAATATATCAAATCATCAAATCAAAGGAAATCATTTGGTCATCCATCAATCATCAATTGGGAATAAGGGAATCAAGCAAAAAAACCAACAATCAATTCTTCCATCAATTCAATCAGTCTAATATCAATCATTCAAACAGCATTCAAGCATCAACCATTATATCATCAAATCATTCAAATATCAATCACTAAAGCATCAATCATTCAAGCATCAATTCATTTAAGTATCATTTAAGCAACCACTCATCTATCCTTCAAGAAATGATGATAAAGAGAAATCAAGTAATCAGAGATACTCTATTGAGCAATCAGTTTTGAATTTAAGGAAGTGTCTTGCAAATAGAAAGGACAACCAGCACATCAAGCACCTTGAGATGGATATCCTGCCATGCTTGTGGGCCAAGGGGTGTTGAGGACCAGAAATCCAATCATGCCCCTAGACTTGAGTGTCTTATCAAGTACGCCACTACGAGACGAATGGACAAGAAATCCTGCCATGCTCGTGGGGTAGGGGCTGTGGAGGACTGTTGACGTGTATTTTGTACACTATCAAACACAGAATAAAATACCCAAGGGTACCTTATCCTCTCTTGAATAAAGCCTCTGATTGCTGAAGATATCGCAGAAAAGGATCAATCAGGATGACTTCAAGGTTCTTGTATGTAGGGTCTCTACGTGTGGATAAGCTCTCTGTGGTATGATGTGATTTGCTGGAATCACAAGGGGACTTACACTTAATGACTGAACTTCTGATTTGCTTTGAATATTGCTGGAACACAAGCTCTTACTAGCTTTGATTTGAAAAAAGGAAAAAAGATGAGGGCGAGGAAAGGATCTAATCCTAACACTAAGAATGTAAGAGCAATGAATGATCTTTGATGGAATTCTAACTAAGTCTTGTTTTGACATCCCAGGACCATCTCCACAAGGTTAGTGCGATCTTCGAAGGAAAGCTTTATGATGTTCAAATCATCACTGCAGGCATAGACACCATCAAGTTGATGCATATCAATGAAGAAGCGACAATTGAAGTTGAGCTTAAGCTGAACGATTCCAGTTGACTACGCAAGGCAAGTCTGCAATCAACAAACTGCTAGTAGTATGGATATACGAATTCCACCATCAATCAAGCACATTTCTTCCACTCATCTAATAACATGAAATCAAATACGAGAAGTGTAGAGACCATGCAAATTGTCGAATCGACCCATAAATTTCACCATTTCTTCAATGAAGTTACAAGTCTTTTACAACAACATCTTGGCAACAATCTTTGCCTTCTCTCTCTACTCTACTCTAATTGCTATTCTATCAACTAGCTAATCACCTTCTAACTACTCTCTATCTGTCTTCTAACTGCTTCCAACTATGCCTATTGCTTTCTATCTATTGTCTTTACAAATGAAATGCCAGGGCTTATATAGTGCCCTCAATACAATTCGATGGCTGAGATCAATTCGAGATCAATGGCCAAGATTTTACAATGAAAACCCTAATTAGGGTTTGTTACAACCAATTAGGGTTTGTTACAACCATTACATAATATTTAATACTCAACCAATGAAATAATTGTATTGCTTGGACACATGTCCTCTCTGGAAAAATCGACCAATGGATAGCCGGGGTAGGTACATCGGAGTTTGTGCCATCTCCCATGAGTTAGGTACATCGAATCTGGACATGCTGAGGTGGACCACACTGACTGGAGAAGTGATGACTAGGATGCCACCTCGTCTGACACTTGTAGCTTGGTAGATATTCAATTTGATGTTGTTGAGAAGCTAGCTTTAATTAACTCATCTGGAACTATCTGCTTCTTCAACAAACCCTTGCTCTGACTTCTTGTGTCCTTGATGTGCAGGATGATTGATGTACCTCGCCTTGGAATGCTAGATTGGAAGAGGTCGCCCTTGTTGATGTTTGATCGAAGAAAGCCATCCTTGTCGATGCTAGACTGGAGGAGGTCGCCCTTGTCCTTGCTTGATCTTCTTGGAGGAGACCGTCCTTGATCTAGCTTGATTTTACAACTCCGGGATCTCCATTTGATGCCTACACAAAATATTAAAGTTAGTCTTTTGAGCATCAAACCTCAAAGCATGAAATTTCAGACCTTTCAACGGTAAAACTTTAGATATTAATTTGAAAAAAGTCATGATAAATCAAGAACTACACATTTTCAAATTAATAATGAATGGAATTTGGATCTTCAAGACTTAGACTTTACAAAATTGCAATGGGATCATAATAAGTCTTGAATAAGAACTTCAAAAAATGATTCTTCATACCTTCCCTTTGAGTATTTAAGTACAAAAACTTGAAAAATGAAGGAAGAGGACCGGATTTTGTTGGGCAAGATTTATAGTCCTTCCTTGGATGAAGTACGCCTCCCTTAGCTTGGAAAAGAACTCCACCTTCCACTAGCTTCTTCAAAAATCTGGAAATTGGCCTTCAAATGTCTTCAAAAAATCTGGAAATTATCCTCCAAACTAGCAAGAAATACGCCTCTCAAATAGCCTTCAAGATGAATTTCGCCCTCCTTAGTCTCCACACTTGGTAGAAATTTGCTCCACTCCAGCTAGATTTCGCACCTTCAATTAGCTCTCCAAACTCGCACTTGAAAGGATGATTGAATGATTTAAATTGTGAAAAAACACCTCCAATATATAGAGCGCTCACCTTCTACTTACCCATGAGGCCGACTTAGCAAATAAAAGGTGAAATAATAAATAAAACCTCAAAAGGAGTAGGCCGACTTGTCAAATAAAGGCAAAATAATGCCTTGTGCGCTCAACTTTTAATTTTTAATTTCACAAAAATTAATTTTAAATGCCTTTATAATAGAAATTCGATTTTTTGAGGCCCAAAATTAATTTATTAAATGCCAATTTAATTAATTTTTTCAAATATTCCAAAGTTAGCAATTTGGCATCTAATGCGATTTGGAGGATATTAACGCCCAAATATGGTAAAAAATAATGAACGCCATTAACTTCGCTCTGGTCCCTTGGAGAGGGACAGGAGCATTTTTCTCAATCTAGGCCTTGCATTCCTCATTTTCACGTTCAAAACTTCATCTAGGCATTTAAAATGGCATTTTTGATTGGAGTCTTGCGTTTAATTCACTTGATCTTTAGAAGGAACGTGCCTTAGGACATTTTCGCCCTGGTCCCTCAGTGAGGGACAGGAGCACTTTTAGTATTTTAGGCTAGGATTCTCAAATTTTGAAGTCAAGTCTTTGTTCACCATGCTTTAGAAGATCCTTCCCATCTCACACAACTTTGCCTTAGCATAATCTCGGAGGGAATTTGTTGTTTTCATAAAAAGCGCCCTGGTCCTTCGGTGAGGGACGGGAGCACTTTTGAGTCCATTGCATGAATTCTTGATCACATTAATCTTCAATTTACCCTCAAGGCGTAGAATATCACATTTCACTCCGTCTTGAGCCTTGGTAATAAAAATATCCTTTCAAAATGCAAGGTAAATGGTCATATTTGGAAATTGCGCCCTGGTCCCTTGGTGAGGGGCGGGAGCACTTTTGCCAGTTGTCGTCAAAATTTGCAACTCTCACATCTCAATTCCACTTCAAGGCATTTTAAACACTTTTTCAAACTTGCGCCTTGGCCTCAATTTGTCCAAAATTGGTGAGAAAGGCTAGATAACATGTTAAGTGCTCTGGTCCTTCAGTGAGGGACAGGAGCACTTTTTCAACTTCAAGCTTATCCGTCCTTTGCTAGCTTCCCAAATTATCTTCAATGGGCTAATCATGTCCTCTTCCATTCATTTCAATCACAAACTTGCCTTGTCTTTGCAAGAAATTTACACTTTCTTGGAAAATCGCTCTGGACCCTTGGAGAGGGACGGGAGCACTTTTTGGAAAATCGCTCTGGTCCCTTGGTGAGGGACGGGAGCACTTTTTACATCTTGGCATACTTCTTTGTTCTTTAAACCTCTCAATTGCGTCCAAGGCATAAAACATCATTCGTCCTTCCCATCCAAGTCAAGTTTTGCCATAAAATATCAAACAAAGAAGAGAAACTTGAAAAAGTGGCATGGTCCTTCAGTGAGGGACGGGAGCACTTTTTGTCATTTGGGTTGATTTACTCCTTCGTGAACCGCTTAAATTATATTCAATGGACAAAACATGCTTCCCTTAGCTTCTTCAAACCATAAAATCACTTTAATTTTGCAAAGATAGTGCGAATTTGAAATTCAGTGCTTCGGTCCTTCAGTGAGGGACGGGAGCACTTTTTGCCCTCTAAGCCAAATTGTCTCACTTTTCATCTCAAAATTCCTTTGCTAGGGAAGATTTCATCTTACTTGACGCTATGAATAGAAGTTAATGTCCAATAAAGGTCTAAAATTGTGCATATAAAGAAAAGCGCTCTGGTCCTTCAGTGAGGGACAGGAGCACTTTTACCTTTCTAGACAAAAACTCCATCATTTCATCGTCTTTGATCAAGTCTGGATGCTCTATCACGTTCATTTCGTCCTTCGCCATGCCTTTGATGTCTCAATTTAGCCAAACAAGGTCAGGAATGACTCCAATAAGCTTTTTCGCCCTGAACCCTTGGTGAGGGACAGGAGCGCTTCGCCTTGGTCCCTTGGAGAGGGACAGGAGCGAAATGCGCTCTGGATCCTCAGTGAAGGACAGGAGCGAAATTTGACTTTTTGAACTCTCTATCAGGATAATTTTTATGGAGTATAACATTTAAGTATAAGAAAGACTTTAAGTTATATTCCATATATACTTTCAGGATGTTTGAGAGTGGTTTCAGACCTCCAGGAGTTATATTGCAAAATCTAATTTTTGGAGGTTTTTCAGTTTCCAGACTTAGTCAAATTTCAGGATCAGGACATTCCAGACTTAGCCAAAATTCAGGATCAGGACTTCACTCAAGCCAGACTTAGCCAAATTTCAAGATTAGGACTTCACTCAAGCCAGACTTAGCCAAATTTCAGGATCAAGACATCACTCAAGCCAGACTTGCTATCTAGGTGATCCCCTGGGCGACACTCAAAATGCAAAGGCTAACGGACAAAACCCTAAAAGACCTAGAAAACAAACCCTAAAAAACAAAAAGCATGGGTCCCCATTTGCAATGGGGCGATGTGTGAAAACGTCACAACAAGGACCAAAAATCCAATTGTGCCCCTGAGCTTGGTCGAGGAGGATGACCAACCTCCAAGGTGGACTAAGAGATGGAGTGGACCTGAAATCTCGCCATGCTTGTGGAACAGGAGATGTTGAGGATCAGAAATCCAATCATGCCCCCGGGCTTGAGGATCTTCTAAAGTACGCCACCATGAGATGGATGGACTCCCAATACAAGGACAACTATCCTTGACATTCTGGTTAGCAAATATGCCAACGAATTTCTAATATGGTTGACTATAAGGAATATGCTATGATGTATTGATCCTAAATTTTTTTTTTGTTTTGGTAACTCAGGGTATCCCCACGACCCAAGCCCAGCACCCACCTTGCCTTACCTTGGGCTGGCTTACTGCCAAGTTGGGGTTCAAGAAGGGGCGAGCTTGAGGCGAGACTAGTCCCTGGGGATGGACCAAGCCGCCCATAAGCCAGATCCATCGGGTGATTCCGGGCCTCAAAGTCGAACCCGTGACCAATGGGGAGCAAACCCACAGTCCAAGCCAACTCTGCTACCCGTCCGAGCTGATGTATTGATCGTAATATTAATATTAATGATGCTATGATTTATTAATCTTTGAAAATGCAATCCAGAGGAGACTTATTTCATAAAATGAAGATAAGTTCTATCTTTTGAATTATTCTTAGAGTTTTAAGTTGAATATTATAATGAAATGTCTTCAAATTCGATAAAATTATATTTATAAATATATTTTAATTCTCATCTTTAGTTGGAATTGTTGTTCTAGGGCAAAAATTGGGTATATCCCAAGAAAGGACATTACAATTGGTATTAGAACATGATCCTGCCAGCCTGAGGATCAAAACAAAGAAAATGAAGATAAGTTCTATCTTTTGAATTATTCTTAGAGTTTTAAGTTGAATATTATAATGAAATGTCTTCAAATTCGATAAAATTATATTTATAAATATATTTTAATTCTCATCTTTAGTTGGAATTGTTGTTCTAGGGCAAAAATTGGGTATATCCCAAGAAAGGACATTACAATTGGTATTAGAACATGATCCTGCCAGCCTGAGGATCAAAACAAAGGAATGCATTCCCCTTTTACACTTGAGCACTTGCCTGAGATGAGAAGCATATTCTTCAAACATTCTACTAAAAGCCAAGAAATCATCCTAGTAAACAATCACACTATAATAGATAAGTAGCCCGATTAACCCTTTCATCAACCTCATAATGTTTGTTAGGAACATTGCACAATCCAAATGGTAGAACAAGCCATTCAAACAATCCTTTCTTAGTCATAAACATTGATTTCCATTCATCTTCTCCTTTGATTCAAATTCAGTGATACTATGGTTTTAAATCCAGCTTTGTAAAATTCTTGAAATAGTGTAGTTGATCCAATAAATAAGCGATATGGAGCAGCAGGTACCTATTTTTTTTTTAATTTTCTTCAATGCCTTATTTCACCAGGTCTCATCTTTCTTTGGCACAACTACAATAGGAGAACCACATGGCAAAGTAGTTGGTCCAATCACACCTTGCTCTATGACTAACTTTAGCTGCAACTTAATCTGGTTAGGCTTTAAAAAATTCTGACAGTACAGCCCAATGTTTGAAAAAGGGAAGTCAGGAAACAATTCAATCTCATGTTCTATAGTTGCCTAGGAGGCAGTCCCTTGGGCTCCAAAAACAACTCTGAGAATTGGTTCACCAGGTGACTGATTTCTCACTGTTCTTGATGAGTATGCAGCCCAGGTAAAGTCTTTATCTCAACCTCCAAAAGCTCTTCTTTTTCCACATATCAACAAAAGAGAAAACTTTCCAATTGCATCAATGAGCCTCTTGGCTCAAGAAACTCTAACCATGGAAATCTTAAACCTTCCACAAATGAGTTGAAAGTGAAGACTTTATCATTCTAGTTCATATACTGAATTTTCCTTTAAAAGAAGATTTCATCTCTCACATGGAGATAGGGATTTACATAAAACACACCATAAACATCTAGACTTGTCGCATCAACAAGAACTTCATCTTTAAACTCCAGATTAATCCCATATGTCAATTTACATTGCCTTGTGACTCAGATGACCACTCTTTGTTTCAGCCATATAAGGATGGTCCATAATTTTCAACCCAAGCTCACCTTACAACTTTGTGACGTTAGGTTTTCTTTTATTAAACAATGCATCAATCTTCTAACCCTTGACTAGTATCCTGATGTGGAATAATTTAGTGAGTTCTTCATCTTGAGAATCTACACCCACTATACATGTACCCTTACACGCCATGGCACAAGACAATCTCTCATTAATCTTAGAACTGCAAACGTTGTTACACAATACAAGATTTAAAGGACAGTCATAAGGATGTTCTAAATAGTCATTAGTGTTGAAAGTGCTCTAAAAACCTAAGTTGACAGTGGATAAGTGAAACAAATTCAGAAACCTGCAAAAACATTAGAGAGCATGCAAAGGAAGGCTTACAGAGTGTAATGCAAACTAAATCAGTCATGAAGACAAACGGCTGTGATAGGTGCAGGAAAGCATTGCAAAGTCAAGTGTACAATGAATAGAGGTTAAATGAACAAGAGAACAGTTGGATAGAGGTCCCTGCCATACTCATTTGGTCAAGTTCATTGTTGTGTGTGATAGTGATGACAGGGAAAGACAGCACCCTGTAAGAGCATGAAGGCAATCATGTCCTAAATCATGAAAAGTCAAAGCCATATAATCTATGGAAGAGGGAAGTGTTGTGGAGTCCACGTATGAAAAATTGTTATTGCATTTGAATTTTCAGGGTATGAAGAAGCTATTCAATACAGAAATCGAAAATAATTGCCTTATTGTGGCCATCGTGGGCCTTTGTTGCTGTTGTAGTTGTAACGATGAAGTTGTTGCAAGCTGTCATAACATTGTTTGAAGTATATGGATCGTATTGCACATGCTTAAGTTACAAAGCATACAAAGTAAACAAATTCAAGTTCCAGGTAATTGAGTTATTGACAACTTGTATCAAGTTGAGAGCAAGGAAGTGTTAGCTACTTCTCAACTTATGTCTACAGTGAAAAGTCGTGCACATAGGAAGATTGTACACTAAGGCAAATTCAAGTTCCAGGTAATTGAGTTATTGACAACTTGTATCAAGTTGAGAGCAAGGAAGTGTTAGCTACTTCTCAACTTATGTCTTCAGTGAAAAGTCGTGCACATAGGAAGATTGTACGCTAAGGCAAACATTGTGAAGAAAGAAACATCAATAATATCAGAGTAACGCAGAAAACTTAATAACAAAGAGGATCTAAGGATTACAAATCTCCAAGGGTTGGTTTGGGGCCTACATATTGGCAAAGAATTCAGTTGTCAAGATTAAAACCAACATTGCTTGAGGACAAGCAATCTTCGGCAGGGTGGACTGTAATGTCCCCTTTTTGAAATAGGATTTAAAATTTTAATAATAAATAATAATATTATTAAATATACAAAAAAATAAAAAATATAATATAATATAATTAAAATTTAATTAAGTTTAATGAATGGTCAAAAGGCATGAAATGAAGGTTGTGACTCCCTCAAACATGAGATATGAAAAGGAGAAGAGCTCATTTGAGGAAGAAAGAATGGAGCATATGAATCAAGGAAGGATTAATGGAAGAAGAAAGGAATGGGAAGAAAATAAGGTTGTAACTCTGTCAAAGGGCAGAAATTATCAAGGGTTGTACTCTTTCAAAAGGTGGTAATTGTGAAAGGTTGTAACTATTTCAAAGTGCAGAAATTATGAAGGGTTGTACTCTTTGAAAGGGTGGTAATTGTGAAAGGTTGTGACTCTTTCAAAAGGCGGAAATTATGAAGGGTTGTACTCTTTAAAAGGGTGGTGATGGTGAAAGGTTGCGACTCTTTGAAAGGGCAGAAATTATGAAGGGTTGTACTCTTTCAAAGGGTAGTAATTGTGAAAGTGTGACTCTTGCAAATGGCAGACATGATGAAGAGCTTTTATTTCTCCCTCATATTGGAAGATATAAAGGGGAGAAGGTTTCATTTGAGGAGGACAACCAAGGAGATAAATTTGGAAAATATTTATTATTCTCAAAAGGCAGCAATAGAAGGTGGTGACTCAATTCTTATGAAGGGTGGTGACCCAATCACCAATAAAGTATAAAGGAGAAATCATTCCAAGCATTCAAGGATCACTTATCAATCACCACTCACCAATACATCAAATCAGCACTCACTCAATCATCACTCATCACTCTATGAATTCAACATTCATTCAATCATCATTCACTAATATATCAAACAATCAATCAAAGGAAATCATTCAATCATCCATCAATCATCAATCAGGAATAAGGGAATTAAGCAAACAAACCAAAAATCAATTCTTCCATCAATTCAATCAGTCTATTAACAATCATTCAAACATCAACTATTCATTCAAGCATCAACCATTCAATCATCAAATCATTCAAGCATCAATTCATTTAAGTATCATTAAAGCATCCACACATCAATCCTTCAAGAAATGATGATAAAGAGAAATCAAGCAATTGGCGGTACTCTAAAAAACTCCTTGAGCAATCAGTTTTGAATTTAAGGAAGTGTTATTGGGAATAAGGGAATCAAGCAAACCAACCAACAATCAATTCTTTCATCAATTCGATCAATCTAATATCAATCATTCAAACATCAACTATTCAAGCATCAACCATTCTATCATCAAATCATTCAAATATCAATCATTAAAGCATCAACCATTCAAGCATCAATTCATTTAAGCATCATTTAAGCATCCACTCATCAGTCTTTCAAGAAATGATGATAAAGAGAAATCATGCAATCAGCGATACTCTAGAAAACTCCTTGAGCAATCAGTTTTGAATTTAAGGAAGTGCCTTGCAAATAGGAAGGATGGCCAGCCTTCCAAGTTCACGAGATATCAAGCACACCACCCTGAGATGAATGGACAAAAGATCCGGCCATGCTTGTGGGCCAAGGAGTGTTAAGGACCAGAAATCCAATCATGCCCTTGGGTTTGAGGATCTTATCAAGTATGTCACTCCAAGATGGATGGACAAGAGATCCTACCATACTCGTGAGCCATTGAGGACCAAAAAACCAATCATGCCCCTAGGCTTGGTCAAAGAGGATGACCAGCCTCCAAGGTGCACTAAGAGATTAAAGAGTGCCTGAAATCTTGCCATGCTTGTGGGCCAGGAGTGTTTAGGATCAGAAATCCAATCATGCCCCTGGGCTTGAGGATCTTCTCAAGCACACTACTCCAAGATGGATGGAGAGGAAATCCACCCATGCTCTTGCAATACAAGGAGAACTTCCTTGAGAATGCAGTTTGCAAATATTCCAATGAATTCCTAATATGGTTGACTAAGATATATGCTATGATGTATTGATCCTAATATTAATGATGCTATGATTTATTGATCTTCAACAGAACAGTCTGAAGGAGACTTATTGCAGAAAATCAAGATAAGTTCTATCTTTCAAATTATTCTCAGAATTTTAAGTTGAATATTGTAATAAAATGTCTTCAGTTTTGACAAAATTATACTTTTACAAATATATTGCAATTCTCACCTTCAGTTGGAATTGTTGTTTTACGGCAAAAATCAAGAACATCCCAAGAAGGGACATTATAATAGCTTGTAATGATTATTAGATTTTACTCAATTCACAAGACAATTAACTCAAACTCGATGAACAACAATTTCAGCAACAAATAGATATCGAAATTGTTGGCAATCTAGGTTGAGGATCCAAAATCTTTAAGGCTGGAAGGTCTCCTAAATATCAAAAGTGTCAAATCTACGAAGGAAATCACCAAAACCTATGATCAAATCAGGCAACTAAGAACCAATTGCTAAGCTGGGTAGGACCTCCTTCACTTCTGACTCTACTAAACCAAAGGGGGGTTCCCTACGGTGCTGCAATAGATATTATTATAGAGACTATACATTCACCCTAACACAAAGTCACAAGCCATACCCAATGCATAGTGCAACCCTATTTTGGTTGTCACTTCATTCCTATAAGTTGGTTTGAGAAACTCAAGGCTAAGCACCTAACGAAAGCAAATAATTTGCCATATGAGTGTCTGAGGATCTGTTAGGATGATGAGGAATTGGAACTAATTGGAACTAATAGCAGACCAGTGCCTTTATCCAATTGGACAACCAAATCTCTAAGTTCATGCAAAACTATAACAACTGTAACCTAAGTTGACACCTTATTCAAGGTATCACAAAAGACTATATTTGTCAAAATGCACAAGCAAGTTGCACTCTACACATACATTCAGAAAAACAATAAATGTTTGCATAATATTGAATAAGTCTACTCAATAATCCATGAGCATACCCATACATTTCCTACATTGTTTTGAGAAGGTACCTTGCAAAAGCTTTGCAAGGATTTATCAATCGTTTAACTGGTCAAGTAATGAGAAGCAAATCCAGAAATGCACACCATACATAGGGGGACATTCAATCAAGGTGGATTTCACCTTTAATCATCCACTCTTCGAAGATTACAATAGACCATTACAAATTCACGATGGACTCAGATTTTTACACAGCCAAAATACCTTTACCCACAGCTAGAAATCGGAACCCTGGGGCTTCTTATGAATATCTCTTTTTGTTGGTTCTGCAATTGCTCTCATTTTTCTTTTTTATCCTCTTTCAAAATGAAGATCTTTTTTATCCTAAGAACCACAGAAGAGAGGCCAAACTTGTCATCAATGCCACCAACCCACAATAGGTACAACTGCACTAAATGCCCATATCCGTCAGCCATTTTTCTCCCTAAATTGCATAAAAAATTCTGATTCATCAAGATACACAGTAAACATGGAGGAATGTTCTTTCCAGAAATACACTACCTTTTGCATTTTCGGTGCAAGAGGCCTTGGAGCAAAACAACACGAAGATGCCCCAAAAATCCACTACAAATGTCACTAGAAGATAGTGTAGGAATGTCATCGTTGAATTTACCACCTCAATATATTCTCTTTTGACCAAAATATGTTTCCTAGGTGTGTACTAATTAGATCAAGTGGTTGCAGGATCCAATCAGGCATTAATGGCAATCCTAGGGTAGTCTTGGAGCCAATATGAGAAGTTTTAAATATTTTGCAAGAAAAAGGACTCCAATTGCTCACAACTCTTTACATACTCCTTGAAATTCAAATTCATCTTTAATTATAACTAGTAATATTTTTAATCCTTGCTGAAATAGCCTACTCTCTTTGTAAGTATATTGCTCAGAGCTTTATGTACTTGTTACTTCAAATTATTTTCTTCAAAGTGCTGGGCATACTGCTGCGATCAACCTTAATGCTTAATTTTTATTTTTAATTTATCTTGTCTTAAAGCATTTTCTAAGTGTACTGTAACAATGTTGCAAACTTAGTCCAAACATGCGGGCATGAATTGGCACTGTACATACTACATATGATGCTATTCTCTCCCAATATACTCTTAACCGATACGTCCCATCGACAGAGAGCTCTTCTTGGGGACAATCAACATTTGGAGTCGGATCTCATTGAGGTCGACATAGGAAAATATCATACTGTCTTCAGAAAAAACTTAACACTAAAAGATCTTTCTAACTATGTTGCGCCGAGAATAGTGAACATGTACGTACAAAATTGGAAGCACAAATATTGGGAACCAGGACAAATAGATAAGGAAACTTGAGCAAAGGAGTTTCAGCATGAACCAGTATCAAAAATGATCGAAACATCTAGAAATTTTTGGAATTGATATAAATAAGCTTTCAAAAACTCCTGGAAACAGTATTAGAAACTTAGGGAATATTTTGGAAAGATGAATTCCAAAGCAAGAAACTTCCAGAAAACAGTAGAAAATTGCTGCAAATGCTTTAAAATTTGTCAGAAATGCTTCTGAAAGTTTCTCGTAGAGGAATTTCTTAAAATTTCAGAATAGAGAACTGGTTCAGAACCCTGGAAAGAAATTTCAAAACCCCCCAGAAACTGTTTTCAGGATTCAAATCTTTCTACTAAGGCATAGTTTTCTACATATATTATGAGGTGGCTATAATTTACAAACCTCTCCAATACTAAATTGGTTTGCATTAATTAGAGGTTCTTTCTACCGATGCCTGCATTTTCTAATCACATTATAAGGCGACTACAATAGACTAACTTTGCCATTCAACAAAACTGACCCTCACCCACTAAGGGCTCTTTCTACCACTGCCTGCATTTTCTACGCATTTCAGACTGCTTACAGTCTATTAACTACAAATGTCCACCAATATCTGTATACGTAACGATAGTTGCAACATGCGAAATCATACTAAATAATGAAAATTAAGTTGGGTACAATGTTTCATACCTCTTATAAATTTCGCCAAAACTGCCACCCCATAGCCTCTTTCTAAAAAGCCCATCCGCACAAGGCCTTCCCTCCCAGAATTCAAGCCCCCCTGTAACAATCCCAGGTACAAAAACTACAGGATGGTGTGCCGTCAAGCCTTCCTTCTTCAATCTAACTCCAGGAGGATCAACGTAAGCTCCAGTTATATATTGGGGAAATGATGAAGGCAATGCATTATAGAGCACGAGTAAGAGCCACCATGTTGTGCAAACGTATCCAACAGTCCAACAGCATGAATCCATGCATCCCCATTTCTTAAATTCATTGGCGGACTTAATTTTATCCCCTGTGACCTCAACAGTACGCTTCTCTGTGCCCTTGTGCTTGTTTGTACTATCAAATTTTGGAGAAGTAGACCTTAAGACCTCATCAGACCCCTTTCCAGTGCCATTTTGCTTGTTATCATCAAAATTTTGAAAATTACATTTCAAGACCTCCTCGGGCCTTTTTTCTGTACCATTTTGCTTGTGGGTGCTTTCAAAATTTGCAGAATTGGTTCTTAATTCCTCGTCAGATCCCTTTTCCTTATCATTTTCCTTGTGGGTATTCTCCACAATTTGAGGGCAAAGCACATCTGCTAGTTTCCTGCGCCGGAATATCGCCATCATTAGGCTTAGGTGAGATTTCTGATAGAAAGAAACATCAAAATTGTCTTAAAAATGCACTCTAATCAGCTCTAGGGTTTCCATTTTGATCTGTCACGACATTTGCAGGCACAGAGGGATGCCAATTGGAATGGTACAGGGTTTTGATAGTTCCGAGGCTTCTGTATGTCTGAATTTGAGTTTGCTACATGTCTTTCTTTCTTTTCATGCTTGCTGATATTGTTGTGGAATTTTCGAATCAGGACAGAGGATTCTAGGAGCACTTTCTGGACAAAGGAAATAAACTTTTTCCCCCTTTTCAGTAGTTCCAGGCCCAAGGTATTTGAATGTTGTGTCACACGAGGGAAACATGTTGACGAGATATACGGTCGTATTCCTATATTTAGGAAGAAAAACTTATTTGGAATAGGTATAATCCGGGGTAGAACCTACAAGTAGACCAGCCCTTGGAAGTTAGAACCAAAAGATGCAGGGTGTGGAAATGTCTACTTTTAGGTAAGATCAATGGCGTGTATTCCTGATTGCCCCTAAAGGTAAATATGAATGATTATAAGAGGGTTTGTCTGATTTCTCTACAAGTAGAGGAGATGTTTAACGTGTTGGGTGCTCATTGGGCATTTTTACCCTGTTGGGCGCACGGTGGTAGAGATTAGTCCATTTTCATTTTTATTACTATTATTTATTTTCTAACTTCACAAGCTACCTAGTGGTGTGAGAAAATGAATGTTTATATATATATATATATATATATATATATATGTTTATATTTTTTATTTTTTTTTGTTTATTTGTAAGGTTTTTGGTTTGGGAATAAGTATTTTGTATTATTATTATTAACATATATATCTCAAATACATCTATATAAAAGACATAGATATCTCATATACATTTGTTTTATATAAATTTATTTAAAATATTTATGTTCATTTTTAAATTACTCTTAAAATTAATAAAATTTAAAAAAAATTATAATATTAAAATATAAGATTAACAATTATAATATTTTAATGATTTTATAATTATGTGAATAGATATTACTAACATAGATATCTCAGAAACCACCCTCCTAGCTCAAAAAATGGCTCCCTCGCCTCCCTCTTTTTGAACGCCCCTGGTTTTGATGTGGATGTCTAGGGCTCTGCTCCCCCCCCCCCCCCTTTCCTTGCATGGGGTCCTCAACTCCTACGATCCATGCTATTGTTGTTTGGCCGACGACCCCTTTGGTGGTTGTTGATGTGCTCGATGCTGCATCTCCCCCCCCCCCACCCCCGAGTTCCCTGGTTGTGGATCCTGCTGTTGTCAGCTCTCTGGCTTCTGGGGAAATGACTTTGCCGCTTGTCACTGATGTTGTTGGTGTTTTTCCCAATCCTGTTGGTAAACGTAGCTTTGCTCGTGTGGCCAGATCTTTCGCCCAACCCTCTAAGGGGGTCCGTCCTCTCCCTTGTGTGAAATCCTCCCTTGTGGTGGTTTGCAGACAGGATGTTGTGGACAACATTGGGTTTTACCAGCATTGTGCTTTGGTGTGCAAATTCTCTGGGCTCTGGCCTTCCCTATCGAACCTTCAAAGCTGGGTAAGTGACTCTTAGCGGCCTTTGGTTGCTCTCAATATCGAGTTTTTTCCCTATGCTAAAGGATTTTTTGTTGCTTCCTTCACTTCTTCCGCTGATAGGGATTTGATTTTGAGAAAGTTATGGGCTTGGGGAGTGCACTCCCTCTCCATCAAGCCTTGGACAACCTCTTTCAACCCTCTCACTGAACCACTTAATGTGCGTCTAGTTTGGGTTCGGCTCATCAATCTCCCTCTTCGTTTCTGGGAGCACTCTTGCTATGAGGCGATCGGTAACTCTATTGGTCGTTTCTTGAAGGTCGATGATGCTACGTCCTCAATGGAACACACTACCTTTGCCCGCATTCTTGTTGATATCGACATCTTTGCTCCTGTCATGCCCAAACTTTTGGGCACGAACGGGATAAAAAAAAAAAATTTAAATAACAACTTAATAACATTAAATTCGCTAATATGAAACATACTAACAAGTTTTGTCTTAACTATGTTTTGAGTTAGCTTTAACCACTAACTCAAGTAAGCGAAAATAATTTAAATTAAATGCGGAATACTAAAAGAGTTATTTATTATCTCATCAAATTTAATCAATAAATTAATTTAACCAAAAATCTCTAAATTAATTGACAAAGGTAGTATTAATCTCCAATATCCATTAATTGCTTTTAGGAACTAAGTAAATTAGTCCTAGCACGTAGATTATTAATGTCTATTTTTTATTTTAACAATAATTAAAATGAGATTAAACTATTTCGACTAAAAGTCAATTAAATCCTAAAAGATTAAACTCCAAAATAACATAAACTTTAAAACATTATTTTTAAATATGCCCATATGTTTATTAAAAACATATATAAAATATAAAATATAAATACATTATAAAATGATAACCTAAAATTTAGACCTTTACATGCATTTATATAATTCGTGTGTGTGTGTGTGTGTGTGTGTGTGTATATATATATATATATATATACACAGAATTCCTTTTTGTTTCCTAAATAATTAGAATAACCACAAACCCTAGAACTTATAAGTTATAAAACAAGGAATTCTTTCTAACCCTATTATTATATTTCTTTTTTCTCATTCCATATTTTTCTTTATATTAAAACCCTACCCTACCTCGAACTGGGTTAGGGTTTTATACTATTGTGCAAGGCCGAGGGGGAGTGGCGGCCATGGAGGAACTCGACGGTGGTTTCTTTGTTCACAGGGGCGACGGTGGCGGAGGTCACGGGGGGCTCCCCGCAGGGACGGCCACTGCTGAGCCTACGGGTCACAACCCACAGTGGGTGGTGACCCCCAGCGGCGGTCGCAGCCTCCCCAACTGTGGGTTGTGGTCCACAGTGGTGGTTGTGGCCGCTGCTGGGGGTCGTCGCCCACTGTGCGGGGGGGCGAGGTACCCCCTTTTTACTTAGTATTTTTTTTTTAAAAAAAAGATAAATTAAACCCCTTTTTTTTTAATAACAAAGTAAATTTATTTTATTTTGTTTTTATTTATATAAACAAATATATTTATTTAAATATCGATATATATATATATATATATATATATATATATATATATATATATATATATATATATAATCTATTCATGTTTAAATAATGGATAGGTTTAATGTGGAATTTCATAGATGAATAATGTTATATTTTATTTTTTTTAAACCAAAACTTGCAGGAAATTAATAAAATAAGTGATAGTATAGCAATAGTCCAATATTTTTATTTCTTCTTTTTAGATCTAGTCTTAAACCTATAGTGCAATTATTACATTTTGATTCTGCAATTAATAAAGGAGAAAATGACAGGTTTAATTAAATTCAAGCAGCAACTATATTGGACTAGAATTTATTGAAATGAATCTTAGAGATAGACATGATAATTTTAGATTTATTTTCTGCGAATAAATAAAAGGGAAAATGATAGAATTTAATAAACTATATTTGCATTTCCATAAATAGGACTAAATGTTTTATTTCCAGCTTACTAACATGCATGCTTTTCTATTTCATTCTTTTCCAATATTTCAAATGCATAAGGGGATAAAATGAATTTCTTGATTTTCAAAATAACACATACACAACAAATATTATTTTCAGAACTATAGGAACTAAATCCAAAAATACACATTTTTTATTTTTTTTGCAACAAAATAATACTTAATAAAAATAATGCATTTCTTTAAAGTGTGTTTAAACTACAATATAGCCAACAATACAAATGGGTGATATACCCAACTAGTCTCTCTTTTCTATTAAATGAGGACTTTAAATAAAATAGATACATTTTCTTTTTAAGGTAAATACAACATGCAACTTTTTATTTACATTCCTGCAACTGAAAATATAGCATCCCTTTCTTTTTTTTTTTTTACAACCCAAATAAAAACAACAACTCCTAGCTTGACTTTTTTCCTTCTGTTCCAAGCAACCTGCAATCAAATCATAAGGCTTGAGCATGGAGTGCTCACCTCCCAGCCTAGGCTTACTAGAAGCCACCCCCGAGCTTGGAGAACCAAGCCCTAGACAGGTTATAGACATGCAAACACAACAAGCAAGGAAAAAAAACATATAGCAAACACTTTCCCAACCAAGGCTACACTCCATCATAAAATGTGATGATTTTACATGGGTGGTAGTTGACCAAATACCCTGAGGAGACTGCAAGAATGGGAGATCACAAAGCCACCTCATGGCAAACAGAGATATATCCCAAGTTCATTAACCCACATTCCTTATGCCCCCCAAGGCATTCATGCCATACTTTCTCGCCTTATGACCCCCAAATGCAAAAACCAGGCCATGCAGCAAGGGTCACATTTACACCCCTTGAGTTCGCTCTCATAAAGAGAGTCTCTCACTCGAGGGCTGTCAAACTTCTACCACCTGCAAGACCATCCTACTCTCCCAAAAGTAGAAGGCCTTGGTTACTCCCAAATCACAGAAAGTGCATAAAAGAATAAAAGAAAGATCGCATAATAATTTTTACAAAAGAAAATCCAAGACAACAACTTATTCATTCAAACAATCTTTCAACATAAACATGCAACTTAAAAAGAACAAAAGAAAAAGATGAACCAACCTTCAATCTGCCCAAGGGTTTGCTAGAACTAGTTTGAGGATGAGGAGCCCAAATCCACAATCCTCCCTCCTACACTTAGCCAAATTTTGAATCCAAAAACTAACTTTTCAAAATGCAAGATCTCCAAAAATGGAGAGTGGGTGATTACCCACAAAATCTCTCATCCTTGCCTAAGAAGATCTCAGTGAGAGTTCTCACAGGTTTCTAAAACTGAAAAAGGAAAAAGTAAGAAAAAGATCAAAAAGGATCTCTTATCAAAAGGGAAGGTTATCTAACCTAGATGGCACCTTCTAATTTCAATTTTCGCTCACCTTAGGAAACTCACTTTTTGAGGTGACTAAACAGTCACATGGGAGTAGACACATACCTAAAAATACTCCTAACCCATAGGTATACCTTATGGGCTTTAGGAAACACCTTTAAACTACCCCTAGGAGTCCATTTGACCCCTTATAAACCCATCCGAAGTTAAATTTCGGGTCAAACCTATGTTGACCACTCCAAACACTCTCTACCCAAGGAAAATTTAGAACCACATTCAAATGTTTGAAAAAGCTATAGTTGGACAACTCCCTTCAAGAGACAAGTCAAAATTCAAGACATAAATCAACACGTGTCAAGTGACACAATAAAATACATTACAAAATTACACATGGAAATTGTCTCTTGTTGGATTTAAATAAATCAATAAATAAAATTTAACACACATGCATCATTTACTATTACAAATAAAATATGATACATACGGGGTGTTGTCTCTCCAAATAGACAACCTCTGGCTTTACGAACATACATAGGTCTAGGTTTGGTTCTTCGTAATATTTTCATGGTCATATGGATAATTTTCCTGCACATCTCAATTACACATTAGTAATTCCAATAACCTCATATAATATTAAACACATGAATAAGAATACACATCAAACACTTTGCATACAATTTACATTTAAACAAATCGATATATCTTATATCCAAATAAATCCACATAAGCAATTATCATAATCCACATAATTCTGATCCATACATAAAACATGCATCCTATTTCTATCATCATAGTAAAGTCCTGCAATTCCAATAATGGCATACATCATCACAAAGTAATCCTATTCTAGAATCATATAGAGTTCTATATCTATAATGCATAGAAATGAAGCATCAATATATATCAATGTTATCCAAATCATGGAATCATATAAGTTCCAAATCCATAATACATAAAAATAAAGCATCCATAAGAATCTCAACATGAAAAATACTGAAATGTTAGGATGGGTCAGGGTAGGGCCTCACAGCTCCTCTCCCGGGTGATGTGGTTCTTATGGTGGGGGATAGGCCTTGGTCACAACTACTGGATTTTGAAGGCCTCCCCTTTCGCTACAGAAGATGTTTCTCTACTGGCCATCTTACTTCGGGTTGCTCTTTTCCACAACACAAAGGGGTTTCTACCTAGTGGAAGAATGCTATTGTTGACCACTTAATAGTTATTGTTCCGGATTCTGCATTTGCTGGCTCCTCCCATGAGGATGATGTCGTGTGTGCCCCCCACGGCTCCTATTGCTCCTACTGATGTTTTTGTGGCCTCATCTCCAGAGGTCCCCACTTCCGCTTCTCATGTTCTGCAACCCTCCCCTATTGATGGATCTGTTTCTACTTATGTTGTTCAAACACAACCTGTTGTTGTTGTTGTTGTTGTTGTTGTTCTACAACCCCCTATGACCCTCTTCCAGCCTTCTGCTATCACCAGTGTTGTTGACCCTGTGGGGGCCCTTCCGATCAATCTTAGCATTGCCTAGTATGTGGTTGCTCACAGGCATAAGGGGAAATCTTCTCCCCTACCCCATACCCCCCCTCGTGGGGGTTTGGGTGGCCCATCCCCCCTTGAGTGGGGTTTGTTCCCTGGTTGGTTAGGTTCCTGTGTTTGTTCCTTTTTGTCTTTGGGTTGTGGTTCTCTTCCAACATCATCTCTCTTGATGTTGCTTTTTGTTAAGGGTCAGTGCCCTAGTTAACGCTGCTTTTTTTATCAAAAACATAGATATCTCAGATAAATCTATATAAAAGACATAGATATCTCAAATACATTTGTTTTATATAAGTTGTAATTAAAAATATCTATTCTAATTATTAAATTACTCTTTAAAATATGAAAGACAAATTTAAAAAAAAATATATAATATTAAACATTTATAATATTTTATTGTTTTATAAATATTATGTGTATAGTTTTATTAAATCATTAAAAAATTATTTAAGAAATCTTATTTTATTCAAATATATTTGTTAGATATATTTAATATAAAAAATAAAAAATGAAAATAACGATAATTAATTTTTTAACATAAATATTCAAGACAAAAAAATAATAATAATAATTTTGAATTTTGTCAGCACTATGGAGGAGTTAGTAGTTATATGTCGATTGGGATGCAGCTATGCATTGATAATTGTATCCACAACAAGAGGTTGTATGAGGAATTCCTTATGAACTTGGTTGTAATTTTGTGACAAAAAGTAGTAAGGAAAACTCTTTCCCACACCTTCATCATAAAGGAGATGTAGAAGAGCACCTATTGGGCAATATTAGTGCAATGCTAGCATTCAACAAGAAACTAGAGGAAAGAACACTATGTGGAGTGCTTGATGTTAATATTGCATGAAAGAACAAAGACACCATTGAGGTAGACAAGTTGTTAAAGGCACCGTTGAGGCAGATAAGTTGTTCAAAAATAGACTAAATCGTATCAATACATAAATTTTTTCAACTTCTACATTGTACATCACATTATGAAATGTTAGATGGTCTGCATTTCTTGATGTATCGCAAGACGTTAGACAAATAGCTTGTATTTTCATGCTCTAGTTTTGAGCAAATGTACTCTTTCTTATATATATAATCATAAAATCTCTTTAGCAATATAAAATGAAATAAATATAACTCATGTACACACACACATAGAGGATTTTAACTACATTGTTAACATCAAAGAATGGCATTAATTGATATTACTTCAAACATAGGGAAGCTCGAAAGAGTTGTTTTTTGCTTCAAGTGGAATTTCTTATCCATTAATGAAACTTTTAGTAGAAGTATTGCGTGTGTGTGTACATAAACACACACATAGAGAGATAATTCTCTCTACAATAATTCAAAACGTGTCTAGGATTTCTACACACAAATAATTCTCTCTACACAGATATATATTCTTGATTTTTTCCTCCTTAAAACTCTTCCAAAACAATATCTCTTTGTAAGTCAAAAAGTGTCTAGGATTTCTAGCTCAAAGTACATTATCATTGGGCAACTTGTACCTGAAACTTATGATACATTTGATAATGTTATGGATCTGAATTTTTCCATTATTAAGATTGCTATAACAACAAATACAATCAATATCAAAACCAATACATCTTTTGGAAAAATATCCTTCTTTCATCTTAACATTGTTGAGATACATAACATGAAAATGCATAACCAAAGACCCAATCGTTACCTCAACTTATGAGAAGTCACTTGCAGCCTTATGGATTAATCTAATGGAACCAAAATGTAGTATATGAGTGATTTTGCAATGGAAACATTCATTCCATGGAATTCTAAGTATCCAAAATATAAATAACAATTTATTATGTAGAATAATAATGAGCTCTCTGAAATCATCCCTTGGCACATACTTGACATTCTTCATTTTTCCTTTAAAAATGTTAGCGTTGAATGCATTATCAATAGAATAAACCATGTTATAAATATCATGTCCTCCATGGAAGGTAAGAAGATACCAAGAAGAAAACATACTAAAAAAGTTCTTCTATTACCATCCTTTGAAATGCCCATTTTTTAAGCTCATCTTTCCCATCATACCAAAACAAAACGATCCTCCATCCAATGTACTTCTTCATATGAATATCAAGATTTGATTGATGCTTGAATAAATTCAATGAAGACTAATTTTAAAATTATTTTCAGACGTTCTAAAGCTATTCTCTAAAACTTTGAACATCATGTAGTCAAGTTTCTCAAGCTCCCATCTTTGCATTGAAACCCAATTAATTCTCTTTCCTGAAACACGAAATTCTATAGTAGATTCTTGTGAGAAATCTAAAATATTGACTCCATGGAGATAATTAGTTACCTTTTCAACTCCCACCAACCCCTCTTGTAAACTTTCTTTGAGCATGCTCTTAGAAACAATAGCTTGACTCAAATGTGTGATGTTAATCTCCCAAAAATGTGCATATTAAAGGACTCTTTTTGTTGATATACATCAATAGCTATATCCCTATTTTCCAAAAACTATTTCTGACCCTTATTGGAAGTCAAAATATTATCATCACCAATGATATCTAAATTTCTCACCTGATTCTCCATGAATTGAAAAATCAAATTGTCAGGTAGGAACTTATAGTTCACATGCTTCCTACAAATGGATGATTCAAAGTAGTGTATGACTAATCATAACATGTGGTAAAGTTAGTGTATTTGCAACCAATGGTATGTAGGATTGTCCACTCCAAAGATGAATTTAGAAATATATATTTGAAAACTCTTTTTGTTGATTTGTAATGCTCACAGAAATGAAATCAAGATTACAATCATTCAAACTTTCAACAAGGTTTTTATTTTTCAAGGTCCTTATGCCCTTTTCTCCAATTTGGCCAAGTCTTTGATGCCATAACATAGTCTTCTCTTTAGGTAGCTTTGTTTTAGAAGAAAGAGAACCCTCATGTACCTAGAAGTCATGACCATCTGTTGAAGGTGAAACTCTCACCTTTTCCAATGAAGTATCCACAATTTTTATTTTCACAAAAGTGCTATTACACTCAACAATGTATGCATCCAGTTTATACAATGTGCCAAATCTGACACCTCCAACAATCACCATATCCCTTTTCACCATTTTGCGTCTTGCATTAGAAAAGACTACTTGCACACCTTAATCTATCTATTTGCCCATACACAACAAATTGTGTGCTAGTCTAGAGATATGTAACACACCATTGATCCTTTTTACTCTACCATCAAGAAAATTAATTCTAACTTTACCATGACCAAAAATATCTAAATGAGAATCATCACCCAATTACACATTATCTCGATCATATTCTTCATATTATAGAAAGCCAATCTCTATTAGAAGTCATATGAAAAGATGCACCTGAGTCTATTAACCATGCATCATTGCTTGCATGAGTGGCCAAAGCTGTAACAAATGCATCACCATCTCCCTTCCTAGATTCAAAATTAGAATCAAAATTCTTATTTTTATTCTTCTTTTCTTCTTTGCAATCCTTACAAAATTATCCAAATTTACCAAAATTCTAGCAAATGACTTTGGAATTCCCAAGAGATTTGCATCTTCCATTGGAATTGGATTTATCATGCTTCTCAATATTTTTGCCTTTTTCTTAGGTCTTCCACGAATAGTTAGGTTCTCATTGACACTGATGGATACCCTCCTCCTTATCTCTCGATAAAGCAAAAGAACCCACTACATCTCCAATCTTCAAAACAATAGAAGTTTTACCAATAGCAATAACAAGAGAATCCCAAAAATTAGGCAAAGAACAAAGAAAGATGTAACATTTCTTCCCCTCATCCATTTTGAAACCAATAGATGTCAATTGAGCCACCAACATATTGAATGCTTCTAGGTGGTCTGTAATTAGTTCAAACTCTTTCATTATCAAGGAATACAATTTATTCGTCAAGAAAAAATTATTCACTAAATATTTATCTTGATACATCTCACCAAGCTTCTTCCATAGCTTTTTTGCAGGGGACTCTTTATGGACATTGATTAAAACAGAGTCTATCAAGCACAATCTAATTAGACCCTTGGCTTTATGGTCCATAGCATCATATTGAGTACAGTCACAGTAGGATCTATACATCTAAAAACATTCTCATCAATAGCCTCCCACAAATATTGATTTATTAACATATCCTTGATGAACTTGCCATCTAAAAATTCCTATAGAAAGATTACATTTTATGTTTCGCATAAGCTCCTACTCAATTCTGGATTAGCTCAAAAAACCTAATAATGCACAACTAAAACCAATGGTGATTAGGCTCTTATACCACTTGTAAGAAAGTTAAGATAGCAAAAAATCATCCATTGACCTTGAGAGGAGGGTTAAATGCAAAGAAATAAATCTTTATAATAGTTACAAAAACATAACTGGAATAAATGTAAATAACATGCAAACCAGAACACAATAATTTATGTGGGGAAAACCTTTTCATGAAAAAACACACACTCCAAAAGTCACCTAATATATTATTCAAAAGTCAACAAGAGATTACAATATACTTGCATAGCAAGCTTCTCATAGGAGTATTACCAACCAAGATCCGGAAGCAACTCAATAGCTATTAGACTCTCAAACTACATCAATACATTGCATAATATAATGCCCTCATAAAATAGGGTTTCCTTCCGGCGCAAACAAAGCACACAAAATATCCACTATTAGATCTATGACCTAATGATAAATGGTCAAAATTTACAGTGATAAAATGCGACTTTATCAACTATTAAGCAATCTAGATGCACTTTCGCAACATATAGAATGTACCGTTGAGAAAAAACACAAGCATGTGTCCAATATTTAGAATGCATTAGTAGAAAAAAACATGTGTGTATCTAGTATTCATAACACATCTTATCCAACATTCATAATACATCGGTAAAATTATATTATTGCAAGGTTGAGACAACATTTTCCTAAAAAATCACCCACTTGGTGAACACCTTGCATTAGCAATGGATCATGTTTTAAATGATAGGGTTTGAGAGGCCCATAGACTCCAAACACCTTCTGAACTTCTCTATGCTCACAAACTTATTTAAAGAATCTACAACATTCATCAAAGTTTTTATCTTAACCAACTTCACCATGCCCTACCCTTCACAAGAGTAGCATATCTAGGGAAACACAAAGATTAACATGTCATATGAGAACTATTGCGGTGTACTAAATATAAATAATATATCATAAAAATCTATGTACCCTCTAGCTAAGTATGATAACTTTGATTGATTTGTAGCATTCAATATTGTAAACCAGCAAAAGCAAGCAATGATTTTGCATTACTTTGACCAAATATTTTTAATAACCAATAAACATGAATCATATACAATAGTTTGCATCATATGTTCACACGCACCTCTTTCTCGAATTGGTTATTGACATAAATAAGTTTCACATACTAATTTAGAATGAAATAACATATCATTTCAATTTTTTAATTTTTCAAACAGAGATAATCGTCTTAAATTCCATATTGTTGTCCTATTTTTTTGAATAATGTTGTAACTTATGTAGACACCTAAAAGTTGCACAACAAATTAAGTGAATTTTATTCATTTAATTATCCCTAATTCTTCTAATTAATTAAATTAAGATTTAATTAATATCCCTATTCTTCTAATTAGCCTATTAATCAAATTAAAGATTTGATTAATATTTCCCTTCTTCTATCTAAGCCATTTAATTAAATTCACATTTAATTAAATTCCCCCCCTCTAGCCATTTTAATTAAATTCACATTTAATTAAAAATCTCTATTTATCCCCTTTCCCCTTTTGATTAAATTCACATTTAATTGAAAATCCCCTTTGCAAATAAATAAATCATTATTTATTTATGAATAATCCCCCACTTGCAAAAATTCAAAATTCACATTTAAATAAATCAATATTTATTTAAATCTTACAAATGCAAGTTGCATCCCCTTTTGGCTAAATTAAATTATTTTAATTTACCAAAAGTGCCTATTTTCCCTCACCCACTTGCAAAATCCTACATATCCCACTTGCATCTCCCTAATCATTCTTCTAGAAGCCTTCTAATCCTATCCTAATCATGTCCTTTCCCTAAATTTGAGGAGGTCACTTCTCAAATTTGGAAGAAAGTCTTCTAAATGCATTTAGGACTATATCTCTTCAACAATTTAACTTGTTGAGTTCCCCAAATTTGGAAGGACTCTTACAAATTTGTTCCCCAAAGTCCTATTAACTATTAATGGTTAATTCAACCTCCCCTCATGGTTAGAGACTTTCTCTCTAAATTAACCCTCATCTAACCCAAGGGTCTCATCAAGCACTCATGGCTTTGACCTTGGTTATCCTATTAACCCTTGCACAAGAGTTTACCCCTTGGGTAAAGGCTTTATCCATTAGTTATCCACTAACCCAACCTCAACCTTACCTCCTAAGGTAACCACCATGTCTCCTCAGGCATTCAATGCCTCTTACATCTCCTCTCAAGCCCTCTCAAGGTGACATTTATCAACTTGGGATTGGATTGAATCCCTCACATGGATTGATAACTTTCAATCCTAGCCCTTGTTGAGATTGCTCAATCTCAACCATCCATTTCTCTATTTTACCTATAAATAGAGCCCATTCCTTCTTCAAAATCATCCAAGTCTTCATGCATCTAATTTATAGTCTCATTTCATCAAGCATTTTTAGTCTCTCTTTGATAATAGTAATTAGATCATTTAGTAGCATCATAGCTTAGATTTATCATGTTTTGCATATCATATTAGTAATATCATGTTAGCTTCATTTCCATGCTAGCTTAATATCATCTTAATGTCATTTTTATGTTAGTTTAGCTTCATATCAATATCTTGCACCATATCATTATCTAGTTTCATGTCAAAAGCATTCACTAGGATCTTAGTTGCATCCATTTTGATCCTAGAATCATACATTTAAACCTCGTTCTCTAGGTTGTCATCCAAGAGATCAAATGCTCTTCCAAGTGAGGGTCACCTTGAATCTTGAGGATCTTTAGAGATAGAGGAGCATGGAACAATTTTCAAGAGTTTTGATTCACTAACTTATTTTTATTGATTTCTAACCTCTAATGCAATGTTTCATGTGTATGTTTGAGATGTTTTCCCCTCTTGCAAGCTGAGACCACATTTCTCGCATACATGAATTGGCGCCCACCATGGGCCTGGACCCCTGAAATTGCAACATTTCTCTTTTTTTTTTCCGCAGGATTCACGCCTACAGTTTTCAAACGCAAATTAGCGCATACAACCTTTGTTATCGCGCATTTGATAGATCTTATAGTGCATTCGATGGATATTTTCGCGCATCTGACAACTCTTTTCTAGCACATTTAACTCTTCTTTTAGCACATATAACATCTTGTCTAGCGCATTCAACTCTTCTTTTAGCGCATATAACATCTTTTCTAGTGTATTTAACTCTTCTTTTAGCACATATAACATATTTTTCTTGTAGCGCATTTGACTGATATTTTTATGCATCCAACTGTTATTTAGCGCATATGATCTTTGTTTTTGTGCATATAAAACAAAGACAAAAATTTGTAATCGGGATTTGAAAACTAGATTTGTGGAAGCCCACCTGAGGTTTTGGATTTTCACTAACTTCTTTCTCTACAGGTTTCTAACAATTTCTTGCAGATTTGGAGGAGTTAAGTTAGGATTTAGTGATTTCTTTTCTAGCTTTTTTTTTTAAAGTTTGTTAAAAAGAACTCCTATTTACTTTTTGGGTAAAAAGAACTTCATTTTTCAATTTGGTGTTCTAAAAAGTACCTCACTTGTTTTTGGGCTCTAAAAAGAATCATATTTGCAAGGTAAAAAGAACAAATCAAACATTTACTTTCTTGCAAAGTTAGGATTCACACCCTCAAATTTTGGGCTTTAAAAAGAACAATAATCTTTCATTTTCTTGCAAAGTTAAAAAGCACAATCAATCTTTTTTTTTTTTGCAAAATAAAAAGAAAAATCAATTTGTCCATTCTTACAAAGCAAGTTACTTTCAAGCAAAGCGTGTTTTTATTTTTTTGACCAGGATTTCCATTTCCTAGTTAAAAAATCAATTGCTATGAAAGATTAAAAAGAATACCATGCTTGTTGAATAGAGGATAGAAAATCATTGTTTTGAAAGGATAAAAAGAACGCTTGAATTGTGTGTCTCAAAAGTGGTAGGCATATGCTCTTCCCTTAATTGGGTGATCAAAAAGCCAAACCCACTCTTTTATGCTTTCTTTTACTTCAAGCATTTTACATTCTTTAGAGGGTCTGCATTCCTGAAGCCCTGAGGGGGCTAGTGAGAAAGGTATGACCCAAGTGAGTACGGCTAAAGCTAAGTAATCTAACTCACTATAATCAAATCACCTTTTGAGATGAAAATCTTGGGGGATGGAGCATATTTGAGTTATCACTTTTGAGTTATCTTGTATCGAGCACTTTGTAGGGCCTTGAGGTCTCAAACACGCTTGCATGACTACGTCTTGTTAGATACTTTTTTGGGCTATAGGCCTCAATCGCGCTTGCGCGACTTCAAAGTATATCTTCAAACGGAATCCTTATTACGAACCATAGAAGTAGAAACTTGGAGCCAAGTCAGTTGCCATACATTGGCAATATCATAGTGCAAGGGTGGGGAAGAATCCGCCCCCAAGATTACTCACCATATATCTCCCAAGATAACTACCCAATTGTGAAGCAATTCACTTTGGGTTAATTTCTAGAAAAAGGCAAAAAAATGGGTGCCCTCTAGGGAGTGAGAAGGTTGTTTGAGCTGACGGAGTATCGAGACTAGCGGGCTATAATATTGTTGATGACCCTTGAATAAAGTGTCTATTTGATGTGTCTTTTTTGTAAATAAAACTAGTGATAACATCGGGTATATGAAAATATCCTCACAAGAACATACACTCAATGTTTAGCATAGGGATGGCCATTGTTTTCGTGTGTGCTATGTATTCTTGTCATGAATATTGAAACATCTTGCAAGTTACAAATCAACCAATACAACAATCAATTTCAACAAAAAAGAGCGAAGAGCAACCTTAGAGAGAAGAGAATTTCCAGATCCAACTAAGCATCCTTAGAAGGGGTATCAAATCTTCAACTATCTTAGAAGATAATTTCATCCAAGGAGATTAAGGAGTATCAAATAGAGTGATAAAAGGTTCCATCATCCAACAAATCTTATCAAAATAATACCAAGTTAGGTTCTCAAGTTGCCAAATTAAGTTTTCATATCGTGAAACTTGACTCATATCATTTGTCACACTTTGTCGTGGGGGCAAATAAAACTAAACCTCTACTTGACAAGTAAGCTTGAGTATCCAAAACAAAGTATCCATATCAACCATCAACATCAACATTGATCATTTTGTATGACCACTCCCTGTATTTTGAGAAGAAGAAGTCTTCGTCAAAAGACTAAGTTGAAGAAGAGAGAACCTAGTCCTAAGGCACTTATCAAGAGGAGTAAATTTCTCTACATTAACCGTCAACTCTTTAAATCACATCATGTTTTCTTGCATCATATGCAATTATATCTCCAAGGAAAATCTGACAATTTTGACAAGGAACCTTTCAGAAGTAGAGCTTACATTCAGAAAACAACATTCAATCAACGCCTTAACAGTGGGGGAAGGATCAATCCCGCTTTGTTTCCAAGAAACTACATCACCTACCACGAAGATCGGCCTTAACCACCAACCCCACCAAGAACCCCATTAGAAGAGGAGGAATTAACTACTATAGAAATCTATTAATGCCCGATGTCACTCGATCTCAGAAAAACAAAGGAAAGGATCTACAACCAGAATCAAGTACAAGTCAAACGGGGTTCAATCCTTTTAATACGAACATGGAAGAAGAAGATATCATCAAGGAGCTTGTCCAACAATGTCAAGATAATGTCTCTTTCTTAAAACTCATGGAAAGGTTTATAGACGCAGATAAACAAAAATATCTCCTCATATTAACTAGTAAAGGAGTCAGGATTCCTGAAGATTTTTGACATAGGAAATTTAAGAAATATTGATGAAAGAATCTCACGAACAAGGGCAAGGACCTACACATTCACTTAGAATCAAGAACATCTGAGAGGAGAGGACACGCATGATCAAGACAACATCTGCAACTGAGATGATACCTATAATTATGACAATGTTAGTGAACAAGGAGATGTCCGTCATCGAAAGTCCAATGAAGAAAATGTTCCCTTAGCTAACATTATGCAACAACTTCAATCACTCCAACAAAAAATGCAAGATATGCAACAATGGTCTACAATGAGGTATTCTTTGGAGGACACTTGTCCTTACCCTTTTGACAGGAGGCTAAACATGATACCATTCCCACCAAATTCGAATATACCAAAGTATGATAAATACAATGGTAAGAGTGATCCCTGTGATCACGTTAGTGAATTATGTACTATGAGATTGGAGTTTTCTCATAATGATACCTACATGATGAGGCTATTACCACAAAGTTTGGGAGGGAAAACAATGGAGTGGTTGTCAAAACTCACACCTCCCATCAGATCATTCGATGAGTTGGTGAATAAATTCATTACACAATACTCCTACAATATCCAACATGAGATCACTATGCTTGACATATGCAACACGAATAAAAAGAACAATGAAAAATTCATGGTGTTCTTACAACGATGAAGATGTATGGTCTCAAGGTACCCACGTGATGTACCTGAAAAGGAAAAGATGGAGCTCTTCATAGACAATTTGAATAGTGAAATGAGTTATCAACTCAAACTACAATGTCTACCTACTTTTGCAAATCTGATCGAAAATGGCATCCAAGTAGAGGAAGCCTCCATCAAGAAAGGGACCTTGAAGTTCTCCAAGGAAGGTGTTAGTTCGTCAAACAATAACACCTATATCAATCAATATAATAACAACAACTCAAACAAGTCCAAGTTTTGGACTAGAAACAAAAATGTTGTTAATGATGGGGTAGTTGATGCCAACAATGTAAAGTCTAAACAACTAGTGTTGACTTTATTAGGTAGCACACCATCCAATAATGATCAAAGAAGTGTCAATCAAGGCACTAACAATTATCAATGCACTACCAACCAAGGCGCATCAATGTCAAACAATAACAACAACAACAACCAAGGAAACAACAACTATCGGGCCAACAAAAACATCAATCAGGGAAACAACAATAACCAAGGGGGTAACGCTAACACTCCACCTCCACATCGAAGAACATATACACCATTGGGACAAACCCTGGAATCTGCATTTTTGAGAACTATTGGCAAACAAGATCATCACATTGCCAGTCATAAGAAACTTTGAACCCTAAGTCACCACCATGGTGGAATGACTCATACTATTGTGATTATCATCGAAATAAGGGGTATAGAACAAATTATTGCATGAAGTTGAAAAACCTAGTTCAAGATATGATAGACAAGGGAGACATAATGATTGATGGACATAAAACTAATGGTGATCAAGAGGCTTTCAAAAATCCTCTTCCTAATTACGACAACAGAGGAGCATCAGCGTCAAACAACAACAAAGGAGCTCGCATCAATCACGTATACGAAAACACCATAAATCACATATCAGAATGCAACAATCAAGTAAATGTCATAAAGATCAAAGATAAACAAGAACATGCACTAGTAAATGTGACAACAAGGGCTCAAAAATATGTCTTGAAGGGGAGCACATCTAAGGCAACAACTATCCACAAGACTCATTATAACTTGGTCGACCAACTACAAAGGACACCCACTTAGATATCAATACTAGAATTGCTCAAAGTTTCACCAAAACATAAGGATATCTTGGAGAAAGCTCTTGTAGAAACAACCATTCCAAATGATCTGGATATCAATCAGTTCCAAGCCATGGTGGCCCATATGACAGTACCACATAACTTATCCTTCTCAGAACACGATGACGTCTCCTTGAGTCATCCGCACAACACCCTGCTCCATATCGAAGTCCTAGTCTACAAACACCAGATGAAAAGAGTACTCATGGATGGAGGATTTGGTCTCAATATATGTACCTTAAAGCTTATCTGTGCATTGGGCTTCTCTAAGAAAGCTATTGCCCCTAAAAAGAAGATCACTATCAAAGCCTATGATGATGAAGAAAGGTCATCTGAAGGAATAGTGGTACTACCCATTCAGGTAGGACCTGTGCAAAGGGACACATTGTGCCAAGTCTTGGACATAGACTTGACATACAACATACTCTTGGATCGTCCTTGGATCCATGAAATGCAAGTGATACCTTCCATGTACCATCAATGTATCATGTTCCCCTACAACGAACAAGAAATTTCACTATCAGTAGATACTAACCCTTTTGAGTACAACAATTCTATGGGAGCAACTCAAGATGTTCTGGTTCCACACAACGGGGAGGCCCAAGTTTCCTCATCATCCAACCATCAAGAAAAACTCAAGTCCCTATCCATGAATTTTGAGCAAAATATGAAGATAAAGGACCAAGGTATGGGGGAGTACTCTTTTGAACCCCTGTGTCTATCTAAGTTGCCAACTTCACCAAGGTCTCATGGACGACCTTCCACATCAAGACATTAGGTAGAACAACCCATCAAGAAGTTTGATGGTAAATTTATCCAAATGGGCAAACTAGTTGAAGAATCAGACGACAAAGACATCTTTCGCTGGCTATACAAAGATGAGGAAGAAATCAAAGTTGCGGCCCTAGAAGTAGTTGTTCACACAAAATAATATGGCAGTGGGTTCAGAATCATGCAACACATGGGATACAAAGGAAAAGGACCTATTGGAAAATGTCAAGAAGGCATCCTAGAACCCATACAGCCTCATTCACAACTTGCAAAAGACAAATCAGGACTTGGATATGGCCAAAATATTCAACCTATGCAAAAGAAAGATCACCCTAAGAAATCCCAATGGAAAGAAAAGGTGACACATAACGAAGACTCATGACAAGAGGTGCTACACCACACAACAGAAAAGACAAGAAAAGAACAAGAGCATGAAGAAAATGAGAAACGATGAGAAGAGCTCGCTATCCAAAGGGAGGAGGCTTCTTATAGAAAAGTACATCATGTACAAGAACCTGATCAAACCGAGTCCGAGCCACAACCTGAGGAGATTTCTATGCAAAGAAAGGAGACTGTGTATGAACAAATTCAAAAAGCACAAAAAAACACCAATCCTGAATCAAAACAAGCTATCACACTTGTGTCAATTATCAGTGACCTTTTGTCGCCCTATAAGATACCTGTCAGATTCAGTGGAGTAACCTGGGATAGCGATTCTGAAATAGATTCCAATGAGTATAAGTGGGACACGTGTTCTGATATTACTAAGGATATTGAGGTAGATACAATCCATGTATACACACCCATTCCTTATGAGGGACAAGGCTCGAGCTCTAGATCATTTGAATTCGGACCACAATATATCTATGAGGCTAGTGAAAACGAGCAACGTCAATACGAAAGAGGCAATATCGATGAGAGTACCATCGAAAACCTTGAGACTATTATAGACCTCACCCATGCTACGGACAATTATGACAATGTCTCTATCATGACCCTCACAGTGACATACCTTGATCCACCAAATGATTCTCTACCTCTCATATATCCTAACCTCATACACTGGGAAGAACCTAAGCACAATGATATACCCATATTCCAAAACTATGAGGCCATTGTTCAATACCTTTGCTCAGTCAACCTGGAAACATGCTCCACCAATGAATCACATAATGATATATGCAATCAGGGGAGTTCCAAGTCTCTCAGTCACAAAATAAACAAAATGAACACTCAATCTAATGGTGAAAACCATCCAATGACAGTATTAGATCGCAAAAAAGTAAAAATAAAGCATGCATATAATGGTGAAAACCTCTTTGAGGCACTTGAGGATGGGAGACTTGACACTCTTCCTAAACATTACCAGGAGAGATCACCAATCTTGATTGAGCCAACTCAATCAATAAATATCGGCACTGAAGCAGTAGCCAAAACTGTACATCTAGCAGAATCACTCACAGAAAAGGAAAAAATGGACTTTGTCAAATTCTTTAAGGAGAAGCAAATCAATTTTACTTGGTATTATGCAGACATGCCAGGGATCATGCATCACTTATCCATCGCTCCTAGAGCTAAACCTATCAAATATAAATTAAGAAAGATGAACCCACATGTGGCCATCTTGGTAAAAGCAGAGCTAAATAAATAACTTGATGTAGGATTCATCCGACCCATCGATTATGCGGAATGGATCTCTAACATTGTGCCAGTTTCTAAATCAGATAAAAGCATCAGGATTTGTAGAGACTTCAGAGATCTCAACAAAGCTTATCTAAAGGATGACTTTCCATTGCCAAGCATCGATACCATTGTCGATCTAATGACGGGGCACACAATGCTATCCCTCATGGATGGTTTTTCAGGCTATAATCAAATCAAGATAGCTCCAGAAGAGAGGGATAAAACTGCATTCACGTATCCATGGGGTACATACTGTTGGAATGTCATGCCTTTTGGCTTGAAAAATGTTGGTGCAACCTATCAGAGGGAAATGACAACAATATTCCATGATATGATGCACACTTTTATGGAGGATTATGTGGTCGATTTGCTAGCTAAATCAGTCAAAAGAGCATAACACCTAGACATCCTGGATAAAATCTTTCAAAGACTGGAACAATTCAATGTCAAATTGAATCCTATAAAGTGTATTTTCAGGGTCACGTCCGGAAAACTTTTGGGATACATGTTGGAATACAATGAACCCAAGAACACTGAGAGGGGGGCGGGGGGGGGGGGGGTGAACCAGTGTTCTACCGGTAACAGATGATTTTAACCTTTTATAACATACACATATAAACCAGCAAATGAAGAAACATATAACATGAACCAAATAAACCAGCCACATGAATGAACACCATTACACACATAATTTATACATGGAAAACCTCAAAGAGGAAAAACCATGGTGGGATTTGTGAACCACAATATCCATTCACTAGCCATATGAAAGATATTACATAGCATGGGGGCTTGCACATGCAGGAAGGCACACTGCCTAGAGCACACTGCTCAACACAAAAGAGTCTCACTGACTACAAGCTTCTACTGAAATAACACAGTACTGGTGAACTCACAAAATGCATCTACAATGCCAAAAAGAGTTCAGGTTAAAGCTTTGTTCTGTACAAGTTCATAATCCCTGAACCTTCTACCGATATCTCCTCTTCTTCCAAGAATGCTTTACAAACTATCTACTGATCATAGCATGATATTAAATTCACATACAAATGATCTAAATACATATCCTTCACATCCCATAGTTTTTCTATTATTCTCCTATGTCACTCATCCTCAAAATGACCTAACATACCAACTTATATACCCTTACAAACAATATGCCTTATGTCAGCTTACAATACAAAATATATACAATGTCAGCCCAATACAATAATTGCAAAATGATTTTACAATAAAACCTTTCAAATCCGGACTAATGTCGGCTTCACTGAAATGTTGGATGTCGGTGCCGGTGATGACCCTGAATACTCAATGTCGGTATCCGCCAATGTATGCCTCCAAATGTCGGTATATGCCTTCAATAGAATCTTGTTGCCATCAATGACAACATATGGTTCCAATGAGTGTCAATTGCCAACAATATCCCCCTTTGGCATTGATGGCAACACTCATGTGAAAATGGATTCCCTGTCGGTTCAACTGAAAAAATGAATCATGGTCCCCCTGAGCTGATTGACCCTGTCAGCAATATACTCCGCCTACTCTCCCCTTAGGATTACATACATATTTTTCACATACATATACTCCCCCTTTGGCATCAATGCCAAAGACTAGTGAAAGAATGGAAATAATAATTACAGATACTTTACCGAAGCTTGACCAATCTCAAAATTTATGGGTAAGCCTTCTCTAGCAACTGTACATAGGTATCCCAACCGATTTTGAATGTCTCGGATATGGATACAATTCCACTCAGTAAATGTGCTAGTGTTTCTTTCTCAGTGACTTCTACCAATGTTGGTTTTGCAAGCATATCCATACATTCTCTCTTATGTACACCGAGTGAATCCAATCTTGGACTCACCAGACCTCTAAGACTCCTTGCTCTCTGAATGATCTTGTCTCTTTCCTTTTCAAAAGAAAACACTTGGTTCTCCAAGGTCAAAATTTGTCCATCAATGGAAGTTGTAAGTGAAGTTAGTCCATCAAAAGAATTAACAATATTAGCTATCTTTTAATGTAATTCCTTTAACCTCTGATCTACATTAGCTGTAAGAATTTGTATATTACAACAGACCCTGTAGATGTTAGTACACTGTTTCAAAGAATTTTCAATGAGTACAAGTTTCTCCTCAACCTTCCTCTTCTCTGTATCAATAATCTGGTCAAAAGTTGCTTTCTTGGCCAGAGTAAATCTTTCAAGTGCTTTCTTGTCTGAAATCTGCTGCAATGACTGAAATTTTTTAGATATGTGTTATGTTAATACCTTAAGCTTGCTGGAAGGGCTTGCTTCATTTTCAATCATATAATCAGGATTCAATCTATGCAACATTGTTATTGATTGATCTATTATTCCTTTGTCTGTAGATCCCTCCTTCATTAGCTTTAGAGTAGCCATCATCATTAGCTCTGTGGGACTCATCTCTGTAATTGATTTCTTCTCAACTTGAGAAGTGTCAATTGCCAAATATTTTGTTGGGGAAACTACTGTCGGTTCAGTCTCCTTTTCCTTATCTTCCGTCAGTGAATCTCTTTTCTCCTCCTCTAAAGCACTGGTGGCTTCGCCACTTGGTGCAGTATCAATTACTGTCGGTGGAGTATTATCCACAATATTATCTATAACCTGTACCTTATCTATATTATCTTGCCCAAACTGTACAAATGTAGTCTCTGTCGGTTTAGTCTGTACACTCTCAATAGTTATGGGTTTAACTGCTAGTTCACTCAAAATTTGAACTGAACTTTCCAAAATTCCTTTCCCTTTAGATTTGTCCAGAATGGTGGGAGTTGTAGCCTTATCAAATTCTTCATGAGAGGTGAGAAAATCCGGATTCTTTTGGAAGAATTTGGTCCAACCATCTCTGGTCTCATTTACTATCTCATTTACTCTACCCATCATTAGGCCTATTTGTCAGTTTTTGATGCTAAAGATTGTTCTATTAGCAACATCTATACATCTTTTCATTTCCTAATTGTTTATAGAGCCACACATATTCAAGAGTTCAACTTCTTTGATCTATTTGTCCCTCCCAATTGCATCTAATTTCCTTGCATCTAACTTATTGTACAGTGATAAAGGATTTTTTTTTCAAAATTTCTACCAAAGCCTTCTTATATATGTCTAGATATAACAAAATTGCTTCTTCTATTTCATCTTGCTCATTATCTTCTAAATATTCATAAAAAATTGATACATTCTTCAACATTCCATCTTTAGTTATCTCATCAATTAACTCAGCAAAAGCTATTTTACTAGATTCAGTCGCTTCATAACTCTTTTTATTCTTGTTGGGAGTTGCAGGAGCGGATGGAGCAGGTTGTCTCTTCTGAGTAGGTTTCCTTGCCAGAGGTGTGGGTGCAGTTGTTACCTTTCTAACTAGCTTCCTCCTAGGTTCCACCTTCTTCTCCTCTACCTGAGGCTTGTCAGTTTTCTTCGTATGTACCCTTATGAATGCAAGAGGTTGATTATCCTCTGGATCAGAATTAGAAGTGATAGAAGAAATGAAAGTCTCAGGCTTCTTCACCTTAGGAGCACTAGCTGCTTCCAGTTGATCTACCAGTTTAGATCCAAAACCTAATTTTGTATCCATCTTGTGTATTACATCTTAAACAAATGCTGACATTTTGTCTATCTTCTTTTCTCTTCTTTTCCAATTGAAACTAGTCTTAACCTCAAGAACCTTCTCCTATGTAGTGCCAAAGTGTTCAGCTTTATCATCCAAAGGAGCATCAATCAACATTTTAGCATATAGCTCCAATTTTTTGTCATATACCTCATAACCTAATTCAATAACCCATATAGTTATGGGTTTCACTGCTTCCATCAGTGTCTCATCTGTTTTGACCATAAAGTAGATATCAGTGGAGTATTTCTCCACAATGTTCTTGGAAATTATCTCCCTTTGTCTCATGTTCTCCTGAAAAGTTTTGTAATAGCCCCATAGCTTTTCATCCCTATTACTGCCAAGATAGGTGATTGCTTCTTTGATTTGCATACCTATCGATATGTCATGTGCCCAACGCTTCTTTCCCAAACCTGGTAGCTCATTCATGAAGTATAACATCAGGTAGATAATAATATTGCCAAACTTGAAAGTTCCTTTCTTAACCCCTTTAATTTTTTCAATATTAATCATTAACTCACTCCTTAGCCATTCACACAAATCATACTTTTCATTATTCTTTATCATCTGATAAGCAACATGGATGCAGGAACTAGCAATAGAGTTAAATTGACTTGATTGAGTTACCTTATAGCCGATTATCATACTGACAAATTTCACATCAGCGTCTTTGATGGTGCTGACCCTCATAGATCTTCCATCATGGGTTGCGCCGATGAGATTCTCAACCACAGTGGTGTAAATCTTCTTTCCTGGTTCCTGTCCAACTTTAGGTAAGTCGGTGACTGCTTGAATAACTTCTTTGGTAATCATGTGGGGTCTGTCCAGCTAGATAAATTCATTATGGACCCTACTCTGAACATATCTGATCACTTCATCCTTGAATTTTGGAATATACAGGATGTCGGTTAACCCTAGATCCTTAATGATTTGATATTCTGGTTTGATAGTATTGGAGCTACCTAACATCACAGATTGATACATCGCCTTGATTTCCTCAGTGCTTAAATCCTCCAAGGTGTAGTGAATATAGGCTCTAACATCTTCTACATAAACCATGCCATCGGGAACACTAAAAAATGCGCCAATAGAATCTTCCTTCATAGAAATTTGGGGAACTTCCTCGAAAATAGGCCTAAGCCTATCCTTGACGTCAACAACAGTGGGATTCACAATTAATGTAGGAGCAGATGATGATCCAGATGCCATTTCAAAGAAATACCTGGATAATAGTCGTCGTTTGAAGGGTTTTGATTACTTCTCAGATGACTGCTGGAAATTCTTCAGAATGCCTTTACTTGCTCTTGATCGCCTAAGATTTGCCTTTGCTTCGCTCTAGTTTGCTCGAGTGCTAGGTGAGTGAAAATGAGTCCATTTTCCCTTTTTATCAGCGAGTAAACCCTAATTCATCAGTGTCATAAATGCTTGGCGATGTGCCCTACCGAATGTTGGTTTCATAGTTTCATGCCGGATAAACCTCCATCAATGATTAGTACCACTCTTCAGATCTCTTCCAGATCTCTTCCGAGGAATATGCAAGATTTGCAATAAATTTTCCAACCCCTAAGGCGTATGCCTCAGTTACCAGCTGAATTTCCTACCAGTGCAGGAGTGCTCTGGTCTATTGGTGGAGTTACAGGTGCAGTTACTGGTATAGTTGCATCTCCACTTGGTTCTTCAGATTTTCTAACCCATCTCTTGGTGTGATCTTGTTGTATTTCATCTACCTTTTGCTTTCCTTTCTCATTTTCTTTATCATTGTTAACCGATGTAGACTTGCCTCTGCAATACTTAGCAATATGACCTACTTTGTTGTATGCATAACATTTAACATTGTTCTTTTGAATTGATTTGACATATCTAGTGTCATTCCTTGACCTACATCGATTAGCCAAATCACCAAACTTTTCACATGCATGACATTTAACATTCATCCTACAATCTTCTGACTGATGACCATATCTCTTGCAGTTTGTGCATTGACTGGGAACTGAATTATAGTTTTGATTTGCTCTATTTCTACATTGTCTAGCCATATGCCCAAATTTATTACAAACAAAACATCTACCATTGAATTTGTAAGCATTAGATTGTCTTACCGGTTTTCTCTAGTCTGATGAGTTCTTAATATCGGTTGTTTGATCTTCATTTGCAGTACCGGAGCTCTCACCTTGTACAAATCCAAGTCCTCTAGAATCTTTACTCTGCCTTTGTCTTTTCAATAAATCATCCAACTGTGCAATAATAATCCTGAAATTTTCTTTATACTCACTTGCAGTAGTCAGATCATCTCTTAGAGTTGTTATTTATCTTCAAGCTCTTGTTCATTATTCTGGAAGTGTACCAAATCAGTTCTCAACAGATTATTCACATGAGTCAATCTGCCGCATTCATCAAATTTGTTCTTTAGAGATATAACAATATTTTCTTCCTTTTTCTTTCTGTCCTCCATATATTTTGATAACCTCATAGTCAGGTCTTGCATTTCATTCTTTATGAGCATGTTTGCTTGACTCAACTTTTGACATTGTTCCTTAAGTGCATTTTTCTCTTCATCATCCCGGTTTTGCAAAAGTTCGTTTCTCTTAGCTTGAGCAGATGATAACCTTTCTTGTAGAATAAGAATGAATTCATTAGCAAAATTCAGTTCATCTTGCAGTTTCAGGTTCTTCATCCTTTCAGCATCATAGTCCTCAAGTGTCATCTCAAGTTGCTTCTCCATAGCCATATTCAATGATCTCGATTTCAGTATCTTCCTCAAGTTGTTAAACTTCCTTCGAGGTACCAAGATCTGATACCAATTGTTGGAATCCAATGAACCCAAGAAAACTGAGAGGGGGGGGGGGGGGTGAATCAGTGTTCTACCGGTAACAGATGATTTTAACCTTTATAACATACACATATAAACTGGTAAATGAAGAAACATATAACATGAACCAAATAAACCAGCCACATGAATGAACACCATAACACATAGAATTTATACGTGGAAAACCTCAAAGAGGAAAAACCATGGTGGGATTTGTGACCCACAATATCAATTCACTGGCCATATGAAAGATATTACATAGCATGGGGCCCTGCACATGCAGGAAGGCACACTTCCTAGAGCACACTGCTCAACACAAAAGAGTCTCACTGACTACAAGCTTCTGTTGAAATAAAACAGTACTGGTGAACTCATAAAATGCATCTGCAATGTCAAAAAGAGTTCTGGTCAAAACTATGTTCTGTACCGGTTCATAAACCCTAAACCTTCTACCGATATCTCCTCTTCCTCCAAGAATGCTTTACAAACTATCTAATGATCATAGCATGATATTACATTTGTATACAAATGATCTACATACATATCCTTCACATCTCACAGTTCTGTTATTATTCTCGTATGTCACTCATCCTCAAAATGACCTAACAGACTGACTTATATACCCTTACAAAAAATATGCCTTATGTCGGCTTACAATACAAAATATATACAATGTCGACCCAATACAATAATTACAAAATGATTTTATAATAAAACCTTTCAGATCCGGACTGATGTCGACTTCACTGAAATGCTAGATGTCGGTGTCGGTGCCGGTGATGACCCCGAATACTCAATGTCGGTATCCACTGGTGAATGCCTCCAAATGTCCGTATATGCCTTCAATAGAATCTTGTTGCCATCAATGACAATATATGATTCCAATGAGTGTCAATTGCCAACAATACATTGTATCAGAAAGGGGCATCAAGGTAGATCCAGCAAAGGTTCAAGCTATCATGTAAATGCCACCTCCCAGGAACATTAGTCAGCTTTGATCTCTTCAAGGCAGGCTACAATCTATTAGAAGGTTCATCGCTCAACTAGCGGACAAATGTCTCTCATTCAACCATCTACTTCATAAGAATGTACCTTTCAGATGGGAGGACAAATGTGCAGAATCATTCCAGCAGCTCAAATAATATATGATAAATCCACTAGTTTTGGTACCACCAATAGCAAGCAAACCACTCATCCTCTATATATCAACAATCGAAGTGTCACTAGGGCACTGCTAGCACAAGAAGATCTAGCAGGCAAACAAAGAGCCATCTATTACATCAGTAGGACTTTGAATAGATATGAACTCAATTATACATTCATTGAAAAGGCTTGTTTAGCTGTAGTGTTTGCTTCCCAAAAGTTGTGACACTATATGTTAGCTAATACTATCAAGCTAGTGGCAAAGATCGACCCACTAAAATATCTACTCAACAAAGCTGCTCTCACAAGCTAGTGGCAAAGAGGCTAATGATATCTCCAAGAGCCCTTGCTCAAAGATATTGTTAGGTTGTGCATCTTGGATCTATCTTGCTCCATTTTTTGACTCGAATAATTTTCCTACTGAGTTAAAATTGTTTCCCTCTTCCTTGTTATCTTTGGATTGACTATCTCCCTTATCCATCTGACTACTATCCCGTTTCTCACTCTGGGCTAAATTTTGTTCTGTCATATCCTTTTGATTGCTTTGACTACTGACTTGCGACTTTCTTTCTCCATCGTTAGAATCCTTTCCACTGTTCTCTTGCTCCTTTTCCTGCTGGGAGATCTTATCATGCTCTCCTTTCTTCATTTCATTTCCCGATTCCCCGACTAATACCTCCTTGGTCCTTCCTACCTGGGACTATTTCTCCTGATCTGAACAATCAGAAGGAGAAAATTTCAAAGAATTATCCACCTTTATCCAAACTTTAGTCTGGGTTTGAGTTTTGGCCATATTGCTTGGGCATTTTTAGCCTAGTGCCTTACTCTCTTACAATGAAAACAAGCAAAAGGGATTGATTCATAAACTATATTTTGCATCCATTTGCCTAGTTTTGATTCTATCTCTATTTCCTCTGGCATATCCATCTCAGGCCCAACCCCTACACAGATTCTAGCATAAATAAGTCTTCTTCTAGATGTCGTGACTAGGTTAATGGCGAGAAGCTCCCCAAAAGCATTGGCTATCCCAACAAACACATCTTCCTCCCAATATTCCATAGGAAACCCAGGTAGCTTTATCCAGACTAGAACTTGGACCACAAACTTATCATCCTATGAACCAGGATATTTTAGCAAAATAGGTCATGATCCTAAGTGAGTTCGACATTCAGTACACGGAATGGCGGGCTATCAAAGGATGAGAAATTGTAGATCAACTGGCAGAAGCACCACTCCTAGACCAACACCCACTACAGGTGGAACTTCCAGATATGGATGTGCTCACTATCATACCCAAGAAATGGACCTTGTACTTTGATGGATCCTATAGACAACATGGATCAGGTTTCGACATCATGTTTGCCACTCCACAAGGACACACAATTCCAAGATCATACAGGTTGATGTTCCCCTGCACCAATAACATTGCTGAGTACGAATCTCTAGTGACAGGTATCAAAATAGTTGTGGAATGGAGAATCATAGAATTGAAAGTCTATGGAGACTCTCAATTAGTTATCAATCAGATCAATGATGACTATCAGATGAAAGATGATAAGCTCATTCCCTACAAACACATGGTGGATGATTTTAAAAAGTACTTTGTACACCACCTTTGAACAAAATCCAAGGCTAGACAATAGAGCTACTGATGCAATGGCCACTATCATCTCACTTCTACAAATTCCAGATAAACATAATCGTTATGAATTCCTAGTAGAGCAATTGTTTTCCTCGGCCTATGACAATTCAACATCCCAAATCATCTGTGACCTGACCGGATCTGATTCCCCCCTATACGAGAAAATCTATGCCTATCTCAAAGACAATACCCTCCCACTCGACCTATCTCACAATAAAAAACAAAGCTTTATCCGATAAGTTTCCCGCTACACCTTAACCGCTAACACACTTTATCGTCGAGGTCTTGATTGTACTTTTCTTTGATGCCTCGATCGTAATGAATCTGACTCCGCCTTACATGAGTTTCATGAAGGAATTTGTGGTACATATTCCAGTGGTCCTACTCTTGCTAAGAAACTCCTGAGGATGGGATATTACTGCCTGACAATGGAGAAAGAGTCCTATCAATTTTCTAGGAAATGTTCTAAGTGCCAAATTCATGGAAACCTCATACATGCATCCACATAAGAGTTACAACCATTCACTACATCTTGGATTTTCTGTCAATGGGGACTTGACCTAGTGGAAAAGATGCATCCTTCCTCGTCAAATGGACACAAGTTCATCATCAGGGCCACCGAGTACTTCTCCAAATGGATTGAAGCAGTTTCATTAACTACAGTGACAGGAAAACATATCGCTTCCTTCATTCTGAATTACCTCATATGTCGGTATGGCATCCCTAGCTCCATTATCACATATAATGGAAGACCTTTCAAAAATCAAGATGTCCAAGAGCTTTGTGATCGATTCCATATCCAACATCTCTTTTCGACACCTTATTATTCACAAGGGAATGGCCAAGTAAAGGCCTCAAACAAGACAATCTTAAAAATCCTCAAAAAGACAATGAATGATGTTGGTAAAGATTGTCATGTCCAGCTCAACCCTGCACTTTGGGCCTATAGAACGAGTATCCACACACCCATAGGAGCTACACCATACTCATTGGTATATGGATCAAAATATATCCTACTTATTGAGGTAGAGATTTCGTCACTTCGGGTATCGTCGAAAGGCCTCATTCCAGATGAGGAATATCGAGTCAACAGGTTGCAACAGCTAGAGTTGCTTGATGAATGTCATCAACGTGCCTTTGATCATCTCAAGGAATATCAACAAAGAATGTACATAAGCTATAATCACAAGGTCATCCCAAGGGATTTCAAAATTGGTGATCTGGTCCTAAAGAAAAATCCTAGAAATCAGCAAGATCAAGAAAAGAAGGGGAAATTTGAACCTAACTAGTTGGGACACTTTGTCATCATATCGGCTTATGGATCAAGAGCATATCAGTTGTCAAATTCAGAAGGGGATGTGCTCGATAAACCAACCAACAACATCCATCTGAATAAGTTCTACACTTGAGTCATCCAATACACAGATCAAGCAAAAAAACAAAAAAATAAAAAAATTAAAAAAATACAAAAAAAAAATTAAAAAAAAATCAAAAAGTGCAATAAAAATAAGTGGTGAAAACTTGGCAATAGGCACCACTTATGAGAGAGTATCTCCTCTATCTATCAATACTCGCATCCTATCCATTTGATCTAAACCAATAGCCATTGCAACACACTTCCACTAATGCTTATCAATCCTAGACATACTTAGCATAGTCACTATCCTTGATTATTTGAATCAATTATCTGACTCATATCTGTAAAGCGGAAAATCGCGATCGAACCCTAGTTGCTCTCCCCTCTTCCAACTCTGAGGAGAGAGAAGGGAGGTTCACTAGGGTTGATGGTTTTCACTTAGGGGAGAGACTTTACATTCAAAAGAGGGGTTGAAACCCACAAGATCCAATCCCACACAATGCAAGATTGGATGCTAAATGAGTTTCAAGGGTTAAGACAACAAGGCTACCCTCTTTTGTAAAGAATGTGCATAGAAGAATTAAGCTAGGAATGCATAGAAAATGACCAAGATTCGCTTATAAACTGAGATAGGGATACAGTATGAAGTTGCGGACCTGGAATTAGCAGTAAAATGTCGAAACGACGCTGTCCTGCAAATTTGAGCAAAAGTTGTCGGGACGATGGCGCCCGAGCGCCACGGTCCTCCGAAAAATCCGCGAAACGAAGGGGGATCTGTTCGTCTCTGCACAAGGATTCCAGATCTTCAATTTCAGCCGCGTACCTGCAACCTACACACAGAAAAGCGAAGACGATTGGGGGGTTAGGGATTAGGGGTTTGCCTTTAGGTCAAACCCCGGTTTTGGAATTAACCAAGAAATGAGCAAGTGCTGTAAATGTAAATGACTGTAAAACAGGTACTAATACCTTGTTCTAAGGATGTTTGTATCCTTATGTGCGAAGGTATAGATATTGTATGTTGTTGTAGTATGTTGTATGTGATCTCCTCTTCAATGGTTGAATCCTTGTCTTGAATGCAACACTTAGCCTTGAATGGAGACTTAGAAGGAATGCTTGAATGCTTGAATGTTTGAATGCTTGAATGTTTGAGTATAGTTTCCACGCTTGTACACATATGTCCTTCTCATGCCAAATGAGAGAGAAAAATGTAGTTTATATACTTGTCATTTAGGGCTGATAGACTGATTTTCCCGACCTTAGGCCGACCAGGAAAGTTTAATTTCCAATTTGCAAACAAAAAGACCCGAGACCCCTTAGGAGACCGGGCCCAAAATAGGACCCAGGGACCAGGGCGTTGGGCGCTCTGGTCCCACCTCCCGGGACAGTAGGGTGCAAGGAGGTTCAGGCCAGGGTGCTTGAAAAATGCAGTTTTCAGTGTCATAATCAGGTTTCGGGGTCTCCATTCAGGTTGCGTGTTGCGTTGCCATCGTGAAGACCGAAATGCAGTCGAAATTGCAAGTGTCGCAATTTTAGGACGCTACAATATCCAACCATGACTTAGTGATCAGTGTACATATCCATATCGAATTGTATCAACACCAAGGGGAAAATCCTTACCTCGTTGGAGGAATTTCGCCTTGAGGGTTTTGGGCATCAAACCAAACACGTAGCAAGACAACAAAGATCAGAACAACCAACAATGACAACAACGATACGAGAGGCTAGACATCAAGGAATTGAACTGATTTGAACTGAACAAAAGATTTATTTGCAAGATGTTTTACTTGACAAGAATACATTTTAGATAGCATGTATGCTTACTTATTTGTTGTTGATTTTTGCCTATCATATCTCCTAAGCGACTCAAGGATGTCTCAATGACTAGAGAAGCAAGGAACGAATGTGATGTTTTCTTTGTCTGTTGTTTGGGAGTTAAGTCTTCTACTATGCAAATTTGTCTTACGACGTGATCGGGTAACATATCACTAAAGACATTTCGGATTTGTATAGGACAAAGGTTAACTCTTGTTTGTTTTACGCAAGCAACACTCAGGTCGTCTTGGTTTAATTATACCTTGATTCTTATATCGTCTTGCAATATCAAACTCCATGTAAGTTATACTCAGGTCATTATGGTTCAATTATACCATGATACTTGTATCAACTTTCAACAAATCAAGGCCTGATGATGAAAACAAGGGAAGCACTAGCACTTTGATAAAAAAACAGATGAAAACATTGAGAACGAGAATGCATATTAAGCATTGCATTAGCTACATTATCATTTTTATCATGTTAATATTGCATTAGGTTGCATATCATTTTCAGTTTGCATTTCATTATCATATCATGTTAATCTTGCATTAGGTTGTACATCATTATCATCTAAAACTTGCATTAGGTTGCACATCATTATCTTGTTAATATTACATTTAAGTGCATTCACATTATCATTTTGTAGTTGCATTAGATGCATTAACATTTTTTGTATCATTATCACATCATACATCTCATTTTCAAGATACATCTCACATCATACATCTCATTTTCAAGATACATCTCACATCATACATATCATTTTCAAGATACATCTTACATCATACGTACCATTTTCAAGATACATCTCACATCATACATATCATTTTCAAGATACATCTCACATCATACATCTCATTTTCAAATCATTATCACATGTTACACATCAAAAACATTTGGCATTCTATATTGCATTATTCCAAGCACGTAAAAGCACAAAAACATGTTAGCAACATTTGCACCATCATAGGCATATCACTTTCCACACATATAGTATGCATTACAATCATCATAAAAGCATGTAAATCATCAAAATAAAAACAAACATCACATCATCTACATCATCATCTGCACAAGACATATAGATCAAAAGCATATCATATAACTCATCAAAAAAAGTTGCATCCATAACATATCATCATATATATATGTGTGGCCACATGCTGATCCAAAGGAAAATCAAAGATACAAGTCAAAACCAATCATCAATGAAGCAATAAAATGTCCAAAGTCCCTAGATATATATCAATAAAAATGTCCATCAAATCAAGTGATCTCAATATCGAGGAAATCATTTAACATCAATAATTGCTAAACATCAATAAACATCATATCCATAGGATCATTAGGTATCATATCAATAAAATCATCAAAAAAGTACCATATCAATAGGATAAATGAACAATAAAGTATCATCGCGAAAGGTCATCAAAATATAATAAGGTGTGTATCAATAAAGTACATCAAGGTACAAATACAACATCTGTGATCATGATCAAGGGGCAGGATCAGCCTGGCCACCTCCAGCACCTGTCAGTCGAGCTACCCGCACCTATCCTACTACTAGGAGCATCTCTCCTAGGTCCCACGAACCCCTTGCTGCCCCTATGCCTACGAGATCCACCCCGCTGAGAACTGGTTGCATAGCTAGGAGCCCACTGAGCCACCGACACCATCGCAAAGTACAAATCCTTGTAGTAGGTGGCCCTCTTAGTCTGATAAACAATAGTCTGGATGGTCTCTCCTATAACCCCTTGTGTGGCTGCCTACTACAGAGTTTGAACCATCTCATCGGCCCAACCCTGACACTCAATCTCAATGTCCCGCTCTGCGGTAACCTATGTGATCTGTGTATGGGAAGCCTGTAGACCCGACTATGCTATGTCCCTCTCAGCCCTAGTGGTATCTAGCTCTATTGACAGTGTCACAACCTGTCTCTGCAACTATCTCACCTACATGCCTGAACCTGTGTAAGTTAACCCTGCACCCTATGCAGCAAGGACTGTAATGCTACTATCTATATCTGTTGTAGATGTGTAGGCACTCTAATCTATACCCCCTGTGAATAAGACGGTTGTGGATCCTAAATATCAACCTATCGAGGGGAAGGAGCAGGCATATCAATCCTTCTCCATCGAGCAAGTGGCTATACATCCTCCTCCTCCTCCTCCTCCTCAAATGCTATCCCTGCCAATCCCATCAACCCTACTCCTCCACCAACCTCCTCAGACTCATTCTCCTCATCAGAAGAATCATCACCCTCCTCCTCAGATCTGTCATCACCTGATCCCTCCTTAGCCTCCACTGCAACAACATCCTCAACTTGCACCGACCCTCCTCATCCTAATTGTTGCCTCCATCCTCCTCCTCGACCCCTCACTCCCAGTCCACCACTCCTCCCATCTCCTCTCTCATCTCCTCCTCCACCCCTACCACCACCTACTCCTTGGTCATTCCCAATCGCACCATCTCTAGCAACTCTACCACCCCTCCTTGCTCTCCCCCGTCCTCTCCTCCCACCTCATTAACCTCCACATCCACTCTGATTATCATCATCATCAACCTCCTCTAGTGTAGGAATGGGCTCTCCTGGCCCTGTCAATTGTGGGAACCTGTCTGTAAGAAAGTATTGCGTATACTCTGTAGTCATCCCCACATCAGCCACATCCTAAAACATGTTCCATACATAAAATGGCAAGAAGTAGAACTCAGCCCAGGCTATAGAAAAATCCAGTGTGGGCCCCCAATCTGTCCTCTCCTTGTGTACCCTCGTGTGCATAGTCATCCCTTGCGGCATAGGCTGCACACGACCAAACTGTCGGTATACCCGAGGAAGCACAAACCGCTCTACCACATAGGGGGTGCGCCCCAACAGAATCTGCTTAAAAATAAATGAGGCACCTCGAAACCATCCTCCGGCCAAGGATTACACAATTGATACGACCTCCACACCATTGAATCCATGTCATCCAGAGCCTACCTCCAATACTCTAACTTCTCGAGCATCGGTTGGGAAGCAACTTGGCTATACATCATAACAAAAGGTGCCCCTACTGGTCTGAACCTCTCTCCCAGTGGACATGTCACTACTATGTGCTCCCATGCCCAAATCTGTAGTAGAGTGCACTCGAAAGATATACTGGCCACATCATCGTAAACCACTTGATAGAGCTCATGATATAGATGGGCCAGACAAAAAATGCCCCATGCATATCGTGTGTGCGACTGCACCATTTGTCGGAGAAATCAGCCCCATCCAACTCATAACCCATGTGACCTCCTGTTTGGAATCAGGAAGTTGCCAATCAAACCTGCCAAAACTGAAGGGAGAGGATCATAGCTATCCACCATATCTTGCCATGCTACTGAGTAGCCTGCAATCTATGGATCACCAAACACCTCCCGCAGAGCGTCTGTCCCATCGGCCTCCTCGACATCGTACTTGACCAACTCTCATGTAATTGGGATCCGCAGAATCTGATAAACGTCCTCAGGCATTACTGTGATCTCACCTATCAGTAAATGGAGGGTGTTTTCTTGTTGTGTCGTCTCTCGACCAATGCGGTGAGTAGTACGCCCCTATTCTTCCGATAGGGTGGCATGTACAATAATTGAATGAGACCGCAAGCCTCTATATCTATCAAATCATCGACAGTCAATCTATCTCTCATCACCAAAGTCTTCGGGAATTTCTCTTGAAGCATGAGAACCCCTCGGTGGACCTATATCCACACATGGGTATCATCCTATCAGTCACATCTATTCTAAACAATCAACTAATCAACAAATCAAGTGACGACAATCACGACATCAACCAAAGCCTATCTAATCATCCAATCAATCAATTAAGCATCATATCAGAAATAAATCAACAAATTCATTACATGACTCGTATCGAAAATCAAATACCCTATCAACGACCAAGTTTCATATCAAAAATCAATCTCGAAAACCAATCAATCATGTTTCAACCAATCTAGACCCATATTATAAATTGACCCATATCGAACAAGAGACCCATATCGACATCAATTAACCCATATCAAACAAAAAGACTCATATCAACATCACGATCCATATCAGCAATTGACCCATATCGACAAGTAACCCATATCGACTTTGACCAAACCAAAATTTGAACTGACACAAAGAACTCATAACAACGAATGACAATCAATTGACAAAAATCAACACAATCAACCCAACTGACACATCGACAAGGTGTGAAAACTTATAATGAATCTAAAAATCCAAATGGCACATGCTCAACCTTTTCCAAAAATAAAAAAAATTACCCTTTGTTTCATATGCGCTAAAACAATGCTTAAATGCACTATTAAATTGATCATATGCGTGATAAAATTCCTCATATGTGTTAAAAGAAATCTCAAATGTGCTACACCATTTTTCAAATGCGCTACAATATTAATCATATGCCCTACAATATAAATCACATGTGCTATCTCAAAAATAAAATGCATTACAAAAATCATCAAATGCACAAAAAGATAATTCGCATGCGCTAAAATAAAAATCATATGCGCAAAAACAATTCAAAAATTTGAAAAGGCGGAAAACTAAAACCCTAGCCCTAAAAAAATTGAAAAATCTTGCAAATCACCTAAAAACTAAGCTACAAATTCACAAAGAGGGTTAAAAAGTTGAACTTATAGGTGGGTCATACTCTGGCGGCCTCTAGAATCGTCGAACTCACTCAAATCGATGATTATGGTAGGGTGTGCCATCTCTCCTCTCTCCACCAAGCTCCAATTCTCCAAAGACAAGTGTGCAAATGAGCTGGAAATGGGCCCTTGGAGGCTTATATAGCCCATGCTAACGCAGGTGGTCGTGGTGCCTCGGTGGATGTGTGGGGCATGTACATGCTATCCCCACATAGTCCTAGCCCCATTTTTACATATCCTTTTAATAAAATCTATTGAGCGATAAGTCAAAAAAATTAACAAAAAATCAAAACATTTAAAAAATAAATAAAAACAATTTAAAATACAAAAAATGAAAAAATCGCAAAAATCTGAAAAATCATCGTACTTCGTGCTGCTCCCTCGAAAACCATAATTTTTTTTCAATTTATCGCCCGAGGGGGCATATCATCATTATCATATCAATATTTCCATATCAACTTCATATCGAATCGACATCATCATCAGTCTCATATCGACCGATCAGTTTCATATCAAAATCAATTTTTATCCAGGGAATCATATCGACAACTTTGGCAACAACACCATATCAAAAAAATTTGATGACAAATTGTACGTTTTTCTTTGAATCAACATGTGGTCACATGTTGACTCAAAGAGGGGCAAAATGTAGACACCTAAAAGTTGCATAACAAATTAAGTGAATTTTATTCATTTAATTATCCCTAATTCTTCCAATTAATTAAATTAAGATTTAATTAATATCCCTATTCTTCTAATTAGTCTATTAATCAAATTAAAGATTTGATTAATATTTCCCTTCTTCTATCTAAGCCATTTAATTAAATTCACATTTAATTAAAAATATCCATTTATCCCCTTTCCCCTTTTGATTAAATTCACATTTAATTGAAAATCCCCTTTGCAAATAAATAAATCATTATTTATTGATAAATAATCCCCCACTTGCAAAAAATCAAAATTCACATTTAAATAAATCAATATTTATTTGAATCCTACAAATGCAAGTTGCATCCCCTTTGGCTAAATTAAATTATTTTAATTTACCAAAATTACCTATTTTCCCTCACCCACTTGCAAAATCCTACATATCCCACTTGCATCTCCCTAATCATTCTTCTAGAAGCCTTCTAATCCTATCTTAATCATGTCTAATCTCCTAATCATGTCCTTTCCCTAAATTTGAGGAGGTCCCTTCTCAAATTTGGAAGAAAGTCTTCTAAATGCATTTAGGACTATATCTCTTCAACAAGTTAACTTGTTGAGTTCCACAAATTCGGCAAGACTCTTACAAATTTGTTCTCCAAAGTCTTATTAACCATTAATGGTTAATTCAACCTCCCCTCATGGTTAGAGACTTTCTCTCTAACTTAACCCTCATCTAACCCAAGGGTCTCATCAAGCACTCATGGCTTTGACCTTGGTTATCCTATTAACCCTTGCACAAGAGTTTACCCCTTGGATAAAGGCTTTATCCATTGGTTATCCACTAACCCAACCTCAACCTTACCTCCTAAGGTAACCACCATGTCTCCTCAGACATTTAACGCCTCTTACATCTCCTCTCAAGCTCTCTCAAGGTGGCATTTGCCAACTTGGGATTGGATTGAATCCCTCACATGGATTGATAACTTTCAATCCTAGCCTTTGTTGAGATTGCTCAATCTCAACCATCCATTTCTTTATTTTACCTATAAATAGAGCCCATTCCTTCTTGAAAATCATCAAAGTCTTCATGCATCTAATTTAAAGTCTCATTTCATCAAGTTTTTTTAGTCTCTCTTTGATAATAGTAATTAGATCATTTGGTAGCATCATAGCTTAGATTTAACATGTTTTGCATATCATATTTGTATTATCATGTTAGATTCATTTCCATGCTAGCTTAATATCATATTAATATCATTTTCGTGTTAGTTTAGCTTCGTATCGATATCTTGCACCATATCATTATCTAGTTTCATATCAAAAGCATTCACTAGGATCTTAGTTGCATCCATTTTGATCTTAGAATCATACATTTAAATCTCGTTCTCTAGGTTGTCATCCAAGAGATCAAGTGCTCTTCCAAGTGAAGGCCACCTTGAATCTTTAGAGATAGAGGAGCATGGAACGATTTTAAAGAGTTTAGATTCACTATCTTGTACATAAGAATGGTACCTATATTAATATATGCATACATTTAGTACATACATAGGTATTGATATGAGTACACATGCCATATTTTTTCACATTATAATAGATAGTTTTCTTGATACAACTTCAGATGGAAAACCAAAACATCTTGCACAAATTCCACTCTTTAGCCCTTTGGCCTATATTCATTTATGTCCATAAAGTTCTAAAAAATTCTACACAATTAACTTAAGCATGAAGCCTATTATTGAAACTACAAAATATAAGGTAAGGTTAGACACCTATCATTGTTTTATGATACACTTATTTTTACAGTTTAAGTTTTTTACAAAAACAAACCTTCCTATTCATAAAAAAAATTTTAACCAAAATGCGAGGATAACAATGACCTATCTAGTCATAAGGTAAGCCCTTAAATGCATCAAACGTAGAATTGTAGGTTCACCCAAGAAATAAATTTTTATAGTTGAAACATTGACAAAGTTCAAAATATTGTAATGGTTGAAACATTACCTTTACATAGTCATAGTCCATTATATTGGTATAGGATGACACATAATCTTCATACAAACATAATAATAATAGATTCAAACCATATACTTAGCTCATATATAAATACAATTATATCCTTTACAACAACCCAAAATTATCCTTAGGTCGAAAGGCTCAAGATAACATAATGGCATTGAGTTACTTAACAATGATCAAGTTAAACAGATTAGGTTAATTGACCACCAGGTCTATAAAGTCATTTGACATTACTGAAGCTGAAAGAGTAATCATTTTAGATTTTGACATTGTAAAAAAAAAGATGGTTTTTTATAATAACAACAACAACACAACCATGAAAAATTTGAAATAATTCAGATTCTAGCGTCACTATCACTTAGAGGTGATGAAGTCATTAGGCTTGCAAACAACAAAAATATCATCGAAAAGAACTAACAAGGCCAATAGGATTAAGAACTATCACCAAAATGATAGTGTATTCATTCAATAATGAAAATTTGAGAGTTTTAAAAAATGATAATATTTTTTCAAAGATAAAATTTTCCAATTAGATTAAACCCTAACATATTTTAAGAAGTATATAAACTAACAACATCATGGTATCAAAGATATCCAAGAAACAAAATGCTTGTTTTTCTCTAGATTTGAAAATTATTTATCAATCACCATACAAATTATGACTTAAATGTCCAAAAAGAATGAACCCAACAAAACATGCTCACCCCCAAATAAAAGGAGAAATAAAATTCTTCAAACCCATCATAAATCAACAAAACTACATTCTTCTGCATGCAATAAAAACAAAGTAGCATAAATTTCCCTAGAAGGTATAAAATCAAACTCTTTTAGAATATTTGTTGTTCATCAATAAATTGAAGAAGTATGATTCTGTTATAAACCTATTGGTTAACAGATTTGTATTTTCAAAACAACAAACAAATTGACTCTCTTTTGCCCAAATGCAAAGACAAATTGCTAACAAATAGTTGGAGAGATCACCATTGCATTGGTGATCTTCCTATGAATTTAGAGGTATACAACTCCCTCATAAGATCTAATTTTGATTTTCTGGGGTATACTTTTAACAAAAGCAAGAAAGGCCAATTAACACTTGTGCATAGTCATGCTACAAATGCAATATGAAGATTTAACATAAAGGGGAGCAAAGACTAACAACACACAAGTCACCCACTCTATACCCTCAACTAGTAAATAGGAAATGCCCTCTTTCTGATCTGTTCTCACTCATATGTCAAAACATAAGGGAGATCATAAAATCGGGACTCAAGGGAAAACAAATGAGAAGAACAACATAATTTTCTAAATAAATATATCCATTTAGACTTCATAGACCCATGAAAGATACATTCACAACCAAAATACTACAGAAACACCAAAGAAACAATACTAACTCATACACAAGTGAATTAATTGTCAAGAGAAAAATGATCAAGTATACAGATAAACCTCCTTGTTCCTTCAATGTCAAAACAAAATACACAGACTTCAATAGCTCTTTAAAATTAAGGTATTCACAAATTTTGATTCTAGCACTCCAATCTTCCAGACATTGTTAATGTAGTGTCATAAAATTGCAACCCTTGCAATTTGCGACCACATTAGGGTCTTCACATTGGCGATTTGAATCCCCAAGCCTGATCGGAGACTCGAGACTTGCTCATCCTAGGAAACTACACTTTTTCTGCCCTTCGCACTGCCTGAACCTACTTCCTGTCCTAAGATAAGGGCAGGACAGGGGCGTGGCACCCCTGTCCTCCTAGGACAAGGGCATGGTGCCCTTGTCCTTTCCCTATTTTGGGACCCCCTATGTCCTATCTTTGCATTGGATTTTGCATAAAGTGAGAAATGTTTCCCTGTGTCGGCCTGTGATGAAAAATCAATCAATTAACCCTAATTGACAAGTATATAAGTCGCATTCACCATCCTATTTACATAAGTTGTAAGAAGTGGGATAAGTGGGAATACATGAGATCACGCATTCAAGCATTCATGTATTCCTTTCCAGCTTTGAGCATTCTCAAGTCTCCCTTCAAGGCTAGGTGTTGCATTCAAGTCAAGGATTCAACCATTCAAGAGGAGATCACTTTCAACATTCAATTCAATACAATCAAATCTACCTACATTCTATCTACAAGCTCCCTTGAGGTGAATTACATTTCACTCTTTCATTTACATTTACTTGCAAGTACTTTCCTTCATCATTTGGTTAATTCCAAAACTGGGGTTTCACCTGAAAGCAAACCTCCAATCCCAACCCCTTTTCCTCTCTTTTATGTGTGTAGGTTGCAAATGCGCAGCTGTGTTTGCAGATTTAGACTTCATTTGCAGAGGTGGAAAAACCCTTTTCATTTTGCGAATTTTTTCGAGGACCGTGTGCACTTTCAACACGGTCCCAACAATTTTTTTCAAATTTGCAGGGTGGCTTCGTCTCTATAGAAGTTGAGAAAATACAACACCACATGAGCCCAAATAATCTCTGCAAGTTGAAAAACCTGTTACAAGGAGAAGCAATGAAGCAAATCACAGAAGGAAAAATATGCTCCAAAATGTATTGTCAATAATAATCCTTCTTTATACAATGAAAAGAAAGAACACAACCTTTAATAGGTCAAGAAACCCTAAAAGGGAAAACCTAGGTTTGCACATAATAATTAATTAAAATAATTAATTCAATGCACCTAAAGTTAACTTAAGTGTACAAGAGATAAAGGGAACTTAAATAATTAAACAAATATTATTCAATTAATCAAGTAAATACCCGAATACTCTAACACCCCCCCTTAAGCTAGACTTAGGGAGAAGCTAAAACCTAGAACAACTACTGAAAGCATGAAAGATGGGTCCCGGCAACAAGGCCTGATCAGGTACCCAAATACAATGAAATCTCTATGAACTGGAGAAATAGAGAAAACCACGTGGGAACAAAACTCTACTCCAAAAAGAGATAAAAAGAATATCACTGAAGCATGAAGACCCTGCAAACTCTTTCAAAGAATAACTGCTGATCTGAAGAACATCCACTGAACTAGAACATGACCAGGTAGAGAAGACTGTAATCTACATGAGTGCCCTCAAATGACACTACTCGAATCAGGAGGCAAACAAGGCAAAAACAATTGAAATTGAAGATGCAGATGGCATGAGAAACCAAAGCCTTAAGAGTTGATCAATCGAACCATAGAAGCATTAGAACCAACAGGATAAACCTCTCCATAATGCGGAAGTGGGAGAGGGACAGGAACACTGAAAAGGACAGCCAAAAACAACTGCATGATGAAGAACCAAGAAAATCAAAGGTGTTGAGACACATCATCATGAGGCAAATGTCATGGAAGGAACACTCACTTGACAAAGGATGATGGAAAACAACAGGCAAACATCAACCCCCTCATGGCACTTGATCAACAGTGCATGTACAACAAGACACAAGATATGCAAGATTCCAAGTAAACAATGCATGATGGCACTTTATCTCAGTGTGTTTGCATAATTACAAGCTACAATGATAAGAAGACTGGAAATAGAAACTAGAATCAAAACAGAGACACCCTACTCAGAAAAGAGATCCTAGGACCTGAAACAACCACGATATCCACCAGAGTGCTGAAAAGCAAAAAACTGAATAAAATATGCATGGAGCAGAATTTGGAAAAAAAACTCATATTTCTGGAAAGTACACATAACACGCTTTCCGAAAATATAAAGTTTTCAAAAAACGGAGGTCGGATGCTCTGATGCCATATAGGAATTGAGAAAATACAACACCATAGGAGCCCAAATAATCTCTGCAAGCTAAAAAACCTGTTACAAGGAGAAGCAATGAAGCAAATCACAGAAGGAAAGAATACACAGGAAAAATATGCTCCAAAATGTATTGTCAATAATAATCCTTCTTCATACAATGAAAAGAAAGAACTCAACCTTTAATAGGTCAAGAAACCCTGAAAGGGAAAACCTAGGTTTGCACATAATAATTAATTAAAATAATTAATTATATGCACCTAAAGTTAGCTTAAGTGTAAAAGAGATAAAGGGAACTTAAATAATTAAACAAATATTGGTTAATTCAATCAAGTAAATACCCGAATACTCTAACAGTCTCGACATATTATAGCCAGATCTAGGTGCATAGCTTCATCTCACGCTTCTATCTCGAGTTATAATCGGTTATTTCGCCTATTTAGAGATCGTAAAATCTGCCAATTTTTTGGGGTTAGCTTTAAAATTATCATCATTTTCATCCCTTAAAATTTCAAAAAAAGTTGGTTGGACCATGTGCACTTTCAACATGGTCCTTGGCTTTTTTCTCAAAATTTTGGGAGACTCTTATGACCTTATTTAATAACTTAAATCCAGAAAATTGGCTGATTGATCGAATCTCTTGAACTCTCGAGGCAATAGAGGTGACTGTTCGTCCACTTGAGCACTATGCCAAAGTTGTTTGGTCATGACCAGGTGGACCCCTACTATTTTAAGGGAAGCAATTTGAACAATGAGGGCCACCACCAGAAAAGGTGAACAGGAGCCCTGCCTCAATTCTAGCTCTTATTGATGCATGCTAATTAATTTACTGATTAATTAACCCCTACTCCCCTTCATGATTGAGAAAGGTTGAAAGGTGCCAATGCCACCATTATTAAAAGGTGAACTACCTGATCTTGGTAACATGAGATGCAAACTTTCCAAAACAAAGTCCCCGGTTCGAATGAACAGCGAGCGGGAACGACATTTATGCATAACCAGTGAGCGACAACAAACTCACTAGCCACTCGACTACTACCGGTTTCCCCTACTATTTCAAGGGGGGCCTTCTTCCTGAAAAGAGTCCCTATGACACTGAGGGAGAATGGCCGAGTGGTTTAAAGCAACAAACTGTAAATCTGTTGGAGGTTTTCTATGTAGGTTTGAATCGCTCGCGAATAGCAGGGCCCCATGAACACTACCATTATGGAAGCAGGTTGATAAGCATAGGCAACTTACCTCATTTATTCAAACTAGGGATAAGAGCCATAGGAGGATTTATGCATGAATTCAACCATTATTTATCCCTCTAAAATAAAAAATACCTTCACAATTCAGCATTTCAAATTTCAAGAGATTTTTTAAAATTAAGTGGTTAATTATAATCTGCCCTAATTTTATCATTCATAAAATTAAGTGGTATCCCATTGGCCCTAATTTTAAATTCCATTTTCCTTTCATTTATCATAAAATTATTTTTTGGAAATTGTGTCATTTTCTTCTTTCAACAAAGTTCAAATTGTTTAATCATTATTTTCCCAAAGTTTGCATTATTCAATTTTTGTGCACTTTGTTCCTATAATTCAAAATTCAAATTCAAAACTTCAAGTTTTCCCTCTAGTGCATAAGTTTCACCACTATTAGTCCTACCTACACTATCCCCATTAAACGAAGCATTAGAATTAAGGCTTCCCAAGGTTTAATTACCGAGGAGATGGAGCGTAATTTGGGTGACTTTTTTAATGAGGATCATGCTAATTCTTCCCATCCTAATCATGTCCCTATCTATCCAATTGATAAATCCCATGATGAACATGAAGAATCTTTGAATAGAGTTTCCATAGATCAACTTTCAAAATTGGACAATCAATTTGATAACTTTCCAAAATGGATGTCCCAAGAATACCCTAATAGTGAAGCTCTTCCATTAATTCAAGGTCTTAAATGCATGATTCAAAGTGATAAGAATGGAATTGATATATTGTGTGGCTTTGCTCATATTGTTGATTCTAAATTCATGCCTATAAAGAGTTGTGCTGAGAATTTAGGTTATTCACAACCTTCAAATCAAATCAATTCTTCTATTCCTTTGACCACTCCAATGGCTAGTATTCCTACTTTCACTTCAAACATCATGGCTACTTCAACTCAAAATGTCATTCCTACAATAATTAATCATGGGGACAATCTCTCTTCTTCATTTAATATTGCATCTTTACCTATGTCTTCCATAAGTATTCCTATTATCCCTCAACCAATCAATGTGACACAAGGGGGCAATTCATTCAACAATTTTATTCCTCCTTTAAGTGTCCCTTTTCCTACTCAATCATCACCTATGCCTCCTTATCATAATTCCCCACCACCTTATTCTCAAGCAATGCCTTCCTTCAATAACATCACACCACCTTCTCAATCAACCATGTCTAACATCAATTCTTCTACCGAAGGAACCATTAACAATCTTGCTCAAACTGTGTCTTCCTTAAAATAACAAATTGCTTCCATGAGTCAATCCAAGTTTAGTGTGCCCACATTTGATGTTGTGAGCCCACTTTCTCTTGATATTGTTAAAGTTGTCCAACGTAAGCATGTTGAGGTCCCTCAATTGGAACTCTATAATGGAAAAGGTGATCCTTTCACGCATGTTAAAACATTTCAAACCTTGTGTATTGATTTTGCTTATGATCAAAGATTTCTTGCAAAACTGTTTACAAGAACACTAAGAGATAAGGCTTTACAATGGTATTGCTCTTTGCCTTCTTATTCTATCCCTTCTTTTCAACAATTAGCAAATTCTTTCATTCAACAATTTCAAAACAACATTGGTCCTACAATCACTTTGACTGATTTAATGCATTGTAAACAAGATGTTAAAGAAAAAGTGTTTGATTTCATCGGTAGATATAAGCATTTGTGTTCTCAAATTTCTTTTCCTATACCTGATAATGATATTCAAAGAATTTTCATTTCTATTTTGCAAAAATATATTAGGGAAAAGCTTCTTTTGTCTGAGTTTACTTCCTTTCCGCAGTTGTGTGCAACACTCCATAATTATCAACTCGATGTGAGTCAAATGGAGCAATCTACTCCTATGGCTCTAAGTGATAAGGGGGAGAGTGTTCAACAACCGTTTGCGAAATTCAAACAAAAAAAAAAAGCTTCGTCAAGTTCAATGATACAATCAACAGCAACAATGTGAATGCTACAATAGGTGTGCCTCCTATTTCTAAATTCTTTAAAAGAGAAAGACAATTTACTCCTTTGAATGAATCTTTACATAGTATTATGTCTCACTGCTTACAAATAAATGTTATCAAACTTCCTCCTATCAAACCAGTTGACCCATCTAATCTTGCATCCCCTTATTTTGATAGCAATTCCTTTTGTCAATTTCATCGGTAGCCTGGTCATGATACTGAGAAATGTTTTGCATTGAAAAGTAAGATTCAAGATTTGATTGATAATAATACTATATTCGTGGCAGGTGTGAATGATAAGGGAAACAAATCAGTAGCTCCTCCTAATCAAAATTTTAAGATTTTTACTAATCCTTTGCCTTCTCATACCTCTAACATGATTGAGATTGAACATACCTCTTTCTCTCCTTCTGATCTTAATACCACAACTCCGAATTTGGTGAGCATGGTAGACAAAAAAGAGACACCTAAGGATCCTTGTATCACATTTGACCCTAGCGAGACCATTAGAGCACCTGAGGGACCTTTATACATAGTTGTGAAGGTTAAGGACATACCTTGCCTTGGTGCTCTTGTTGATCCCTCTTGCATGGTTAATGTCATCACTGAGGAGTATCTTTTCACTTTATGATTGCATATACCGATCTATGATGACACTAATGTGCTTGTGAAGTTATTTGATGGATTCTCTTGTCCTACCATTGGTTGTATCACCCTTCCTGTTGAAGTTCATACTAAATCTATGGATATCAACTTTGTTATCATTCCTTCTTCTGAGCAATTCCGTGTGAAGTTGGGCTACCCTTGGCTATCTTCCATGAAGGCTATTGCTTCTCCAATTCATAAGTGTTTGAAATTTTCCCACAATGGAGAAATCATAACTGTTAACCACAACTTATTTCGACCATCTGAAAGAAGCCCAGGTGTTCCTATTGATCTCTTTTGGCCTAAGCAATTTCAATCTCTTCCACAAAGGAGCGATGCTCTTTTCCAATCTTATCAAAAATGGAAGAAAGATATGATTTTATCCTTGAGTCAACCTAGATCCCCAACACTTGACATTCCTATCATTCTTGAAGATGAAGTTCTTCCCCTAACGGATAGAACTAATCTTCCTCCTAAGGAAGATCCTCAACCTATTCTTATGGATGTATCCATGTCTTCTCCTAACAAGACCAACAACATTCCTCTTAAAGTTGGACCTGTACCACATCCTCATGATGGACCTGGGTTCCTTCCTACACCTAATATTCCTCCTTTATATGGCATAGTTCCACCTCCTTTCTCTTATAGAGAGAAGAGGCTTGCCTCTCCTCTTGTCCAACCTAAAAGACCTCAACTGAAACCTTCAACTATCAAAGAGGAGATTGTTCCTCCTTTCATAAATATTCCTCCTTCTCAGTCTTCCACTAAGACTCGGTGAAATCTTTGTGCAAGAGGCTACCGATGAAGGTGTCTCTCTCGAGCTCGTGAAGTTTTTCCTCAAACCATTCAATCTCCCAAGACTCCAACAGTTGATATGATTCCCCTTTCTCCTAAGCAAGATGTTGAACCTACATCTCCAAATCATAAGTTGCACAAAACATGTGATGGTTTTACTCCTATTCATGTTTGTGCTCCTCTTTCCATAAATCTTAATGAAGAAATGAGTGAAAATTTTATTCATGATGGCAGTACAACTCCTAATGTTTCTGATAGTGACTATGAGTATGTTGATGTGGACAAACATTTATCAACTGAATTTTCAAAAACCCTAATCCTAGCTCCTAGAATCGAACAAAGTGATTTATCCCATGAGCATAGTCCTTGTTTGGATCTTGTGTTAGCTCCATCTGTTGTGCTCGATGTCGCTCCTCTGACATGTTTCTCGCCTTCCCAAAATAGTGATCAACAAGATCGGGAGGTGGATGTCGTGCTAGATTAGCAATATTAGCAATGCAGATTTTCTCCCTCTCTCCTCTCTTTCTCTTTGTGACTATTCTTCTATGTGTATCCCCATTCTTCTATTTTTTCCTTAAGGTCTACTTGAGGACGATGCAAAGCATTGATATCTCCTTTTGGTCTCTTTTCATGTTGACTCGAAAGACATCCTCTATCCCATTTTCTTCTAATGTAGTGTCCTTTCCTTGGGGAATGACAATTATTATATGCATATATATATATGATATACATGAGTTATCATACAACATATTGACCTCGAGGAAAGTGAAACTACCTCATGTTTTGTGTTCATTATCCTTGGATTTATTCCTCACCTAGGGGCTAAATCCTGGTGATAACATGCTCCCTCTCTTCTATCTCTCTTGATTGTATCCTACCTTAGAGCGATCGCTCCTAATAAGCGTGTGTGATCACTTTAACATGGGGGCATACACTCCGCTCATATTTTCCTTCTTTATACTTAAAGTTATTTAGTGAACTTGGCTTTGCTTCATAATTTTGGTATCTTTGTTTTTTATGACTCATAGTGAGGGGAACCTTGCTACTTGCAGTCATGGTTTTCCCTTCTTGATCTTCCCTTTTACTTTGTCAATCGACGTCATAAGATCCTTAGTCCACTGGGGGCTTGGTGTATCTTGTCTCCTTGACATAGTAGAAGTCTTTCAATCTTGTTTCCTTATACTTTACTGATAGTATTGGTGTATGCTTATACTCCCGCTAAAATGGGGGCTAAATGTAGTGTCATAAAATTGAAACCCTTACAATTTGCGACCACATTAGGGTCTTCACATTGGAAATTTGAATCCCCAAGCCTGATTGGAGACCTGAGACTTGTTCATCCCTGGAAGCTGCACTTTTTATGCCCTCTACACTGCCTAAACCTGCTTCCTGTCTTGAGACAAGGGCAGGACCCCCCTAGGACAGGGGCATGGCGCCCTTGTCCTTGCCCTATTTTGGGCCCCCCTCTGTCCTATTTTTGCATTGGACTTTGCATAAAGCAGGAAAACTTTTCTTGTATTGGTTTGTGACTAAAAATTAGTCAATTAAACCTAATTGACAAGTATATAAGTCACATTTTCCCTCCTATTTGCATAAGTTGGAAAAAGTGGGATAAGTGGGAATACATGAGGTCACAGATTCAAGCATTCATTTACAGCATTGAACATTCTCAAGTCTCCCTTCAATGCTAGGTGTTGCATTCAAGTCAAGGATTCAACCATTGAAGAGGAGATCACTTTCAACATTCAATTCAATACAAGCAAATCTACCTACATTTTATCTACAACCTCCCTTGAGGTGAATTACATTTCAGTCTTTCATTTACATTTACTTGCAAGTACTTTCTTTCATCATTTGGTTAATTCCAAAACTGGGGTTTGACTCGAAGGCAAACCCCCAATCCCAACCCTTTTTCCTCTCTTTTTTGTGTGTAGGTTGCAGGTGCGGAGCTGTGTTTGCAGATTCGAACTTCACTTGCAGAGGTGGAAAAACCCTTTTCGTTTCATGGATTTTTCGGAGGACCGTGTGCACTTTCAGCACAGTCCTAATACTTTTTCCTCAAATTCGCAGGGCGGCTTCGTCTCGACATATTATAGCAAGATCTAGGTGCACAACTTCATCTCACGCTTCTATCTCGAGTTATAATCAGTTCTTTGCTACTTTTACACTTAGTCTTACAACACATAATTCAATCATTTTTCATTCTAAAAGAGGGGCTAGCTTGTCATTTCTATCTCATTATCAATTCATTTAGTATACAATCTCTTCCTTAAGAGATTGGATCTATTGAATTTCCCTCCTTTTAAATGTAATGTGGATAAAGTGTTTGAAGGGAAATCCGTAGTGAAACTTTCATCTGTCCTCGGAAGGAAGAAAATCTTTATTCTTGATCTCTCCATCATTCACCTTTTTCACCATTACAATTAATAATATGAGGCTTTCCTAACTCATTTGTTGTATATTAAAAGGCAACACCGTGATCAAAAGAAAATTTGAATTATATTATTTTTTTACTTTAGTTTGTCTATATGTTAGTAATTTGCATATTTGAAGGTCTTAAGGGCATTTTAAGCCCCTGTAACTTTTCTACAACTCTTGGAGACCTTTCCAACGAGATCAACGATGCCTAATTTCGAGTCCCGAGCAGAAAGTTATGTCTAGTCGAAGTTAGGATAAAATTTCATATAGTTTTTTTGAAAATTTCGTAGTTTGTAGAGTTTATTATGTAATGAATAAATGTGACTGTTGGACTTCAATTCTCAAGAGGTTTTTTGTGACTCTTGGAATCTCATGAACTTCTATATGTTGGGTTTTCAAATGAAATAGATTACTTTTTGGCTTGCTTCAATTCTATGATTTTTGGTTCTTGTAACAAAATTTACAATACCGCAGGTTCTCACTCAAGTGTTGTCATCCGAATCCATAATTCGGATCAGTGGTATCAGAGAAAGTTCGCTCCTATATGTCATATCACACGCGATCAACATATCAAAGATTGGGCTTGGAAACAAGGAATCCTTCAGACTACCTTCCTTTGAGACGCACATGATCACAGATGGCTAAGTTGCAGACAGATGATGACAATAAAACATTAATTGAAGATGCACTAGCAAAACAACGTGAAGAAATGATTGAGCAGTTCAAGCAAATGCTGGAAAGTCATGGGTCTCAAGAAAACCCACCATTCATAGGGCATACGCCATTCAAGGTGCAAGTGAATTTTGATATACCCACATTCCAAGGAAATATCGATGCAGATGTTGTTGATGATTGGGTTTCAAAACTGGAAAGATATTTCTCTATCAATCAGTTCTCAGATGAAGAGAAGATAACTTTCACTCTCCTCAAAGCTGAAAACCATGTGAAAGATTCATGGGAAGCAAAGTTAGCATCCAGGGCAGCAGAAAATGGCAGCACTTTTATTTTTTATCAAAAACCCACATGGGGAGAATTCATGGAGCACATAAAGGAAGAATATTTTCCTATTGATACATATGAACAAAAGTATATGCAGTGGCAATTGCTTCGACAGAAGAAGGACCAAACTGTTCAGGAATATACTAATATGTTTCATGCCTTAACAACAAAGCTTGGCATCAAAGATTCTAAGAAGCATCGAGTTTTGAAATATTAGAGTGGACTCCACAGGTACATCTAAACTGAAATGGAATTCTTGAACATAGATACTTTACCTAGTGCATATAAATTTGCTACCAAAATTGAGGAGAAATTCAAACAGAAAGGAAGGAGAGATAATTTCACAAACAACAGATGGAAGAGTGAAGGTGGCAAAACTACATGGAAACAAATCTCTAAGGAACCCTCTCCCAATTCACCCACAAAAAAGACATGGAGTATGAAGAAGACACAAGAAAATGGTATGTGGTGTAAATTCCACAAGAGTCCCTCGCATAATATAAAAGATTGCAGAACCATCAAAAGCTTAATGATGGAGACGCATGAAGACAAGGTAGAATCTAAGGTGGTAGAAACATGCACAAAAGGAAATCATGAATAGGTCATTGAGGCTGATCCATATGCCACAGTAGCTTCTACAAGGATATTGCCCCGGGAGGATGAGGAGAGATTGTTCCATTCACAAATGTGGGTCAGAGGAAAAGCCCTGCACTTTATTGTTGATAGCGGAAGTCAAAAGAACCTAATATTAGCAGAGACTGTGAAGAGACTGAATCTGAAAATAACAACCCACCCGCAACCCTATTCAATGGGATGGGTTAGTCAAGGAAGAGATATCCATGTGCACCAGCAGTGTCGCCTTTCATACTCCATAAAGCCTTTCAAAGATGAGGTAATTTGTGATGTGGCTCCCTTAGATGTTTGTGATGTTCTGTTGGGACAACCATATATGTACCAGTGACATGGTGTTTATGAGTCCACGCCTCGCAACATGACCATCAGATTACATGAGCAGAAATACTGAATACCAGAGGTAAGACCTGCATACACTACCTCTTTGATTAGTGCCAAGCAATGTAAGAGGTTAGTTGCCAAAATGGGAACATTCATTTTATTGATGATTCGTTTTGAAGAAGAAAGGAAATCTGTTTATAATTCCCACACCATCACAAACACCACAACACTGCAGAAAAAATCAATGGATCAAATTTTGATGAAATATGACAATCTGTTTAAGCTACCAACTGGGGTACCTACACACTGTCAAGTGAGACATACTATTGATTTGATACAAGGAACTCCATTACCTAATGAACTAGTCTATCGTAGGTCAGTATTAGAGAATAATGAGATTAAGAGGCAAATACAAGAATTGATTGAGAAGGGACATATTCATCCAAGTGCATCACCCTGTGGCGGCCCCATTGTTCTAGCAAAGAAAAAGGATGGAACCTGGAGACTTTGTATTGACTATAGGGCCTTGAATAAAATTTCAGTCAAAAATAGGTATCCACTTCCCCGGATAGATGACCTCTTGGACCAGCTTAGAGGGGCCCGATTCTTTACTAAAATTGATTTGAAATTAAGGTACCATCAAGTACCAATTGAATTAGTAGATGTGTGGAAGACAACGTTCAAATCTAAAGAGGGATTGTTTGAATGGCTAGTGATGCCTTTTGGTCTAACTAATGCCCCAATGACATTCATGAGAATGATGAATGATATACTTAGACCATTCATTGATTCCTTCGTGGTGGTATATCTGGATGACATACTCATCTTCAGTAAGACTTGGGAGGAACATTTGCAACATGTGGAAAAAATTCTCTCAACCTTACAAGAACATGGGCTTTATGCAAACAAAGAAAAGTGCTCCTTTGGTATGCAGAGTATCAGATACTTAGGATATGTTATTGACAGTGAGGGTGTCCATGTTGATCCAGAGAAGATATAGGTGATTAAGGACTGGCCATCTCCTAGAAATCTCACAGAGTTACGAAGTTTCCTCGGGTTGGCAAACTTTTATCGCAGATTTGTGTTGGGATTTTCTCATCTGTATTGGCCTCTAAATCAGTCATTGAGGGGGGGGGACACAAGCAAAGTTTAAATGGACAAGTGCTCAACAAGAAGCATTCGAGGGGCTAAAACGAAGGTTATGTTCTGCACCAGTGTTATCTCTTCCTGACCTACAACAATCATTTGAAATACAAACAGATGCATCAGAATATGCTCTAGGGGCAGTCCTCATGCAGCATGGTCATCCAGTTGCATATCACAGTCAGACCTTTTCTAATACAGTGCGTCGATATGCTACTTATGACAAAGAACTATATGCTATTGTTCAAGCCTGTAAGCAATGGAAACATTACATTCTGGGTAAGGAGACTGTCATCCACACAGGTCACAAACCCCTTCAATTTTTGCAAACACAAGGGAAGTTGCAGAATGATCGACATCAACGATGGTCAGCATATCTTCAACAATTTCACCTCAATATTCGCCATAAGAAGAGAAGTACTAACAAAGTAGTAGACTGTTTGAGCAGGCCTCTAATTGCAGCAATAAGTATGGTTTTGAACTCATGTGGTCATCAAACTGAAGCCTGGGTTTGCTTGTATAAGAACGATGTTGAATTTGCAGATGTTTATAATCAATTAGTGAAGGGACAACAAGTGAATGATTTCTATTTGCCGGATGGAATGCTTTGTCACCTTGGCCAAATCTATGTGCCCAATGGAGAACGCAAAAAGTTGATATGGGAAGCTCACTATAGTAAGGTTGCTGGTCACTTTGGTATAGGTAAGACTACTGCTATACTCCAGAAGTATTTCTATTGGCCAAAATTACGGAATGATGTTATTTCATATATTCAAGCTTATACCGCATGTACTATTGCTAAGCCTGCCAATCGTAAACTTGGGTTGTACTCACCACTTCCTATTCCTGAAAAACCTTGGCACTCAGTTTCTATGGACTTTATGTCTAGTCTTCCTACCACCAAAAGAGGCCATGATTGTGTGTATGTTGTGGTAGATAGGTTCTCGAAAATGGCAGTAATAGTAGCATGTAATATAACCATTTCTGCAGAGGACACTGCAAAGCTATTCTTTGACTACATTTGGGTTCATTTTGGTTTGTCGAATACCATTATCTCGGATAGAGAGCAGGTTTCTTAGTAAGTTATGGTCTACCCTATGGGAAAAGATGGAGACAAAATTGACAAAGTCTACTGCTTTCCACCCTCAAACGGATGGCCAAACAAAGGTAGTGAATCAGATGATCATACACATCCTACGAATGTACCACTCAAAACATCCCCGCACATGGGATGAAAGTCTTCCATATGTTCAGCATAGCTACAACTGGGCAATTCACAGTTCAACTGGCCACAACCCATTTGAGGTTTGCCTTGGTTATCAGCCACTTGCACCCATGGACGTTGCCATACCACTTATTCAACCTGATCTGGTTCCACATGTTGGTAAGGAGGAAGATAAGGCAACCCAGTTCATCGATAGAATTCATCATCTACAACAACAAGTTCATAAAATTTTGGAACACACCAATAAGAAGTATAAGGAGAGACATGATGAGCATTGTACTCCTCATAATTTTCAAGTCGGGGACAAGGTGTGGTTGCATATCCAGAAGGAACGATTGCAGGGTGCCAATAGGAAGCTTCGTCCTCTGCGTTATGGGCCATACACATCATCAAGCAAGTTGGTGATAATGCCTTTGAGCTTAATTTACCTCCATTTCTGGGTTTTCATCCAGTCTTCAATGTGGAACTCTTGAAGCCATATTTTCCTCCACTATTAGATGTTACAGATGTAGCAGAAAAAATCTCCACTACAGAATTGAATCCAAATGCAGCTACCCCATTCCAATGCGATCAGATTGTGGACACCGTGGTGAAAACACTCAAACAACAGCAGATTTACTTGTACAAAGTGGTTCGAACAGGGCAGATTGCTCAACAAGGAAAGTGGTTTACCAAAGAGCAGCTTCAAGAACGTTTTCCTCATCTCATTCAAAGTGTTGATGCAATGGGGCCCATTGCTTTCCAAGGGGGAAGTAATGATCAGAAGAAAATTTGAATTATATTATTGTTTTACTGTAGTTTGTCTATATGTTAGTAATTAGCATATTTGAAGGTCTCAAGGGCATTTTAAGCCCCTGCAACTTTTCTACAACTCTTGGAAACCTTTCCAATGAGATCAACGGCACCTAATTTCAAGTCCCGAGCAGAAAGTTATGTCTAGTCGAAGTTAGGATAAAATTTCATATAGTTTTTTGAAAATTTCGAAGTTTTTAGATTTTATTATGTAATGAATAAATGTGATTGTTGGACTTCGATTCTCAAGAGGTTTTTTGTGACTCTTGGAATCTCATGAACTTCTATATGTTGGGTTTTCGAATGAAATAGATTACTTTTTGACTTGCTTCAATTCTATGATTTCTGGTTCTTGTAACAGAATTTACAATACCGAAGGTTCTCACTCAGGTGTTGTCATCCGAATCCATAATTCGGATCACACCGCCTCTTGACAAGAATTCGTATCACTGCCTTCATGATGAATGGTGTGTTGGTTCGGCCAGGACGAGCAGTGACATCGGTTACAATTAATAACATTGTTTTCTTTGCTGAACTTCTTCTACGAGAGCATTATTTGCTTCACATCCTTTAAATTGTGACAAGAGTATGGAGCCTTAGCTATTAGACTAAATCCCCATAGATTCCTCAAATTCTTTGTCAGAATCGAAAAGGTGTAATTTCTTCATTTGCCACAGCCACTGTGACATCTGCCACTTTGTATTAGTCTGTGAATCTTAACCTTGGAAATCAAAGCTTATATATTATCAAGAACCTTTCATAGACTTGACTATTGTCGTCTGTCTGTGTGTAACATTGACTGGAGATAAAGACACTTTTGTCATAAGATTTCCCTCTTATGTGCTTGGCTGGAGCTTGAGTTTTCAACTAATGGACATGTTGAACAAAATCTTTCATTGCGGCTGGATTATCACTTCTTAGGTGTGAGCCATAGCATCACAAGATTGCCAGTATCACGAAGACACCCAGTAACAACAGAGTAACATTTCTCAATGTGTCTGTTCCAAAATAACCCACACTCAAAAATCTGCTAAATGATGTATCCCTGACTGCCTTGGAATGGTCCATGTTAAAGGAAGGACAGATTTCATAACCAGTTTCCATTGCATTCATAGATTTCATAGCCTTGAACTCACGATAAAAACTTGTTAAAATTTGTGCAGCAATTTCAATTGATCTTTTATTTCATTGAAAAGGAGTGTAGATTTATACTCATTACAATGACATGTACCCCTTAATTGACCGATGCTTTGTGTAATGTTATATAGTGGTGAAGAAATTAGGTAAAAAGACTAAGCTCGAGTAACTCAATTGTTGTCTTTGTCAGTTAAGTTCTCTCAAGGATCCCTTTCAAATTTCACTCCATTGCCTTCAATACACGACCTTTTCTAAAGTAGCCCTTTTCCCATGTTGGATTCAATTTGATTCGGCAAGAGTCTTGCTAAGATTCACTAGATTTTGCATTTGATTGAGAATCAATCGATAGAGTTGTTGAAGTTCATGAAACAGTTGATGAAGTCTACTTAACTAAGCGAGAGAGAGGAGTACATGATATTTGTGAAGGTTATTTCCATTACTCTGTCCAACTTTTTGGCCATCTGCGACTGTAGTGTTTTCCAATTAATGTTCTTCAAAAATGAATGCCTTGTCACCTCTGTTGCTCCTTTAGCTCTAAGTCTTTGACTTGGATCCTTAGTACGAAGCTTATCAATCAAATCTTCTGCATCCTATGACATCTCCTTAGGGACATTTGGCCAAGGTATTTTACGATTCATTATATTATCAAATATAGTATGAGGGTGTTCTGAATAAAAGGTGGAATCCCTGTAAGCAATTCAAAAGAATGACTCCAACAGACCACCAATCTACAGTTTCAACATATCTAGTGCCCAGTAATTGGGGTTTCCTACAACTGAACGATTGTGACGCCTTTCTATCTGGTGAGATTGCTTTGTGACAAAATGTTGTTGTTCATCTTCACCTAGAAGCATTGTACCACTCAATGCTGGTCCAGACAGGTCATCAGTGCTTTTTATAAGACCAAATGTTGAGAGTCCATAATCTGTCAACTTAATATATCTTGGTCAATCAACAAGTTATCTAGCTTCAGATCTCTATGCACGATGTGCCACGACTACAAGAATTCCATCATCACATTCCATGGCATGACATCTCGCAGCCTATTGTGCCTCCACAAGTTTCTTGAAAGTTTCTAAAGCCCTTTCAACAAACATAAAATGCTTGTATAGTTCTTTGTATTTGGTTGTGAGCTTCTAAAACTGCTTTGACATATCGGTTCCCATTTTGGCACACTGTGTTGATAACAATTGTGTCAATTGCATTTACTCGAAAGTTCCAAAAATCTTTTCAACAAATCCATTTTATGCATATCTGATGTGCAACTTCATGCTTGGGGGTATCTACGGCCATGAAATATGATTTGAATCCACCTTCAATTATGTTTTTCATGGATGTAAGCTTTTGAGGACTATTTGAAACAAACACAGGCTCGTTGATCTGATTACCTGGATTATTTCCAATAGAATTCTTCCCATTTACAGGTTTCCCATTAAACATATCCAATCGAAGCTACTGCTACAGATGCAGTTCAAATTGGGGTGTCGGGCTCTGAAAGTAGTTACATAGCAACCATAAAATCCCGATAACTTTTCTCGTTCCTTCCTCTAGAGCACCAAGTTTATGAGCATTTATCATAACTATGCCAACTTTTCTCATTCCTTCCTCTAGAGCACAAAATTAATGAGCAGTTATCATAACTATGCATTCGCCCGAACTTAAATTATTTTTTTTATTCAAATGGCAAATTTGGCTTCCTTGAAAAAGATACGAATGGTCCTTATTTTCATGATAAATCATGGATCTAGGATTTAAAATCATGCAAGTTTGTTTTGTTCATGATTCTGCTCCATTGTCATGTCAAGACTACTTCCATATTCCATGTACTAAGAAAGGCTACCATCCTTAGAGGTACTTCACCACTCACTCTATTGAAGACCTCACACTTTTGTTTCATAGGCACAATAACTTTGCTAAATATTTTCTTTTACTTTCATGAAACCAATATTTAAGGGAAAATGCAAAGGGCTTGAATAGGCTTTTGGTGGTGCTTAGGAGTTTCAATGAGTGCAAAAAGTTTTTTCACAAAACTCTCATGACAAGATAACCAAAAAAATTTCAACAAATCATCAGGAAAGGTTAAAATGCATATGCAGAGACTAATTTACCAAGTTTCAAATATGGACCAATAATACCAAGAATCTAAAATCACAAAATATTAACTTAAACTTCATCCTTTGTCTTTCAATTTGCTTATTTCTCTCTCTTTAAACTACTTTCCCATTCACTTCTCTGGATTTTAGCCCATAAAAACTCCTAAAAACTTTGGCTTTAGTCTTGTTAAGGAAAGAGTAGTACTTCTAGTATATTTTTTTTATATATGAATGTGACACTCCACTCAAAGTTAAAACAATACTTTCAAGATTCATTTCATTCAAATAACTATCACTTAATGTCACTCTTCAATATTAACAATGCAAATAAAATCCACCAAATAATATGTATGTATGTATATCTATATATGCATACACATCTATATGTGTATGTGTATATATACATATGTGTGTATACATATATAGATATACAAATATGTGTGTGTACACACATAGCCATCTATCCTCATAATATCACCTTACGTCACATGATGACGCATTATCCTATTTGTTAAATTAATTAAATAAAATATATTTATTTAATTAATTCAAATTCATTTTTTTCAAATAGCCAAATTGATTAGATATATCTTATTTATTTATGTAATGTATCCTTACACATCACTCTTCTTTAATAATTAATTAAAAATATTATATTTAATTAATTATCAAGAAACACATGATTAATTAAGACCTTGTCTAGATTCATTGAGTGTTAAATGTTGCCACAAAAGTAAAACTAACTTTGCATCTCATTCATCCATTTCATACTACATCTCCTAGCCCTTATACCTTATGTGACACTCGTTGCATGACTACAACTTTGAGTCAAACCCTAGTTCTCAATCAATCCTAGTCATCAATCAACCAATCCATCTTGGCCCTTGATTTCCATCTTGAGATTTCTATAAATGCATGGTATCTCGTTCCATTTGAGCATATTATTTTGTCTTAGCCTTATCCTATTAAGTTTTTTATCTATTCTATCTCCATCCCTTTCTCATGCCATCCATTTCTCTTGTCAATCCTAATTCTAACATTATGATGTTGGTCTAAGAAGCCACATTTCCCCAGCTACAACATCAAAAGGAACACATCAAGTGGATAAGGGTGCCTCTACTTCATCTCAATCCATGAGACGAGAAGGTAAACTAGTGAGGTAATTGTGTAGTTTATTTATCTTATGACTTGTGTCTTTTATCTGTTTTTCTCATTTTCATTTAGCACACTTTATGGGACCTCGTTCATATTTCAATATTTTTGGTGAGTGTGTGTTGATTTTTCACCATAGGTTTTGTCTCAATGCTTTCGATTGTAAAACCCCTAATAACTTTGGCTTTAATTTTGCTAACACCACTTCAAAAGAATAACTTACATCTTCTATAAAGTTCATTAATGAATGTGATGCTCCAATCAAAATTTAATATAACTCTTTCAAGATTCACTTCATTCGAAGTATTGTCAATTAATGTCACTAGATTCAATGTTAACAATACAGATAACATCCACCATTAATGTTTGTGTATGTATTTATGTATGTGTGTACACACACATATATAGTATTATCCACAACACCTAGCCATTCATCCTCCTAACATCACCTTATGTCACCTTGTCACACATTTATCCTATTAGTCAAATTAATTAAATAAATTATATTTATTTAGTTAATTTAAATTTACCCCCATTAATGGGTCTGATCGGGTTGATCCTAAGGCAGCCTCTTGTAGAGAAGATGTTAGGTGGGTGCCACCACGAGTTGGATGGGTGAAGGTTAATTTTTATAAGGCCTCGCAGGGTAACTCAAGGCCTCTTATGGTTGGATCTATTGTTCGGGATCATGAAGGAGGGACTCTCTCTCTCGAATGACACAAATAATGAGGTAGAGTTTCAAGCAACTTGGTTGGGGCTTCATGTGTGTAATTGCCTATAGTTCTTGAAGGTTCATCTTGTGGGCAAATCAATAATCACTATCAATCCTATGAGATGCAAAGACTTGTCAAATTGAAAGTTAAAGAAGTTTCTTGCTTAGATCTGGTAACAATTGTCTAAATTTGAGGAAGTTCAACGTCTCATATTTATAGGGAAGGGAATAAAGAGGTGGATAAATTAGCCAACCATATTATTTAAATTGAGTAGTCACTTTTGTACATGGATTTAAATGGAGTGTTGTGTGGTTGGTGGTGGGAGAGGTGGGAATAATAGTCAACAAAAGACTCTATCATTAATGATGACCAAGGTGGTCACATTAATGAGAGGGGAAGCAATTAAGTGTTTGCACATGTGTATGCACCCCTCAAATACATTTTTGGGTATAGTAGATGGTTGTGTTCGATATTAGCCTGGAAGAATGGTGACCATAATTTGTTTGGAAGTAGTGGAGTGACAAATGGCCATTTGAGGGAACATAAAAAATGTGAGATTGTTGAAGGTTTTTAAAGTCAAGGATGTCAAGATCTTCTAAGATATATAGCTCATCCTAGGCAAGTGATATTTAAAATCAACAGTTTGATATCTAGTCAAATCAAATGTCACATCTATGTTCCTAGCTTGGATCCTTTAGGTAAATGAAGATAGGATTTATGCAAGATGGTTTATGGAAAAGTTGGGTTAGGTCAGGTCGAGGGTGAACTGAAGAATTTTATGGATATGTTTATGCCTAGCATTGGGCTCTCCCTAGATGACGACGTTTTGTCAAAACTTACCTTTCCATATAATGTCCCTTGGGTCTTGTTCATTGTTTAGGAGATAAATAGCGATATGAGGGATAGAAAACTAGAGGCAACATGTGTGGTGGAGTTACTAAAAGCAATGGTGAGGGGTCTAAGTGAACTAGTAATGTTATTGGTCATGGACTTGGTGGAGGACAATGGACGTGAGGAGTAGATGCAAATAAGGAGTTTGATCCAGTAGTGTTTTCTTTTCTGAGTTCTATGTTCTTGTGTAAGGAACATCTTACCTCTCATTTTATGAGTTGGACTTTTTTTAGGGCTCTAGAGTAGTCATCGTATTGTACATGGGTGTGGCCTGTTAGCCATTTTTACATATCAAAAAAATAATTCAAATTTATTTTTCTCATCTAGACAAGTTAATTAAATATATCATATTTATTTAAACAATTTATCCTTCCACATCATGTACTTCTCTAAAAATTAATTATAAAAATAATTATTTAATTATGAATTAAGAATCACATGATTAACTAAGACCTTGTCCAAATCCATTGAACATACAATTGCCACAAAAGTCAAACTAACTTTGGATCTCATCCATCAATTTCATATTACATCTCCAAATCTCAACCATCCACATAATAATGTACCATAATCAAACTCTAAACTCATTGAAGATTTCAAATTTCATCCCCAATCATTGACATGCAAAACACTTGGTTTCTTTCTCTCATGGGCATAAGAGTTCAAGATGACCGATTTTTCAATCTTTGAGGGATGCACTAGGGAGAACACTTGATTCCCAATCATTGTAACACTTAAGTTTTTACCATTTTTCACAGTCAAAGTTTGGGGCTTTGGATTATAGTTCAATTGGTTTCCTTGAATACATTGCATGCAACCTTGATCATTTCAGCATATTCTCTCATCGCCTCCTTAAGTACATGACTCATAGGGTATTTCACTAGGGCTTCTTCTATTTTAGAAGAATTTGTGAAGAAAAATTAAAATCTTTCTTGCAAAGAAGACTTAGGGCACACACAAGGTCAAAGACCCTAGTTAGGTCAAAACAAAAAGAAAGATCAAACAACTAGTACCTAATCACGAGGAATTAAGGAGATGTCTTTATTGAGGATTTTGGTGAAAAAGATAAACAAGAACAAAAGTAAAGAAAATGGAACAACTAATAAAACCCTTTAAGACACCCTCAAACAACAAACAAACAAAGAACAAAGAGCCAAAACAAGAAGAAAAAATAACCTGTAAAGCTTTGAAGATTGATCCAACTTTCTAACAAGAGCGTAGGTGGAAGCTAGGACACAAGGAGGACAATAGCTATGTTTAGGGCATGAGATAAACTTATAAGATTTTACAACAAACTCTAAATGTAAATAGAAAAGGTACAAAATGGTATTTGATCTCATACCTTTATATAGTCAAGTGCTTATGCAAGTAGGTCACCCACCATAATAAATGCACCAGGGGTTGACTCGAAACAACATATACAGTGGATTTGTGGGTTGGGGATATGGTGTTCACTTGTAACCAACTGAATAATGGACCCCCAATGCCAGACGCTCAAAAGGAAAAACCAAAGGCGGGGTCGAGGTTTAGGCCTTCTTTGTTTAGTTAGTGACATGTGAACAGTATAAGCCCAACGTCTGACTTTGGGAAACAAGCTACAGCCAAAGGGAAGAAACAATGAAGATCATATATTAGTGCTTCAATATCCAAAGGACTAAAGTATAACAATGAAGGCCCGAAACCCAAGCATTGACAAAAGAAAGAAAAATAAAAAAGATAAGGATGGAAATAGAGAAAACACTAAGGGGCAGAACCCTTAGGAGAACTAAGAAATTAAAATGGGCTCCCCACTTTGCTACGTGTAAAACAGGAACATGAGTGTGCGGTATAACAAATAGCCCCAAACAACTTGAGAAATGGTCCTACTATTTCTTCACCATCAAATTTATTTTGATCAATCCAAAAGCTAAATTATTTACTTGGTACAAAATGTTATATTGGCTCGACATAAAAGTCATTATATCTATACTTGAACACTGGAAACGCATAGAGTGTGTCTGAGTTGATTCTTTCATGTTCAAGATAAGAGAATTCAAAAGATGACTTGGGTTAGAGTGTGGTAAATTTAAGTATGCTTCTTTTTCTACCTAGACATTGCTCTTTTGCTAGCCAAGCGTTAAAGTGTGTCTGAGTTGATTCTTTCATGTTCAAGATAAGAGAATTCAAAAGATGACTTGGGTTAGAGTGTGGTAAATTTAAGTATGCTTCTTTTTCTACCTAGACATTGCTCTTTTGCTAGCCAAGCGTCCATAGCCCCAACAGAGTTACTTCTAGTTATCTCTTAGCATAGAACTATTGCCAACTAGACATCCATATCCCCAATCGAGATTACTAGAATCGCTCTTTATTAGTTGAATTTTGTATGGATCTTTCTTTTAATAGTTTCTTTTGAAACAATTTATTTTGATAGTATAATCACCTTCAAAGTGTTGACATTCCATTGAGGGTTGAGAATCACCATGGTTATTTTGAGGAAAGCTTGATTGTATAATGACTATGTTCCAGTACTAATATTGATAAAACTTCAATAGAACCTATTTTTAAGTGTTTAATGATTAAGATTCAATCCATTGGCTTCAATCTACACAACCTTTAATGACAAGTACTACTTTCTACTCTATATACCATTGATGAAAACCTAGTTAGGATCTTAAATATCATGATACTTTGGCAAAGGAATAATAACATGTTCTCTTAAAATTTTGGCATTAATACCTCAATTCTAGAGATATAACTCCATAAAAATCACATACCCAGATAGGAAAAGATGAAGCACCAAAAGGTGCAAAGAAAACAAGCAAAGCGAAATGTAACAAAAGGAAAAAAGATCAACAAAAGAAAACAAAAGGGAAACACAACAAACAAACAAACAAACAAACAAAAAACTAAAGTAACTTTGATACAAGGAGAAGAGACTCAAAGACTTCTTAGGATCTGAAATAATGTTTGAGAAATTGACTGTTGACAGGAAATGGGACCGGTTCTCCTTCTAGATTGTTGATCTGGAAAGAATGGCTCCCATATTTTTTTCTATTTGATATACTTTTATTATTTTTAGCTTTCCCTTTAGACTTATCCCAAATTAAGACCAAATCAGATATCCTAAATTTTTTTACCTTAGCCCTCTTTCCAAACCACTATTTGGCTATGGCTTAATGCTTACTAAATTGATCTAAGGTTGTCACTCTTTTCTCTTCTAACTCTAATAGATTCATGATTTTGGTCTACATTTTGTTAGCACCACCGATATAATTCCCCATAAATTTGAGGGTGGCAACCTTGAGATTCATATAAAAGATGAAATCTAGCCCATACATAAGCTAGTATAGTGAGGTACCTAAAGAATTCTTGACTCTGACTCTATCGATCCATAAGGAAAATTTCATTTGGGTGTGCCAATCTTTTATGTTCTTTTCTATTAACTATTTAATCACCATTATCATATTCTTCTTTTTTTTATTTTGCTACACCATTCTCTTGTGGATGGTAATTAGATGAAAAATTAAGTGTTACATTCCACTCAAAATCCCATTGCATTACACTTGTGGAGGAAAAATATGGGTCTTTATCACATACCAAAGAAAGTGGCATTCCAAACCTCATGGTTATGTGCTCCTCAAGAAATTGGTGGTAACTTCAATGTATAATCCTTGTAGGCCAAAGCTTATTTCCACCAAGTACAATAATCTATTTCAATTAATATTTAGTTGTGACCTATACATGAAGGGGGTTAATCATCCCAATGAAATCTTGCTTGCATTAGGTGAATGGGCATACCTAATGCACTGGTTGCAATGGCGTAGCATCACTTCTCTCTTTAGTGGGACCGGTTTGACATGTATGAAATGCCTTTGTGTGCTCATGTGTATCTTTGATGTGTTGTAGTTCCATTGATTTGTTGCATATTTCATACATATCATGAACATCTGGCAATACTATGAGTGTAACCTCTTTTTTCAATCATCTCAAGTACACTCCTTTATAGTTTCATTTGTAGAGCTACATGTTATTGATCATATAAAAGATCCTCTTCATCTTCATGTATCTCCTTTGGGGACTATTCATGCTATTAGGATAATGATTCTAGAGAAAATAATAAACAATATCTTTATACTAGTCATCTAAGATGATGTCTTGAAAAGTGTACTATAGAAAAATGAAGTGTTTGTTAATATTTTCCAATGTTTTTGAAAGACCTCACCCATGCACCATCTTTATAGGTTGGATTTCTAGGTTGAACTATTGAAGGATGGCCATCCACTTACCACATACGTCACCCATTTTTTTTGCATCAACGTGGACTTGACCATTAGGTCAAGAAAAATGGCAATGGCCTTGCTTCACAATATGTAGTGATTGAACTTCTTCACAGCCTTAACAAGAGAAAATGATGCTTTATCTAAGGTGGGATAACTTAGCTTGACAACATTTTTGAACAGAGAGATCATAAAGGGAATAGACCTTTCTTCATCATGCATCCCCTATTAAGTTAGAATCCTGGTGCAAGAATGCTCTGAAGTGAAAGAATATATCTTGAAGGGTTTTGTGGAGTTGAGGCTTGAAAGCATAGGAGTACTAAAATTGGTCTTCTTAATATCCTCAAAGGCATTCTTTCCCTCATTTGTCCACTCTATCTTTGTGTCCTTCTTGAGCATGTCATTGAGTGGGAGGACAATCTCGAAAAGCCCACTGATGAACTTTTGTATAAACTAATCTTACCAAGGAACGATTTTAAAGCTCTTTTTTGTTGTTTGGTAAGGACAACTTCATTATAGCCTCAATCTTCTCTAGGTGAATAGAGATTCCCTTCTCTGATATAACATGTCCCAAGATCCTTCCTTCAGTCACTCTAAATATGCACTTCTTTGAATTCAAGGAGATACAAGAATCTTTGCATCATTGTAGAACCTTTCTCAAATATTGTACATGGTTTTCATGTTTCTTTGAGAAAACTATCAATTTTTCCATATATATGATAATACACTTCCCCATGATCCCCCTAAGAGCTACATCCTCTTTGAGAAATAACTCTTACATTAATCAATCTAAATGGCATCTAATGATAAGAAAATGTACCCCACTTAGTTATGATATATATCTTCAATCTATCTTCCTCTTTCACCATGACTTGGTTGTAGATGGAGTATCCATATAGCAATGGCATCATCTAAGAGTTGTTCATGATTTTCAGTAATTAATCCAAGGGGGTAATCATATAGTTATCTTTCTCTCAAGCCCGATTCAAGTTCCACAAGTCCACACAAAGTCTAATATCTCCATTTTCTTTTGTACTGGGACCAAATTTGCTATCTAGGTTGAATGTATCATTGGATATATGATCATTACATTGAGAAAATTTTGTACTTCCTTTTGGACTAAAGGCTCTATTAGTGCATTGATAGGACATTTTCTTTGTCGAAATGGTTTTGCACTCGGTTTCAACGGGATTGTGTGTACAATTACCGAGGGATCATATGTCTTCAATTCTTCATAGATACATGCTATAACCTCTTGATAGTTCTTGAGAGATTGAATAATTCTAATCCTTTCCTAATTAGTGCATACCTTTCTGACCAAGACCTCTATTTTATCATCTTCATTACTAAGATTAACGAGGTTACACTTATCTCCTTTTGACTCTACATGTGCCTTCTTTCATTGAGAAGCTTTATCATGGTAAAATATTCTCTTTAAGGCTACCATCCCTTTGGTTATAGTATTTGTCATGAGATTAATTATTCCTTCATCCTCTAGCTCTGAAGGTTCACAATTTTCATCATCAATAAATTGGACAACTAAGATCACATCACTCATTATAAAACCTAAAACATGTTGGTCATCATCAAAAACTTAAAATTTTGTCATATTGTTTGGCACTACGAGATTTGAAACTATCTCTACTAAAAATCCCTTCAATCTTGATTCTTCCATCAACTCAAGGGGACTAGCTGAAACAACCAGTGAATCAACAACATTGTTTCTCCTATATGGGATTGATCTAATATTGAGGTCATCAAAATATTAAATAATACCCCACACTCTATTCTTGCATAAGGACAACCACTTGTCATGGCATGCATATTGACTTATTATTTTCCTTATGACATCCCAAGATCTCCTTATATGGACAAAAAAATCGCCTTTTTCTTATGTGTGTTGGGTGAAAATTTTGTAAATTGGTGAAGGTTCACAAAATGTATATTTCACGATAGTACTTAGGATATTATCTCTCAAAAGGTAAGATATGCTCCCTCCTAATTATAAGGGAATGCTCCCCCTTTATACTGCAATTACTTTCTATTCTATCTCTTTGTTAACTTCACACTAATCCAAGGTACAATAACAACTGAGTTCTCTTTCTTTATAACCAGTTCTATCCAATTCTCTTTTAAGAACACATTTCCCTTAACTAATTTGACTCAAAACTTTCAGTAATATTTAAAACTAATTTAACCAAGAAGTAAAGTGTCTATGAAAGAACAAAGACTTTCGTTACTTCCTCTTTTCTGAAAAATGACCTAGGGACGGGAATCATGCACACTTAAGAACTCAAATATTCTCTTATATAATGAAATCCTATCAACCACTATAACCCAAATATATTTTCAGCTCAAAGACTTATAGTATATTAAAAGATTTTCTACTTTAACCAAATAATTTGTATTACACAAAGACTACTTTTTACCTTTTCAGTATAAATTCCTAAGATAACTTGTAAAAGCTCATAGAATTAAAGAAACCTTTTGTCAACCAATTTCCAATTCTTGAATTTTCAAAGTAACTCAAAGATTACTTGTAAAGACTCAAAAACTCTCCAAAATCTAGCACAAAAAACTATATCCAACTTTAATCATTCGAGAAAATATGATACCAATGATATAAGAACATTCAAATCATACATAAGATTGAATTCAAAACAAAGTTTGAATGCCAAGTTTATCTCCTTCTTGATTAAATTGCAAATTTACAAAAAGAACACAAAGTCTCAATTTTCTCTTCACTTGGACAGAGTTTTGTTGCATAAACAAAGATGGAAAAAATATCCTTTTTACAATAAAAACCCTCATATATATAGAAGAGGGATGCAACATGAAAATGGGAAATTATAACTAATTCTAAGACTAAGTCAAAAAAAGAGTTCAATTTGACTTAGGACTTGTGCACTTAACAGGTGCACATGAATAATTACAAAATGACACCTAAGGTGTCGATGGATAAAATGAAATGCCACTGGTAAAAAACATGAAAATGTAAGTGTCATTTTTCCTAAGTTGAATCTCACTTATGTAATTCCTCAAACTTCTACAAAGCATTCTTCATTTGAATTCCATCGGGTCCATGGGTATTGTTGGTGATGACTTTGACCCATGTGATGGAATATTCCAAGTCGATGCAACACTTCCTATGTTTCTTCAGAAGTGAATCTAAAAAATTCAAGATGAACAGAAGATCCAATAACCTGTCAATTGAGGACAAAGAGAAGTCCTCCCTATTAACTTTGACAGTCACGAGAAAGTTTAACTCTTTGATGATTTCATCCACATCAAGAACCTTTCATTCTCATCGAGGAGAGTACATGGAATTTCAGAGATCTTAGCAACAATCTCCTTCTTCTTATCTGCACATTCTATTTGGGCCTTCCTCATATCCTTGACCAGACGCTCTAGGATATTCATTTGATGCTCCAATGCCTCTTGTTACTCAATATACATTCATTGTGAAGGGATAACGCCATTTTGAATGAAATCGTCAAGATCATAGTCTTCAAACTTCAACCAAGCTTCAAATATTTTTCTTGTGTTTCAAGTTCCTAAGAGAAAATCTCTATGGTGTTATCTACCTCTGTCCTCACTGCATCAAGTTTGTTGACAATGGTACAAGCTAAACTTATGAGTTGTGTGCTTTGACTCAGCATCTGATCTATCCATTCTCCTACAACTCTATTATAGGATGTTGCCTACTTAGCTCTTCTGACAACCTCTTCATCTAAAGATGAGGTTATTGGTTCAACGGCCTCTAAGGACTTAATTATCTTGATCAGAATTGAGGTGAGTTGTTTAATTTGTGCCTTGAGTTGATCTTTCTTGGCCTTGTCTTCCTCATAACTGGAAACTAGGTGTTCCAAAGCCGAGTGAGCATCTTGCGCCATAGAATCATGAGTTTGCTTTCCTGGCTCGATCTTATGAATCACATAATTTGAATCTTGGACCTGACCAATAACTGCATATGATGGAGGAATAGCAACCTAGACATACTTGTTCTTATTTTGTCAACCTTAACCCTTGATAGATTTTTAGTCTTCTTGGTAGTTTTGTGCTTGACAAGAGCAAGTTGCTTGAAATCAAAATCTTCAGGAGAAACTCTCTGCTTCTTTCTCTTTGGCACATTGGAAGAAAAATACGGTGGTAGAGTGGAATAATCATTCTCACTTGCTACCACATCCTGAGAGGGATTGATAGAATCCTGAATGGTGGTGGTTACAATAGGAGAGGTCATGGTGACTACATGGGAAGGATTTTCAAGGGATGATTCATTGGACTTGGTAGTTGACTCATTCATGAACTTGTCAAAATCATCCAACATGGTGACAGACACTTAAGGTAATGTAGGAAAAGCAAGAAAAACATTTTCAATGTTATCATGAGGGGTATCTAGGGAAAATTCACTTGCACTAGTGGAAGCTACATGGATAACACTTGAAGGGGAAATACATGTAACCACTGGAGGTTCAAACTCAGAAGTAGAAATAGGAACTTACAATGTAGATGAAGAAGGAGGTACTGGGAGTAAGGACTTATCTACTTGTGGCAATTCTTCTTCATCAAATTTAGCATGGTCTTGATCACCTTCTTCTTGAACTTCTTCGAATTGATCAACATCAATTGGTTCTTCATCAAAATGCTCACCCTCCACCTATTCAACTGGTAGTTTTGAACATTAGAACTCAAAGGTTCTCCTTGAGCTTTCCCTTTTTTAGTCCCAATAGTGAATTTTAGTTTGGGAGCTTTGGCTGGAGTAACATGATCCTGTCTATTCTTGGTCCTAATTTCTGGCCCTCTTCCCATTGGGCTAGCAGTGTCATCATCAGAACCAGAAGAGAAGGGTTTCAATGGAATGTCGCAAAGTCAACCAAATATTGGTATTCATAAGAATACTTTGAAACCGCTCCCTGATGGAAGTACATTCCTTTTACAACCATTTTATGAGAGGCAAAGGACTAGAGGAAACTTTTTTCTTCTCGTACATTGGATCTAATATGTCTCCATCTTCCTCAAGATCATCGGGAACATCAACAAGACCAAAGTTTTCAATTTGCTCAATAGTTAACCTACAATAGTGAAGTTTCCTTGCAAAATGCTTTGACCTACAATCAGCCCAAACATCTTCAATTTGATGCACATGAACATATGCCTTCTTCAGCTTATTTCTCATCCCTTTGTATTCGAAGTCCTTCCTAGCCATAAAGAACCTCATGGTCACTCTTCTCATGTCCTCTTCGATTGCTCCAACTTTGTAGATGGAGTTGATGGAATATCTACCAATGGTAAGAGAGATTTTCAAACCTGTATTATGAGAACCTGATTGGGCCTCATGTACTGCATTCCTTTGACGAGCTAGCTCCATCAATACAATCTTATCAAAAGGGTACCTAGGGAGCATGAAAGGCTCACCAATGAAACAACTAACCTTGAGGTATGTGAAGGTTGGGAATTGTAGGAACATGCATCATAACCATATAATATATGAAGAATGCATCATTTACTCTTCGGAAATGACTATGACTATTCTTAAGAGCCAACTAAGAATAGTATTTGTGTACCTCAACTTGTCTTATATCCCCTGTTGCAGATAGAACTGGAAAGTGTCTCATTGAGGCTACAACATACACCAAGTATGAGGTCATGTAAAACTTGAGTGTGGCAGGTACCTTGGACAACTACTCATAGATAGTGTATACGGTGAAAGTGGAAACAACAATATTGAAAGACTAAATGAATTCAATCACAAAAACCCTAGCCTAACAACAACAAAGATCCACCATAACATATGAAGATTACCTAAGACAATGCAAATCAAATGAAATCACAAAGATTATACCATCACATGTCCAATAGGGTTTGAATCTCCATTCTTCCTATCACCATTGATCTTGCTTGATATATTTGCTCTCAGATTTTATGTGTGCACAAGAGCTCAACAAAGAACGGAAATGTGGGTGCAAGTAGGCTTGATCGCATATGAAAGTTCGAATGCTAGGACACTTGATTAGAATGCATAGAATGATTAGAATAAGTAGGATTGAATAGTAGATTAGGGTTGATAATGAAGGAAGCATCTCCTTATATAGAAGACACTATAAGAAATGGAAGGATAAGATTGAGAGGTGTAAAAGATAAATGGTCGGCTATGATTAGAGGGTAGGTAGAGGAAATAAGAAAATAATGAGAGAGTAGGTAGTGTAGGAATTAAGAGATGAATGACATGTGTCATGGGTAGAAAAGGTTAATGAATTAATTAAATAAGTAAAGATTTATTTAATTAACAGAAGAAGTGGGATCAATTAAATAAATAAGATATTTATTTAATTTAGAAAAGGATAATTTAAATAAATAAAAGTGTTTATTTAAATGAGAAATAAGGCTAGAAGAGGATAAATGAATTAATTAAATAAATAAAGATTTATTATAATTAATAGAAGAATTAGGCTAAAGTAATTAAATAAATAAAGATATTTATTTAATTAGACTAAACAATTTTAGGTGTCTACATTTTGCCCCTCTTTGAGATAATGCAGTTTGTCACGTTGTTTCAAAGAAGATAAGATGAACTGATACAAAGTTGCCCCAAGATGGGAATGATATGCCCCCTTGAGAGATTGGATGAAAATATCTTAAAAGAGCACAGAAAATCTCTCGATAAGAAAGAAAGGCTAGAATGGACTGACCAGATAGGATAGAGTGACAGAGTCACGGGATAAATAAGACTAACTCGGGAGACGAGGGCTAGGGCTAGGGTAGTCTATAAGATAGACCACGAGGGGAAAACACCCTCATTGTCATCCACACATCCAAGAGATTAGAGTGCAGAGAGAGAATAGAGCAACAACAGTCAGCAGCAATGGCATTGGTGCATAGATTTGATCGAATTCGCCGTTTTTAGAGGCCAACAGATGTAGGAGAGCCAGTAAGTACCACAAAACCTCTTTGTACTTTGTCACAATAAATGTTATCATTAATGCATGCTAGGTAGGTAATAAATGTGCTTTAGGTATGTCTAGAAAAATGTCAAGTGGGAGGAAAAACACTAAGGCGCGTCTACGTTGGTGCTAGGCGCATCTGGGACGTATGCAAGCGCGTCTATGTCATGAATGTGCGTTTATGTCTTCAAGATCGAATCGGCAATTCTGTGATGAACATACGTTGTCGATTGGATAAGTTGCTGAGAGGATACACTCAAGTAGGTCCTCTAGGGAAGACTAAGATAGCAGATAGGGCTAGGATTGACAATTCTGTGATAGAACATATGTTGCCAATTAGGAAACTACTCAAGAGGATACACTCAAGCAGAGGCCCTAGGATAGGTTAGATCGAGGCACTTTGTGATGAACAGGGAGTACCAAGACATAGTACTTTGTGATGAACAGGGAGTACTAAAAAGAGCATCACTTTGTGATGAACAGAGAGTGCAAAAACATGTAGTACTTTGTGATGAACAGTGAGTACCACTAGGATAAACAACAACACTTTGTGATGAACAGGGAGTGCTACTAAGATAAAAGCAACACTTTGTGATGAACAGTGAATGTCACTGGGATAGAATACCATAAGCACTAAGATAAAAAGCAGCATTTTGTGATGAACAGGGAATGCCACTTTAACTGACAAAGTTGATTTTCTTGACTGCAGGAGTACCTACCTATGCTGGAGTCACGGGAGAGATTCCCATTGACTCAGAGTTTACGACCGGAGATGACATTTGAGGATAGGGCAGTGATTGAGGTTATGGGCTTGCAACATATTCTGTATGTGCCTGAGTTTCGTGCGAACATGGGATTACTAACTGCGCTGGCTGAGAGATGGCACTCAGAGACTTGTAGTTTCCATTTGCCGATGGGTGAGATGATAGTCACCTTAGAGGATGTTTACAGGATTTTGAGGATACCGATCGATGGGGAGTTAGTACCCTACGATCGAGACGAAGATAAGAATGCACTGAGATGAGTGTTTCAGGATCCAGGACTGGAGATGAGGGCTGGACACGTGGCTTGGGACACCATGACATGGATTGGATTGGCACTACCAGCAGTACTAGCAGGAGTGATCAGTGGGTTTCTATGTCCGGATAGGGCAACATGAGGATTGGCTGTGGGCTGGGGGGTACACTGGAGACACTGGTGACACAACATACTAGATTTGCCTGGGGACCGTGTCTGTTGGCACATTTGTATTATGAGCTTCATCAGTTTGTATACCATGGATCAGTAGGATTGGGCTGCGGAGTGACATTGTTGCAGGTATGGGCTTATGAGCATCTGTCGGTTACCTGACTGATTCATTTCAGAGGCAGGGGCCATGGGCGCAGTTTTGTGCATTTATATGATATGATTACATCTCAGTCGCAAATCGAGAGATTGGAGTACTGGCATCGGGTCATCAATGAGATTGACACTATGGTATGGATACCATATCGAGAGTGCGAGGAGTGGGAGGATGATGCAGTGGAGCTGCCATATACATTCAGGAGCAGGTATCTGATTGGGTGGATGCCCTATGTGCTGGAAAGGCAGTTGGTGGACAGGGTGGGCAAGTAGTTCAACAGGATACAGCGGATGTCATGGGGTTCCAGGATGTATGCTCGGACAATGAGGGATCAGGCACACTTTGGGCCATTATTGTCATCTGATCAAGCAATGATGCAGCTAGTAGAGATGATTCCCTTGCCTTGGGATATGTGGGCAGAGATAGACGATGCAGGGATGGATGTAGAGTATATTGCATATTGGGCTAAGCATCCATTTCCATGATTGACAGACCCAGGGGAGAAGATAGATGGAGATGGCGAGGGTGATGAGGATGATGATGGAGATGGCAGAGGTAGAGGTCGATGGAGGAGGCAGGATGTGATAGGAGAGAGGAGAGTGGCTCCACGGAGAGAGGGTGGAGAGGAGAGATAGGCTCACATGGTGAGAGGCAAAGGTGGATTGCTGTTACAGATGACAGCAGCACAGGGTCCCAAATAGGTACAGGGATAGGGACAAGGACGGGGGTAGCCACAGGAGCAGCCACAGGGTGAGGGGGGAGAGGAGGAGGATGAGCTATTGGCTTTGAGGGAGATCTGCCATGGACAGGCAGATGAGATCCAGGATCTCAAGCGGGAGAGGGATAGGCTTAGGAGATAGCTGAGGGACACTGAGGGGGAGAGAGATCAGGCTATCTAGCGTTACACAGAGGCTGAGACAACACTAAGGGCAGGGAGGCAGGTGGTAGAGGACACGGGAGCTGGATATGCCTATTTTTTGCGAGCTAGGGAGGAGATAGGCTACTGGAGAGACCTATACTATGGAGTGGTGCCACCAGAGTAGCGGGCTAGGAGCTTCTGTAGACCATCGTGGACAGCGATGACCATTGGAGGGAGGGACACTAGACAGGCATCGAGTGGTGGGGTTATGGGTCCTCCACCACCACCAAACAGAGGGGATAGGAGAGATGATCCTGAGGCGGGACCTTCCAAGGCTCAGACTCTGTCGAGGCCAGCCGGCTCCGAGGGAGAGAGTTCATCATAGCCTTAGAGGGCTCCCTATGTATCAATTTTGTACCTTTTTGTATTATGACACCTTCGGGTGATTGTAGCCATATGATTTTGACATCATTGTATCATGACACTTATGAATATATATATGAGATGATTCATCTTTGCGGCAGCTATATGCATGTGTACCTATGTGATGAGATGTTTCATGATGTATGTTTCTATGTGATGGTTATGATATGGATGCAAAATATGTACAGGATACAATGCAATATTTTTGTTCTTTTATGTTTTATATGCTTATGCAAATGCAATTGTGAATGTATGAAATATAGATGAATATGATAAAATGTGCTAACATGTGTTGTGCGCAGGATGTGATGCAATTGTGATATCTATATGTATGTATGAAATGCTAACATGTGATAATGCAAGAGCAACTACATGAAATGCAAATGTTTTTGGTGTGTCATTATACTCAGTCGTATGATAGCGGACTACATGGACTCGAGAAGGATGATGGAATTCAATCAAGAAAGGGCGATGGAAGATAGAAGATATGAAAGTGAAAAAGCTTCTTGTGGGTTATCATCATTGAGCTTTATTATGGCAAGTAGGTTATGACAATCCAGATATATGTTCGACCTAGAAAGTCATTGTACCCATTTGCATGGAGATAGGACAATCACAAACAAGGAATGCCCTAGTTCACATTAGACTCTCAGTGTCCTCATATCCTTGGACAAGTCATAGAATTACTAAGAGACAATCCACAGACAACAAAAGAAAAAATAGGTGACGATACCCCATCCTCGCCTTTCTAGTCAAATACATCCTGGAGATAGAATCTCTTGTCAAAGACATCCCGGAAAAGCTAAAAGACATGTCACCAAAAGATAAAATCAAAAGAAAACCAAAACTCAACACCAACATCCACTATAGTCCTCCAGTTTAGTGTCTCTTGTCACTTGTATAAGTCTTATTTGATTGTGGTCACAATGTTTACTTTCACAAAAGGATAGCTAGCACTAAACCATAATATTGTCTAAGTCTGTTGAAATATTGTATTTGTTGAAGTCCATTGTTGCTGTTGTAACTAATCTGAAACTGACTGAATCCATGCAACTGATACTTTATTGCGGATAAGACGAAACTTTATTGCGGATCGATGATGCAAGTGTTTCTTTATTGCGAATTATGCGTGGAGAGACTGAAGAAAACTAGAAGAAATTGTACTCCTCGGAACATGTGATGCTCTTAGTTCCACACCCATCACTAGACTTAGGATTCACCTTAGCCACAGATTGGAGCTGATTTATTATGGATGGAAAGGGGTTGTGAGTGTGTGCAAAGTGAAAGGATGAAATGGAATCCTAAAGGAGGGAGGAGCAATGTCTCTACACATGGTGTCGGTGACCCGGTTTTCACCATGGTACTTGCCTAGGGTGCCACCAAAGTGGTTTTCACCATTGGATGGAATGTTTTCTTTACTTTTTTCAATTTTTCAATTTTTTGTGTCACAAGCCTGTTTGCCAGGTTTTCACCAAGTAATGATTTTTTTATGTTTATGATTTTTTTGTGTTTTTTGAATTTTTTGATTTTTTTGAATTAGGATACTTTGAAGAGCTATGTGTAAAACCTACGAAGGTGCATGTTGTTGATAGGATCTTCCAAAGGTTCACCCTCTATGGTTGAGAGCTGATATGCACCGGATCCATAGGCTATTGTAATGATGTAACGACCAAGCCAATTTGGTTCGAACTTGCCCTTCTTTTCTCTATCTTGCTGATTTTTAAGATTTTCCTTGAGAACTAAGTCACCTACCTTAAATGTGTGAGGCTTGACTTTATGATTGTAACTGCAACTCATTTGTTGTTGATAAGCCTTGAGATGATTAAAAGCAGTTTGTCTTCGTGCATCCAATAGTTCAAGTTCCTGTAAACAAGAGACCCTGTAGTCTTCATCACTGATAATGTTTTGCAAAGAGACTCGTAAAGAGGGTAACTCGACCTCAATAGGCAAGATAGCTTCAGCATCGTAGACAAGTGAATAAGGTGTAGCTCATGTAGGTGTGCGGACGCTTGTGCGATAAGCCCAAAGTGCGGGATTAAGTTGGATATGCCAATTGCGGCCAACGTCGTCGACTGTCTTTTTTAGGATTTTAAGGATTGTTTTATTAGACACCTCAGCTTGATTGTTACCTTGGGGGTAATAAGGTGTGGAGAAACGATGGGTAATATGGAAGTGATCACAGAGTTCACAAACATCCTCATTTTTGAAAGGACGCCCGTTATTGGTGATGATGGAAACAAGAATGTCGTATCTACAAATGATGTAGTTGAGAATTAATGTAGCAATTTGTTATCTAGTGACTTGTGTAAGAGGCACGACTTTGATCCATTTGGTGAAATACTCTATAGCAGTGATGATGAATTTATGACCATTGAAGGAAGGAGGGTGAATCTTGCCTATGAGATCGAGTCCCCACTGACAAAAGGGTCAAGGAGTCGCAATTGGTTGAAGTTCTTGTGTTGGCGCATGAATGAGGTCTCCATGAAGTTGGCATTGCTTACATTTCTTGACAAACTGATATGATTCTTTTTTCATACTGGGCCAGTAATTGTTGGCATATGCACACTCCAATGAGACATTGTATGTGATTGAAGGTTTTGTCATTGATGGCAACCTTGCAATCCTATGGCACCGGCAAAGGCATTATACCGGCATCAGCAGATCACACTCTACACCGACACTCAAGACACCGACACCGGCACAGAAGAAAGGAAGTATACCGGCACAAAGGCCAACAGGATTTTGTTTTGTTTATTATTGTAAAACTTTGTAAGCCAACTTGGAAAATTGTAAAATGACTCTTGTATATAAAAGAGATCATTGAAGACATTTGTGATGATGTATAGAAGCATTTTAAGGAAAATATTAGGCAGACCTATAATGTGAAATATAGGTTAAGGGGTATATGTAAAGAACAAAGAAGGAACCAGTACTGAATCTGGCATTGAAGATGCTATTGTAAAGCAATACATGATATTAGATTTGTATAATCCTTATTGTAAGTCGATGAGACTTCCCATTGAGCAGTGAGCTCTAGGCAGTTGGCCTTCCTGCATGTGCAGGCCCCTATTGTAAGTAATATTCTCTTATTGGCCAGTGAGTGAATATTGTGGGTCACAAATCCCACCAAAGTTTTTCCCACACTGGGTTTCCTCGTTAAAATCTTGTGTTATGGTGTGTTTTTCATGTGGATGTTCTTGATTCTGTTTATTTCTTTATTTCTTGCATACCGGTACACTGTTATATTATGTTCTGCATGTTTTAAGTTAAGAAATTCTATATACTGGTTAGATACTGATTCACCCCCCCCTCTCAGTATCTGTGGGAACCCTAACAGTAATATCCAGTCCTGATGAGTTTCTTGGCTAAGGTGGGACCACTAGAATGTGGACCACATATCCCTTCATGAACTTCGCGTAACGTAATATGAGCTTTGTCCCCTTCTAAACATCTAAGAAGAGTTTCATCTAGGCCTCGACGATATAGGATATCGGCTAAAATGACGTATTGAGAAGATTGGTGAATGAAAGTGCGACGTTGGTTATTGGATAAGTCAGGAGGAAGGGTATTGTCACAAAGGTATGTGAAAATGGAACCATATAATTGGGAATCAAGACTGACGACACATATCATCTCAATAGGAGTGATCTCATACGAGGGAACCAAAAGGTTATCTGCCAAGAACCTATAGCAGGTTTCATTCTGTGATAGATCGATCAGTGAAGCAATAGTAGCCATAGCATCTACAACTCGATTCTGCTCTCTTGGTATCTGCTCAAAATCTAACTTTGCGAAATGTTGTTTCAAGTCATCCACCATTCTTTTGTAAGGCATTAATTTTTCATCCTTTGTTTGGTAGTCATCAGTTGCTTGATGAATTACAAGTTGAGAGTCCCCAAAAACATGAAGTTCCTGGATCTTCCACTGAACTGCAATCCGTAATCCAGTTGTTAATGTCTCGTATTCTGCTATGTTATTAGTGCAAGGAAATTATAATCGATATGATTTTGGTATGGAATCCTCTTGAGGTGTTATGAAGAGGATGCCAGCTCCTGCCCCATGTTGTGTGTATGAGCCGTCAAAGTATAGCGGCCAAGGCTTTACGTATGACACTGTTAAGATGGATTCATCTGGAAATTCTGAAGTTGAAGGAACATCATCTATCATGGGAGCATCTGCTAACTTATCTATGATAGCTTATCCTTTTATTTCTTTTCTATCCACATATTCAATGTCGAATTCACTCAGGAGCATCACCTATTTGGCTAGTCGACCAGTAAGTGTTGCTTTATTGAGAAGGTATTTCAATGGATCGATCCTTGCGACCAACTTAGTTTTATGAGTTAGCATGTAGTGTTGTAATTTCTGCGAAGCGAAGACCACAGCGAGGCATGCACGCTCAATGGGTGTGTAGTTTAGCTCATATCCCACCAAAGTGAGACTAATGTAGTAGACTGCCTTTTCTTTGCCCTCAGCATCTTGTTGTGCTAAGAGTGCCCTCGGTGCTGTTGAAGTAGCAGATATGTATAGTAATAGGGGTTGATTTGGAACCGGTGGCATCAAGACTGATGGATTTAGAATTTAATCTTTGAGTATTTGGAAAGCCTGCTGACAGTTATCATCCCATTTGAATTTGATGTTTTTGTGTAGCAAGTGCTGAAAAGGATTACATTTATCTGCAAATTGTGCTATGAATCTTCGTATGGACTGGAGTCTCCCTTGCAAAGATCGAAGTTGACTGATATTTCTTGGTGGTTGCATCTCTAGGATGGCCTTGACTTTTGTTGGATCAGCTTTGATTTTTCTTTTTGAGACAATGAATCCCAGGAGCTTCCCGGAGGTTACTCCAAAGACACATTTCTTGGGGTTTAATCTTACTTTGTACTTCTCCAACCAATCAAAAATGACTGAAAGTATGTCCAAATGTGTATCTTTGTCTATTGATTTGCCCAAGAGTTCATCAACATAATCTTCCATAGTAATGTACATGAGATCATGAAAGATAGTAGTCATGGCTCTTTGATATGTAGCGCCTGCATTTTTTATTCCAAAGGGCATGACATTCCAGCAAAAAGTTCCCCATTGACAAGTGAATGTTGTTTTGTGTTGATCCTCGGATGCGATTTTTATTTGATTATAACCAGAGAATCCATCCATCAAAGATAACATCACATGACCTACTATGAGATCTACGATCAAGTCAATATTTGGTAATGGAAAGTCATCCTTAGGACAAGCTTTGTTGATGTCTCTGAAATCTGTACATATTCTGATGCTACAATCTAGTTTACTAACAGGCACTAAGTTGGAGATCCATTCAGGATAAATAATTGGGCGTATAAATCCGACATCCAATAATTTTTCAAGCTCCGCTTTGACTAATAATGCCACTTGTGGATGCATCTTTCTTAATTTATGTTTCACTGGTTTCGCCCCCGATTTGACTGTTAGATGATGCATTACTAAATCTAGATCCAGTCCAGGCATATCAATGTATGACCATGCAAATTTGATTTGTCGCTCTATGAAGAAACTTATGAATTTTGATCTTTATGTCTCCATCAGAGATTGTGCCAGGAATATGTTATGTGAAACTTCTTCTGTACCAATTTTTATCTTGATGGTTTCCTCCACTAACATAGATGATTTTTCTTCATATGATGTTAGGAGAATATCGAGCCTTCCATCTTCGGGTGCCTCGGAGAGGTTTTATCCCTCAGATACGTCCTTTCTTTTTTCTTTTGTGGAGTCAGACAATGCCACAACGTGGTTTTCACCATAAGACCCTTGATTTGTTTTTATTTTTATATTTTTGCGACTAGAAGGCCCAGCACCCTCATCAAAATATGTCATGCTATTGAGTTCTATAGTGTATCTTGCCTTATGGTCCTCAGGGGGAAGATCATCTCGTATGCCTAGATAGTCAATAAAGGCTTCATCATTTTGGAACGTGTCGAATTGTATAGGTCCTTCATGGTCCCAGTCAATAAGTTGGTGGTGAACAAGGGGAATGCCTTTGATGTCTTCGAAGTTAGCGAGGCTAAGGGTGAAGATGCAGTTATATTCAGGTATGTTGAGGTAGTTATCGAGGTCATCATTGGCACTCTCCTCATCTGTCTCGATTGTGAACGAATTCAAATTGTCATCACTAATAGCGCATTCTGGGACAGGTGTTCTCATTCTTTGCGATTTCGAACTAGAACCTAGAGGCAAGGACTGTGTGGGATCCTCAGGAGTTGTTTCTTGACCAACTTTGAATTTTCTATAAAATTCCTCTTCTTCTGTGGGTTCACCTGGTTCTCTGAATGTCTCGATGAGTTCATAGTCATTGGAGGATTTGTCTGAACCCCATTCCCATTCATTGGAATCAGTAGATTAACGGTTCTCTTGTTGATCTTTGGCAGCTTCAATTTGTAATGCGTCTTTTGCCTTTTGAGTATTTACCTTGGAAGACATGAAACCAAGTCCTTTCGAACGTTCCTTTTTGAATGTCAATTCAGGTTGTAAAGGTTCAATGATGCCTTCCTTTCTTAAGCCCAGAGGACTTTTGCCATCATACCCAAATTTTTGTAGGATCTTGAATCCTTTGCCATATTTTTCATATGGTATGTTGATGTGATCTTGTGTACCATTTTCAGGGTCTTTGTAAAGCATTTTATATAAATCTTCTTCTTCCATTTCACCCCACTTTTGAAAGATTGTAGGATCCCACTTGAGTGTAATGATAGATACACGTTTAGAAAGATGTGGTCGTCCATATTCTTTTGGTGAACTCATAACTTGTTGTAAGCACATGGTTTGATTTAGAGTGTATTCACCCATACCCTTGTCCTGATATTTTCTGTTAAGCTCACCTTGTTTTGATGTTGAAGGTTTTTGTAGACACTTAAAAATAATTATTTTAATTATTTTTAATGCCTCACATAATTAATTAATTAATTATGTTAATTCAAATTCTCCTCAATATTAATTAAATATAATTAATATTGTCACTATAGCATGTGATTGATTTATTTAATAAATCAATCCCTTTCTTTATTCTTCTAAAAAATCAAATCCTCACAAATCTTCCTCTTAGCTAATTAATTTCAATTAATTAGTTAACCTACATGATTCCTACAAATCATCTTCTTAATTCATCATTAACCTAATAAATTCTTCTAGAAACTCCCTAAACTCACTTAACATTATTCTTCTAATTTTTTATTCCCTCCACTCATTCTCTCTCCTAGTCTAATCCTAATCCCATCTAACATTTCCTCTTATCCCCTCCTAATGGATCGTTAATGGCTAATCAACATGATTAGCCACAAAGTCAACTCCTTGCTTTTAAATGCTCTTTTCCTAGGTGAATGTAAGATTTTCGAAATCACACATTCCTCTAGGCATCCCCTCTCCCAAGGAATTTTTAATTCCTTTTTATTTCTCCAATCCCCATGATATCCTTTTTTGGATAATTTTTAATTCCTCCAATGCATCTTGTGGAGTGTGGAGATACGAAATGCCTTTAAGGCATAATTCTTGGTCTCCACACCCTCTCTTGGACCTTGTGTGAGCTCACAAGTAAATCTTAGCCCTTCATCTTGAATTCATCCTAGCCATCCATTTTCCTCTCCTCTTCCTATAAAATAGGGCTCCATCCCTTCATTCAAAACATCTCGAAATCCAGTAAGCTTATGCTGCCCTTTTGAGCCTAGGAAATCATTTTGGCAGTTTCATCATTTTCATCCTCCTGAAATCCATTTCATGTTGTGCACATCATTGGAGAGCCATCCACATCCAACAATCAAAGGAGCACATCAAGTGGAGCATTATCAAGGGGCGCCTTCACTTCATCAAGCTCAATCTGAAGGAGAAGGTAAAATAGCAAGGTAAAATGGTCTTTTCATGCTATTTTAGCATTTTGCAGGTTTATTTTGTTATGTTTTGATCATTTAACCTTCTAATCTATTTTCCCCTTTTCATTTTGGCACGCTCGGTGGGACCCATGTCCCTAAGAACTAATAGTTTTTTTTTAAGTTTTGTGAGTTGTGAGACGCAGGTTCCAGAATAGCGGCTCTGCATTTCTGCACAACAGCTCCTTCTTATTCTTTTAATTTTCTGTTTCTGTTTATTTTTTGTTTCTATTTTTGTTTTTGTTATCAGTTTCTGTTTATTTTTTGTTTCTGTTATCTGTTCTGTTTATTTATAATCTGTGTTAAAGTAGGAGAGTATGCTCTTGTCTATATAGACAATCAGAAATCCAGACCTTTGACACTTCTATTCTGTTTAGCGCGATTGTATGCTTTGACCGCAAGAAAATGTGAAAATAGGAGAGTATGCTCTTCTCTATCTAGACAATCAAAAATCCAGATTTTTGACACTTTTCTATCTGTTTAGTATGACTTTCTGCACTGTTAATATGTTTGAAATTTGTTAGGCACTAACAGTAGTCTGCATTTTCTTTTTATTTCATGTTATCTGTTCTGTTTAATCATAATCTGTCTGACCACAGGAAAGTGTGAAAGTAGGAGAGTATGCTCTTGTCTATCTAGACAATCAGAAATCCAGACCTTTGGCATTTTTTTTTATTCTGTTTAAGTGAGGTTGTCTGCTCTGTTAAATCTAGGGTTTATGTTTGCTATGTTAAATCCAAGGTTTCTGTTTGCTTGTTAAATCTAGGGTTTTTGTTTGCTCTGTTAAATCTAGGGTTTCTGTTTGCTCTGCTAAATCTAGGGTTTCTATTTGCTCTGCTAAATCAAGGGTTTCTTCTTTATCTTGACTCCATTTTCCTCCAAACTTCACCAGATTCTCCGCATTGCCATTTTCCACATTTTCTTCCTTAGGGGCCTTATCCCAAAAATCCACATTCTCCGCATTGCCATTTTCCACATTTTCTTCCTTAGGGGCCTTATCCCAAAAATCCACTTTTTGAAGCTTAAATCTCATATTTCTCTATTTTTAGGGTTTGCCATAACTTCTTCCCCTTTTATCCAATCACCTCCTAATTTTTCCCATATTATCCATCTCCAACTTTTGTTTCTTTGTCCCTCTTTGACAAATTTTCTCATTCCTTCATCTCTCCTCCAAAATCCCCATTTTTTGCTTGCTTGTCCCTTGGAAAGTGGCGAAAAACCTAGTCAAACCCCATTTACCCATCAAAGTTTCCTTCAAATCCACATTTGTCACTAGTAAAAAAGTTTTTATTTTTGTTTTTATACTTATTCCCAAAAAATCAAAAAAATTAATATTTTGTCATTTTGTTGTCTTTTGCAGGACGCTTGTTGAAGACTCCATTTTTCAAACTACTAATCAAATTGTTTTGCAGGATGCTTGTTGAAGACTCCATTTTTCAAAACTACTAATCAAGTTGTTTTGCAGGTTGCCTAGCTGATTCAACCAAATCTTGTGCATTTATTTAAACTAGGCACCTAGATATTAATTAAAATGGAATGAACCATTGTCTTATGGTCTTTAAGAAAAGCTTAAAGGTAAGAAAGTATGCTCTCGTCTTACTAGATGATCAAAAATCCAGACCCTCCAACCTTTTCTTGTTTGATTGTGTGTTTACCTCTAGCGGGCCTGCCCTCCCAACTTGCTCTTTGAGAAGGTAAGAGGGGAACGACCCAAGTGAGTACACCCGGACATGGGGTTCCCAACTCACTATAATAAATAGGTCATTGACTACGAACGGGTTAATGGTTGGGGCTATATGAGAGTTCACTCTCACATTGGGTGCTTAGTAGGATCCTAGAGATCTCAATCATGCTTGCGTGACTACTAAGTTCTTGGTGCTTCGTTGGGCTATAGGCCTCAATTGTGCTTGCGCAACTTCGAAGGGTAGCTCCTAACGGGAAGACTTACTAAACACCTTGTTCATAGTGGCCAAAAACCTTCTAGTCATTGGTGCAGGAGGTCGGACCTCTGAAGCGGCCCATATTCTTACGGCCCTTAGCAGAGACACAAAGTTCGCCATGAGGAGTTTTCATGGGAATTGATGTTTGGCTACCCCAAGAAGTGAGTGTCATGGAGGGGAGCCAGTGGGGTCAAGCATCTAAGTGTCCGCTCTGGGTAAGCATAGATGGGAAACCAATTGGGATTCAATGACTATTGTCCTTGCCAGCCTTAAGAATGTTGTATATGAACATGAGTGTCTTTGAGATAATATGCATTTGATCATTGTGTTTGTTTTGTTTGATACATACTTGCTAAGAGAAGACTACAAATACATCACTATCCCCAAACACTTTGCAAAAACACTTGTCAAGACACAAAAAATTGTCCAAGTCATTACCCACACCAAGTCCAAAATTGCGTCAGAGCTCTGTCCTTCCCATATTTCATAAGCCTAAGAGAGAAGCTAAGAGTCCGTCCTCTCCATCAACATTCATGTTTGTCCTTTGAAACACCAACTATCGTCCAAATCATGGTGGTCATATCCCTTCATACAACTTGCCATTCGAATTGATCCTTCATGTTCATACCAAAGACAACCTAGTCATCAAGTTTCTTCTAAAACCATACCTCCTCCATCAATCATCCTCAAATTTTCTAAGTCCTTTCATCACAAATTTCTTAAGTCCTTTTATCACAAATATCGTGTATGGTCGCAACTCGATCCCAAAAGAAAAAGATGGCTGAACAACAATATGGCATGCCAGACATTGGTGTCCTATATGAAGATCCCACGCAAGATCATACACAAAGTGGGCAACCTAGCAATCAAGATCAAAGCCAAAATTCTGACATGGTTAACCAAGATGAACTTTTTCCGGAAGTGCAAACTTTCCTAGCAGATTCTTACAACCAAGAGATGATGGACAAGTTTATTAAACACAATCCTACTGCACTTCTGAAAGCTCTTCCTGAAAATGGAGCTCAACTTCCGCTTGAGTTTAATAGATCTGCTCTCGCCCAACAACCACAAGGAGACCTCTCTCCCACACAAAGTGTTGCACCTACTATTCAAACTCAATCAATTGCAGCCTCATCAATCATCTAAGCTCAATCAATGCCACCCACGGCACCTCCCACCATGGTCTCCATCCCACCTTCTTCCTCCTTACCATCCATACCACTATCAAATCCGATCTCATCTATTCTCCAACAAACTTCTATACCACCTCCTTCTATTCAACCACATATTTCTATTCCACAAACTTCCCTTCCTCCCAACAATGTCGCAAATTTTATCCAGGCCATATTCAATCCCATCACAATCGTTTGCAGACCACAACCAACTGTCACTCAAACCCCAACGACATCAGTCATCACATCCCACATTCCCACCTCCTCATCATATCAATATATTGGTGGTGGTGCACCTTCTTTGGCTCATCCAATTCTTGGGGCAAATACAATTCATCATTATCAAAGCCCACAACAAGACCTCATCAAGGACATGAAACAAAGGACTAATAAAAGGAAAACTTACTCATTCGAAGAGTTTTGCCCTTGTCCTTATGATCCGTCTATATCAGTTGCACCATATCCCCTGGGATTTGAGATTCCTAAATTCACCAAGTATGAAGGCAAAGGAGACCCCCGTGATCATGTTTGAGAATTCCACATCTTATGCCAGGAAGTCTCCTATAGTGACCTTTATCTTCGCAGACTCTTTCCCAAGAGTCTCACGGGAGACACCCTAGCATGGTTCTCATCTTTACCACGAGGTTCCATTGTCTTTTTTCCAGACTTGGCAGAAAAATTTGTGGCCCACTATGCATACAACATGGGTAATGATGTTTCTATGATGGACCTATGTAATACAAAACAAAGGCCTAGAGAAACCTTCACCAATTTCCTGGAAAGATGGTGACATCTTATCAAGAAATTCCAGTGGGACATGCCAGAACAACATCAAATTGAACTATTCCAAAAGAACTTGGTGCCTGAACTTTCAAGACCCTTAATATCCCAATGCATCAAATCCTTCCAAACATTGATCGATAAGGGCCTCGCCCTCGAACGTGTCTTGTTGGAAGAAGGAACCTTGAAACATTACCAGAAGTCGACACAAAGTTCTTCCTCTTATCATAACGACAAGCCAAAATTTTGGTCCAAGAACAAAAACGTGGTCAATGATGGTGTAATTGATGCAAAGCGGGTCCAAACTGTGGCCGCTCCCCCGAAATCCACCACCAATAATCATCAATTCAACAATTAAAATAATCAAAATCAATCCCAAAAACCTCACAACAATGTCTCAATCCAGGGACGACCACCCTGATCGAATAACAGGACTCCAAGAGATTTCACTCCTCTGGCTGAGCCTATTGAAGTGGTGTTTCAAAAACTTGTCCAAGCAGGTGCAGTGGTTTTTCCAATCACTCGCCCATTTGACCCCAATCAACCTAAACCAAGATGGTATAATGAAAATGAGTATTGTGAATACCATCATAGCAAGGGACATGATACATGCAAGTGTATGAAACTGAAGATCTACATACAAGATCTCATTGATAGAGGTGAGATTGAAGTAGCAAATGCAAAACCTAGTAACAACAATAACAAACTCAAAATGTACTAGGAACCCTTCCCGAATCATGATAAAGGAAAAGGCTCATCGTCTAACGCAATGGGTTATGACTACGCTAATCACATAACTGGCTTTGATTTTTTAGTAGGTCGCATTGAACCTGCAGACAATCATGTCAATGTCATAACCATCCAAGGAGTTAATCCTCCTTCCCCAAGCAAACCAAATCCTGCTAGGATAGTCATTCAAGGCGCCACGCCTTCCACCTCCCATTTCCAGAATGACTACAATGCAACTACACGATGAGGTAAAGTCACCATCCAAGGAGTTCGTCCCCCACCAAACCCCCCACCCATGTCTTCCACCCGCCGATATGACCTCCTTGATCAACTTGGGAAGACACCTGCGCAGATCTCCATTTTGGAACTTCTCAAGACTTCCCCTATCCATAAAGAAATTTTGGAACAAGCCCTTCTCCAATCACGCGTTCTTGATAACATCAACGCCACCCAATTCCAAGCCCTCATTGGAAACCTTGCTGCCCAACAACACATTGTATTTAACTCCAAAGATGCTCCCGCAGTAGCATTGGGGGCATTATTGGCAAAGACAGATGATCAAGGGAAAGAACATGTCGTTTACTACATCAGTCGTACACTGGTAGGGTATGAATTCAATTATACCCCCATTGAAAGAGCATGCTTGGCATTGGTGTTTAGCACACAAAAACTCTGACATTATATGCTAAACAACAAAACAAAACTAATTGCTAAAATCGATCCACTTAATATCTCTTGTCCAAGGCTGCTCTCACTGGCCGAACGGCTAAATGGTTCATGCTCTTAAGTGAGTTTGACATTGAATATGTGGACAGAAAAGAAATCAAGGGACAGGTCATTGCAGATTAGTTGGTTGAAGCTCCACTTCCAGGTGACCATCCTCTTCTCATAGAATTACCAGATGAGTTCATTATGACTGTTACCACATCCTCCACATGGCAATTGTATTTTGATGGCTCCTACACTCAAAATGGATCGGGGGTAGGAATATTATTGGTTACACCTCAAGGAGATGGCATCCTAAAATCATACAAGATAGCCTTTGCATGTACCAACAACATAGCAGAATACGAGGCCCTCATCACAGGTTTACGCTTGGCTATCCACTGGAAAATAAATGAATTACAAGTCTATGGCGATTCCCAGCTCGTCATAAAACAAGTCAATGATGAATACTAGAAAAAAGATGATAAACTCTTTCCCTACCGTACCATGGTTGAAGATCTTAAGCAACATTTCACGGCAATCAAGTTTGATCAAATCCCACGAACAAACAACAGGGCTGCAGATGCAATGGCCACTATTGGCTCCCTCCTCCAAATGCCAGCACACAGTCAGAAGTGTGAGTTCTTGGTCGAGCAATTGTTTATACCAGCATATGACCTACCATATTCTAAAATGGTATGTGTTCTTGTTGGTCCCGAGTCCCCTTGGTACCAAGAAACCTTCGCTTTTTTCAGAGACAACACCATTCCCCCACACCTCACCAAAACCCAACAGCAAACCTTCATCTACCGATGTGCCCGTTACACCATCCTTGTAGACACCTTGTTCAGAGGGCATTTTGATGGTTCCCTCCTAAGGTGTTTAGATAAACAAGAAGTAGAATGGGCATTACGCGAAGAACACGAGGGTATCTGTGGGGCACACTCAAGTGGACTCACATTGGCTAAAAAACTTTTGAGAACAGGATACTATTGGCCTAAAATGGAAGAAGATGCATACAACTATGTGAAGAAATGTATCCCTTGCCAGCATCATGGCGACAAGATTCATGCACCCTCACAAGAATTGCAGCCATTCATTACACCATGGCCCTTCTCGCAGTGGGGGCTCGATCTCATTGGGAAAATCCACCCTTCATCTTCCAACGGACATAAATTCATTATCACCACCATCGAATACTTAACCAAGTGGGTAGAGGCTATCCCTCTTACTCTCACCACTAGCAAGCAAATATCTAAATTCATCCTGAACTACCTAATCTGTCGGTATGGCATCCCAAAAGTTATCATCACAGATAATGGTAAACAATTTAAAAACCAGGATGTCAAAGAACTTTGCCAAAAATTCAACATCCAACGCCGCTTCTCTACTCCATATTACCCCCAAGGCAATGGCCAAGCTAAGGCTTCTAATAAAACCCTAATAAAAATCCTCAAAAAGACAGTCAATGAAGCGGGTCGTGATTGGCACCTCCAAATCCATCCTGCATTGTGGGCCTACCGCACCTCCATCCGCACCCCCTCAGACGCCACTCCTTATTCCCTAGTATTTGGTTTCGAAGCCATCCTTCCCCTTGAGATCGAGATCCCCTCTCTAAGGGTATTGCTACAAAACATCCTACCAGAGGAAGAATACAGAATTGTCCGCTTACAAGAGCTAGAATTGTTAGATGAAAGGCGCCTCAAGGCCTTGAATCATCTCCGGGTATATCAAAACTGTCTGCACATGAGTTATCATAAAAAAGTCAGAACCCGAAAATTCCAAGTTGGTGATCTTGTCCTCATGGAGAATCAGAAAAATCTACAAGAAAGAGAAAAGAAAGGCAAGTTCAAGCCTAATTGGCTTGGACCATATGTAATCATAGCGAAATATGGATCAGGAGCTTATCAGTTGGCTACTCCTGAAGGCGATCCTTTGGATGATCCAATGAATATCATGCACCTCAAAAGATTTTATGCTTAGTCCTCAGAAAGTCTTAAATGGTCAAAAAAAAATCAAGAAAAAAATTTAAAAATCTGAAAAAGATCCTGAAAAAATCGTCACTTTGGTGAAAACCTAGCAAACAGGCGCCTTATGACACAAAAAAAAAAATATATTAAAAAATCAGAAAAAGAAAGAAAAACAACTCGTCCATTAGTGAAAACCACTTGGTGGCGCTATGGACAAGTACCTTGGTGAAAACCTCTATGCAGGCGCCAAGGTAAATAACCGGATCCACTGTCTATCATGTCGATACTACAAATCATCCGCCATCCAACTCACCCATGCGCAACATTCCTTCTTTTCCACCTTCCAATAAAACATGTGTATGACGATGAGTCTTCACCTGAGTCATGAACAAGGAATGTCCCATTGAAACTGAGCTTTTATGCCTCTGTGTAAGCTTCAAGAAGTCTTGAGCAACAATCCCAAGTCCATCCTAGTTCTACTCTTGGCAAGAGGTATCATGTGGTCGCAAGGAAGAGACTTGTTAGATTTTGTTAGATCTTTTTATATAGGCTTTGCATCTTTTGCCCCACGACTACCACTATTTACGACTGTTTGGGTTCTTTCATATCCAGGTACGTTATGATAGGTGCATACTGGGGCATATTTCATAGTATGGCATGTTTTGGATCTTTCTTGTATAAATCGGCGACCTGGTACTAGTGTTTATCAACACTTACCTTCTCGTGTACAAGAGGTATCGGTGTGTTTGAGGGTTTCCTTGCACGAACCCACAAGTCTGTATTAGTGTTTCTTAATACTTGCATTGTTGTATGCAAGAAATTCCCATTTGTCTACAGAGTCAGTCCACGCCCTGCGTTTCTCATGGCATCCTGATTTCTATAATCAGTGGTGCAAGTCACTCAGGGCAACATCAAACTAGGTTGGCTCTCCACATTTGTTGTGCACAAAATCTCACCATCATTCCATCAAATCCTAAACTCAATAATCCCATGGAGTTCTCAATTGCCCCCATTTTCCTCTGCAGTCTCGCATCTCCTATTCTTCTTTCCAAATACCTCACGACTACTTCATATATCTTCCTCATTTATCCCTTCCACCCTAATTTTTCTTCCTCTATTTTCCCTCACATAATCAATTCAGATTCTGATTCATGTCTTGTATAGGATGTATCCTTCCTGAAACCAGATGCCCCGATCATGTCTTATATAGGATGAATCCTTCCTGAAACCAGACGTTGTGATCAATCATGTCTTATACAGGATGAATCCTTCCTAAAACCAGATGTTGTGATCGATCATGTCTTATACAGGATGAATCCTTCCTGAAACCAGATGCTTTGATCATGTTTGTCTTATATAGGATGAATCCTTCCTGAAACCAGATGTTGTGATCGATCATGTCTTATACAGGATGAATCCTTCCTGAAAATAGACTGAATCTAGATCTTATCAATCGAATCGAATCAAATCTATCAGGAAATCAATCTCACAAAACTCCAAAGATCAATTACCTCAATTGATTTCTTGAGGGGGCATCACATACCATAATCTATCAATCAAGATCCAGGGCATCCTATCAAACCAATATCAACATCAAAACAAGATTATTCTTTGAATCAATGCGTCATCACACCTCGCTTCAAAGAGGGGCAAAATCTAAACACTTAAAAATAATTATTTTAATTATTTATAATGTCTCACATAATTAATTAATTAATTATGTTAATTCAAATTCTCCTCAATATTAATTAAATATAATTAATATTGTCACTATACCATGTGATTGATTTATTTAATAAATCAATCCCTTTCTTTATTCAACTAAAAAATCAAATCCTCACAAATCTTCCTCTTAGCTAATTAATTTCAATTAATTAGTTAACCTACATGATTCCTACAAATCATCTTCTTAATTCATCATTAACCTAATAAATTCTTCTAGAAACTCCCTAAACTCACTTAACATTATTCTTCTAATTTTTTATTCCCTCCACTCATTCTCTCTCCTAGTCTAATCCTAATCCCACCTAACATTTCCTCTAATCCCCTCCTAATGAATCGTTAATGGCTAATCAGCATGATTAGCCACAAAGTCAACTCCTTGCTTTTAAATGCTCCTTTCCTAGGTGAATGTAAGATTTTCGAAATCACACATTCCTCTAGGCATCCCCTCTCCAAAGGAATTTTTAATTCCTTTTTATTCCTCCAATCCCCATGATATCCTTTTTTGGAGAATTTTTAGATACGAAATGCCTTTAAGGCATAATTCTTGGTCTCCACACCCTCTCTTGGACCTTGTGTGAGCTCACAAATAAATCTTAACCCTTCATCTTGAATTCATCCTAGCCATTCGTTTTCCTCTCCTCTTCCTATAAAATAGGGCTCCATCCCTTCATTCAAAACATCTCGAAATCCAGTAAGCTTATGCTGCCCTTTTGAGTCAAGGAAATCATCTTGGTAGCTTCATCATTTTCATCCTCCTGAAATCCATTTCATGTTGTGCATATCATTGGAGAGCCATCGACATCCAGCAATCAAAGGAGCACATCAAGTGGAGCATTATCAAGGGGCATCTTCACTTCATCAAGCTCAATCTGAAGGAGAAGGTAAAATAGCAAGGTAAAATGGTCTTTTCATGCTATTTTAGCATTTTGCGGGTTTATTTTGTTATGTTTTGATCATTTAACCTTCTAATCTATTTTCCCCTCTTCAGTTTCAATGATTCAGGATCAATGTATGCAGAAGAAGGGACAACTTCCCTATTACTTGGAATGTTCGTCTCAGTTTTTGGTCTCAAGTTATTGCAGTATATGAATGGATTAGGATCACCATTAACTGTTATTTCAACTCCGTTGTGAGGAAACTTAATGCATTGGTGGTATGTAGATGGGACTGCCCTCATCTCATGAATCCAAGGACGTCCTAGTAATATATTGTATGTGAGATCCAGATCTAGGACTTGACAAACCACATCCTTTGTGAATGGCCCAACTCTGAGAGGCAAGGTGATTGTACCTTTGGATGAACGTTCTTCATCATCATATGCTTTGATGGTAATTTTGTTTGTAGAATTCGCAACTTTGTCTGAATATCCCAATTGTTTAATAGTGCTCAATGTACAAATGTTTAGACCTGCTCGTCCATCTATCAGGACTCGTTTTATTCGATGTTTGTGTATGAAAGCTTCAATGTGTAAAGGTGCATTATCTGGCTGACTTATGCAGGCGTCATCAGCTTCTGTGAATGTAAGGGAGTGTGGAACGGAAAGGTATCCCACCATGGCTTGAAACTGGTCCACGTTCAGATCGGTAGGGACAGAAGTGTCTCAAGATTTTGTCAAGAATAGCTTTATGTGTGGGGGATATGCGTAAGAGCTCAAGGATGGAGATAAGAATAGGTGTCTTCCCTAACTGTTCTACAAGGTCATACGCAGGCTTGGTTGATGAGGAAGCAATGTTTTTAGCTGGAGCACCTTGCAAATTGAATTTACCTCGACGAGTTGTAACATTACATTCAGAGGTTCGTTCAGAAGAAGATCCAATTCCTTTCAGGACGATCTTGGGTCTTTGGGTAGAATTCTGAGGTGTTTTGTCCTTGATGATAATGGTAGAGACATAATTGTCCATTGAAATGTGATTGATAGTTGAATCATAGTTATAGGATGCTCTGGTATAATTGGTTTGGTCATCTGTGGCTTTATCTTTTCCCTTGTCATGTTTTGGGAATGGTTCCTTAAACATCTCATGTTCTTGATTGGATGAGTGTCCTTCAATCTCAATGTCACCTCTATCAATGAGATCTTGTATGATGTTCTTCAGTCGATGACAATTTCTTGTCTTATGACCTTTTCTCTTATGAAATTCACAATACTCATCATCATTCCACCAATTTGGTTTGACCTTTGGCTCATATGGAGGCAGATTTGGAATCGTTATTATTTTGTTTGCCACTAGCTTCTTGAAAACTAATTCTAGTGGTTCTCCCAATGGGGTGTACTTCCTTCATGATTTTGAATTTGTTTGAGTATTCACTTGATTGTTTGTAGAGCTTGATCCTGAAAAAACGATTTTGGGTCGCACTATATTGGCATCCACAACACCATCATTGACCGTGTTCTTGTTTTTATTCCAAAATCTTGGCTTGTCTTTTCCTTTAAAGTCCTCTTTGTTTTCTTTGAATATTTTGATGACTTCTTGCTCAATTAGGACCTTTTCTGTTGCTAAGCCTTTCTCAATGACGTCCTTGAAGGTGGACAAACAAGCTTTTCTCAAGTCATAACCAATGTCTTTGTTAACATTTTGGGTGAACATCTCTACCATTTGTTTTTGTGGAATTTCACAAGAGCATCTGTTGGCTAGATTTCTCCATCTTTGTAAAAATGATGAAAAAGATTCTCCATCCTTTTGTTTGGTGTTGCACAAAGTAGTATTGATATGTTTGTCTCTATGTTGTATGAGAAATGTTGGATAAATGCCTCTGCTAGATCACCCCAAGATTTAATTCCAGGTGGGAATTGGGAGAACCATTCCATAGCTTGATCACCTAAGCTCTGTGGGAATAATCTCATCAAATATGTCTCTTCTGCTGCTACCTCAATGCAGGCTATGAAAAATTGTCTTATATGTGCCTTAGGATCTCCTTTGCCTCTATACTTATCAAACTTAGGTGTCACAAAGTGTGTAGGAAAAGGAGGCATTGGAATGCTTTTGTCAAATGGATAGGGACATATGTCTCTCATTGTGTAAGTTGGCTTTGGTGTGTTTATGTCCTCCATTTTCTTTTGTAAGTCCTTGATTTGCTGTTCCAAATTGTTCTTAGGTGGAGACCAACTTCTTGGACCATACCCCATGCCTGAACCATCGAGTGGAGGAGGAGCATGTTGCATATATGGATGGTATTGATCATACACATGTTCATATGGAGGAGGTCTATAATGATGTTGCGTATATGGACTACTTGGTATAGAGTCATGATGAGGAACAAAATATCTACTTTGTCCATGTATAATATACTCTATAGGCATGTCATGAGTTTGTTCTAGTGTGTTACCCCCAAATTTGACGCGGGGTTTCCTTGTGTCCAAATTTTGATCATGCCTTTGGATATCCAATTGCCTTGGTGGTTGATCCTTAGCATTGGTATGTGATTGAGCATATTTTTCTTCATAAGACTTCCATAATGGTCTGCGAAGGTGAGTATCATATGTTTGACCATGTGTATGTGGGACCTCAGGTTTTTGAAACAAAGATGATGGTGATTCAGGCACCATATGTGGTCCTCTATTGCCTCCACTATTAGGCCTCCTTTGATCCATGTTGAGGTGAGGTTGTTGCAAAGGTCGATTTTCCATTATTTGAGACATGTCAAAATCATGAGGGATCTTGGCTCCACTTTGTGTCATCACTTGTAAGAAGTATTGTCTATCTCTCCTCATTATTTCCTCAACCAATCGATTGAAACGGGGATCCATAATGGAGTCTTCCACTTCTACTGAATGTACTGAAATGTTGTCTGTAATGTCATTGTGTGTATCATTGTTGTTTGTATTGTCCATGTTCTCAACATTTGGAATGTTTCTATAAGCATCCATGTCAGGTAATGTGGTATGATCAGAATTCAAGAAGATATCATTGTCATACTCATAAGAACTCATGTTTGCGGACTCTTGAGCCTCTTTAGCTTCTCTCCTAGATTTTTGTGAATGGGTTTCAACCATGAAATAGGTATTGACCAAGATGTGGGAGACTAAATGAAGATGGAAAGAGTATGGAAGACCAAGAGTTGGATGAAATGTAAATGAATCTGAGGTGTTCTTGCAATGTCCAAAGTGTAAGACTAAGTATGTATGTAGTAGAGTAGGTGTGGCTTCCAAAGAGATGATAGTTTCTCTTGATGAGGTAAGTTGACCTTGACTCTAAGTAAGACCAAATGAGACCCAAAGGTGATAGACCTTGATGAGGGACCACTTAGCAAAAATGTTGTTGTATGTAGTATGTTGACAAAGCAAGATGAGGACAAGCAAGTGACCTTTTGATTCAAGTTTAGACAAATGTGAATGTAATGCAAGGTGTAAAGCAATGATGGGATTTGTGAGACCCAAAGGTAGGTTGAATGCTAGATGAAAACCTAGAGAGATAACCTAGGGAGCTCAATAAGTCTGAAGCTGACTGTTCTTATTTGCTGGACTGTAAATTTTTTTCAATTCTGAACATAGATGTGCTTGTATACTTCATAGATGCGAATTCCTAACACATACGTGGTTCTGTCAGACATAGACACATTTCTGAGATTTTATAATTGCAATGTTGCTCAAGAGAACACAAACGTGTTTCTGCCCTTCACAGACGTGGTTATATGACACAAACGCGACTCTGTCAGACACAGACACATTTCTGAAAACTGAGTGCAATTTTTCCAATCTGCAAAGTTGTTTGTTGGGACCAAATTTGAACTTTTTTTTACTGTTTTCCATGACAAGAGGATACAATGTTGATGAGGACTCAATGTTTGCAAGTGTTTAGACTCAACATGACTCAAAAGAAAGTGTGTTGTTTGATGTAAAATTGTTTTGCATACACTTGAAGACACAAAAGACACAATGTTTTAATGTTTGGTCTTAAATGTTTGATTGTTCAAAATAAGACAAGCACAATTCTTATGGCTAGCCAGGACAATAGTTGTTGATCCCACATGGGGTTTCCCCCGAGGCTACGCTATTCAGAGCGGATACTTAGATGTTTGACCCCACTGGCTCCACCCTTGGCACTCACTTCTCAGGGCAGCCAAGCATCAGTCCCCACGAAAACTCCTCATGGCGAACTTTGTATCTCTACTAGGAACCGTATGTGTGTGGGTTGCTCCAGAGGTTCGACCTCCTGACCCAACGACTAGAAGGATTTTGGCTTCTAAAACAAAAAGGTGCTAGTAAGGGCATCCGCTCGTGTGGCCATACATGCGGCACTTTCAGCTCTGTAAATACAGAAGGCTCCCAGTCGGTAGGGGTTACGCCCTACAAATGATCAAATAAATTTGATCAAATAGGTTTATGGGGAGACATAGTGTCGGTATGAACTAATCAGCACACGTTGTTCATAGTTTTCACCATGAATATAGTTATTTATAGTGGTTTGGAAGAAGATGGTTTTTCTTTTGCTACCACTTGGGTCGTTCTCTTCTCACTAGTAGTCCTAATGACCACACGGGAAGACAGGCCCTCTAAAGATTAAACAAAAAGAGCCTATTGCTCAAGACACAAAAGACAATGATTCAATTTTAGTGCACCAATTGAAGTGTTTGCTAGTCTATGAAAACAAAGCACACAATAAAAATCCAAAAAACCTTTGCCAAGGACTTGCAACAAAGATCTATTAGTAGTTTGGATTGTTTCAAATAATCACCCCTTCTTGCAAGCATACAAGTTAGGTAAATTTTAGATCCAAAAGACTTTGTGAAATAGGGGCCTTTGACAAAACGATTTTGCTTTCAAAACAAGCTGCACCAATTTCGTTAGCTAGATCTGAAAATGTTAGCTCAATATAAACCAGATCTAAAATTCGAATGATGAAAAACCAAATCAAAGAAACCGAAATGCAAAAACTAAACACAGACGCAATTATCAGTAGCACAAATGCTATAGAAATACGCAAACGTGCCTAGATCTGACACAGATGTGTCTTCTAAACACAAATGCGGCTCGCGAACACAGACGTGTCTGGAGGCCTCACAGATGCGATTAGGGAACACAAACGTGGCCATGTAATCTGCAAAAAAAAAAGTAAAATAATGTCGAAGACGCAAACACGATTCCAGACGTCACAAACGCGGCAGAAAATAAAAAACACAATCCGAAAGTACGCAAATGCGAAAATGTCGAAATGTTGTCGAAAATGTCAGATCTGCAACTTCAAAAGCACAAAATCTACAATAAAAGATGTTAAATGCAAAAGGGACAAGGGTCCCATCGGGCGTACCAAAATATATATGGTGAAAGTGGAAACAACAATATTGAAAGACTAAATGAATTCAATCACAAAAACCTTAGCCTAACAACAACAAAGATCCACCATAACATATGAAAATTACCTAAGACAATGCAAATCAAATGAAATCACAAAGATTATACCATCACTTGTCCAATAGGGTTTGAATCTCCATTCTTCCTATCTCCATTGATCTTGCTTGATATATTTGCTCTCAGATTTTATGTGTGCACAAGAGCTCAACAAAGACCGGAAATGTGGTTGCAAGTAGGCTTGATCGCATATGAAAGTTCGAATGCTAGGATGTTTGATTAGAATGATTAGAATGATTAGGATTGAATAGTAGATTAGGGTTGATAATGAAGGAAGCATCTCCTTATATAGAAGACACTATAAGAAATGGAAGGATAAGATTGAGAGGTGTAAAAGATAAATGGTCGGCTATGATTAGAGGGTAGGTAGAAGAAATAAGAAAATAATGAGAGAGTAGGTAGTGTAGGAATTAAGAGATGAATGACATGTGTCATGGGTAGAAAAGGTTAATGAATTAATTAAATAAATAAAGATTTATTTAATTAACAGAAGAAGTGGGATCAATTAAATAAATAAGATATTTATTTAATTCAGAAAAGGATAATTTAAATAAATAAAAGTATTTATTTAAATGAGAAATAAGGCTAGAAGAGGATAAATGAATTAATTAAATAAATAAAGATTTATTTAATTAATAGAAAAATTAGGCTAAAGTAATTAAATAAATAAAGATATTTATTTAATTAGAATGGACAATTTTAGGTGTCTACAGATAGCATCACTAATTTTTTTCCCCAAAATATCTTCTCTTTATTTTGTCTAATCACATGGATGTATTGATACATCCATTTATAGTAGGTATTGTTGGGGAAATGGTGTTGTACACCTTGCATAATAATGTTTCATTGTTGTATTATTTTATTACTGTGTGAGGTGGACATGGAATTATATTGTAATATCATATTGTATTGTTGCACCTAGGAGCACCTAGATGGACGTGCAACATGTAGAGATTCCCTTGGAATATTCTTGTAAGCACTTGACGAGTTGTATTGACACATTGGTATTATTATATTGTATTTATTTAATATTGGGGAATGTAATTGTGATGAAGTACACAATATTAAATGTGGATCAAGGGTAGGTAGAGAAAATATTATATTTTAATGTCACATGGTTTTGATGTAATACCACTTGGTGGTTTTGTGGGAGCTTGTGTTTATAAAAGCAACCACAAGGGTAGTTGTTTGGGTTAGCCAAGTTAGCTTTTGTGAAGGAGGAAGCATGGCATGGGATGTGTGGATTCATGCTTGGTCACATGGAGTGTTTGTTTATGGATGGAATTTTCGAAGGTTTTCCATAGTTGTATTGTAATGGACGGATTGCTGATAATACATGGTGGATGATGCTTTTGGAGGTTGGTTTTTTCCCTCATGAGGGTTTTCCCAGGATATATCTTGTGTCACATTTTCATGGGTATGTTGTCTATTCTTTGCATGTGGATTCTATGTGTTGATTTTGTTAAAATCTATAATGAGTTATATGGAAATTGTCATAATGTTGGCTACAAGTTTCCTTACAAGTATTTGAGGTGGGAAGACCCTTCATCCTGCTCAAAAGAGTTATCAAATCATTGACATCTTCAATGAAGTCATATCTAGGAAGAGTTTTTGGCCATCTTGCAATGGTAGGTCTTGGGGTCTTTAACCAATTATCATTTATGTTCTTCATGAACTTATTAGAATTCCTATCAAAGTAGGCTATAGTTGACTACATTCTGATATCAGAAAACTTTTCAATACTGGGACACCTAAAGATAGAATCAAAGAATTCCTCATCAAGCCTAATCAATTCCTTTCCAGCTTCATCATTTACACTTCTACTAACTAGATCAAAGTGAGTCGCAATTGCCATCACAAACTTAGGGTCCTGAGCAAACATGGGGAAAGTTGCTACCAAGTTTAATGATAGATTCCATTTGATGGTAGGAAGAAGGCTTCTCAACCTCTTTAGAAACTCAGATAGGTCAACATGACCTATTTATGTACCTCTTATATGATCAATATTGGATGTGATCGAAGAAGGCGGAAAGATTAGATGGGGGTTTTGCTTCTTGAACTTCATGGCCCTCTTGCTTGTATATACATACATACATACATACATATATGTATGTGTGTATATATGTATATATGTACATATATACATATATGTATATATATATTCATGTATATGTATATACATATAGATGTACATATATATATATATATATATAGTTAACTAATAATATATTTTAATAAATTAAAAAGTGCATTTGAAGCTATTTTATTTTAGTTTATAACTATTTTATTTAAGTTAATACATGTAGACATAAATGTTATGTAGTTCTTGATTTGAAAATTTTAAATATTAATATTTTGACATGTAAATGGCTATCAAATTTAAGATAAAAAGTAAAGAGTTTTTGTTAATATACTTGCGCCACATATTCAATCTTTCCTCTCATTTAAAGATGAAATATAATAATAAAAGGTAACTATATAATAAAAGTAGCACTTTTCTCTCATTTCATCTTTATTCAAGTTATCCTTGGCATCCAATTTTCAATTTTGAACAATTTGTTCGATCTAAGATGTCCAAAGACAAAACACTTAATTTATTTGAGGTTTCAAAGCAAGAACACCCTCTTGAATTCCACATTTGGGATAAAGGATGAAAACTCATGACTCCAAAATTAATCATTTGTTTTGAAAGATTTTTGACAAATTTTTTCTTGACATCCTGGAAAATTTGACCTAAATTGTTACAATCATAGCAGTTGCTAATTTCCATACATGAACATAGGATGATGAAAAAGTATCTATAATAAAATACACTCATAAATGTATTATTGGTTATTGGTCCTGTGATCTAAGCTCCAAATATGCCTTTCAAAGTACAATGTTCTAAGCTCCAAATACCTATTTCAAAATACTTAAGTACAGACCACCTAAATTAATAATTTGAAACTGTGTAAGAAAACAATTTCAAAATATTCACTTTCAAAAAGCTCGGATTACTTACCATGGAAAAGTGATTGAGAACACTCCATTCTTCAAGTCATTCTTTCCTTTTTTTTGGAAGAAGAGATTTTTTTAAGTACTTACCTACTAACTTGAAACTATGTGAAAAAAGAAAATAATCTCGAGTCTCCACCTTCAAAAAGGTACTTTACAGATTATGATGATAGTTACATTTAATAAAGTTACTCTCTCAAATATCTATAAATATATCTATTTAAAAGATATTTTTCATAATTACATTGATAAGTTATTTTTTAAAATATTTTCAGGAGGGGATCTTATAGATAGTTACATTTAATAAGTTATTTTTTAAAATATGTTCAAGAGAGGATATTATAGAGCACTCTAATTTTGTGCCTCTCAAAATTCTAAGTTTTTATTTTAAATCACTCAATTTTGTAGAGCTGCTTACTTGTCAAGTATTTAGAAAATTGGTTTTGAATCCACATGCTCAAATATGATGCTACATCAGCATGTTTTTTAATTGAGGTGTCCAAAATAGTCCCAAAAAAAAAGACTAAAGCTGCACATTAAATCATGTTCATTGGTGCACTAAGTTGTGCACTAAATCATGTTTATTGGTGCACTAAGTGATGATTAATGGTGAGATGATGTGACATCACATAATTGATTGCTTTATTAAATTTACTGAAATCTTTTTCAAGATAAGTATTGACATCACATATTTAATGCTCCACTAAAAGACTTATTTTACCCAGCTCCATTATAGAGCCCTCTCCCCTCTATCAATTTTGAGTTATTACATTTTTTAAAGAATTACTTCAGTTCTATTTAAAATTATCTTTGTTTATTTAATTTATTTTAATTTAACAAGCCATAAAATTTGTCATCTGAAAGACCTTGAAATATCAACATAAGATTAGCTTCTTGTATGGTCTAGTTATTACAAGAATAGCTATCACATTCAGGCAGTTATTCCATTACCTTTCTGGCAAGCATTGTCAAGAAATCAATTACTAAGTAGAAATATAATAAGAAACATAATCTGCGCATTATAGTTTCACAAAAACGATGTCTCCACAATGGTAACGCAGCAAATGGACATTCATGATGCAGATAATGTACAATTGCTTTATTTGTACTTGTAAAAATCATATTTGAAAGTTTGCAATAAGAAACGCCTATGATTCTCATCTCTTATTAGTCCAAATTGCTACATTATTGTGCAGCAAACTTCCCCTCATAATGAAGAAGATTATTAGTGTTGTACTCTCACAAATAAAAACATCGTTTCTTAAATTAAAACATCTCAAAACTGCCCAATCGTAAGATTTGAAGGGCAAAACAGTACCTCCATTCCAGATCATTAAGAGTACAGCTAATCCTAGAAAAATAACTTATCAGTTAACACTCTGATGGCTCTACCACCCTACCGACGACCACCTTTCCAGGCCGAAGGAGCTTCATCTTCATCCGAATCGACATCTCCATACTGCCACATGTTCAACCTCCCCTGTTTGGCCTTGTCCTGATGCTCTTCTAAATTATCAAGTGCAAGCTGCCTTTCTTTGGTATCCCACTTTTTCTTCCTTTCCAATCGAGCAAGACCCTCCTGTGAAATAGAAAATTGCAAAAGAGATCAATAACCCTAGCCAAGAAATGTCCGGGCAAAGAGTAATAATCAAAATGTATTTACAGGAAATCGATGGCAAAATGTATGAATTCCCTTTTTAAAGTTCAAAATAATGGTGCTTGTGAAGAAAAGCCTCCATTACCTGAAGCATTGCTGCATTTATACTTGAGCCTGCTTCAGCATCGACAAGGGTTACTACTAACACAGGTCCTGTCCCTTGCCCTTTTACTTTTCCTCCAGAGGTGTCTCTTTCTTCTACCATAGCCATGAGTTCCTTAGAAGTTCTCAATGTACACTCACTAAAGTATTCTGCTGCCTCATTTCCAAAGTCCTCATCTAACCCAGGCACTTTTATGTATGCCAGGCTGCAAAGTTGTGCTAGACCAGGAGCAGAAGCGACAGATCCCTCCGATGGTCGCATCTTACTGTAAGGAACATTTTCTTGGTTACCATAGTCAATGTAAAACACTTCAAATAGATCTTTTGGAGAGGCTATACTTCCTCCTCGTGGAGCATTAACCACCTGCATGGTTGAAATAGAAATGACAAATAGACGGCTTAGACAACTGTAATAATATTAAAACCTGAATCTAAGAAAAATAGCAGAGGAGAAATCATAATGCAAATATCAAGCTCAATGAAGGCAGCTAATGTTTCTCCAAAAAACTCACCATTGCCCTGTTCCAGGAACCATCTGCACTAAACTGTGCAAGAACAATATCTCCCTTTTTCGGATTGAAGCCTACAACAGGAGCCTTTTCTTGGACACTCAAATTAGCAAGCTGCTGCTGAATGGAAGAAACTCTGGAGTCACCAGCAACTTGAACATAAAATCTCCCACCATCAAGAACTTCGGTAACAAGAACCTACAAAATTTACAGGAAATTTAGATGTCGCAGAACATGAGAGGCATAATACCCTAGTACATAACTTGCAATAATCACCTTCAGCACTTCCTTCTTTGATGTTGAATCAGAAGCACTTCCATTAGCAGCTTCTTGACCTTCAACATAATTTTCCCAGACCTGGAACTCTGGAATGTTAGTAAATATATATACCTACATATATATCTACCAAGTTTTCCCTTTCAGACTGATAACATACACATCTTCAAAATTCCTACTAAAGAAAAAATGATAGCACACTTTCTAATGATTAATTTATTGATCCGATTTGAAACACAATCTACCCCAGGAAAGTCTAATTCATTAATCCTGTTAAGAGGTACAATTCATTCATAACGTTGGAGGTCCAATTCATTATAATGTTGAAGGGTCAAAGGGTCAAGGGCTCACAAGTATAACACCAAGTACTACTGATGGGAGATCAAAGTTCTCGTCATAGTTGGTTCAAGTTTTACACGATACTAGATCTAGATGGTAGTATACACTCGAGCAATGTGTGGCTTGACAGAGGTATTGGGAGTTCGATCAAGCAAAAAAACCCGAATCTGTGAAGGAATTGTGGCTCATTGTTGGAGTTCCCAACAAAACCTGGAAGATTATAGATTAGAGCCCAAGCTGGTCTATCTCTTACAACAAATCTAATAGGTCATTAAACTAATGAGGAGGTGAAAAGCCAAACCTTCAAACGTTGCTTTCGTGCATTTTCTTCAGCCTGAGCAAGAAGGTGGCCATCAACTGTCCTTTCAGCACTAAAGGATGGATGTAGCTTGGCAAGACCAGCCTCCAACAATGCTACTGCCATGTTTGTTTTAGACTCCCAGAGGGATCCCAAATAAGTGCCAACCCTATCCACCGTCTCAACCTCTATCTGCCATTTGAAAATATCCAGTCTAATATTAGATGAGCACTATTTTTATTAGTTCTGTGCAGATTGCAAAACTTAAATCATTCTATCATAATATTTTTCCCGATATAAAGAGGTTTTACATGACTAAAATTCACATTGCTGCCCTCACAAATGATAGCCACTGACTAACAATGGTTCCAAACAATTGAAACAATTCCAATGTAATCATAAATTTGCTTTCCAAAACCTACATACCTCAACATCACGTTGCAGTATTTTCCTGCGCATGAATGCAATTGCTTCATCTGCATATGGTTCACCACGGCCTGGGCATCTTGCACCAGCAAATGAAAATGCAATAGTGCATGTCTCCTTTGGAATTACTAATTTAAAACGATGTCCATTTAAGACAAAATCAACTATGGCGGATAACCTTCTTGTTCGTTGCAAAAATGGTAGAAAATCCTTGGTTTTTTTGGCAGACGCCTGCAAAAAATATTTGAAGACAATATTATTCAAAATTTCAAATTATACTAGCATTTACTTTCATGACAAAATTCAATCTAATTGGTTCCAAAAAATTATTAATCAATTAGAGGTAAGAACATATATCTGATTTTGCTAATAGGATTTTCCAAAAGTTTTTATTTACCATTGAAAGATCTTGAATATGCATCACAGGAGGATCCCTGGCTGAGTGTATTCCCTTCTTTCCATGAAGGGCTCGTGATTCTGCAGCAAGTAGAGCATCATAAAAGTTTGACCGCTCCTCAAAGTCTCTGTGTCTAATTACAGTTCCAAATCCCCTTGCAACCACCATCTCACCAACATTAATTCCATCTGGTTGGTTGGAAGTTGATATTGTGGGGACAACATCCTCGAGCTCACCCTTAGAAGGAGATACTAGAAAGACGGAACCAAAATCCATAACTCTTGAATCTGGCGCTGCTGATGATGGAGGTGGTGGTGCAGGACCATCAGTCCCTACAACTTTCCTAGAATATTCCATTGTTACATAGACCTGCAAAAAAGTAAAGATACCAAATTATAATCCCTAATTTCAAACCTCATAAATCTTGTAAAAGAACTAACAAAATAAACTATTTGCAATTGCTACAAATTGAGGATACCTGTTTGCCAATTAATCTAGTACGTAAATACTCCTTTGCTTCACGAGCATAAGGAGCTGGCTTTTCATCTTTTCTTCCCATTTTTGGAGATCTTATACTTGACATATTAACCCGGCGTTCAGCCGAAAGACTTCCATAGGGAGCCGCATCATCGGCAACAACAATGCAATCTCCACTAACAACTTCAATAACCTGAAAATATTGGGAAATTATGCACACAAAACAAAATGCAGCTGTATTTTGTTTGCAGAGGACAATTGGGAATAGATAAAAACACAATCTTATAACACAGCAATCAATCTCTACAAAAGAAGACAAACCTTTCCAGTGAACTTGTCATCACGAATAGCTTTTGAATTTGACGGTGGTGGCACATAATTAGTCCAGATCCTCAATCGATCTTTCTTTGCCTGGAGCTCAGAATTTTTGAGGCGCCTTTTGGAATCCTCCTCCATCATACTAGCACTCCATTCAACATATTTAGCTAGACCCTGGGATGAAAAAGGAAGGCAGATAGAGAAAACCAAAAAACAAATAAGGTCGCCAGGCAATAAAATGAAAACAAAGAATAATGTGTAGCATAAACAGTCAGAAGAAAATGCTTCAGAGATGGCATTATCAATTTAGAGAAAAGAACTTCAAAATGTCAAGCTCACAAAAAAGAACTTACATTTTCCACGAGTTCTAAAGCAAGATCCTTTGCAACATCACCATCAGGGTAATGTACTGAACCAATTAAATTACTAAACTTGTCGACCCCTTCTAAAACAACCCGAACCTGCAAATTTTCGATCACAATTCTTATCAAAAAAATTGCATGGATTAAAACAAAAAGAAAAGGACCCGAAAAGTAGCAAATTTTGAAATAAGCAAAATTGAGGGAAAAGAATTGAGAAGGTAAATAAAAAGAATTCAGAAAGCTCTTGATTAAATTTCAAGCTTAGATAAATTAAAACGTAATCAACTTTCAGAAGGTACAGTTCAGTACAGAGCTTCGCATTGTTCCCAAGTCAAAATTAAATTGGTAGAAGACAATGCTTTTGGTCCAGCATACTACTAGAGGGTACCTTATCATAATTCAGAAAAGCGGTCGAGAAGATTTCAAAACACATGACATTCAAATGCAAGGTATGAATGTATCATTAATCGAACCAAAATGGCAGAGAGACTGAGAAAGCAAAAAGAGCAGGACACAGAAGAGGGTTTGTCAAATAATGGCAATGATACTAACATTGCAAAATGTGTATATGCTGGAGAAGGGAAAAGTAGCAAGTTCATGGTGGAATCAGAGAATCCTAGCTGGAGAAGGGGAACGTAGCAAGTTCTTGGTGCAATCAATGCATCCTTGAAGAAAGGTAGTCACTGTCTAGAGACATGTAAAACCAAGATGACCCTGAGGGTGAGGTGCCTGGGGGGGCTTCAGGATCTACTTTTGTGGAGCAGGAGGTCCCATGAAGCAAAAAAAAATAATGCTAAATGATTAACTGGAATGTTTTCCTGAAAATTAGCAGCCCCTACCCTTTTAGGAATGCAAATTTGAGCTGGTGAAATTGGGGTGGGCCTAGAAATCGCCCCACCAGCTTAGGAATTTTTTTTGCCATTTGTCAATAATCTGACATTTTAAATTCCCACCGGAAAAAGAAATGGAGGAAAATCGATGTTTATTAATTTTACGCACAGAATTGTTCATGAGACCACTAGCTTCCCAAAATTTTGGAGCTTAAACTTTTAAGCTGAACTGCACTACCAAATTTAAAGGCCATCAACTTTAAAATATTCCTGAAAAATCTCAGCAGCACCCACTCAAACTTTTTAGGAAGCCCCCCTCCATGGGACCACAGCCTTACAGGGATTGGCAAAGTGATGCATATGGAATGGTGATGGACAGCTGCAACATATGAAGGACATGGACTTTTATCAGGAAGATATGCCAAATCCCTTCAACAGATGACAGACCAAGAGCAATTACTATCAGGAGTATGGAGATGATAGGAAAAGTAACTAAATCTGCTGAGAATAAAAATACAAAAATGCAGGTAATTAAATCAACTGGGGAGAAACAATGAACAATGTCATGAGTCCGGTCAATTCATGAGGTGAATTCCAAGGCATTGTGCAATTTTCGTTAAATTTCTAGTCTAAATGCACCAACTTTTTGTACTGCTATTCAAATTCGTTATAGCACAACTGCCACTCTGGTCACTGTTTGTATTATATTTATCCTTATATCTTCAAGTTAGAAAGAACCGCATTCAACAGCTGGATAAAATTTTGTTTACATGAACCAATAACCTCCATTAAGTCAACCACTTGGAATAACATTTGGTAAGAAAAGGTTTCACTTTAAAAAATAAAAAATGAAAATCAGAAATGAAGCAGGGAACTCACATCCCTATTTAACACTCGCAATTCTGCAAAATGCTTTGCCTCTCGGGCAAATGGATCTGGTGGGACTTCAGAAGCTGCAGCTGTGGATGCAGCAAGCCTCTGTGCCGTTGTTAAAGATGTTGTTTCAACTTCCCCATTTATATCCTCTGAGACCACGTCAGAGGGTATTGGGACTTCTGGTGCAGCAGCTCTTCTTCCCATAGAAGGAGACTGTGTCAACAGACAATCATGTATATAACGAAACATGAATTAGAAAAAGGTTCCATCATAGAAATCACAAAATGCAAGAAAAGTTTAACTGAATGACAGTAAAAATGGAATAAGTTAAATAACTCACCTGGATCCCTGCCATGAACACTTGAACAAAATTGAACTCGGGGAGTAAATAAACCCGTAGTGTACTACCATCTCTAACTTGCTCCACAAAAGCTTCCATGGGTTTTCCTTTATTTGCCGCTAAGAGAGACATTGCATCAAAATTGCTTGGATCACCAATCGCTGATGGAGGCAGCTCCCGGACGGATTCCCCTGATGCACCAGGTGTCTGCAAAAAATAAATGCATAAGTAGCACACAAAAGCATGCTAGCCCAGTAATCCTTATAAGCTAGTATCCAAGCCTTAAAAAACTGTGAGCAACTAAATATTCTTATCACCTTGGTCCAACGGCCCAAACCTTGTGTTTTAGCTTGCTCTTCCAGCCGTCGTAACTCTGCTATATAAGGACTCACTTCTGCTTTTTGTGGTCCTGCTTCCCTAACCTATTATTCCAAATACTTTGCTATGTATCAAGATCAATTCAATGAATGGGAGATAACTTAAAATATTTAAATAAACTGTGACTAAACTTGTGGAAGAAAAATCTCACGCAACAAAAGGAAACTTATTTACAACAAAACAGGTTCTGTCAGAGGAATCATCAATTTCATTAAGCGGATTTCTATGCTAATGAATTTTGAAACATTTGACAAAAAAGTCAAAGGATTGTAAATATTTACAATTAAAAATGGACAAAACGTACCTTTGCCCATCCTTCGGAAACAACCATGTAGGCAACATTTTTGTCACCAAGAAAAACTGATCCGAATTCCCTGTTTATTGAGGGTACAGTGTACTCAACTCGAAAGGTTACTTCCTGCCAAAATCAGACAACAAATGATTGAATTTTGCAATAACTTTCGTTATTATCACAAATCAAAAATGGAGTGGAAACATATCATTTATCAATTGCAATAACTTTCGTTATTATATCACAAGTCAAAAATGGAGTGGAAACATATCATTTATCAAGAATGTGCAAAAGCAAGCGACTTTCAGCACCTTTCCAATACAGAGCTTCCTCAAAAAGTCTCTACTCTGCCATGCAAACGGCTCATCTTCAGTCCCTCTGCGAGCCTGCATTGCATAGAAATATTATGTTACTCCAATCACAGAATGTCACAAGCCAATCATGTGCAATAATAAGCTCAAACAGATTGGAAACGCAGTTGGCTGTAAGAAAAACAAATTAAAACTGGGAATTTGTTTTCTTTATCATTAAACTTTATACAAACAGAGAAATTTGAGTTGAAAATTGCAGGGTATGTTTTATATTACTTAACACAAATATTCAAACATCATCCCTAGAAATGAAAAAGACAGTAAGCAATCGGCACCTACAGAAATACTCAGAGCTAACTAAAAATTTAATAATAGAAAGTTCCTGAGAGAGCAATTCATAAAAACTCAAAAACATATACAATAATTGACCCAAATGAATTTGAATCTCCCAGAAAGATAGAACAGGCACTACAAAGGTCCAGAAAAAATGCACAGCACAGAGAACACATTCAAGAAAAGAAAATTACCAGTTTAGGTGCTATAATAGATGCCAGTGTGATTGTCTTTTCAGGTGGCAGCTCTGTCTTTGCACTTCCCATTATCAAAAGACTATCACCAGAAGGCACTGCTTTTACTTTTCCTCTCAGCCATCCTGAAGCCGGTGCTGTCGAAGCCATATTTAAAACTGCAAATGCACCAATTCAAATTCAAGAAATTCATAGCCATTGTTTTCTCTTCAACCCATGCAATCATAACAATAGAAATTAAAAACTACACATAGCATTGAAAATCAGAAAACAAGTTCGGAAGAACAAAATTGGTCTCATTATTTTCTTTCTGTACATATTAGGGAATCAGATTCATATGTTATACTGTAGTTGCAAACTTGAATGTATTAATGCATTAAAGATTGAACTTGCAGCTCAAAGTCAGCTCGTTCCAACATATAGACAATGGCAGTTTGCAGATATGATAGTGCCCTCATCTAATTGTTGCAAAATCGAGACGTGTTGAATCTCTAAATGCACATATTCCAGACCATGCCATGCCAGAACCTGAGAACCCTGTGGGGCATGAATCTCAAGGCTGAATCTCATCAATTCAAAATAAAAAATTTAAAATTCAAGTCGACAGGAAAATAGGAATCATGAGGTACAATGACCCAATGGATATGTGATGATTGATGATCATCAAACCTCTAGGTATATAATTTATAACAAAATCGGTATTATTATCATGTTCTACTCTGTTTGAAAATTACATTTTGTCATCCTAAATTCTTTTAGGGTGGCTCTAACTTCTAACAACCAAACATCCAGCTCGATTGTATTAAAGTCGTCCACAAAAAGTCTGGATATTCCAAGTATTAGCCTATTAGAAATCTTCAAATTTAAATGGAAACTAAATCACAGAAACTGAAGAGAATACAACAGTATTTACTGCAATATAAGGATGATAGTGACAGAGATGCACATAAACCAAATTATCTCTCTCACTGATGAGAAATCTGGGGAAAATCAAACGGATGGGTGCACAGAGCCTCACCGCCTAACCGTAGGTTAAAGGTAATACAATAATTTAATTGATACTCCAGCATGGGCAATACTATTACTATTTTGAATAAGAAAATGATCGCTTAATCTAGTAGTTGCAAAATCAGGATTATGGCACTCCCAGAAACTATTTCTAATCATGCTTCAACTCCAGTATCCAAGAAGGATATGATATATCCTAGAAGGATGTCCAGTCCATGTCAAAGGCACAACCATATGAAGTCATGTCAACAATACGTACATACTGAAACATGTTGAACTCCACACTCAAACCCAAGGAGCTTGGTGTCGGAGACTACTGACAGAAAATTAAAATCTGATCAACAAGGCAAACAAATAGGGTATGCATTTACCGTGGTGGAACAGTGAATATATTTTGAAACGTGTTAGTCTCTGCACCCAAGAAGTTTGAGACCGGGAGCCTACCAATTTAAAATCGAAAAAATCGATTAACAAGGATAATAAAGACATCTATGATAAATGAAAGAACAATGAATTGCACATTAACGGATACTCCTACATTTGGGGCCAACATAGAGGCACATAGAGGCAGACTGAATGGCATATCCTAGACTCTTGTCTATATACCAAGCGGCATTGATCATTTAAATAAACGGATCCCCAAACATTGATTCTATATGCAGTGAACAAAACATTGGAGAAAAAAAATCATGTTTTTCCTGTAGCTAAGCCCAGTCAACCCCTCATTCCGTCAGAAAGTAATCAGGATTTGTACACACTGCCAACGCCCACCATGAATCTCAGGCCATCGTAGTTAAAATTAATAACATAAAAATTTCATGGATTACTACCAATCCCCCACCAATGCACATATCCAGATCCAGAAGCATTTTTAATAAGATAACATCGAACCCAAATATCTTAAATCTAAAATTTTTATACAAGACAACAAAATCATACAACCCACACATCCTTCTAAAAATTTCAAATGATATACCAAAAAGCAATTTTGGATCAGAAAACGCAGATCAAATGGAAAAAATACTCCACCCAAGTTTTCTGATCAAAACAAAAAGACAAGTTTTTGAACACAGCACCAGCAGACCTCATCGATCTCTCATGTCTGCTTTCTCTTATTTTATTTCGTTCTCTTCTGCTTATTTTTTGATAAATCTGTGAAAAGGACACTAACTTGACTGTGAAAAACACACCGAATTCAAAAATCTAAAACCCTCCATACCTATCTGCTTAGAGAGATCCGCCCACAGGGAAAAGGCCTCAGAGGCCTTGAACTACACCAAATCAAGCCTGAAAATAGGATCTTCAACCCTCTAACATGTGATCTGCCAGAATAGATTTTTTTTAGCTATAAATCTATTGGGAAAGGACGAATATTGATCCAATCGAAGAAACAGGAAGAGAAGGAATCCTCCAGTGTTTTCAGTATATAAGGAACAAAGTCCTGGTAAATAATAAAACTAAAAATTAGAAACCTCCAAAAACCGCGACCGCAAACTGTCTTTCAATCACATGTTCTTTCAGTTTATTGACATCTCGCGAATTTAACTGAAACAAAATTTTGACTCTCAGCTTATACGGCTAAGATCTTGCCCGAACCTGCTGGAGAATCTGCAATCGTCCGTATTGGACTTGTATATCCAAATCTATTTATTGCGCCTGTCTACCGTTCGTTTTTTTTTCAATTGAAATATTAATGCAAGTGGGTTTATATGTGTAAAACTCGAGTTTCACTTCAGTGTTTTTTTGTGGCGGAGTTTACATTGGATAAAAATAGAAGATTTCGCAAATTGCAAGGGATAAAAAGTGTGTACCTGTGAAGTGCGGGTTCTTATTTATGATTGGAAGACCGTATTAAAAAAGGGTAATTTATACGGAGGTAGGTTTATATTTATATGCATCTCTAGACACATTCTTGTGGATTTCATTTGTTTTTTTATATATATATTTGATAATTATGATATAAATCATGTTTAAATATTTATTCTTCATTTTCACATTGCCATTTTCTTATCGAGTCAATTTTACATATGTGAAACCAATTTCATGTTCATAGAACTGCTATATAAATTTTGAAATTTTGATTTTAAATTTTGCCAACTCTTACTTGTTTTTCTCTATTTTGACTTGATTTGATACATGTTCGTGTGATTATTGCTTCATAGTCGTATTTAAAGACATTAATTCATATTTTAGAAACATCCTAGCATTATCTTATAATCATTTGCTTTCCTAGAACATACAAGGACTATTTATTAGAGAAACACTTCACTTTGTGCACTGGACAGAACAACATTTACTTAAGATTAGTCTAAATGGGTGGCATAGTTGGTTAATGGCTTTGGGTTCATCTCATGTAGGTTCCTAAGATTGATTCTCTCTACCCAGGTTTACCTTGCAACTAGCTTGTTTGGGCTCGATCCATCATCTTAATAGGTTGTAGGGGGGCTTGCATTATCAAAGTGTTGAGCTTGAAAAGGAAAAGAACATCCTAGAGGACTACCAATATGCACCTTGAGGTATCATTTGTTTCTTTTTCTTAACCAATTATAAATATCTTGATACAAGCACAAAGTGGAAACAGACATGGTTTATTTCCTATCTCATTAACCCTTAGAGGAAACATGATGTAATTTGTAAATCTGAGTAAATTTAGGCATAACAACATGTAAATTAACACTTCAAGAACACAAAAGAAAAAGAATAGAAGAAACACCAATATGCATGGGGAAAATTGTTCTGCGTAAAAATAACCCCCCTCTAAAGTATTGAATCAATATATTAATTTGCAACGATAAACACAAACTACGATACACTTGTAGGCTCAATGTTAAAGTGAATAATGTCTACTACCTAGTCAAGGTTGTTGGAATCAATGAACACTGAGAGGGGGGTGAATCAGTGTTTTACAATTTAAAAACTTATTAAGTTGATTCTTAAGACATCGGATGCATAAGAATGAAAGTAAAGTGCAGAAACATAAAGCAATCAACCACACAATCATAACACCTAGATTTTTATGTGGAAACTCGGAAAGGGAAAAACCACGATGGGATTTGAACCCACAATATTATTATACTATGGCCAGGAGTATGATAATATTACATAAGGGGAATGCACTTGCATTCAGGCACACTGTTGAGAGCTCACTATTCAAATACAAGAAGGGTTGCAACCTAGAGGAAGGTTCGCTACCTTCCAAGTTATTACAATTGATTACAATAATGAATGGACTGAAGTATAGCATCTAATTATGCCAAAAAGCAGTTCCGGTTAGGCTCAAATTGATTGTTGCAATTGTTCTGACTTTCTGCTCTGTTTTCCTGCTTTGTCATACACCAGAGCACCAAAATCTTCACACACATTTACCAATCTTTGCACATTCGCTCATACAAACTTCTCACACACATCTCATCCACCAAAATGCTCAAATGAATTAGTCTTATATATTCGCATCAACAAAATGAATCATTTCTCATGTTGGTTTCCAAAAACCACATAACACGCAACATGAAATGTGTAACCTTAAGTTAGCTTAATTTGTCCACAAATCCATATGCAGACCTAAACAAAATGATAAAAAGCTTTACACAAGTTGGTCCAATTACCTCAAACATGAAACCAATCACCGAAATCAACCCAAAGATTTTGCATCACACATTACACCAAAATAGCCTGCTCTTCCTAAACTACTGAATACCGGACCTTTAATCTTGCTCATGAATCAACATCGGATATCAGGATTATGGAATAATCTGCCTTGAACCTCAAATCATCTGCCTCTATCACCACAACCAAAGTTACACAACCAAAATCAAGATATGCGAACTGTACTCATACTCTACCAGTTACTGTGTTCCACCTTCCAGACTTATGCCTTATGAACAATATGACTTCCGATAAATCAAATCTATGTACATCTAATATGATTTCCAAACTGGGTTGCCATTAATGACAACTCCTAAGCATTCCTCGTGCATCAATCTTCACCAGAACAGTGTCTCTTGCCAACAATCTCCCCATTTGGCATTGATGGCAACACTGTGAAAAATGAACTATACACTTAAAACTGCAAAACTTCAAAATTTTAAATTCTCCCAAAATTCTCCAAGACTCTACAATCTCCCCATGAAGATTTGCACCATTTTTCACTCTGCTCTCTCCCACTTTGACAGCAATGCCAAAGATAAGAATCTGCCAAAACTTATATACAAGGATATGTACAGTTGTTGACAAAAATTTGAAAATATATGCAAAAATTGTTCATAGGGACAGCAAGTGGTTATCCCAAGCTTTCTGCAGACTCTCCAAAATACTGATCATCCCACTAAAGAGATAGGTGTGCATCTCTACTCTTCTTCTATTTGTCGGAACACTCTTGTTTAGAGCATCCTTTGCATCTTGCATACTACTCATCAGAGAATCTATTAGGGGAGTGATAAGACTCCTCACTTCCCCACTCTACCCAAAATTTTGTCCTTTTCTTGACTTAAACTCTTAATCTTATCCAATATACTCAAAAATTGTGGTTCAAAATTGCTAGTTGGGACTGATTGAGGTGCATATGACTGAGGCATACTAGCTAGTTGGGCCTTCACATTCTCTTGTTTTCTTGTCAACTTCCATAGTAAACTTTGGCAAAATTAGACATGACTTGTATATTTGATCGCCTTCATCTAATGCATCTTGAATACCCTTCATAGCAATTATTAAACTTACCCTATCACTCTCAATCATCTTCAAAAATGTTTTCAGTCTCATAACATTAAATCGATTCAAAACTCTAGTATATTTTGCCTTCTCCAAAGACACAAAATGAGATTCTACAACATTCAATATACTTCTAAGCATATCAGAGGGATTATCAGTTGTGTCTGGTTTTAAAAATGGCAAAATTTTCTCCAATACATCTCCTACCAATGTTATTAACTCTTTATCTGTGGTATGGGACTTGAGTAGGTCCTCACTGGCTTTTGCTTGTGCAAGAGTTGCTAGCTTCAATGCTTGAATCAAAGATAAAGAACTCAGATCAATAGGCTCTTGAGCAAAATAATCTGAATCAGTAGCATCTTTGGTTTTCTTTGTCAGCTACAGTGTCTCTTGCCACTATCACCAAACCTGATCATCCTTCTCTTCTCCTTTCTCCTTTCCTGCCACCTCTGCATTTTTACCATTGTCTTCACCCTTTTTAGCATCAACTTTATCCTCAGCTGCCTTATCTAAAACAACTTCTATCACTGGAGGATCCTATTCAACTGCACCAGAGTTATCAACCCTCTGATCAACATCAACTGCACTGCATGCACATTAGTCTACTTTGTCAAAATGGCCTTCTCAGATGTTTGATCTTTCTGCACATCAACAACGACTGCATGAACTTCTAGAACAGATGTATCCTATGATTTCTCTCCCGGTTGAGTTTCATCATGTATAGGATTCACATCATATCTATGATTTATCAAAAATTGTCTCAAAAATTCTTCAGTCTCTTTGGTCACTTCATCTATTTTACCGAGCATGATTTTATTGACTCTCTTCTTGCTTCTGAATCTCTCCTTTGCAAGCTTTACGAGTCTAACAACCTCAACTTTAGAAATTATAGAACTCAAATTCACTAATACATATTCCTTTATTATTTCATCCTCTAAACTTGTTGTATGCCTCCTTGCATCCAAAATATCATATATGCTCTTGGGTATCATGGATTATATTTCTATTAATGCTTTACTATAAGCATCCATATACTATACAACTACTTCCTCTATAGCTCTTTGGTTTTTATCATCAAAATTTTCATAGCATACAGGCACATTCTTCAAATTACCATCCTTAAGATCTTCATCAATTATTTCATTCAAATACATTGGGGGCACAACATCATAAGTACCTTCAACTTTTCTGGACTTCAGAACTTCATCCAATTCAAACTTCTGCTTCTTGCTCACTCTGGCTCTACTGGATGGCTCTGCTTTAGCTCTTGGCTTCTTGGTCGGCTAGGCTCCACTGGATTGAAGCTTCTTTACTACCCTTGCATAAGCAGTTGTCTTCTTTACCTCTTTCACCACTTCATTAGATTCAGTTATTGGTTTTGACTTCTTAGGCTTTACCATATCCTCCTCCTTTAGTATATGTTTAGATCCCTAGCCCTTTTAGTAGCTTATTTTTGTATTCCCATTTGTTCAATAAGCTCTTCAACTTCCTTTCTGACTTTCCTCTTCCTTGCTAACCCAGTGAATTTCTTATGTAAATCTAAATCTTTCTACTTGTAAGTACCGAACCTCTCTTCCTCCTCATCTGATGGTTTACTCAATAGGTGTTGAGCATATGCATCAAGTTGTAGCATCCTAAAATTACGACACTTGCAATTTCGACCGCATTTGGGTCTTCACGATGGCGACGCAACACTAAACCTGAATGGAGACCCCGAAACTTGCTCATGACACCAAAAACTGCATTTTTCCAGCACCCTGGCCTGATCCTCCTTGCACCCTGCTGTCCCGGGAGGTGGGACCAGAGCACCCAGCGCCCTGGTCCCCCAGGACCATGGCGCCCAGCGCCCTGGTCCCTGGCCCTATTTTGGGCCCGGTCTCCTATGGGACTTCGGGCCTTTTTGTTTGCAAATTGGAAAATAACATTTCCTGGTCGCCCTAAGGTCGGGAAAATCAGTCTTTTAACCCTAATTGACAAGTATATAAACTACATTTTCCTCTTTCATTCGATATGATGGAAAAAGCGTGGAAACTGTACTCAAGCATTCAAGCATTCAAGCATTCCTTCAAGCAATTGATCATTCTAAGTCTCCATTCAAGGCTAAGTGTTGCATTCAAGACAAGGATTCAACCATTGAAGAGGAGATCACTTACAACACATTACATGCTACAACATACAACATACAACAAACAACAACATCTATACCTTCGCACATAAGGATACAAACATCCTTACAACAAGGTACTAGTACTTGCTTTACATTACATTTACAGCATTTCTCATTTCTTGGTTAATTCCAAAACCTGGGTTTGACCTAAGGGCAAACCCCTAATCCCTAACCCCCCAATCGTCTTCACTTTTCTGTGTGTAGGTTGCAGGTACGCGGTCGAAATTGAAGATCTGGAATCCTTGTGCAGAGACGAACAGATCCCCCTTCGTTTCGCGGATTTTTCGGAGGACCGTGTGCACGCCGGGCGCCATCGTCCCGTCAACTTTTGCTCAAATTTGCAGGACAGCGTCGTCTCGACATTTTACTGCTAATTCTAGGTCCGCAGCTTCATCCTATATCCCTAACTCAGTTTATAAGCGAATCTTTCTCACTTTCTATGCATTCCTAGTTCAATCTTTCCATCTACATTCTTTACAAAAGAGGGTATCCTTGCTATCACAAACCCTTGAAACTCATATAGAATCCAATCTTGCATTGCGTGGGATTGGATCTTGTGGGTTTCAACCCCTCTTTTGAATGTAAAGTCCCTCCTAAGTGAAAACCATCAACCCTAGTGACTCCCCCTTCTCTCTCCTTGGAGTTGGGGAGGGGAGAACGACTAGGGTTCGATTTTTTCGCTTTACACAAGTGTATTTCCATCTACCTCATACCCCATGGGCATGATCCAAACGGTTCTAGGTTTAACTGCCTCCATGTGACATTAATCTTTTTCTACCATAAAGCATATTGTGTTCTCATATTTTTCAATAATATCTTTTGAGATCATCTCTCTGCTCTGCATTTTTGCTTGAAATGATTTGAAGTATCCCCATGAATTAGATTTTTGAGCTAAAGTATCACCCAATCCCTACAAATCTTCTTTAATTTGGACTACCATCGGTTTATCATAAGCCCATTATACTTTTCCTATTCCAGGGATTTCATTCAAGAAGTAAAGTGCTAAGAAAACAATCAGAGAACTGAATTTTAAAACATGTTTCTTATCTTGTTTTATCTTCTTCAAGTTGCTCATTAGCTCACTGAGAAGCACTCCACACAGATCATATTGTTTGTCCTCCTTAAGAATCTAATAGGCTACAAATATAATAATACCGGATACTGAATTCTGTTTGCTAGACTAATACACCTTATATCTCGTCACCATTGAGGCAAATCTCACATCATGTTCAATGATATTACTAATTGTCATCAACCAGTTGTCATGTTGGGATCTAGCAACCTATGTTACTATTGTGTTGTGAACTTTCCTCAGACCGGGGATATCACTAGTTGCATTCAAACAAGTTACAACTTGAATGGCTTGCTTCGTAATCTTGTGAGGTCTATCTAGCCATATAAACTCATCGTAGATTTGGCTCAAGATATACCTAACCCATTTGAATTCATCAAACACCGAAAAATGAACAAACTGGATAAAACCCTTGTCTTGAAATGATTTGAATTCGGGCTTCAAATTCCCCATTTCCTCCATCATATGCTTGGTGTATAGTGACAACATGTCCACATTTCAAAGCTCCTTGATATTACAGTGAATATATACCCTAATATCTTCATTGTGCAACATGCCATACGGTGTAGAAGAAAAAGCTCCTTCTGGATCATCTTCAACCAATTTGAATGGATGTTGCTTAAACACTGCCCTTGTCGTTTCAGTAATTCCAACTACCAACGGGGTTACAATTCCAGATACAGATGCCATTTTGAAATTAGGGTGTGAAAACAGCTTGAACACGAATAAATACCTTCTCAAATTCAACTGGATGCTAAGAATCGTTGTCTGGTCACTTCAAACTCAGTTATCACTACTCAATCTCGTTCGCCTTTCTCTACTGCTCTTTCTCTTAGTTTGCAATGTGAAGAATGAATGATTGAAATGCTTTTTTATCCACCAAAAACCTAACTTTAAGTTGTAATAAATGCACAACCCTAAAGGCTTTCCGGATACCCTATTTCTCAAGAATTCATTACCAAATACTCATATAGGCATGTAATCTTTCAGATGTCAACTACACAGCTAATCTCCATCATCCACAACCATCCTCAAACGGTTACAAATCTCTGATAGGGGGTTTTAAGGATCTGCATGAAAAGTTTCTCCCCAAGGCCAAAATGCCTTAGTTACCGGATGAGGTTCCAACACCAGAATCAGGTGTGGAGCCATTATGAACATTTGAATCTTCCTTCTTAACCCACATCTTCTTATGCTTCTCTCTAACTTATTCAACCTTTGATTTGTCTTTTTCATCTGATCTATTATTGTCTACCAAAGCATTCTTGCTTACATTCTCACTTCTACAATATTTTGCAATGTGATCAGATTTGTTGCATGCATAGCAAACAACATTTCCTTGCATAGGCCTAAAGTTCATTTGATTTGGTCTCATTCTACATTGATTAAAAATGTGTCCAAACATTTGACAAGCATAACATCTCTTATTCTGAAAATTATTCATCATTGTTTTGCACATGTTTGACTTATGACCAAAGTTGTTGCATATGAAACATTGATCAGTAAAGGTAGGACCATTATTCATCATCCTATTATTCATCTTATTTCTGCATTGATTTGCCACGTGACCGAATTTACCACAAACAAAACATTTACCATTGAATTTATAGCCATTAGGTTGCCTTGCCGAAGGTTTCTTGTTTTTCTAATGATTGCTTTGTTCAGATTCAAAGGATTCTCCTTTCTCATATCCAAGTCCTCACATGTCTTTCCCATGTCTCTGACTTTCCAACATCTCATCTAGCCTGCCTGAGCTAGATTTGAATTTTTCTCTTTACTCTTTAGCAATAGAAAGATCATCTCTCTGAATTATGATCTGCCTTTCAAGTTCCTGTCCATCATTCTTGCATTGCACCAATTCAAGTTTCAACTGATCATTCTCATAGTTCAACCTCCAACATTCATCATATCTATCCTTCAATGACAGAGTCATATTTTCTTCATTCTTCTTTCTCTCATCAATCTCCTTTGTCAGCATCATCACAACGGATTGCATCTCATTCTTCAAGACTACATTCTCTCTAGCAAGCATCTCACATTCATCTTTATTGTCTTGTAGGGTTTGATTGTCAATGCTTTGTTCTTCTTTCTCCTTGAGTTTATCCATCACCTCCTTTCTCTTCTCTCTTGATGTGTTCACTTGTTCTTTCAAAGATTCAATGAGATTTTTCAGTTGCTTCTAGACTTCTTTTCAGACTACTCTTCCCTTTCATAGTTGCATCAAGATATTCAAGTACCACAATAAGTTGCTTCTACAAACCAGAGTCCATTGATTCAATCTTCCAGATCTTCCTCTAGTTATTAGGTTTCTTCCAAGGAACTAAGCTCTGATACCAATTGTTGGAATCAATGACCACTGAGAGGTGGGGGGTTGAATCATTATTTTACAATTTACAAACTTATTAAGCTGATTCTTAAGTCATCAGATGCATAAGAATGAAAGTAAAGTACAAAAACATAAAGCAATCATAACACCAATATTTTTATGTGGAAACCCGAAAAGGGAAAAACTACGGTGGGATTTGAACCCACAATATTATTATACTATGGACAAGAGTATGATAATATTACATAAGGGGAGTGCACTTGCATTCAGTCACACTGTCTAGAGCTCATTGTTCAAATACAAGAAGGGCTACAACTCGAAGGAAGGATAACTACCTTACAAGTTATTACAATTGATAACAGTAATGAATGAACTGAAGTATAGCATCTACTTATGCCAAAAAGCAATTCCAGTCACTCTCAAATTGACTTTTACAACTGTTCTGACTTTCTGCTCTATTTTCCTTCTCTGCCATACATCAGAGCACCAAAATCTTCACACATTTACCAATATTCACACATTCGCTCATACAGACTTCACACACACATCTCATCCACCAAAATTTTCAAATGAATTAGTCTTATATATTCACATCAACAAAATGTATCATTTCTCGTGTCAGCTTCCAAAAATTGCATGACATGCAACATGAAACGTGTAACCTGTTAGCATTTCACAAAGAGAGAGTGTTGGCATTCCAGTAAGATTGTTGGTATAACTAAGAAAGGATGATTACTGTCTTAATAATATTATTTTGTCATTGATTTCAAGCAATTAATTTTCTGATTCAGTATGATGTCGTCATATCTTAATAAGTATGTTTTGATAAGTATAAAGATGTCGGTAAGTGACACGGAAAGAATGAAAATGAAGGGGAGTAATAAGTTATTCAATGGGCAACTATTACTGAGTTAGACAATGATGAGATTTTGTTGTTTTGATTACTTTGATATCCTATATATGCGTATTCTAAGAATGAGAAAAGATTTCATTTAATAGATGAGTTAAGGTTTGATATTGTTCTATATTACCAAGCATGAAGCTAGTCGGTAAACACTAAGGTTATCGATATCGATCAAAGAAGGTAGAATATCTACCGAGTTAAGGTTCAGTATTTACCGAGTAACAACCGAGTAATAACAGAATGCATTGGATGGATAAAAGCATTATTAAATGAAAGATGCCAATAAGCTGGAGATGTATAGATGATTGTTATGTCATGCAAGAAGTTTGTTGAGGATCTACGACAACGAAAAATATAGTAGTGAGATCTACAACACAGATTGAATGGTCATAACCTAGCACAAGTTCCAAGGAAGGAATACAAGTTCCAAGGCGAGATAAAACGTTTTTAGATCGAAGGATACAATGAACCTAGTCAAGTTTAAAGATCTAATGGCTAGGATTGATCATGGGAAATGTGATCAAGGAGATTAAGTGGTTAGGAATTGTTTATAAATAAGAAATTGTTGATGAACAATGTATGCGGGCAAATAGAAAAACAGTGATACTACAGTAGTGATCACCGAGCACAGAAGATTGAATATCTGATTAAAGAACAGATTGAGAAGCCCAGCAAGGAGCAAGATAAGTCTTATGACAAAATTTTTTTGAGCACATAGAGTCTGCTTTAGCATTTCAGATGTGAAGTTGCAGATATATTTTATACTATTATTTATTTTGTAAGTGACAGGAAATCTCTTAACCGAGTGGACCTAACAGTTTTATTTGTAAATCCTCTAGCAAGGTAACATTCTGAATGAGTGTTTGAAATCCTTTGACAAGGTCACTTCTAACAAAGTGTAAGATTCTAACAAATCTGAGGGAAATCCCTTAACCGGGTCACATCTAGCAATGTGTTTATGTAATCTATAACAGGATTGGATTTTAACCGAGCATACTCTAGAAGGGTATAATTTTTAGTGGGTCTGAAATCCCATAGTGGTTTTTCCCTATTTGGGTTTCCACATTAAATCTGGTGTTAAAATATTTATGATGTTTTAAGTGTATCTATTTGTAAGTTTGAATGATTTACAGTCATAGTTGCATATCAGTAAAGGCTACCGAGGTTGAATCTGATGAATACATTGATTATTGAGTTTTTATGATTCACCCCCCACTCTCATCTTACTGACAATTGGTATCAGAGCATTGGACTCCGGAAGAAAAGTTTAAAGGTACTTGAGGCAAGATCCAAAGATGTATAAAAGGAATGCACCAAAGCTGAACAAGTCTAGTTTCTCCACATGGCAGAAAAGGATGAAGCTGCACTTATCAGGAATTGGAGAATATGCAACATATTATCTGGAGAATGATTACATTGCACCTAGCACCTACCCGATGACAATGGAAGAGATAAAGGCAAAGCAAGAACATATTCAAGCAATGATTGAAATGACATCAGCATTAACCGACTTAGAGCTTAATGATCTAGAAGGCTGCAATGATGCTAAAGCAATGTGGAACAAGCTTATATCTGTGTATGGTGGTGATGAACATGTTCAGAGAGAAAAAGTAGACAGTCTAAGAGGTCAACTTGAATCCATGAGAATGAATGAAGGAGAGAACATAACCCAATATAGTACAAGGTTAAAGGAATCTGTCAATCAAATCAAAGGAGCAGGAGGAACTATTGAAGAAAATGATGTAACAAGTAAGTTGCACAGAACACTTCTACCTGCTTATGCCATTTGAGTCTCTGCAATCAATGAATTAAGGTCTGTACCAAACATGCAAGTATCCTTGGATGCTACTATCGGTAAGCTACATGCATTTGAGTTAAGTAATTTTGATAACAATGGGTCTTTGGTAAATAAAGTTGAATCTGCATTCAGTTCTTTTCATCTTGGTGAATCTGATGATTACAATGATAGAATGTATAAGTATACTAAAGGAAATCACAGCGGAGCAAGTGAGAGATTTCGCAAAAACATGGAAGAGGTACACAAACTATATGAGGAAATCAAAAAGCAAGAAGAGTTTGAAGCATTATTAGCTAGAAGGTTACCGAGAGGCAAAGGTAAGTATAAAGGAAAGTTACCTTTAAAATGTTTTAACTGTGATAAAATAGGACATATGGCTTCTAACTGTCCTGACAAAGAATCTAGTGAAAAGAGAGAATACCGAGATGACAGATAGAAAGACAACCAATATAGAGGTCACTGAGACTTCAAAATGAGAGATAGAAAGACATGCCTAGTAGCTGATGAGGGATCCAACAATGACAAATCTGATGGGACTGAGACAGAGGAAGTTGTATATGTGGCTATCAAAGATGGATCAAATGAAGAAAGGTATGAGGAAAAAGCCTTAATATCTCACATAAATAAAAATGATTCTTGGATCATAGACAGTGGATGCTCACATCACATGACAGGTGATAAACACAAGTTTGTTAAATTAGAAGACTATGATGGAGGTTATGTAAGATTTGGTAATGATGCACCATGTCCGGTGAAAGGTAAAGGTTCTATCACACTTCTTGACAATGCTAAATGTGATGATGTATACTGGGTTGAAGGTTTGAAATACAATTTGTTGAGTGTAGCACAACTAAACAATACAGGATATCGAATAGAATTTCAGAAAGGAAGTGTCAAAGTTCATGACAAACATGGAAAGCTTGTTGCTACTGGGACACAAACAAAAGGTAATACATTTCATCTTGACTCAACTCGAAACAATTGTTTGTATGCTAAAATAGAAGATACCTGGTTATGGCATAAAAGGTTTTGTCATGTAAATTTTGATAACCTGATCAAAATAAGTAAGAAGCACCGAGTAAGAGGCCTACCGAGCTTGGAAAAACCTATAAATGCAATATGTCAAGGATGCCAGATGGGTAAGATGACAAAGTCAAGCTTTAAAAGTAAGTCCTACACTTCTAAAGGAATTTTAGATCTTGTGCACACTGATCTTTGTGGTCCTATGAAAGTTCAAAGTTATTATGGAGATAAATACTTCATATTATTTGTGGATGATTACTCAAGGATGATGTCAATTATGTTTTTAAAAGAGAAATCAGAAGCCTTTCAAATGTTCAAATGGTATAAGGCTAGAGTTGAAAAAGAAACAGGAAGACAATTGAAATGTCTAAGATCTGACAAAGGAGGAGAATTCATTTCTGATGAATTTAATCTATTTTGCAATGATCATGGTATAAAGAGACAAGTGTCTGCACTGAGAACACCTCAGCAAAATGGGATAGCTGAAAGAAGAAACGGATCAATTGTAGATTGTGCTAGAACCCTGATGATAGAAAAGAGGGTACCTCAAACATTTTGGAGAGAAGCAATCAGCACTGCAGTTTACACCCTGAACCGAGTACAACTGAAGAAAGGAACTTTGAAGACACCGTATGAAATCTGGTATGACAAGAAACCTAATGTAAGTTACTTTAAAATATTTGGAAGTAGATGTTATGTTCACAAAGATGACAAAAATGGAAAGTTTGATCAGAAAAGCGAGGAAGGAACATTTCTTGGTTATTTTTCTAGAAGTAAAGCATTTAAATGTCTGATCAAATCATCTAACAAAATAGTGGAAAGTGCAAATGTGAAAATCGATGAATTTGCAGAAAGAAATGATGAAGGAAATTCCAAATAACCAGAAGATTATGAAGAGTTTGTATATGTTCAACCAAGAAATCCTACCGAGAAAGTTGATGAAGAAAATGAAGAAAATACCCAGTTACCGAGTGATGAAGAAGATCATACAGAGCCTACCAAGCCTATATTAGCCAAGTATGTCAGAAGAAATCATGCATCAAGTCAAATTATAGGAGATAAGGATGATCCAGTAATGACAAGGAACAAACTGAGACAAAACACCTGTCTGATATCTGAATTTGAACCGAAAAATAGTACAAGAGGCATTTAGTAATGAAGATTGGGTAAATGCTATGATAGAAGAGATTGAACAAATCAAGAAGAATGAAACATGGACACTGGTCCCAAGACCAAAAGAGAAAAATGTAATCGGTACAAAGTGGATTTTCAGAAACAAGCTAAATGAAAAAGGAGAGGTCATTCAGAATAAAGCAAGACTAGTTTGCAAAGGTTATGCTCAAGAAGAAGGAATAGATTATGGTGAGACTTTTGCACCTGCGGAAAGACTTGAAGGAGTGAGAACATTGTTGGCATAGGCTGCTTACAAAAATTTCAAGGTATATCAAATGGATGTTAAATCTGCATTTTTAAATGGTATACTAGAAGAAGAAGTTTATATTGAACAGCCTAAAGGATTTATTGAAGACAAGAATAAAGATCAGGTATGTAAGTTGAACAAAACTTTATATGGTCTAAAGCAAGCACCTAAAGCATGGTATGAAAGATTGCACTCTTACTTAATCAAGATTAGATTTATAAGGACAAGTGAAAACAACAACATGTATATGAAGAATGATAAGGACAATGGAATACTGCTTTCAACCATATTTGTTGATGATATTATTTTTTGTGGAAATGACTCTTTATGCAAGAACTTTGGAAATGAAATGTGCAAAGAATTTGAGATGTCATTAATCGGTGAAATACAATATTTTATAGGTTTACAGATACTGCAAATGAAAAATGAGATTTTCATTACTCAATCCAAGTATATAAAGGAAATCTTGAAAAAAATTGAAATGGAGGATTCTAAACCTGTAAGTACTCCTATGACTACTAATTGTAAACTATCAAAGAGTGATGAATCTGCATCTATTGATGAGACACTTTACCGATCTATGATTGGAAAGTTGTAATATGTGGTTCACAGTAGGCCGGATATAGCACATGCAGTAGGTATAGTTGCAAGATTTTTTGCAGATCCCAAAGAAACCCATATGATAGCAATCAAGAGAATTTTCAGATACTTAAGAGGCACTGAAGATTATGGTTTAGTGTATAAAAAGAGGAATGATTTTGACTTAAAAGTCTACACTGATGCTAATTGGGCAGGAAACATTGATGATAGGAAAAGCACAAGCGGTGGAGCTTTCTTTCTAGGAGAAAGACTAGTAAGTTGGCTTAGCAAGAAACAAGGATGCATTTCACAGTCAACAACTGAAGCTGAATATGTCGCTGCAGTATTGAATTGCACCAATATAGCATGGATCAAGCAACTGTTGGAAGGTATGAATGAGAAAGGTACTGAGCCAATAACTGTATTATGTGATAATACTAGTGCCATTAACATTTCAAAGAATCTGGTAATGCATTCTAAGACAAAGCATATCTCTATAAAGTATCATTAACTCAGAGAAGAAGTTCAAGAGAAGAAAGTTGTGCTGGAATATATTAGTTCAAAGGAACAAATAGCAGACATTTTTACAAAGCCACTGCCAAAGGACACTTTTGAGTATCTCAGAAGTAAGTTAGGGGTTCTACCCCTATTCAGTACTCACTGACAGAGTTTGGTGAAAGCATCAATTCTCTGAATTTATAGGATAACTATTTATGAGTTGATGTTGAGTTACACACTTTAGGAGGTTACCTAAAGTTGTGTAGGAACTTGTGATTGAAGACAAGCTGCTCTGACCAAGACTGAGATGATACATTTGTATTTTCAGCAAATAAATTACTTCACAGCAGAAGAAATCATGAATTAGTTTTACTTTTAGGCATTGTTGTCAAAGGGGGAGAAGACTAATTAGTAAAGACTAATGGGTGAAGATGGGAGAAGACTAATGACTGGGGAGAATTCAAAGGATAACAGGAGAAGATTATCAACAATCCGCATCCAAATCTATTAAAATAAAATCAAGTTGGTATTACCATTAAAAGTTGATTTTTCCATCAATGCCAAAGGGGGAGATTGTTAGCATTTCACAAAGAGAGAGTGTTGGCATTCCAGTAAGATTGTTGGTATAACTGAGAAAGGATGATTACTGTCTTAATAATATTATTTTATCATTGATGTCAAGCAATTGATTTTTTGATTCAGTATGATGTTGCCATATCTTAATAAGTATGTTTTGATAAGTATAAAGATGTCGGTAAGTGACACAGAAAGAATGAAAATGAAGGGGAGTAATAAGTTATTCAATGGGCAACTATTACCGAGTTAGACAATGATGAGATTTTGTTGTTTTGATTACTTTGATATCTTATATATGCGTATTCTAAGAATGAGAAAAGATTTCATTTAAGAGATGAGTTAAGGTTTGATATTGTTCTATGTTATCAAGCACGAAGCTAGTCGGTAAACACTAAGGTTATCGATATCGGTCAAAGAAGGCAGAATATCTACCAAGCTAAGGTTCAGTATTTACCGAGTAACAACCGAGTAATAACAGAATGCATTGGATGGATAAAAGCATTATTAAATGAAATATGCCAATGAGCTGGAGATGTATAGATGATTGTTATGTCGTGCAAGAAGTTGGTTGAGGATCTACGACAACGAAAATACAGGAGTGAGATCTACAACGCAAATTGAATGGTCTAGCACAAGTTCCAAGGAAGGAATACAAGTTCCAAGGTGAGATAAAACATTTTCAGATCGAAGGATATAATGAACCTAGTCAAGTTTAAAGATCTAATGGCTAAGATTGATCATGGGAAATGTGATCAAGGAGATTAAGCGGTTGGGAATTGTTTATAAATAAGAAATTGTTGATGAACAATATATGTGGGCAAATAGAAAAAGAATGATACTACAATAGTGATCACCGAGCATAGAAGATTGAATATCTGATTAAAGAACAGATTGAGAAGCCCAGCAAGGAGCAAGATAAGTCTTCTGACAGGATTAGTTTGAGCACATAGAGTCTGCTTTAGCATTTCAGATGTGAAGTTGCACATATATTTTATACTGTTATTTATTTTGTAAGTGACAGGAAATCTCTTAACCGAGTGGACCTAACAGTCTTATTTGTAAATCCTCTAGCAAGGTAACATTCTAAATGAGTGTTTGAAATCCTTTGACAAGGTCACTTCTAACAAAGTGCAAGATTCTAACAAGTCTGAGGGAAATCCCTTAACTGGGTCACATCTAGCAGTGTGTTTATGTAATCTATAACATGATTGACTTTTAACCGAGCATACTCTAGAAGAGTATAATTTTTAGTGGGTCCGAAATCCCACAGTGGTTTTTCCCTATTTGGGTTTCCACGTTAAATCTGGTGTTAAAAGTGCTATGATGTTTTAAGTGTATATGTTTGTAAGTTTGAATGATTTACAATCATAGTTGCATATCAGTAAAGGCTACCGAGGTTGAATCTGATGAATACATTGATTATTGAGTTTTTATGATTCACCCCCCTCTCATCTTACTAACAAAATGTATCATTTCTCATGTCGGCTTCCATAAATTGCATAACATGCAACATGAAACGTGTAACCATAAGTCGGCTCAATTCATCCACAAATCCATATGCGGACCTAAATAGAATGATAAAAAGATTCACACAAGTCATCTCAATTACCTCGAGTACAAAACCAATCACTAAAATCAACCCAAAGATTTTGCATCACACGTTACACCAAAATAACTCCACTCTTCCTGAATTACTGGATACTGGACCTTTAATCTTTCTCATGAATCAACACTGGATATCAAGATTACAGAATAATCTACTTAGAACCTTGAATCATTTTCCTCTATCACCGCAACTAAAGTTACACAACCAAAATCAAGATACACAAATTTTACTCATACTCTACCGGTTATTGTGTTCCACCTTCCAAACTTATGCCTTATGAACAATATGGCTTTCGGTAAATCAAATCTATGTACATCGGATATGATTTCCAAACTGGGTTGCCATCAACGACAACTCCTAAGGATTCCTCATTCGTTAATCTTCAACGAAATAGTGTCTCTTGCCAACAAAGGTTGTATACCTTGTAATTACCTAGTAAGGGGACATATTCACTTGTTAAGATAACTTAGGTCGTAGATGTCATTTCTAGAAGTTAGTTATAATGGGGCCATGTTCACCTCATTTACTTTTAGTTTCCTAGGCATTTAGTATTTGTATTAGGTATTTAATGTTTTGTTCATATTAGTTTGTTCATACTACATCTCACATTGCCTTTATAAGAAAGGCTCTTGTACATTTATAACATATCCCATATCTCGTACCTCAATATTAAGAAAGGTTCAAGCAAGTTCATTACCTTGCATACTCTTTTGTCGAAGACATCATTGTTTTTGTAGATAATCTTGGAGTTTGTAGCTCCTACATGAGTTCATGCATGGTACCAATGTGCTTAAAAAATAAATAAGTTCATGGTCATATGACCAACCGAATGTTAAGCCCTCAAGCGCCTTATTTGGCCCCCTTTGAGCCTTAAAAGAGGTTTTTTAAATGAAGAACAATTTTGGCTAACAAAGTTTATTTTTTGCAAATGAGATAGCATAAAAAATATTGTTTCACATACTTCACAATAGTGTAGGTCATTTTGCATATTCTGTTGCTGGTGAATTTTATTGCTCACTAAAGTCAATTTTTCTATTTTGGACCTTCAAGCTCATAACATTTGGCCACGATATCCAATTTTCACAATTTTTATGGCATTAGAAAGGTATTGAGGAGCTTTATCATTGTGCCCATTCACTTATAATAAATTCATTCCTAGGTATTATTTATTTGATTTTCCATTGTAGGGCATTGTGATTGATTACTTGGACATCCTAACTCCTAGAGAGCTCCTATCTTTTTGAAAAGGTTTCATTTGCAATTTTTATCATATTTGGGAGTTTCTATTTCATCGTGAAGGTTTCTATATTTGTAATTTCTAAGAAATATCATAGTTTGAAATGGGTTTTTTATTTCATCCTTCTCTAGTTATCTTAAAAAGGGGAAACTATAAACAATAGAAAGATGGCATCATAAAACATCTTAGATATCTTAATTTCTTACCACATTTGTATAAACATGTTCCCCTCCTGGTACACCTAGGAAGAAATTTTCTTAGAATTGTAAGAGGATCATGTCTTATCGGTTATTATAATGCACGTTGATGGTGACATATTGAAGCCTATTGTTGATTTTGAGTGTCCTCATTCTATTTGGACTAAAATTTTGGAGTTACGGTGATCTTGATACTTGGGCATTCCCAAATGATCATGTTTCATATTGTAATGTGTCTCTTCACTTTTCGAATAGGATACCCTATGATTGTGTTGCTATTTAGGAGTCTGATTATTTGGAGTACTTTGAAACTCATAAGACGAGGACAAGGTTGGTTCAAAGGTTCCTAATTATTCTTTAGACATAGTTGATGTACCTTCACCTTCATTTATTCCTTATGTGGAGTCATTAATTGAGACTTCCATCCTTCTTGTTCATCGGGATCATCTCTATTTTTAAATTTGGAGGAAACATTTGAGAGGTTAACTCTGATGAATACTAAGAGGGGGGGGTGGGTGAATTAGTATACCGAAAAATACTGAACTTAAACACTTAAACAGTCTAGTAGTAAATTGGTAAAACAATTTAACAAATAAACAGGTTAACACACATCAAAACCAAATAGCAAATAAGGCATTCACCCACAGGAGAAATAACACCATAATGCAAGATATTTGACGTGGAAACCCAAATAGAAAAAACCACAGTGAGATGAAACTCACAAGTAACTATCTGCATAATAGAAACTAGATCAGTTAAGGTCATACAATGTTCTTTACCAGAACAAATCCTGTTAGGAATCTCAATCTCTGTTAGGAGACAAGTCTAATTAAAGACTACCTTGCTAGAGGATTTTAGATACATAGATGTGAACCACCTTGTTAGAGGATTTACAAAGGCTTTTCTAGGCCTATCTGGTTAAGGATTTCTAACTTGTCAAAGATGTGAGTAATCAACAAGTAAATGATCTAGCAAATAGCACAGATTGCTTTGTTAGATCCTTGGTAGCTCGTTCTTAATGCATTCCAACATTACTTCAGTCTTCAACTCATTCATACTCTACCTTCTCTTGCAGACCTAAACTTCTCTTCTCTAATCGCACTTACAAAAACTCATCAACTATTTTGAAAAACCTAATAGCATTAAAACCCTAGACATGATGTCCTTATAAAGGAATCTGATTTCATGTCGGTCCAATAAGATTACAATCCAATTTCCTAGGTTCAGTGCATCTAGACATATTTGGTAACACGATACAAAAAGCATCGCCAAAGTGTCGGTATTGTCAAACAATCGGTGGATGGTAACTCATCACAAGAATGTTGGTTGGTAACTCATCACAAAGTATTACCGGTTCATACAAAATACCGATTTACGCAAAATACCGGTTGTCGGTTTGATGAAAATGAAGACTGGGAAATATGTGTTCTGCCGCTTTGATCCTTCATACCGCTTGAGATCCTCAAACCGCTTGGGGTCATCATACCGCTTGAGACAGGTAACCACTTTCTGCAAAACACTGATAGTCTAAAGACTAACACATGATACCGATTAGGAACAATTATCGGTTGAGCATAATCCATACATTCACAAAGTGATCTCATAACAAGTGTGTGCCCATCAATGACAATCACAACATCAATCATCAAAAATGCCAACAATCTCCCCCTTTGGCATTGATGGCAACACTTAGGAAAATTTTGACATCTAAGTGTTTTACAACAAAAATATGCTATAAGCAAAATTACTCCCCCTAAGCATATACACTATCCCTTTTGCAAAAAATACAATGTATACTACTCCTTATTAGAGGTAGACATGAAAGTATGCATCAAAACATCAAAATTTATATACTTCTCCCCCTTTGCCAACAATGACAAAAACACTACAGACGAACCCTTGTTCCATTAGTATTAAAATAATAAATGTTTATGACAATAATGAGTAAAATTTGTCAAAAACTAATTTAAAAACCTGCAAAAATTGCTTCATGGATAAGGACCATGACTCAAGTAGGGAGGTAGCCACCTCTTTCTCTATCTGCATCTGGGAGACATTTTCTTCCATGGCATCTATCGTGCTCATTTCTTGAGTGACCGTTAGGGCATCGAGATTTAGATAACATTTCTGGAGAATTTGCAGTCGTGGCAGTAGGATCAGTTGAAATTCCTGCAAATTACGTGTCTGGTTGCTTATCTCTACCTCTATTCTTGCAAACTGGAGTTGAAGCTGGTGAATAGTTTGTCCATATGTGGAGAAGGAATCATATGGCATCTTGAAGGTGCAAATAAATGACTGCATATCTGATTGCAGTTTGTCCTTCTGAGTGAGCACTTCATCACATAATAGATGAGGTTGACATATCTTGCTGAGAAGTAGATTGCCCTCATCCATTGCATCTTTGATGTCCTTCTATGCCTTCTGAAGTTCCAACTGAAGCTCATTCAACTTCTTCACCAGGGCAGTGTTCAGAGCCTTTTGATGCTCTTTCTTGGCATTTGCTTCTACAACCTCTTCCAGGCTCTACACCTGATCTTCTACATCTGTACATAGGAGATTCAATTGTGCCAGTGAGGAATTAGTACTGGGGAGGTTTGTATTAGGTATCAAACCGGTAAGAGTGTCCATCGCAGCTTGGATCATGTCTTGCTCCTTCTTCCTCCTTATCACTTCCAGGCATTCTTGAGAAACCTTAATGCTTTGCGGTAGCTCTGTTTTGTTTGCAGACTAGAGGTCAATGGGACTAGTAATGTTAGCCGATTTGGCTTGACTACCGATTGCCTTTGGAGTCTCCATCTGAGTGCTCTTTGCCGCTTCTTCTTTCTCTTTGGCTCTTCTCTTGTCTTCTTCTGCCTTCATTTTCTCCTCCTCTTTTCGCTTCACTTCATCTTCATCCTTCTTCTTCTTCTCCTCTTCCTTTTTCTCCTCTTCCTTTTTATTCTTCGCTTCCTTTCCCTTCTCCTCTTCCTTTTCCTCTTCTTCCTTTTTCTTCTCCGCTTCCTTTCTCTTCTCCTCTTCCTTTTCCGCTTCCTTCTTCTTCTTCTCATCTTCTTGTTTATTTTTCTCCTCTTCCTCTTTTCTCTTTTCTTCCTCTTTATTTTTCTTCTCATCCTCTTCCTTTTTCTTCTTCTCTTCTTCTTGTTTCTTTTTCTCCTCTTCCTCTTTTCTCTTTTCCTCCTCTTTCTTTTTCTTCTCATCCTCTTCCTTTTTCTTCTCCTCTTCTTGCTTCTTTGCTTCCTCTTTTCTGTCATCTGCCTCCTTTTGCTTCTCTTCCTGTTCTGGTTGTTTTCTCTTGTCTTCTTCCTGTTTCTCCTTTCCTTCTATTTCTATTGGTTCATCTGGAGTAACATCCTCTACATCCAGAGCGTCGACATCAATAGTGTTTATTGGTTCAGTAACCGAGTTTCCTTCATTGTCGAATACCTCATCTGGTTTCTTGATTTCCAGTTCCTTTTCAGCTTTCTGGTTTGCCTCAGATACTTGATGCAGTCTCAGAGTAGCTTTGGTATGAGAGTGAGTATCTTTTACTACTTCAGAGGATTTTCCTTCAAGTAACATGAGTCTTCTTCTTCTCATGAAGAAGAGGCCTTTATAGTTCTCCATGATTTCATAGAGTTCTAAATTAGATATGTCGGGAAAATATTGTGCAAATATTTCCTCTCTTATTTCCTATTCTTTTTCAATGGCAATGCACCATTTGATGTCTAAAGAACTATACAAAGAATCCGGTGTCATAGATTTGATGTCTGATGGCGACCGATCATTAACACATAAATACTTAATGATTTCCTATTCAACTTCTTCCTTTTCATCATTATTGAAATCATCAAAATGATCTATTAAATCATTCAACAATTTTCTCCTAATATTTTTAACAGTTCTTTGACAATGTGTCAGAGGTTTGTAGGAAGAAATGCCAATATTTACCGGTGCCAATGTTGCCAGTTCATTCTTTGTCTTTTTCTTCATTTGCCTAGTCTTCTTAGGTTGTTCTTTAGACACAGTGTCCTCTGAGTCTGGTGAATTGTTCTTTGTCTTCCACTTCCTCTCAAAGACTTTGGTAGGTGCCGCTTCCAGTTTCTTCTTTGCAGGTGACCGCTTGGTCACTTTGGGACTTGATGAAGTAACCGGTGCCGATGCTGAAGGCACTGCCTTTCCTTTCTTTGCTGAGGGTTCTTTAACCGGTGTAACCCTTTCTAGATAGGTGTCGGTTCTCTTTGCGTTTGGATCAAGAGGTGGGGCAATCAGGGTAGAGGCATACCCATCCAACATATCATTCATTACCTCATATCCCATTGGTTCCACTTCTTCATGTCTAGGCTCAACCACCTCCATTATGCACACATCAATTTTTATGGTGAAGCAGATGTCCTCATACTTTTTGACTATATCACCGGATATTCTTATCCTTTGGCTCATCTTGCTTCTGAACTCATCAAAGTATTTGTTCAGCACTTCCAGATAACCTGTTCCAACCGCTTGTAGGCTTTCCTTGATTTGCTTTGACACCAGTTGGTCGGCAGACCACTGAATATCTCCGACTCCTGGGAAGTAACCTTGGAAGTAGAAGAACAACCCAACCAACAGTTGTCCAAACTTAAATCTTAATGCATTGTCCTATTTGATCGACTTGAGGTTCAACAGAAGTTGTCTTTGCATACAAGTGCACAAATCAAACGATGCATCTTCCTTGATCATCCTGTAAGTGGCATTTACCGCTACAGCAGAGACAAAGTTAATTCTACTAGCCGAGAACGTCCAGTAACCTATCACCATGCAGGCATACTTGACTAGATCGTCCTTGATTGAGTTGACAATCATTCCTCGTTCGCTCACTGAACCGGTGATCTTGGACATTTCAGTCTTGCTGACCTTCCTTAGGGCTAGCACTTCACCGATGTTGCAGAAATCGGTGACAGCATGAATCGCTTCTAGTGTGATATCATGCATCCGCTCTAAGTACATCTTATCACTGTGTACCCTAATTAGAATAATGTGAATGTGATCATCCAAAAATTCTTCAAGAAAGTAAACTGCATTGTGAAGTTTCTTCTTTTCCAGAATGTTGAATTTTGATTTAATCTTCTTATCCTTTATGCAAAACAAGCTCAGCTGGGAATGGATCACAAGAGACCCTAGGTCTTCGATTTTATAGTCTATGTAATCAAAAATGCCTTCTTCTACTATAACACCAATAGGTACTTGAGACAGGGCATTGTATTTTGACTTTCGTTGAATGAAGTCCATAGAATCAACGGGTGCACTAGAGCTAGCATGTGATGCGGAAGCCATGATAAACGAAGAATTATGAAAAATACCTTCGTAGATCAAAATTTAGGGCTTCGCAATTTGAACTTCGCCACACACTCCTTTGGTTGCTGAGATACTGCTTTGTGTTCTACACTCCTCCAACAGATGTTTGCATCAAATTCTTCTTCAGGATTTTGATAAATTCTTTGAATCGCAGTGTAAATCGCTTTTCTTCGTTCTGCACTTGAAAAACTTCTTCACTTCAAAAAATGATAGTGAGAAATGATTTGAAAATTCCCTTTAAACGAATTCTCCACCTACGATAATAAATGCTCCAATATTAGGGCGTAAACCCTAATTTGCCTTTTACTATTTCTGGTATTCTGCCAACTGATAGGTATCACATACCAGTGTAAACCGGGGGTTCGAAACATTTCATCGTTTGCTCCCCCTAAGCTTTTCTTATGCTTAGTTTGTCAGTTCTGAAATTTCCACACTAGGTACAGAAACCGGTTCTTCTTGCAACACCCCTAGTTTCTTTTTCCAGGTTTTGTTCATATCCGCTTGAACGGTTTCAACATCAATATTTCCTTCCGGAGTGACCGGTATATCATCCGATATACTCTTTCTACTTATGTAGAATCTGGCAATGCGACCCGATTTATCGCAATGATAGCAAATTGTTCCAGGTGCTCTCCATGGTCCATTGTTCATGTTTCCATTCCTCCTTCTGCATGTTGCAGCAGTGTGACCACTACCATGACATATCAAACAGGTTGTTCTCCAACCAATTGCCACTTGATAGCCACCAGACCGTTGGCCATAGGTATTATACCGGTTGGGATTCTGGTTCACAGGAGGTTCTGGGACACCTCCTTGAGTCCTTTGAGGATATCTTCCGGTGTTGTTAATAACATACCTGCATTCAAATGCTCTATGCCCAAACTTGTTGCATGCATAACAATTACCATTGAATCTATAGGATCTAGGCTTATCATTTAAAAAATAAGGAAAGTTATTGTAAGCCTTACTTCTACATACATTAGCAGTGTGTCCTTCCTTGAGATAATTAAAGCAAACAGGTTTGAACTTTTGCTTACCTTTATCCTTTGATGTCGGTTGTTTCTTTGATGCTTCATCTTTTGTTCCAGAGGTCTCACGTTCCTCATAATCAGAGAAACCAAGTCCATTGGTATTCTTTACTAGTTTAGTTGATTCAAGCTTTTGCTCTAGCTTGACAGTACTCTTATTGAATTTGGCAAGTATTTCCTTTGACTCAGTGAGTTCTTTGGAAATAGCAGCATTGGATTCCTTCAAGGTTGCATTCTCAGAGATAGCCATGTTTAGTTCACCTTGTACTTCTTCTTTTTCCATTTTGCTCTCATGAAGGTGAGCGGTAAGTGCACTGATCTCTTGCTTCAACTTGGAGATCTCATGATCTTTGTCTTTTACCAGATCTTCAGCTTTCCTCCGGTTCTCAAGCTCTTGACACATTCAGATAGTCTGTCCTTCCAACTCCTTTCTTAGGTTGGAATTGGATTCATTCAGCTTTTCTACTTCTTGAATTAGGGCTTCCATGTTCGCTTCATCAAAAGAACTATTTTCAGATAGCTCCATCAGTTTTTCAGCACACTCTCTTCTTTTTGCCTGAGAGGCCTTATATTTTACCATAAGTTCATCATAGGCTTGCTCAAACTGAGTGAGCTGATGAGTAAGTTCCCTCATAGTTTATTCCCCCATATCTCTTTCCAAGTGGTTAGACTTATAGAAAGGTTGGCTCTGATACCAATTGATGAATACTAAGAGGGGGGGGGTGAATTAGTATACCGAAAAATACTGAACTTAAACACTTAAACAGTCTAGTAGTAAACCGGTAAAACAGTTTAACAAACAAACCGATTAACACACATGCAAACCAAATAGAAAATAAGGCATTCACCCATAGGAGCAATAACACCATAACACAAGATATTTGATGTGGAAACCCAAATGGGAAAAACCACGGTGAGATGAAACTCACAAGTAACTATCTACAGAATAGAAACCAGACCGGTTAAAGTCATACAATGTTCTTTACCAGAACAGATCCTATTAGGAATCTCAATCTTTGTTAGGAGACAAGTCCGATTAAGGACTACCTTGCTAGAGGATTTTAGGTACACAGATGTGAACCACCTTGTTAGAGGATTTACAAAGGCTTTTCTGGGCCTATCCGGTTAAGGATTTCTAACTTGTCAAAGATGTGAGTAATCAACAAGTAAATGATCTAGCAAATAGCACATATTACTTGGTTAGATCCTTGGTAGCTCGTTCTTAATGCATTCCAGCATTACTTCAGTCTTCAACACATTCATACTTTGTCTTCTCTCGCAGACCTAAACTTCTCTTCTCTAATCGCACTTACAAAAACTCATCAACTATTTTCAAAAACCTAACAACATTAAAACCCTAGACATGATGTCCTTATAAAGGAATCTGATTTCATGTTGGTCCAATAGGATTACAATCCAATTTCCTAGGTTTAGTGCATCTAGACATATTTGGTAACATGACACAAAAAGCACCACCAAAGTGTCGGCACTGTCAAACAATCAGTGGATGGTAACTCATCACAAGAATGTTAGTTGGTAACTCATCACAGAGTATTACCGGTTCATACAAAATACCAATTTACGCAAAATACCAGTTGCCGATTTGATGAAAATGAAGACTGGGAAATATGTGTTCTGCTGCTTTGATCCTTTGTACGCTTGAGATCCTTAAACCTCTTGGGGTCATCATACCGCTTGAGACAGGTAAACACTTTCTGCAAAACACCGATAGTCTAAAGGCTAACACATGATACCGGGTAGGAACAATTACCGGTTGAGCATAATTCATACATTCACAAAGTGATCTCATAAGAAGTGTGTGTCCATCAATGACAATCACAACATCAATCATCAAAAATGCCAACAAACTTCTCTTTTGTGATAGCAACTGCACTCTTGTTGTTAAATTATATTTGTCTTTGGAGCTTGTTCAATATCAATTTTTACAAAGTTCTAGTTTATCGCCTTCTTTGATTGGGCATGTACTTGATTGGATTATGGCATCGTCATCTTGCTTGGACAAAGAGACACCTAAGAAATTTTTAGAAACACCGTCATACTTTTTCATGCTCCCATCCTTCAATTCCTATCCTAAACGAGAAGAATTCCTACATTTGTACTTGGTTTTGTTTATTCCTAGGCAAAGACAAGAAGTTTTTAGACATGTGATCATGTTTTGTCCTCAAACAATTGTCATTTGTGTAGGATATTATTCATTAGGGGGGGTACCTAGTCTCTATCTTTCCTTCCTGTGGAGGATAACAGTTATATATTCATTATGAATGTAGTTCTTGGGGGTACTAATGATACCTCCATACCTCGCACATTCTACCGCTTGCATATGATCTTTTGTATTCTCTCTTTTTGGGAGAGGTTTTTCCCCAAGTGTTTTTTCTCCTTTTCTTAGTTTGCAAGAGATCATTTGCACAAGGGTACCTAACATGGCCTAGTAGCCAGGACCCATCATTCAACATTGCATAATAATCTACTTCCTAAATTGCACTCAAGAGAGAGGATGTTAAAGTGAATAATGTCTAGTACCTAGTCAAGGTATTGTACCTTGTAATTACCTAACAAGGGGTATAAGGTAGTGAAATTAAGACTTCACAAATTAGATTAATAAAGCCACTAATTTCACGGGGTCATCTTACATTAAGGAAGATATTGGCTTTGATTGATCTAATCCTTAAAGGATTGAATGCAAATTAGATTAATCCTCATTATTTGAGTTAAAATTGTATTTGAATTAGGTTTAAATTGTAATGTTTTGATTAAGTAAAATTAGGTTTAAATTGAAATGTTAGACCTAGAACAAACAATGATAATTTGACCTAAAATAACAGTTACAGTAACATTAAGTTCTAGATATCATGCAAAGTTGTAAACTAGGATTTGAGAATGGAGAATAGATCAAAACCTGTGACACAAAGTTTAGGCGAAATTGTCGAGACCAGGAGGTGTGGGCTGACTTGGTCCTATGAATATTGAGGGTAGATAAACTAAATATTTTCCAGATCAAAATGATGCACAAAACCTCCTAATGGAAGATCATCATAAATTCTCAAGATCGGGAGGTGTGAACTGACCTAGTCCTCTTCTTTTTGCACCTTCAAAAGCTAAGTATTATTATCATCGTTTGCTCTAGACCAATTTCCTCACTTACATCTTCTAAGATAATTTCCTGCACACATAAGGATATAAGGTTTGTTGATGGGGGTTTTCCTTATGTCAAACCCCACTTTAGGAATTAACCTTGAATTGAAATTTGAAATAGAAATTTTGAAGTAAATGTTGGATGATATATCTTAGATCAGCAAGGATTGATGTAAGTTGATGATGCAATTCTCTTTGAATGTGATCATGAATGTTGATGCAATAACATGACAACATATAAAAGACTCAAACATAAACATATGCTTGCATGAGTATTGATGTGATTTTCTCCATCATGCTTGAAGAATATGATGGGATGAAATGTTGCCTTGAATGATTAAGAATGCTTGATACTTGATGTGAGAAGATAGCAAATGTTTATAATGTGTATGTATACCCAAATGAATTAATAGGATGCCTTTATATAGGGTTCCCTAGATAATTTTTCAATTAGGCTAATCTCCAACGGTCACATCGAGGCATGAGGACTAAAAACCATGGGGGAGGGAAAGTGCATTGTCTTGTTTAAATTAGGAAATGTTTAAGGGGGACTGTGGTGTCTAGGATACCCTAGTTCAAATAGGGGTTCCCTAGGCATCCTTGTCCTCCCAAAACAGGGAAAATAAGGTTGGATTCAAGAGGGTATAGTCCCAGGATAGGGTCCTATTACACCCCATTGTGATGTTACTATTTATTGTTACTTGTTTTAGTTAAAATGCTTTAGCACATGAGTATGTTTTAAATATATTTATCTTGATTGGGAATTGAATGAATGAATTTGCAATCATTCTTATATTTTGAATATTTAAAGATGAAATATATGATGAATATATATGATTTAATAACAGTTGACTACTATTGTGACGTGCTAAGTTGGATGCAAGAAATGAACAAACCTCTGAATAGGAGGAAGAGTATCACTCATGAGAGGAATTTGGTTTGGTAATCTTATATATGTGACTTATTGAGCTATCACTCACACTCACAACCTAGTTAATCAAGTTGAGTTAAATTAGTTGGGTAGTGGTAAGATGCTTTCCGTCAAATTGGTGACGATTAGTGTTGTGTCGTAAAAGGTAATCGGGCCAGGTGTTGATAACACCCATAAAGGAAAGATGGGAATATGAAGTGGTCAACTGGGCATCGACCTAGTTAACAGGAAAAACACTTTTCTCATAGGAAGTATCCATTGGTATTGTAGTTATAATTAAGGTGGTTGATTATGGTAGGTAACTAGCATCAACCTATTCCTTAGGCAAAGCAACTATGTGTAACAAGTGTCTCCTCATCTCTAGAATTTTGCATTGATAATGTAGTTAAGTGGTCATGCCAAGTACAAGGAAGACTTAGTCAATTTGTATATGATAATTGGAGTTATAAGCCTAATTGTCTAGGTAAGTGATTAATAATAAATAATCATTGTTGACTAAGTAATATTAAGGGTGATTCATAGTAGAACTTTGTACGATTGTTTATATGTCAACTTTGTAATTAGAAGAGAAGCCACATAATCTTATTTTTGGCAATGAGTAAGAGAGATGTGGAAAATTAGTGAGCTTGATTATAGCATTAAGTCTCTCAAACCTATGTATAATAGAGGAGCATATCTCATCTTTCGGGATCATATCATCTCACATCTCTCACATTTCTCTCTCTTCTCATCATTTCATATCCATAATCTCTTTCTGCTTATTGTTCATTGTTCCATTGTTCTTCATTGGGAGGGAAGGAAATAGTTCGATTATTGTGAGGGAATAGGCTAGTTGCTATTATTGAAGGTTTGGGAATTTCTATGTTAGTGGATAAGTTGTGAAGCTAATGTAATTGGAGGAAGGAATCTGTATTGTATGGTAGCTATATTATAGGCATGAGGATTATTCCTTTCATTTATATTGAGAAATATTATATATGGATTATAAAGTTGCATAAGCTTTATTAAAGAAATGATTGAAATTAAGTTAATTGTAGGATATGCATTTGTGTGTTGATAGAAACTTGATAATCTTTATGATTAGATTTATGTATAATGATTGATTTGGTTAATCTTGGGATGAGGGAAATTCGTGGATGAAAATAACCTAGATAGTCATTATATTATTTAAATGGTTAGTTTACCAAATAGAGGAATGAAGTGGGTGGTTATAGGACTCTCACTTAAAGTACTGGGTGATGAATTCTTTAGCCAAAGTAGTGTAGGTTGCCACTGTGTGCACTATCGGTTCATTATGATCTAGGTTTACATACTAGACAGGCAACATCATACATGCAGGTTGTAGCCAATGTATGGTAGCTCTAGTTATGTAGGATGCAACATTGTACTCATAAGGCTATATTATTATGAGGTTACCAAACCAAACTTTTCATCGAAGGGTCGGACCGCTTCAGTTAGAAGAGGCATGGGGGACTATAAAGTCTTGGTTGGGTGGAAAAGTTCTTGAGTGATGCTCTTCCTCATACAGTTGATGAGTAATATTTGAAGATGTATGCCAGCAAGGACATCTAGACCATTTTTTTCTCTCATGTTTCAATAAGCTCATGGAAGCTTTGTATGTATTTAAATATTCCTAAAGTAAATGGAAATTTGAAAAGGAAAATGAAAATACTTTCATATGTTTATGTTATGATATTGTATATGATTTATGATGTAATGGAAAATTTGAAATGGGATATATTTCAAATAAGCAACTTGTTTATGAAATGGAAATAGGAAAAAAATTTATCACTTGTATTTTGACAATGCATTTCTTTCACTTGTGGGTTAAAAATCTTGGTAAATTGAAAGGGTAGAACAATGGGCATGTTACAAGTCCACTTAGCCATGCAACCAAGTGACATCAAATTTGAGGTAAAAGGGGCCAAAACAAACCTATGAGAGAACTAGGATGGGCCACACTAAAGTAGGGGCACAAAAGGTAGTGTAAATTGTACAAGGTTGCAATTTATGATGCTACATCTAGCCCCCACTTTAATGAGAGTATGAACTTATAAAAATAATCACAATAAAGTAGAAATATGAGGAAGAAGGAGATAGGTATATGAGGAACTAGGAGCGACATCACTAATTTTGAGGAATCAAGCCCCCAATCTTAGGATCTTAACTCATACAATCACTTGAAAGGGTACACAAGACAAAGACAAAAAATTCAACAAAGATAATTAAAGACAAAAGACAAAAAATAAAGGGGTTAGTACTAAAACAAAAAGCTCCCAAGTCAACTAGTTGAAGAGACCTTGATAGTCAAAATGTCTCTACCACTAATGTAATTCTCAAAATTCTATTACAAACACACAAGTGGTCAAATGAAAAGAGAAAGAGTGTGCATCAAATGATGAACCATGATCCAACAAATAGCAAAGTTATGAGCTCATGGGGAGGAAAAAGGAGAGAATATGGACTCCAATGGCTATCAAGTTATGTTATGTTAGGTGATCTATGAGAGAAAGCAAGAGAGAACATGGATTTCACGAGATAGAAAATTTTGTTATGCTAGGTGATCCACAAAGACATCACTTATTGTGAGACAAAAAGTTGTGTTATGTTGTGTGATCCATGTAGGAAGGATGAGTCAGAATAGTCTAGCAAATTGTGTTATGTTGGTTCTAGTCACCTTGAAAATGCAACACAAGGAAAGTTGAAAGGTCTAGCATGTTGTGTTATGCTAGTCAACCTACCTTAAAGAAGTTGAAAAAGGGAGAGTTGAAAAGTCTAGCAAGTTATGTTATGTTAGTCAACTCATCCTACTATATATGTCGTTGTCTGGTTTTAAGAGTTAATCATCTCATCTAATACTTTGATTTGGTTTTGAGCATGCAACAACCCGCATAAGACATGCAATTGAAAATGTCTCATTTCAAGAATGAAACATCTCATCTAAGACTTTTTTTTGGTTTCAAGCATTTACATCTCGTCTAAGACATCAGAATAACCAAACAAAGCACAATCTTCATAAAGGAATCCGCAAACTTGATTTGAAAAAGGATAACCAAGCAAGGAATAATGCAAGGAACCATATTTCTTTTTCACTACTTTGACAAGGTTAGCATCAACAAAGACATTGGGTGCCACTCTTTTTCCATGTTTAATACCTATACATTTTGTAAAGGAAAATGTACTAATCTCTTTTTGTAATAATGCTCAAATAAGGACCACCCAAACACTGGAAAGTTCACATCTTTGCATTCTTCTAGAGATTCAATTTTCTTGTCATCTAGACCCCCTGGCCCATAGGCATTTGAAGGAATTTTAGAAAATATAGGGCATTGAATAAACAAATCCTTCCCAAGCTCCTTCTTGGTTACACACTATCTAACCATTTCCAAAATCTTAGGGCTTTTTAATTTATAGAAATTCTAAACAATTTATTTCAAATTTCAACTTAAATTAGAGTATGACAATAATTTTAATCTCAAGGATATCAAACTTATCAAATTCAAGCAAGAATAAGCTTAGATTACCAACTTACAAGGTTTCTTGTAGAAACACTAATTTTAGCACTTCAAACTAGAAAGCACAACTCGCCGAAAAAATCATATTGTAATAGAAATTACTATTCAAAACAATCTAGATTATATACTTATTTCAAAAAAATGGGTAAGAAGTCCACCAGAAATAGTCATTTCCCTGTTATCATGTGCTCATTTGACCAAAGGCTCCCAGAACTAGTCTTTTGAATTTTTAGTGTAAACCATTGATTTTGCCAAAACATGACAAGATCAGTGACCAAGATTGGTTCAATCAGATTTGAAACTACCACTACACATTTGAGAAGACATGGATTAGTCAACAATCAATGTGTATGATGACACTTTCCACATTGTGCAATAGTCAATTCTATATTTCAACATATCACACACTTATAGATGAAAATGGGTCTCACCACTCTAGCATCATTTTACAGTGCTAGGAATTCCTTTTCTTAGACCCTTGTGCTCACCTCCACCTAGCATGATCTCACAATAACACACATCTGACTAAGCTCTAACAACTCTAACTCCACAAGAGTGTGCTCCAACCACGATGGAGCTAACTCATATCAAAAGGCCTACAACTCTTGACAAATAGATAGGGACCAATTGGACACTTGGCAGTATTACACAACCTTACAAATCTGAAAGATCTTGCTTATCTCTAGCCCATGGATGTGCACAACCATTGATTTCATTAATTCAGAACTATAGCCCATACTTAGGAAAAATTAAAGAGGGATAGGGTTAGATGATGACTAGGATATGGAGGCTAGCAAATTACAACATTGGATACATAAAGTTGTAACTTAAGATCTCAATGACCGATACAAACAAGTCAATTAAAAATATAACATGGGACTTAAGATATGTCGAGGCAAAGCTGTGGGTTTAAACACTTAGGTGAATTTTCTAGGTCTTAAGTAGATAAAGAACCTTATTTTTTTAAGGTTGTAACACATTTATCCCCCACTTTAGTACTTGTATGATACTTCATGCACATGCAAGATAAAGTATAGAAAAGGAAATACAAACATGTAAAAGTGGTGCAGTCATGGTTAGGAGGGACCTCAATGAGATCTATTTGAACCATGCAACAATATTAAACAAAAAAAAAGTAAGACAAGATGATGGAGGCAATTTAGAACTGAATGAATTAGATCATGAAAACTAATTACAGATAATCGGTAACATCCAAGATACAAGATTCGGCTCACTGGCCTGCTACATACATGCTCAATTACAAAATTGGTCAACTTCGGACCTCTAAATCTTAAGATGTCTTCTACATTCTCTCTGGTTAATTACAATATTAAATTGCATTGATTTATATGGACAAGAGGGATCTAGGTCAGCCCAAGAGGGATCAAATGCCGAAGAACAAGATCAAACATGTAAAACACCAGGTCGGCCTCCACCAAAGAGAATCCTCTGAAAAATCCAAAGGAAGAAGTGCAGGTCAGAGGGAAGGTCGTCCACACACCAAGGAACCTTGGAATCAATGAACTGAAGCTCCACAAATTATGGAAAGGATTCATAAGATTCACCAATAGCAAATAGGTCCAAGCAATTCCAGTGTTCTAAGCCAAAAAACTATCTCGAAATCCGGAAGCGATAACTTGTCCAAAAAAAATCCAAATGTTCTATAGTTTAGGAATAAGGAAGATGATCATGTTCACAAGCAAAATCCATCTCTACAAGATCTAGTGAGAAAATGCAAGAAAATGTAGAAAAAAGTGTTGAAACTGCAAAACATAAAACAAATTGAAAAGAAATGTTTTTGGTTGATGCAAGATTGCCAAGAATTGGGGATGCTCTTGCATCAGACATCTGAGGTTGTTGAAAAAGTGAGTCCCTCACTTTGCTAGGGTTAGATGAAAACCAAGGAAGTCAACCTCTGCCTGAGAAATCCAAGATGAATCTTCAACTGGTTTGTCCTTCCATTTCACGAGATACTCCTCGTACTGATTGCTCCGAGTACTACACCCAATCCTACTATCCAAAATGTCTTCAATTTGATCTAGTTCCTTTCGAGGCACCTTATTCTCCAAGTCTGCAATAGTGTCTTTACTGAACTCTAATTCATGATACTGATGTAGATCTATAATGATGAATATAGATGAAATGCTCAAACTATCTGGTAGCTCCACTTCATATGAATTTATGGAATTAAATTTCCTCAAGGTCTTGCAAGGTCCAAACTTCTTCATCTTCAACTTGTTATACGTTCCAACTGGAAATATTTATTTTCTCAGGTACACCATCACTTCATCACCAACTTCACATTCCTCATGTCTTCTCTTATCATCTACTTTCTCCTTATATTTGTTGTTCATATCCTCCAATTATTGTTTAACTTGAATATGTAAGGCCTTCATGTGATCTACAAATTCTTTTGCTTTTGCACTCTGCTTGTCTTCATTACTGATATCTCTTAATTCTGATATACCTCTAGGGTGTGCTTTGATAACAATCTCAAAAGGTATTCTTCCAGTACTCCTATTTACTGAATTATTATAGGCAAACATTTCTTGTGCAAGAATCAAATCTCATCTTTCGGTTTTCTTTCCAACTAAGCATCTCAACAAGTTTCCCAAACTCTTGTTTACTACCTTTGTCTCTCCATCAATCTATGGGTGAAAAGTAAAATTGAATTTCAAATATGTCTTCATCTTCTTCCAAAGTATCCTCCAAAAACAACCAACAACCTTGGTGTCTTTGTCTGAAACTATGCTCTTAGGTAATCCATGTAATCTCACTACCTCTTTGAAAATAGGTCAGCTACATGCACTGCATCTGATGTCTTCTTACAACGTATGAAATGAGCCATCTTTGAGAATCTATCCACTACCATAGAATCATTTCCTCTCTATGTCTTGGGTAATCCAAGTATGAAATCCATGCTTATGTCTTCCCAAGGTCTCTCTAGTACTGTCAAAGGTTTATACAATCCCACATTTCGTATGCTACCTTTTGCAACTTGAAAAAACTCTACAACTCTGCACAAATTTCTTGATATCCTTATGAATCTGAGGCTAAAATTAATGCTCATTCACCAATGCCATTGTTTTGTCAACACCAAAGTGTCCGGATAATCCTCCACTATGCTTCTCCTTTATCAGATTCTCCCTCATAGAACTCTTAGGTATACACAACCGAACTCCTCTGAACAACATCTCATTCTGAATGAAATAATCCAACCACTGGCTTCTGTCCACCATAACTGGTGATCTACATGCTTTCCAAGGTTCTGCAAAATTTGGGTCATCATCATACAAGGTCTTCAACTCTTCAAATCCTAACACTGTCACTCTCATCTCTGTCAGCAAATTTCTTCTTCTACTCAATGTATCAACAACTTTGTTTGACTTTCCACTCCTATACTTCAACACAAAGGTGTAACTCTGCAAAAATTCTACCCATCTCACATGTCTTTGATTCAACTTACTCTAACTATTCAAGTACTATAAGTGTTGGTGTAAATAATTATTCATCTTGGATATTATTACACTTACTTAAGTTTACTTAGGAAATGCATTTCATAGTACTTTGGGTATGAGACACTTGGGTGTTTGTGCCACATTGGGATAGTGTGTGTAGGAGAAATTCCACCTTTTATGGTGTTGATCTTGTTGTTACACTCCACATTCAGTGGGTGATCCACCTCATGTGGACTATTATATTATTTCTCCTACCTACCCACACCTATTTCCTACCTACCCTTGTTTCTTATTGAGCCACATGTCATGTTTGTGTGCTCACATATCCCTAGCCTTGCCTATATAAGCAAGCTCATCTACGTTGTATGGAATTTTGATATTATTGATCATTTTCTATTGATGAGAATACAGTTTATTCTTGTTTTATATTGTGTCTCTATTTTGTACATTTCATTGAGCTCTTGATCTTGGCAAAATCTCACATGGTATCAGAGCGATTGGGGCTTCATTGATTCGTCTTAAAGAGGCATTATTGCGATGTCTAGAGGCAAATCTGAGGAGCAACATCTTTTGGAGGCATCCTAGACCAGATCCAACCCCGCCATTTTGGTGAGAAAAAAAAATTTCGCCAATTTTTCTATTATTGTATGAATTTCGAAATTTTTTTTATATTTTTCGAAAAATAAAAATTAAAAAAAAAATTTCGTCAAAAAAAAAAAAAAAATTGTGTTTGGGGGTCCACAGACCCCCCCGTACCTGCGTGTTCCGCGTGTTGCAGAATGTACCTGCTGTCACCGCTGCCCATACCTGCCGGTCTCTGCGCCCGTGTACCGCCCGCTGCAGTGTACCACCCGAGCAGTCGCCGCCGCTGGCCGTCCCGTCCTCCTGGCTCCGCACGTCGCCGCTGCCGCTCGCTGCTGTCGCCACCGCTGGTCGTCCTGTCCTCCCGGCTCCGCACGTCGCCGCCGCCGCCGGCCGTCCCGTCCTCCCGGTTCCGCACGTCACCGCCGCCGCTGCCGACCGTCCCATCCTCCCGCCCCCCTCAGCCACCGCCGCCGACGGCCTCGGCTCCCGGCCACTCGGCTCCGACCACTCCCTCCGCCGGCGACCACCTAAACAGGCGGCCCCGCGTCCGCCACGTGGCAGGCGGCCATTGGCCTGCGGTCGAATTTCGTACGCGACATCACCTGCGCCACACAGTCCGTCCGTACGCCACTATACAGTGCCACATCATCATCCATACTGCACAGTCATCTGCACAGTCACCTGCCCAGTCAGCAGTCCGTACTGTACGGACGCCCAGTCATCAAGGAGGTGAAGTTTTTGCGACAGTCATATGGCCATCAAATTTAACCCCGCAGTTTGCTGATGTCATCATTTTTCAAAAATTTTGCAGGCCCCTCTCATTGAGCTTTTTGATTTTGCAGTTCAACTTCAAATGGCCATAACTTGCTCATTTTTGCTCCTTTTTGGGTGCAATTTTTTTTGAAATAGGCTAGAATTTCATGTACTTTCACGTGGTGGAATTATTTTCTGATTTTTATGGACATATTTTTCAGAATTATCAGTTTTTGGTGATTGTACCTGTCCAATCCCCATTTCTGCAACTTCCAGGTCTCCGTTCAGGCTCATACGAACTCCTTTTTAGGTGCTGTTTTTTTTTGAAAGTGCGTTATTTTTTGTGTACTCTCAGAATATGCTATCAGTTTGCAGCAATTGTGGGTAGAAATTTTACTTTCATCATATGGTCTTATTTGGCCAATTTGGCATTTTTATTGCATAGATCTATCTTCTGATCTTTTGCTTTATAGTTCTCAGCCTATTGGGGCAGTTGTAAAACAAAATCAAAAGTCCACCTTGCCATTGTTTGCAAGTGGCCTATTGTACACGCACTGCATATAAAGTGCCAAAATCATCATTTTTGGGGGGGTACTTTGATTGAGTGAATTTGGGGGGGGGTGTCTCTTGTGCTTTTGTGCTCTTTTGTTCCTTCCTTTTTGCTGCTATGGGTTCTTCTAAGTTTCCTCTCTTAACTCCTCATAATTATGCTACTTGGAAAATTGATGCATGGAGTAAACTTATAGAAAAAGGACTCACTCATTACATTGATGGAACTATTATTGCTCCCGCTGATCCTAAGGTTGATCCAGTTGGTCACTTGGATCGGCTCACTAAAAATATCATGGCAATTGGTACCTTAAGAAAGTATGTATCAAAGGATCTCATTTTTCATATTGAGAAATGTACTCTAATCAAGGATGCTTGGCAAAAGTTTCAAGACTTGTATGGTCAAGTTGATGAGATTAGGGGATATCAAATTGATAGTGATCTCACCATGTTAGATCCCAAGAACTTTGATACTATACAAGATTATGTCACTAAGGCAAATGAGTTGAGGGCACAACTCAAAGATTGTGGCATTGATAAGAAGGATACTCAATTGATATTCAACTTGATAGGCAAGCTTTCACAAGAATATGCAGCATTTGTTTCTAGTTTCCAAACCCATAGGATGACAATGGGTTTAAGCTACACAATGCCTACATTTGATGCTTTCAATGAAATGTTGATGATGGAACAAACTAAGTTGATAAGCATGGGCATTCTTAAGGCTTCTAAGTCTCAAGCATTAGTGGCAAATCAAGAGAACAAAGGAAATCAAGGAAAGGACAACTCAAACAAGAAGAAATGGCAATCAAAGCCTAAAGAAAAAGCACCATCTTCTCCACAACAAGGAGATTCATCCTCTTCCAAGAGAGATAATTCACCAAAGAGGGAGAGACCTACTTGTGCTTATTGTAAAAAGATTGGTCATGAGGAGCATCGTTGCCATTCTAAGAAGATTGATGAACATATCATCAAAAAGCATAACATTGATTTGCCTAAAGTCTACAAGAAGGATGATTCATCAACTTCCACTTCCTCACATTCAAAAGGAAAAGGGCAAGCATTCATGGCTTCTACAAGTGGGAAGACTCACTCTTTTGGAACAAGAAAAGGAAAAGCTCTATGTGCTACTATTAGTCATAATTCAGAGAGATTCTAGATTCAGGGGCTTCTCATCATATGGCATCTTCGTAGTCTATGTTCTCTACATTTGAGCCTTGCACCATGCCACAGATTTTGATGGGCAATCATACATACATGGATGTGATTGGGAAAGGATCTATTGACATTGGGGATAACTCCTTCAATGATGTGTTGTGTGTACCCCACTTGACAAACAATCTCCTTTCTATCTATCAAATCACACATGGCGCAACTAAGAGAGTTGTGGAGTTCACACCTGAGTCAGTTTTCATTAGAGACTTGGAGACTAGAGCTATCATTGCGACTGGGGTGGTTGATCATGCATCTCGGTTATACTCCTTTTCAGATTTTGTTGATGATGATGATTTCACATTTGATGATTCTATACATGATGATCACACTTCTTGTGATGGTTCAGATTTTGAGGAGAACTTTGGGCACTTGAACATGGGGATTCTCACATTTGACCCCATTCTTGAGCCTTGTATTTCATCTCCTCATATTGATATCACATCACCTATTGCACTTGATGATGTAGATAGTGCGACAGTTTTGCCTTCATGTGATTCAGTGCAGCAGGATATTTATTGTCTTCCAGCTTCAGATTCATGGGATGATTACTTGATAGACATTGCAGGTTTATTTATGGAATCCTACATTGCAGATTTGGGAGACATCATTGATGACATTCATCTTCTCTTTGATGAAGGTGATCCTTCTTCAATTGTTGCGAGGGCACACTCTGACTCTCTTGTTCATTCTCTACATGATCATTCTTTCGAGGTTGACATGATTGTGGATACTTATGTACAACAATTGGAGGAGGTCTCTTTATGTTTTGAGGAGACATGTGAGTCTTTGGGACATGTTCTACATCCATCTCCACTAGATCTTGGAGTGCCTTTTTCAGCAATGTGGCACAGTTTACCACCTTTGGAGGGGGTATCTTTCAGCATCAACATGGGGACACTTGAGCAGTTTTCAGAGATTCCTTTCATCATGAGTTTTCTTCATACATCTTCCCTTCATGATTGGGGAGACTTCATGGATACATCTTTGGTTTTGTTTCTTCCTAAGGGGAGGAATGTTGTTCAACGTTCGTGGAGCAGTTTCTTCATACATCGAGCTTCTATCATTGGTCCAGATTCCACATTGAGGGGGGGCTTCCTAGCTTCTCTTCTTCTCTCATATGGGGGGGACTTTTTCCTCACATGGGGTTTTGTCCTTCACATTCTTCTATGAGAGTTCTCTTGTATGTTTTTCATCTCTCTTTTGGGGGAGGGTTTTTTCCCATTGGGTTTTTCTCTCTTTCCCCACTTTGTGAGAGTTTTCATTGCATTGGTTTTCAGGCATTTGCATTTGTACATGGGTACCTAACATGGCCTAGTAGCCGGGACCCATCTTGCATTGCTTAGTTGCATTGTTGACTTAAGTGCATTCCCCTAAGTTGCACTTAAGGGGGGGTGTTGGTGTAAATAATTATTCATCTTGGATATTATTACACTTACTTAAGTTTACTTAGGAAATGCATTTCATAGTACTTTGGGTATGAGACACTTGGGTGTTTGTACCACATTGGGATAGTGTGTGTAGGAGAAATTCCACCTTTTATGGTGTTGATCTTGTTGTTACACTCCACATTCAGTGGGTGATCCACCTCATGTGGACTATTATATTATTTCTCCTACCTACCCACACCTATTTCCTACCTACCCTTGTTTCTTATTGAGTCACATGTCATGTTTGTGTGCTCACATATCCCTAGCCTTGCCTATATAAGCAAGCTCATCTACATTGTATGAAAATTTGATATTATTGATCATTTTCTATTGATGAGAATACAGTTTATTCTTGTCCTATATTGTGTCTCTATTTTGTACATTTCATTGAGCTCTTGATCTTGGCAAAATCTCACAATAAGGTTTGATGATCAATATATAGCACAAACTCCCTAGGCAACAAGTAATGTCTCCATTTATTCAAGGCTTGAATTATGGCATAAAATTCTTTATCATACATCGAATATCTCTTTCTTGTATTATTCAAATTTTCTTTGAAATAAGCTACTGCTCTCCCTTCCTGACTCAACATAGCTCTAATTGCATTTCCACTTGCATCACAGTCTACTTGAAATACTTTGTTGAAATCTGGCAAGGCTAACACAGGTTGTTCAGTCACTTTCTACTTCTTCAATTCAAAATTTTTATTTGCTCCGGTTGTCCACTTGAATTCCTTTCTATCCCCTCTCATTGTCTCAGTCATAGGGCTACAAACTGAATTGAAATTTCTAATAAACTTCTAGTAGAAACTGTAGTCACACAAATCTGTCCATTTTAATTAAATGAATATTTCGTATTTATTTGATTAAAAATCCACTAGCCATCAGTTAATTAAATAAATATTTAATTAATTCATCTCCAAACATTCTTCTATTAATTAAATAAATTATTCAATTTATTTTAATTAATTCATTAAATCAAATTCCATTCAATTAAATAAATAAAATCAATTTATTTAATTAAATCCCCCTATTCCTCTTTTAAATAAATTAAATAAAACATTTATTTAAATCATTATCCCCCCCCCACTTGCATTTTCCTACAAATGCAACTTGCACACATTTTGAAATAAATGAATTTTTATTTTAAATAAAATCCTATTTTCCCTCACCCACCAAATCCACTTGCAAAATCTAATCCCCTTCTAGATTCTTCTAACCCCTTCCTAAAGGCAGCTCCACAAGGCACCACCTCCGTCCCAAAGCAGTACAATCTTGTGGAACAATTAGACAAAACCCCTGCACTTATATCCATTCTAGAACTATTGCGCCTATCGCCATCTCATAAAACAATCTTGGATCAAGCCCTCCAAGAAGCGTCAGTCCCTACAAATCTGAATACGGACCAATTTCAAGCCATGGTTGGAAATCTAAAGTCATCACCTTGTCTCACTTTTTCCGAAAGTGACAACTCTTCTTTCCAACAACCTCATAATGCTTCACTACACATTGAAGGCTTTATCAACCAACACAGGATCAAGCGAGTCTTGATCGATAATGGAGCAGGCCTAAACATTTGCACACTACAGTTGGTCATAGCATTGGGATATGCAATAGAATCAGTGGATCCTCGCAAGAAGATCACCATCAAGGCCTATGATGATGCAGAGCGTTCATCCAAAGGAGCTGTGGTACTACCAATCCGAGTCGGTCCTGTGGTAAAGCACATAATTTGTCAGGTTCTGGACCTTCCTCTGCCATATAATCTATTATTAGGGAGACCTTGGATACATGCCATGCAAGCTGTTCCATCTACCTACCATCAATGTATCAAGTTCCCACATAACGGTGTAGAGATCACAATTCTGGGCGATGCAAATCCCTTTGCATATTGCCATAATATCAACCATCAACCAGAGATTACTATTCCTAATAATAGGGAAGCCATTTCCTCCACATCATATGTAAGTCCCACCTCTCTTGCCAGTTCGAACACCACTATGCCCAAGCAAGAAAAGCTTAAAATGAAGGTAGCAGAGGAAGGTCCTGGAGAATATAACTTGAGTCAGCTCTTTTGTGTGGGACAAATGCCCACTTCTCCTAGAACACATGGTAAACCACAGCAGTTACTCCAACAACCACTAATCACGCCTGCATGTGCTTTAATGCCTTTCATCCTTGGAAAGAGTCAAGAAGAAGAAACCCAAGATGAGGACTTAGCAAAATGGATCTATAAAGATCCCATTACCACTGATCTACCACAAGTTAAACTTCCTATGGATCAGTATGGCAAAGGCCTCCTCATTATGCAAAGAATGGGGTATGATGGTCAGAGTGCTTTAGGATATTGCAAACAAGGACGACATGAACCTCTACTGCCAGAATTAAAGCCCAAAGGTAATACAGGCCTTGGCTTTGAAAAAGAGATCCTTCCTAAACTCAGATTCAAAGGAAAACCCAGCAAACCATTTTGCCCACCTACTGCAAAGAGGACACCTTTCATAATCAAAGCACCATCAAGCACTATCCCCACTGCCCCATCGAGGCTCACAACTCCACCGCAACCATCACCAATGCCAAACATCCCACCAATCGAATCAGTAATCCCATCTGCAGCAGCCATCACATCAATAAAACCATTCGCAGCAACAACTGTATCCGAACCCGCAACAACATCTATGGCACCAGTAGTTCCAGCAGAAGCCACTGAGTCACCATTACCAATACTTCCAGTAACAAATCCTTTCATCCCTATCAAACTTCCTGCCACATCGATTACTACAAAGATACATAAACCAATCACACCTGCCGTGTTTAACTCTAAAGACATCCCAGTATGATATAGCAATCGGATGCTGGAAAGTGATTCAGAGACCGACTCGCATGAGTGGGAATTTGATTCTGTACAGCTTAATACTTCAGATGAGGAAGACACATCAGCACCTCTGCCACGCAAAGACATACCTGTTTACGGAGAAGCACAGATACAGACCACTTGGGTTCTTGAGCTGGAAACGTCTTCCACAGACCCTACGTCTCATCCTACTCCTGATTCTGACAGGGAAAGTACCATCAACGACCTTCACCACACTGTCTTAACCCTCACTGATACCTCTAACAAACTTAACCTAGTCGATGAAGTAATGCCCATTGTCCACCCTGAACTCATCGAATGGAACCAACCAAATCCCCCATGTCTTGACTTCTTCCAAAACGATGAGGCTATCATTGACTTTTTGGAATTAAGGGATAACCTACCAAGCGGGGATCACAAAGCTGGATTTGCCATTGAACTTAATAGCGCAGCATACTTCGGGGCGGATGCCAAACCTTTCAGCTGCAAAAATATAACAATAAAACATGGATCTTTCAGTGAAAACCACATTGTGGCACTGTTTGATCCAACAAAAGTAAAAAGAAAGAGCGTATCCAACGGTGAAAACCTCTCTGAGGCACCTGAGGATGAAGGGTTTGACATTCTCCCTGCTAGTACACAACAGGAACGATCCATGATTCTTATCGAGGAAACCAATGAATACAATGTGGGGACTCTTGAAAATCCTCATATTATACATCTAGCATCTCTTCTCACTCCAGAGGAACAACCTAAATTTATAGAGTTCTTCCAGCAGCGTCAGATCAACTTTGCATGGTCATATGCGGACATGCCTGGGCTTGATCCTGATTTAGTCATGCATCACCTCACCGTAGCAAAAGGAGCCAAACCTGTCAAGCAGAAGCTTCGTAAGATGCATCCTCAGATTGCAGTGCTAGTCAAAATAGAACTCAAGAAACTCCTAGATGTTGGTTTCATTAGACCAATTGATTATGCAGAATGGATCTCCAATATTGTGCCCGTTGGTAAACCAAAAGGGGGCATCCGCATTTGTACTGACTTCAGAGATTTGAATAAGGCCTGCCCTAAGGATGACTTCCCCCTTCCAAATATCGACATCATAGTGGATCTGACAGCAGGACATGCCATGCTTTCACTCATGGATGGCTTTTCAGGATACAATTAAATAAAGATCGCACCAGAGGACCAACATAAGACAACCTTCACATGTCCATGGGGCACATATTGCTGGAATGTAATGCCTTTCGGTCTAAAGAATGCAGGAGCGACCTATCAAAGAGCAATGACCACCATCTTCCATGACATGATGCATACTATGATGGAAGATTATGTGGATGACTTACTAGCAAAATCACTCACTAGAGAAGGACATCTCCATATCTTAGATAAAATCTTTGATAGACTGGAACAATATCATGTTCGACTCAACCCAAAGAAATGTGTCTTTGGAGTAACCTCCGGGAAGCTTCTAGGATACATTGTCTCAAGCAAAGGTATTGAGGCTGACCCAGCGAAGGTAAAAGCAATTATGGACATGCCACCTCCAAAGAATATCAGTCAGCTAAGGACATTACAAGGATGACTTCAATCCATCTGAAGATTCATTGCACAATTGGCTGATAAATGTCACCCATTCACACACCTGCTACACAAGAACATCTGCTTTCAGTGGGATGCCAGATGCCAACAAGCATTTCAGACGCTTAAAGACTATCTCATGAATCCACCATTGCTGATCCCACTAGATCCAAGTAGACCGTTGTTATTATATATCTCAGCGACAAGTACAACATTAGGTGTACTACTGGCACAACATAATGCAGAAGGAAAAGAGTGTGCTGTTTACTACATCTCTCGCACACTGGTAGGCTATGAACTCAATTACACCCCTATTGAGCGAGCTTGCCTAGTAGTAATCTTAGCAGCCACTAAACTAAGGCACTATCTGTTAACACACAAGGTACAACTCATTGCAAAGATTGATCCACTCAAGTATTTACTCAGCAAAGCAGCATTGACAGGCCGCTTGGCCAAATGGGTGATGATTCTAAGTGAATTTGACATTGAGTACGTGGACCGTAAGGCTATCAAAGGTCAAGTTATTGCAGATCAGTTGGCCGATGCACCACTCACATGCGATCATCCTCTTATTTCCAATTTTCCAGATGAAGAGATATTCATGATCACAACAGCACAACCATGGAAACTATATTTTGATGGTTCATACACTAGGCACGGCTCGGGGGCAGGCATTCTGTTTATCACACCTCAGGGTGATAGCATCCCGAAGTCTTACAGGCTCACATTTCCATGCACAAACAACATAGCAGAGTATGAGGCCTTGATCACAGGACTCAGGTTAGCCGTACAATGGAAATTACAAGAACTGCAAGTATATGGCGATTCCCAACTAGTCATTCGACAAGCAACAGATGAATATCAGACCAAGGATGATAAACTCATGCCTTATAAGCAAATGGTGGACACTTTAAAGACATCATTTACTACTATCACTTTTGAGCAGATACCAAGAGATCAGAATCGAGCTGCTGATGCTATGGCTACCATCGCATCTCTCCTAGATCTTCCACAAAATTCAACACGCTACGAGTTCTTGGTAGAACAGCTTTGGATCCCCGCTTATGATATCCTCGAATGCGAAATGATATGTCGCCTTGTTGGTTCTGAATCCCCATGGTATGGTGAGTTCTACACTTATCTTCGCGATCATACCCTTCCTCCCAACCAATCGAATAACCAACGAAAAACCTTCATTCGCCAAACTGCTCGATATACCATTATTGCCGAAACCCTATACCGCCGCGGTCTTGATGGTACTCTCCTTCGATGTCTGGAACAAGATGAGATAACAAAGGCTTTGGAAGAGGTACATGAAGGAATTTACGGGACTCATTCAAGTGGTCCATCACTCGCCAAGAAACTCCTGCGAGCTGGATATTATTGGCCATCTATGGAAAAAGATTCCTACTACTTTGTCAGAAAGTGCAAGAAATGTCAAGTTCATGGCGATCTGATACATGCATCAGCCCAGGAACTGCAACCAATCACAACACCATGGCCTTTCTATCAATGGGGCCTTGACCTTGTGGGTAAGATTCATCCATCTTCATCCAATGGCCATAAATTCATTATTACCGCCACCGAATATTTCACAAAGTGGATCGAAGCTGTTCCACTTACCCAAGTCACCGGCAAGCAGATCACCTCATTCATCCTCAATTACATCATCTGTCGGTATGGTGTACCCATGTCCATCATCATAGATAACGGTCTTCCTTTCAAAAATCAGGATGTCCGCGAACTTTGTGAGAAATTTCATATCCAACACCGCTTTTCCATCCCCTATTACCCACAAGGCAATGGTCAGGCCGAAGCATCCAATAAAAACATATTGAGGATCCTAAAGAAAACAGTTAATGATGACGGCCGTGATTGGCATGTTCAACTCAATCCAGCTCTATGGGCATATCGAACTAGCATTAGAACCCCTACAGGTGCAACTCCTTATTCATTGGTCTATGGTGCAGAAGCTATCTTGCCTATTGAGGTCGAGATACCATCATTACGGGTTTCCTTGCACAATCTCATTGATGATGAAGCCTACAGAGTATCCCGTCTTCAGGACTTAGAGTTACTTGATGAGAAACGACAAGCTGCATACAATCACCTCAAAGCCTATCAGCAGTGCATGAGCAAAAGATACAATCACCGAGTTAGACCTCGTACATTTGAGGTAGGTGATCTTGTTCTATGAGAGAATCCTCGCAACCAACCAAACCGAGAACATCAGGGCAAGTTTGAATCAAACTGGCTGGGCCCATATGTTGTCACTGCTGTGTTCGGGTCCGGGGCATATCAGTTGGCTACATCAGAAGGAGAACCGCTTGCAGATCCAATTAACAGCATGCACCTCAAACGGTTTTATACCTAAGGTGTACAGAACATCAGGCTCCCTTGCATACCAGAAAATACTAAAAACATTCAGAAAAATGTCCTGAGGAAATACAAAAACATTCAAAAAAGTAAAGAAAAATCATGCATCCAAACGGTGAACAACCACTCCGGTGGCACCTTGGGTAAGTACGATGGAGAAAACCTGGCAAATAGGCGTCACTCGTAAAGGCTCTGACTCCATTGTCTTTCAGACTTGTTGCGATCACATCTACTTCATACATACATCCATCCATCCATCAACCATGGCTTTTTATTCCTCTGCAATTATGATAGTACTCCATATATCTTGCATCCCACTTTTTCATAGTCATGTCTAAAACTGGGGGCAATGCCTTTAACCTATTGATGGAAGTGGATTCTACATTGTCTTATGATTCATTAAGTTCTTCACTCAAGCAATCATCAAAATACCAAAAACATTGGAAAATGTCTCAACAAAATCCAAAAACATTCAAAAATGTCTCACAAAATCCAAAAACATTCAAAAATGTCTCACAAAATACCAAAAACATTCAAAAATGTCTCACAAAATCCAAAAACATCATAAAACATCAAAAATCACACAAAAACATGGCAACACCTTGTACATACCCATCCGTGCAGATGCAAAACAAACATTGACAAAATACTCACACAATGACCACTTATCAATCAACCACACAATCCACATCAACAATCAAACTGTCTTCAACAAGGATGCATCCTTCCTTACCAAAAACAAAGACACAAATGACGTTTTCTTTGACAAGAAAATTATGTTAAGCTATCAAATACTTGGTTGATTTGTGAGTACAATCGTTCATTTATCTGTATCAGGATCTTGCAGCATTGTTTTGTATCGTTTGCGCATTATTTCCGATGAAGTTCTGGGGCATGTACTAATGGTGTCTACGTGGGAAGTTCACCAAGCTACGTGATCTTATGCAAAATGCAGTCATAGATCACTACGGCTTGCTGACTACAGCGTATACCTCGACCATATGAGCATGAACCATTACCAAGGATCTTTATTCTTTATTCTTTATGTATATATACTGTTTGGTTACAGGTACAATGCTTTTTCTTTGGTTCCTCCTACCTCATCCAAACTGGATAAAGGTTTTATTTCTTAGTACGGTATGCACTTGTCTCAGGATCTGATCAGCCTAAGATCAAGGAGGACGATCCAAGTCATGCATGAAAGGAGATAATCCTTGTCTCTTCCGCAAGCAATACTCAGGTCAACTTGATCCATTATATCAAGTTGCTTGTATTAACTTGCTATATAAAATCCATGTAAGAAATACTCTAGTCATCTTGAATCTTTATGTCAAGTTGCTTGTATTTTCTTACAACATTTTAAAGCTCAATGATGAAAAATAAAACACCATGGATCATCATTCCATCTCATTTGTATATATTGCATTCCATTGCATTCCATCCATCCATACATTCATAAATAGCTGCATATCATTCATACATAGTAATGACAATGGATACTCTATTTTCCTCTTCTTCCATAGGAATGTAATAGGTCCTCCATTTCTTCTATCTAACATTGAACCCCTCCCCACCCTCCCCATCTCGATAATCACCATCACATACCCTACATTGTGTCCCAATCAACCTAATCAAGCCACGTTCATCACCATCCATCTCTAAATAGGAGGGATTGTGTTTCCTATCCTAAGTCATCCAATAAGCCAAGCCAGTTACTCTGTCTACACAGATACATTGACTCCCACACACCTAGACTATCAACAGATACTCTGATCAAGTATCTTCGGGTCTCAACAGGTAATCGATTATGGCAAACTTAGACTACAACAGGCATTTATCATAATGACCTAGTCTCAATGGGGTTGCCATGATTCCCCACAACCATCCATCACACGCACACACTATCAATTGATCAACCAATCAAACATAATCCAACAGACAATTACATCAATTGTCTACATCTTAACGAGTGTTTTGCTTCATATACCTTGACTTCATTGGGCAATTACATCAATTGTCTAAGTCACCAACAGGTCACTTTGATTCACTTACTCAGACTTTATCATGTCCAAGCGAACAACTGACATCAACTGTCATGCTTTGACTTGACCAAGGCAATTAAACCGATTGCACTAGATTGTCCAACCAATTTTGATCCATTGTATAGCATCAATCCAAACCCCACACTACATCTGCTATGTATCTCTTGCATGACCTCAGGGTACTCGCTGGCTTGTTATTTCTTCATATTCACTCCATTTTCTCCCATTCTTTCATCATTAGTTCTAATTTCTCCTATTCTACCACCCTGCCAATTTTCGTTCTTTTTCGAGAGATCGCCCGATTTTTCGAAATTTCTCGGCCCATCTCTCGAGGGGGCATACCACCCATAAAATTCACATTTTATGGGGCATTTCTTCACACCTATTTTTCTTTCTTTGAAACGACGCGATAAACCGCACCGTCTCAAAGAGGGGCAAATGTAGTCACACAAATCTGTCCATTTTAATTAAATGAATATTTCGTATTTATTTGATTAAAAATCCACTAGCCATCAGTTAATTAAATAAATATTTAATTAATTCATCTCCAAACATTCTTCTATTAATTAAATAAATTATTCAATTTATTTTAATTAATTCATTAAATCAAATTCCATTCAATTAAATAAATAAAATCAATTTATTTAATTAAATCCCCCTATTCCTCTTTTAAATAAATTAAATAAAACATTTATTTAAATCATTATCCCCCCCCACTTGCATTTTCGTACAAATGCAACTTGCACACATTTTGAAATAAATGAATTTTTATTTTAAATAAAATCCTATTTTCCCTCACCCACCAAATCCACTTGCAAAATCTAATCCCCTTCTAGATTCTTCTAACCCCTTCCTAATTAGTCTAATCCATCCCCTAAATATTGTCACATTCCTAAGCAAAGGGAAGTCACTTCTCAAATCCTCAAAGTCTTGGATAACCATTAAAGGTTTTCAACCTTCAACCACTTAAATCCTCAAAGTCTTTGATAGCCATTAAAGGCTTCCAACTTTCAACCACTTAATCCACAAAGTCTCCAATAACCATTAATGGTTAACCCAAACCCTCCCACATGGCTAAAACATTTGTTTTGACTCAACCTCTACCCAACCCAAGGGTCTCATCAAGCCTTTAATGCTTTGACCATGATTATCTCTTAAACATTTGCACAAAGGTTTATCCTTGGATTAACTCTTAATCCAGTGGGTAATCCTAATTTAGACTTGACCCTTAGCCTTTAGATAACCATGAGGTCTTCTCAGGCCTTTAATGCCTCCAACCTCTTCTCTCAACCCAATCCTGTGTTGACACTTGTCACTATTTTATTGGTGCCAATTGTGCACATGGATCCCCAACTTTCAAGCTTGACCCTTGATTAAACCCTTCAATCCTGGCCATCCATTGCTCCATTTTTCCTATAAATACCATTCCTTCATAATCCAAATCCTGAAAACTTGTATGCATCTAAGCTATAGACATTTTAGAGAGCATTCTTAGCATAATCAATCTAACATCTTATCATTTTGGTTAAAATATATCATTTTAGCATCAATAGATTAGTATTAGCTTTTCATTTCACATTTAGAGCTATACTACAATCTCAATCCTCCATAAGCATCCATAGTGCAAAAAGCTGTTGATAGCTACACTATTTTGGAACTTGGAGAGGAGAGGAACAAGGGAGAAGGAGCTAAGGCCATGCTAAGAGGCAGTTGGAGATGCCTCATAATCTTTGTTTCGTTCATTAGATACATTAGCATGCTTTTAGTGTCTCTCTTGGTATGCCTTTTTAGATTAGTTTTTGATTGATTAACACTAACGGTTTTTGTGTCTTTGGTGTTGTTTATCATTTGCTAACCTTGCGCCATTTAGGAGGGCATCAGAAACTATCCAATCCATGAAATGATTTTACCTCTCCAATGCTTTCCGGTGTAGGCCATTCAACGATTGCTCTTACCTTCTCAGGGTCCATCTTCAATCCATCTGTAGATATCACAAATCCCAAATAGACTAACTCTTCCTCAATGAAAGTATACTTCTTAAGATTTATCAGCAACTTGTCTTCTCTCAACCTCTACAAAACTTGTCTTCTCTCAACCTCTACAAAACTTGTCTTAAATGCAACAAATGCTCCTCTTTTGTCTTACTAAAAATCAGTATGTCATCCAAATATACAATAACAAACTTACCCAAGAAAATTTCTTCGATACCTCATTCATCAACCTCATGAAAGTACTTAGTACATTAGTCAACCCAAAAGGCATCACCAACCATTCATGTAATCCTTCATTTGTTTTAAATGTTGTCTTCCACTCATTTCCTTTTCTGATTCTGATAGTATGATATCCCCTTTTCAAGTCTATCTTTGTGTTGATATTCAACCTATGGAAAGTTTTATTCTATGAAATTATGGGCGCCAATTAATGTGTGGTTAAAATGTGGGGAATGCTTGCACCTGAAAGAAAACACAAATCACACACACACACATGAGACATTACATTCAAGAGATTGAAAATGCAAACTAATCTAATTATTAGTCCAAGAAATCTCAAGATTGTTAAGCCCATCTCATGCTCCTCTATCTCTAAAGATCTCTAAGATTCAAGGTGGCCCTCACTTGGAAGAGCACTTGATCCTTAAGATGACAACCTAGAGAATGAGTTATGAATGATGATTCTAGGATCAAAATGACTACAACTAAGATCCTAGCTAAGATGAGATGATGGATGGAGATGCAAGATGCAAGATGAAGCTATGAAATGAGTTCCAAATTGAAATATTAAGTGAACTAATTAAGCTAATATGAGGATGAGATATGAGAATGCTATGAAAACTTGGATGCAATAGTTTCAAAGTTGATACAAGCATCATGGTATTCATAAAAACTTGGATTCATATCAACATCAATTTCATATTAGTTTCATATCGATACCAACTTCATATCGACTTTTCATATCATATCTTGGGCATCATATCGACTTTGGCGACAACATCATATCGAAAAATTTGGACGACAAATTAAATGCTTTCTTTGAATCAACATGTGGTCACACGTTAACTCAAAGAGGGGCAAAATGTAGACACCTAAAACTGGCACAACTAATTAAATGGATTTTATTCATTTAATCATCATTAAATTTTTCCTATTAATTAAATTAAGATTTAATTAATATACCCTTCTTCTATCTAATTCATTTAATTAAATACCCCCCTCTAGCCATTTTAATTAAATTCACATTTAATTAAAAATATCGATTTATTCTCTTTCCCATTTTAATTAAGATCTCCTTTGCATCTGAATAAATCAAAAAAATATTGTAAACCCCCCCCCCCCCCCCCCCAACTTGCAAAATCCTACAAATGCAAATTGCATCTTCTTTTTGCTAAATTATCTTTTTAATTTACTAAAATTCCTATTTTCCCTCACCCACTTGCCAAATCCTACATTTTCCACTTGCCCTCCTAATTTCTTCTAGAATCCCTCTAATCCTCCATTAATTAGCCTAATTCTCCTCATCATGTCCAATCCCTAAATTTGGGGAGTCACTTCCCCAAATTTGGAGAAATTCTTCAAAATGCATTTAGGACCTTCTCCTTTCAACAAGGTAACTTGTTGAATACCCCCAAATTTGTAAGGCTCTTACAAAGTTGTCCCCTAGACCACTAGTGGTTTTCCTCTTGAAGCAAGTTAGCCTCCCAAGTCTTCAAAAGGCATTTAATGCCTCTTACAAGCCCACACCCCTAACCCATGATGGTTATCCACTTGACTATATTTTATCCTTGCGCAATAGTTTACCTCTTGGACAATAGCCTGCTTCCTTGGATAAAAGCATTATCCAATTATGTCACCCCTTGAAGCCTTCCCTAATGCTCAATTGGCATCTAATGTTTGTGTAGCATCTCTCAAGCCCTCTCAAGATGACATTTGTCAACTTGGGATTGGATTGAATCCCTCACATGGATTGATAACTTTCATTCCTAGCTCTTGTTGAGATTGCTCAATCTCAACCATCCATTTCTCTATTTTCTCTATAAATAGAGCCCATTTCCTCATTCTCAGGATCCAAGTTTTTATGAATCCAAGTTTCTATCCATTCACTTCTATTGCATCCAATCTATAGTCTAATTGTGTTGTGCAGGTTATCAAGGAACTCAAACCCCATCACCAAGCATTTAGGCCATTTTAATTACATTATAGCTTAGTTTTTGCATGTTTAGAATATCTTGCTAGCTTAATTCATATCATTTTCATAGCATTCTCATATCGCATCCTCATATTAGCCTAATTAGTTCACTTAACCTTTCAAGTTGGAACTCATTTCATATCTTCATCTTGCATCTTGCATCTTCATCCATCATCTCATCTTAGCTAGGATCTTAGTTGTAGTCATTTTGATCCTAGAATCATCTTACATAACTCGTTCTCTAGGTTGTCATCTTGAGGATCAAGTGCTCTTCCAAGTGAGGGCCACCTTAAATCTTAGAGATCTTTAGAGATAGAGGAGCATGGGACAGGCTTAGTAATCTTGAGATTTCTTAGACTAACTATAGACACCTAAAAATGTCTCATTAATTCTATACTAATTATTCATCTATTTAATTAAGTAATTCTTTAATTATTTGATTAAATTAACTATTTCTTCTAATCATCGCCCTTCAACACTTCTAATTATTCTATTTCTATTCTCAAATCATTTTAATCAGTTAACCCTATTTCAAATATTAATTAAATATTAATTATTTAATTAATTATGATTTATTCCTTAATTAAATAATCTTTATTATTTAATTAATTCAATCTCTTAAGTTTAAATAATTTCATTTAAATTATTTAAATTAATTAACTTATTCTTCAAATTCCCCAAATTATAATTCCAATTAATTCCATCTAATTTCATTTCATTTTCTCCCAAATTCGAATTTCAATTCATTTCATCTAATTTCATATCATCAAATTCACATTTTTCCCAAATTTGAATTTCAATTAATTTCATGTGCATTTCAGCATTCGAATGACCAAATTCAAATCCAAATTGAAAATGAAAATTAAATTCAATTTCAAATTCCTACAACACATGCTAAAATCATAACTGATTGATCAAATCAGCTGTCTAATTAGTTAGCTCATTAATCATCCTTTTTAACTCAAAATTAGCTTTTTATGACTAATCCATCAATTCAGTCTTTTAATCCATCAATTCAGTCATCTCCTTAATCTATTCAGTTTACTGATCAATCAAATGAGTTTACTAATCCATCGATTCAGTTCACTCTCCAATCAATCTAGTTAACTAATCAATCAAATGAGTTAACAAATCAATCAACTCTTTTAACTGATTAATCAATTTCAGTTGTCTATCAATCAACACTTGAGTTCAAATTCTCACCTCCTTTGTGTTGAAAATCTATAAATTCAACCTCTTTTCTCAATTCAATCTAGAATCACCGTCTTCAATATTGTTGTCTATTTTATGCAGGAAATCAAGTGCAATACCTGAGAGCCACCTACATCAACAGCAATGGAGAATAACAATGGAAGCACAAGTGGAGAATAGGGAGTTTTAATTAGCTCAATCTTCTTATTTCCTTCATTTATTTCATTGAATTGTGTTTAGAATCAGTTTAATTAGTTAAGGATTCTTGTGATTCGTCCTTCTAGTCTAATTAGCCTCAGATTTATGATGATTTCAAGCATGATGATATTTGGTGAACCCGACGTGAAACATTCTAACCTTCATTTTTTGTTTTGACAAATTTTGTAGATCCGTACATGCACAAGAAGTTTGATCTTGCAATTGCATACGCAGAAATTCGCAATTTCTTATAAGATATCGCAAATGCTATCATATCATATCACAATTGCTCAGACAACATATCACAATTCCTTAAATAGATAGCAATTTCTTTAAAGGATTGCAAATTTAAAAAATCTTGTGTCATTTCTTCATTATTTAATCTTGTGCATCTAACCCTGAAATTTCATTAAATTCTAGAAAAAATAATTTCTGGATATAAGATGTATTTAATCCAATGGCAAGAAATGTGACTTTCAGGATTTTAGGTGCAAGAAAGGAAAAACAACATAGGAGACAACAAAAGACCTATCAAAGAATCTTAAAGGCAGAAAGGGCGTTCTGTGAGATTGAAAAAAAAGAGGAAATTACTCAAAATCACAGGACCATTCACCTTTTCTTAACCAAGTACAAGTTCCTCGACGAAATTGATGTGATGGCTCGCATGGTGTGGGACAATATCATTGCAGAATAATCCTTCTATCTTCTGTCTTTTTCTTCTGTTTTTCTTTTTTTTAAAATTAAAAATTCAAAAAAATTCAAAAAAAGAAGTGAGCAATTGATCTTATATTAATTCGCAATTGAGAAGTCATCATATCGCAATTGCTTAAACAGTAATTCGTAATTGATCTGATATCAGTTCGCAGTTGCTTTGTAGGTAGTTCGCATGTGCTAGATTTAGTTTTCATTTTCTGCTCTGTTGTAATTATGGTTTTTACCAGAATACCTTTATGTCTATAAAAAGATAGAACTTTGTAATTGTAAAATTAGGCTGGATAGCCCACCATGTGTTGACTAACCTTATTTTCTGCAGGGGTAGCTTAGAAACATTTCAATTTGGTGCAAGTAATTTGAACCACAAACAAACTTGTATCTTATTCCACAATTGTGATGAAGGTTAAAATCGAACTCCATACTTTTTTGGAGCAACATCTCCAAATAGAATAGAAAATCATTGCAATGAAAGGTTAAAAAGAACCCTTATCTTTCATGTTTTCGAAGAGATAGGTATTATGCTCTCCCCTTCAATGAGAGATAAAAAAACCAAACTCTCTTCTTTCATGCTTTTATTTATTTCTTGCAATTAAATCCTTTAGAAAGCCTGCCCTCTCGAGTTGCCCTTAGGGCACCATTAAGGCCGATGAGAGAGGAATGACCTAAGTGGCCAACGGCTAAAGCCAAGCAATCCAAGCCACTATAATCAAATGTGTATGTGATGAAAATCATGTGCGACGAGTGTTACATGCTGTCACAACGATGTTATGCTTCCTTCAGTGCTTATACGGTGTGTTAAAATCTGTAGAGCGTAACCTCTACAGACTGGGAGACCTCCCTCAATGGAGTGTAAAACACTACTGATTGTGACCACTCGAATGAAACCCTATCTAAACACCATAGAAATTAGAAGCCAACCTGAGTCAGTAACCAAACACTTATTTTATCATAGTGCAAGGGTCGGGAAGAATATGCCTCCAAGACACTCACCATGTATCTCCCAGGATAATAGACCAATTGAGGAGCAATCTTCTTTGATCTAATTTTCGGAAAAAGGCAAAAAAACGGGTGTCTCCTAGGGTGTGACAGGGCTGTTTGAGTTGACAGAGTATCTAGATGTGGATTGTGGTAATACTTGTGACCTTTTGAACTTAGGAGAGTCTGTCTGATGTGATATCGAATGACCCAAATATATCGAGAACAAAATGAGATCTTGAAAAAGATCCCAACATTCATGGAAATTTGAAAAAAAATCCTAAACAACTGTTCTTTTCATGGTTTTATTCTTTTAGTGTGACTTCTGTGTCCTTTTCTACACTTTGACAAATTCAAAACATTGCAAGATACAAATCACAAAAAAGTCAAAGCTTCGGTGTTCAATAAGATCAAACAAAACTTCAACAAAGACAATTGTCAACAACAAAACCAACGTCAGAACCAAACCTTTTACACAAATTCAAAGATGATGTACGTGTTACTTTCAAGTGATCATAGGTCCTAGGTATTCAATTCATGTAGAAGTACCATTAGAATCATCACGTAAATTCCTCACACAAGTCATTTCACCAAATTATCTTGTGGTTAGTGTTGCATCAGATTATAGGAATCATACCTAAGTCCATGGGTATTAGAGGCGATGGAGAATTCCCATTCAAACAACCAAATCTTGGGCCAAACAATGATTAATTATAAATAATTCATGGTTTAGACAACCTCACTTGGGAAGTAAGAGTCAATCGTGCCCAATAAGATACAGTTGAGGTCGTCATAGATGATGAAATCCGAAAGTCAGTTCATCTCGATGAGAAACTAAGGAAAAAGATACAAAGAACAACACAGAAAGAAGCCATTAGACGATTGGTAGAGAAGACCATAGAAACATTTCTCAAACCGTGTTAAAAAAGAAAAAGTGTTAATCATTTTAGGTATCATTCATTCATTTATAGGGTCTGCATTGTCTGCATAGTAATCTTTAACATATGGGTCTAAAATGAAATGATCAATTCCCATTTGAACAACCCAATCTTGGGGCAAACATCGTTCAATTAGAAATAATTGACGGTTTGAATATCCTTTATGAGGAATTAATAATTGATCAAGACCAATATGACATAGTCCAGGATGTCATATATGAAGAAGTTCATAAATTAGTACAGATAGACATAGACCTTGAAAACCGAATTAAAGAAGAGGTAGAATTTGAAGCTTTTAAAAAATACGTTGAAAATATTGTGTTTGAATTTCAGAATCCTCGATAGCAAGTCATCATTCATAGATCACGTTGTCTGCACTTTAGTTTTTAAGAAGTCATAAAGGCATATTTAGTTGCATTTAATCAAGTCTTGTATACACATTTTAGAGAGTTAAGATCACTTCAAAACAATAATCATACCATTAACGCATGTTCAAAAGGCAAAAAACCAATGGATCCTAACAACGACCCCCTGGTCAACCCAACATGGAATATGGATCTATCCACACAACAATAAACACTGGGTTACACACCCACAACAATGTCAACAAACACGAACAAGATGCCTTCCATTGATGAAATACGACATAATTTGACAAAGGAAGAGCTGGAAGCAGCCCAACAAGATCCCGCAACATTAATGATTCTCAATGCTCTCATTAATAGTGATAGAGATAGATATCTCACTCTCTTAGTCCAAAATGGGGCCAAGTTACCGCTAGGTGTAGATATTTCAACAATATTCCCACAAGGTGTGACATTAAATCAGAATATACCTCAAATGCCAGTTACAACATAGACACAAGCAACAATTGCTACATCAATGCAAGATATATCTCAAAATGCCAATATGGCTACAACCTCATCACAGTCAACAGTGGCACCAGCAAGTGCCAATCTTACAACATGGACAATGCCAAATATGACGTTGCAAGCTCCAATATCTCACACCACTACCTTGGCAAATATAACTCAACCAACAGTTTTGGTCGGTTCCACCCACAGTAGTCAGAATGCGAATCAAGGGACAACTAGCTTGGCTCAGCCAAATGCCACTCTGCAATTTGTATACCTCACACTGCCTACTGGGACTTATGGCACACAGTTACCTAGTTTATCTATATTTAAACAAGCTCAAAGGTACTCAAACACTATACCTTTTGTGGAAAATATTCATCAAGTCAATACACCAATAATCCAAACATAAATTCTGACTCAACAAATGGAGAACCTTCAAAAGCAAATGGACAGTATGCAAGCGAGTAATGATAAAAAGAGCTACACCATGGAGGATCTGTGTCTGTATCCTTTTGACAGAAAAATATACATGTCACCATTTCCCCCACATTTCAAAACTCCAAAGTTTGACAAATATAGAGGGAAAGGAGATCCTCGAGATCATATAAGAGAATTCTTCACGACATGTATTGAAGTAGCTCACAGTGGTACATACTTGATGAGATTATTTTCCAAGAGCCTGGGAGGGACATCATTAGAATGGTTTTCACACCTTCCACCAAAGATTACTTCATGGGGAGAATTGGCTGAGTTATTTATATCCAACTTTGTCTTCAACATAGATAATCCGATTACCTTAATGGATTTATGTGCAACAAAGCAAAAAGAAGGTGAGACTTTTGCCACATTCTTATAAATATGGAGAGGCCTATATCGCAAATGTCTTAGTCACATCCCTGAAGCAGAGCAAGTAGACATCTTTAATGACAATATTGTGCCTCTGATTAAATATCCATTACAAATGCAATGCCTGAATAATTTTAAAGGCATAACAGAAAAAGGAATCAAATGTGAGAAAGGCCTGTTAGAACAAGGGATATTGAAATAACACAAGGATAGTGGACCAACCACCAACACAAACAATGAAAGAACAAAATTTTGGTCTAAAAACAAAAATGTCACAAATGATGGAGTTGTTGATGCAAGTGTTGTAAACAGAGTGCAACCAACATTATCTCTACAAGAACCAACTGATAAGAACCAATATCAGACAAACAACACCAATGAACTATAGTCAAATAATCCAAGGCCTCCAAGGATAGGTGCACCCAGAAGGAACTTTACACCCCTCAGAGAACCTATTGAATCGACACTGAAGAAGTTGATATAGAGCAATGCCATAACTTTACCAGAAGCTAGGCCATATCAACCAGGTCCATTTAAGCCTGCTTAGTGGAATGACAATGATTTTTGTGAATATCACCGCAATAAGGGTCACAAGACAACAAGTTGCTACAAATTGAAGAACCTCATCCAAGATCTCATTGATCAAGGTGACATTACTATGGTCAATAATAAAACACCAAATATAGATAACACCATTTTCAAAGATCCTTTTGACAAACATGACAAAGGAGGCTTCTAGTTCTAATGCACAAAACAATACTACCAATTATACCAATGTAGCATTTGACTATGCCATTAACACACTAAGTGAAGGACATGAAATGGTAGCTACAATCACAATGAACCCTAAAAGCAAAGATTATATCGTCATCAATAGAAGAACAAAAGTCACATTACAAGGAGTACCTTCAAACCTGCATTCAATAACTAGCAACTACGATATGGTGGATCAGTTGAAGCAAACTCTAGCCCAAATTTCACTATTTGAGTTATTGTGCATATCACCAGCCCATAAAGCAGTCCTAGATAAAGCCTTCCAAGATTCGATTGTTGCTAGAGATATTGATGAGAACACATTTCAATCAATGGTTGGAAACTTGGAAGCTTCAAAGGTCACATTCATTGAACATGATATCCTTGCAAACTGACCCATGCATAATGATCCCTTGCACTTGGAAGCTTTCATTGACCGAAAAAAGGTTTGAAGAGTACTAATAGATGGTGGCATTGGCCTCAACATATGCATTGTACATTTTATCAAAGCTTTAGGATATTCTCAACATTATATTGACTCTACCAAGAGAATCAATATCAAAGCCTATGATGACAAGGAACACCCTTCTAAGGGTATGGTGACTTTACCAGTACAAGTGGGACCAGTTACAACAAACATCACTTTTTAAGTCCTAGACAGAGAATTGGGGTACAATATGTTGTTAGGTTGCCCATGGATACATACAATGCAAGCAGTTCCATCAACTTTTCACCAATGTGTAAAGTTCCCATACAATGGTATAGAGATCACTGTCCATAGTGACCTAAACCCTTTTCAACATTGTAATCATTTAAGGGCAAGCTCAGACAATCAAGTACTAAACAATCAAGAAGCTCCTATTCACCTACAAATGAAATCATTATCAATTAAAGAAATAGAGAAAAATACACCAACCACATCTTCTCTACATATTAAAGAAGTTGGTTGTGGAGAATATTCCATTTCAAGTACATCATACGACAAACAATCATTATTTTCTCCAAGGTCTTGCCTCAGAAGACAACAATGAAGTAAGATAAAGGAAAAGAAATAGTAAAATATTCAGATTCTTACTCTTTCATTAGATGGGGAGACCTACAAGAAGAATCTCTAAATGAAGATATCAATCACTGGATATACAAAGAAGAAGATGACATGGTAGAACCTAGGATACCTCTACATTAATATGGAAATGACTTCAAGATGTTACAAAAATATGGGTATGATGGCACCACAGGATTAGGACTACAAAAGAAAGGAATATTAGAACATGTTTTACCACATGAAAACCCAAAGAATCAAGGCTTGGGATATAAATATGTGCCACAAATAACATGAGCTAGACAACGTACATTGGATATATTGAACAAGCCAAGGTTACCCTCCGAATACATACCTCAAAATCAGTCATCAATAAAGATGTATTTCTCTCCACCTCAAAAAAGAAAGAGACCACCAACATCTCCTATCATGGAACCAGATGGTGAAGACATGAGGAAACTTCTACAAGAACCTAGCATAGAGACATCTAGCAGTATAGTACCCGAATCATCTACACAAGCAAACATGGTAACAGATACAGGCTTAACACCAGCAGATGAACCAAAGCCTTGGTTATTGTCAATACTTTTGCCAAGAGAAATGAATTCAGCTCCTCCATTTGAATCAGATGAAGAAAGACTAAAAAGATAAATATCAGGCTTAAGAAGGGTGTCCACAATACAAAGGAGATCCACTCATTTACAACAAACTCAGTTACCAGAACAAGAGCAGATAAGTGACACAGAATCAGAAATTGAAACATACATGAAAAGCATCATAGATTCTCATGACTATGAATTTCCATCTGACAATGAAGACAATCCATCACCAATTTATGATGAATAAACAATAGATCATAACCAAGTATGCATGATATCATAATCCTTTAAAATAATAGGAGACAAAGACTTGCTCCTCATGCATCTATGTTTGATTGACTGGGGGAAAGAAGGAAGCCACAATTAGATTGGTTTCAAAATGATGAAGCCATAGCTGAATTCTTGGGTGCAAGGGATGGATTCCCTTATAATGATCACAAAGCTAGTTATGCAGTAGATATGGATAGAACTGCATATTTTGGAGAAGCAAGCTTCTCTCTTAATCACGACAATGGTGATAAAGTCAAACACAAAATGGACACCCTACCTATTGATAGAGAACAATCAATATTATTGGTAGAAGAAATTGAGGAAATCAACATTGGCGATGTTGAGAAAGTTCGTAACATTCACCCAGAAAAATCCCTCGATCCAGTGGAAAAAGAGAAATTTATCAAATTCTTTAAGCAAAGACCCATCAATCTTGCATGGTCTTATGCAGATATGCTTGGATTAGACCCATAATTGGTCTTGCATCACTTGCCACTACTTCTTGGGGTAAAACCATATAAACAAAAGCTCAAGAAGATGCACCCTCACATGCCCTTGATAGTCAAAATTGAGCTACAAATATTGTTAGATGTGGGTTTCATTAGACCTATAGACTATGCTGAATGGATTTCAAATCTAGTCTCAGTATCCAAGCATACTAGAGGTATTAGGATCTGCATCGACTTCAGAGATCTTAACAAGGCTTGCCCCAAAGATGACTTTCCACTAAAAGAATATTTGTTATCCACTTTGATATTGGTTCCACTCATACATGGGAAACCATTACTCCTATATATAGCTGCAAAAAATTCCTCTTTAGGCGCTCTCCTAGCGCAACATGATGAACAAGGAAAAGAGAGAGTCATCAACTACATCAGTAGAATACTCATTGGGTATGAGCTCAACTACACACAAATAGAAAGAGTATGTCTTGTAGTAGTCTTTGCATCACAAAAACTGAGACATTATATGTTGAGTCATAAAGTACAACTTGTTGCACAATTTGATCCACTCAAATATTTGATGAATAGAGCAGCACTAACCGAAAGACTTGCAAAGTGGGTCATGATACTCAGTGAATTCGACATTGAATATGTCAATAGAAAAGCTATAAAAGGACAACTCATAGCAGACCAACTTGCAGAAGAACCTTTACAAGATAATCATCCAATGGTGATAGATTTTCTAGATAAATCAGTATTTGCACTATCGACACAAACACCCTGGAAATTATTCTTTGATGGTTCACATACAAATCATGGAGCGGGAGCAAGAATTATGTTCATAACTCCTCAAGGAGATTCAATTCCCAAATCATTCAGGATTAGCTTCCCTTGCATCAATAACATTGCTGAATATGAAGCCTTGATGGTAGGACTATGCACTGCACTACAATGGAAGATCAAAGACCTACAGGTCTTTGGAGACTCACAACTCATTATTAATCAAGTCAATGATGATTACAATACAAGAGATGATAAGTTATAACTATACAAACAATTGGTGGAAGAATAAAAGAAACACTTCACCGAGGTCACATTTGAACATATACCGAGAGTGCAAAACAAGGCAACAGATGCAATGGCGACAGTAGGATCTCTCTTGGATATGCCAAATAATGGAACTCACTTTTAATTTTAAGTGGAATAAATCATTGTCTCAGCTTATGAAATACCATCCACTGAATATGTATGTATGATAATAAGACCCGAGTCTCCATGGTACAAAGATATATATGCATACCTACATGATAAATATATATCTCCCGATCTTTCACGGAATCAAAGGAAGTCAGTCATTCGACAATCGTCAAAACGTGCAATTATTGCTAATACTTTGTAAATAAAAAGTGTAGATAGCACCTTACTCATATGCCTTGATATTGAGGAGGCACAAATCACCTTAAAAGAAGTTCATGATGGAATATGCAGCACACATTCTTCTGGACCCGCTCTAGCAAAAACACTGTTACGAACAGGTTATTATTGGCCTACAATGGAAAAGGATGCTTACAAGTATGTCCAAAGATGTAAGCAATGCCAAATACATGGGAACCTCATTCATGCACCTACTCAAGATCTTCAACTAATAACATCACCATGGCCATTTTCACAATGGGGATTAGATCTTGTAGGAAAAATAAAACCTACCTCCTCCAACGGACATAAGTTTACTCTCACGACTATAGAATATTTCACGAAATGGGTTGTAGCAATCCTGATGATTTTCACAATAGGAAAGCAAATAGCTAAATTCATCCTGAATTATAATATTTGTAGGTATGGGGTACCCATGTGCATTGTAACTAATAATGGACGACCCTTCAAAAATCAAGAAGTACGTGAGCTTTGTGAATAATTTAACATCTAGCAATATTTTGCAAAGCCCTACTATCCCCAAAGCAATGGTCAAGCTGAGGCAACAAACAAAACTATTTTGAAATTTTTTAAAGAAAGTTGTTAATGATAGTGGACGAGATTGGCATCTCCCACTAAATCCAGCTCTATGGGTTTATCAATCTAGTATTTGCACGACAACCGGTACAACACCATTCTCTTTGGTTTATGGTGCAAAAGCCATTTTACCTATCAAATTAGAATTTCCATCCCTAAGAGTTTCTCTAAAAAACATTATCTCAGAAGAAAACTATAGAGTATCATGTTTGCAAGAATTAGAATTCCTAGATGAAAAATGACAAAGCACTCTAAACCATTTACAAGGCTACCAAAACAGAATGAGAAGAAGCTACAACAAATGAGTAAACCCAGATTGCTTTGAAATAGGAGATATCGTTCTTAAAGAAAATCAAAGGAACCTTGTTGAACATGAAAAACCAAGAAAATTTGAACCTAATTTGTTAGGTCTTTTTGTCATAACGAAAGTAATTAGAAATGGTGCTTATCATTTGCAAACAATGGAGGGAGAGTCACTCCCTGATCCCATCAACAATATGCACCTACAAAGATATTACATCTAAGGGTGGGTTAATTTCATACTACATTTGCATATTTATTTACCACATTGCATTATCCCTTTCTCATATAGTTGCATCAATAAAACATGGTGATTGTCTGAGTCATTCACCTGTCTGCACTAAAAGGAATGAAGGTTGTCTCATTTCCTAGATACTTTTCATGAAATCTTTAAGAAGCCCTTAGTCATTCATCTTCAACGTCACATTGTGATTACACTTTATCCTTGGTTGGGTAGAAGTTTCCTTATCAAGTCTTGTTACCCAAAATCTATCAATTGCTATATCTCACACATTAATCAAAAACTCTAAGTCATTAAAGATACCTAGTTGGTCATGTCGCTAGTGAAAAATCCAATATTCTGCTTTAGGGCCATTGTAATTGTCATACCCAAGTAGGTTTCATTACTTACAAGTCAAGGAAAGAAAATAAAAGAAAAAAGTGTTATGTCAATCTCAAAGGCAAAACATAAAAAATGATATATTATTGAAATATCACGCATACAATTGCAACAAGAAGCTTGACTATGGGAACATGTAAATAACTCCATCAGGGCTATGGATTCCTACTGGCAATGGAGCAATGTTTGAGAGATTATAGTGCATAACCTCATCGAAGCCCTAAAGGCTTGCTGCCAGCGAAGCTCTATCCAGGATGCTTTTGAAGTTAGAATAACTCACGTAGCTAGCCAAATAGGATTCTAAGGGTCTTTGATGATTACAAGAGTTAGAATAAACTCAATTGCACACACATGGGCAAAAGAAGATCAAAGTTTCGAGAATTGATGAAGAAGTTTTCCGCGCCTCCATTCATAAATCTTGGTTACATGGTGTGTTGGGTTGGATGGTCAAAGTCTTTTTGAGAATGGATTGAACTCCTATCTCTAAAAGTTTTTCACCTTTAATCAAATTAGTGCATTCAAAGATGAAAGACATACACACTCATCCTTGTTCAAATAGGAACTGCATTCTAGTCATACATCCTGCAAAATTCATATTGAAAATTCATTGTCCCCACATACATGTTTTATATCATTATCATAGGTCTGCACTTGGGGGCATAACTGAAAAAATCCAAAAATCCAAAAAAAAAAAAATGATCTTGAAAAAAATCCAAAAACTCAAAATCGATCTTGAAAAAAATCCCCCCCCAAAAAAAACGATACTGGAAAAATCCAAAAGTCCTGAAAAAAATCCCCCCCCCCCCCAAAAAAAAAACGATCCTTAAAAAATTCTAAAAAACAAAAAGTCCTGAAAATTTTCTAAAAATAAAAAAGTCTTGAAAAAATTCTAAACATCAAAAGTCCTAAAAAAATCCAAAAAAATAAAAAACGATCCTGAAAAAACTAAAAAAAATCAAATAAAAGTCCTGAAAAAATTCTAAACATCAAATAAAAGTCCTGAAAAAAATACCAAACACATTCAAATATCAATTTAAAACTCAAAATAAATTGTCTTGCAAGAATTAAACACCCCAACATATCTCCAACACACACTTCACACAAAATTAAACAAAGGATACAACTATCTTGTCAAAACGTCTGCAATCAAACTGATCAACTGTCTAATCTATCGAATCACTATCAAACTATCAACGTTATCAACATCTTGTTTTAAATAAAATCGGTACACTCGAAACCAGACATCGATCTTATACGGGGTCCAAAACTTCTGAAACCATACATTATCAAAATCACATCAAACATATCAAAGCAAAGGCACAATCAGTCTAACTGATGAGTTTTGTCTATTTTTGGTTGACTCTTTTTATCAAATTTGTGAAGATCATTGCTTTTAGCTACTCAAGGATGTCCAAAAGTGACTAGAGAAGTCGTGATGGGCATGATCATTTTCTTTGTTTGTTTTTTGTGGTTTGAACCAATGAAGTTCTGGGGCAATTGCTCTAGTGGGTGTCTGTGATAGGAGCATTTAGCTTGTGAATGCCACACATACCTCGACCCCTAGTGTAATTCCCAAAATGGAGGTGGTGTAGGAGCACCTAAGGGTTGAAATGCCCTTAACCAATTTTGGCTTGTGAGACCTTCCAGTGGTCATGTAAATACATAAGGACTAGGTCTAGTCCATTTGTATGGTTGTTTTGTTGCAGTTTTAAAAATATCTCTTATCGACAAGACCTACCCCCGATCGGCAAGTCTTACCCCGATAAGTTTGCCAGAGTTTGGAGTGGTTGTATCGGGTATCGAAAGGAGTAGTTTCAAGTTTCCTCGATGATTAACTTGACCTATACTCAAACAATGATTGCGGATGATCCTACGACTGTCACTATACTGCGATGGGGAGATGATTGCCAGATAATCCTCATGACTTGGCGACAAAGCATGTGCAAAAAAGAGGTGAGTTAATGACCGTGTAGGTTGAAGGTGGATCAACGGTGGTCACTATACCGCTATGGAAAGATGCACGATGTTCATCTCCCGCGACTTGGCGACCAAGGTGGGACCCGACAAGAGAGAAGCTCAGGCAAGTTAACGAGTGAGTAAGTTTGGGATGATCAGACGATTGTCGCTATATTGCTATGGAAAGATGCATGAAGTTTATTCCCCGCGACTTGGAAACCATGGTGGGACCCAACAACAAAGAAGAGTTTTGTTTTGGGTGTTTAATGAGGCCGTGCTAAGATGGCAGGACAAGGACCCTGAAGCCAATCAGGGGATGCCACATGGCAGAGCACAAAAAGAGATCAAGGAAGATCGAACGATTAATTTTCAAACCATTGGTGCAGTTGCAAATGGAGACCGTTGGTAACGAGATTTACCTCATCCAATAGGAGGAGTTCCCAACAGAGGATGAAATGTATAAAAAGACCCAATGGGAATCTATAAGAGGTTGATGGCCTCAGAGAACAAATCTATTTTTCCAAATAGCAAAAGAGAAGTCTATTTTTTGGTTTCCAATTCAGAGTTGAATTTCTGTTCATGAATTGCAAATAATATTTTAGAATCTTTAAGTTCACGTATTTTGTTAATGTAAATACTTATTTTCTCTATTTTGTGAGTTCCTAGTTTGAACCCGTGAATAAATTCAGGATTTGTAAATAAAGCTTTCCCTTTCAGTTTTTGTTCGCTATTTTCAATAATCATATTGCTTTGACTTGAAACTCCACAAGATCATTGGAGATTGTCGAGGAGAGCCAGATATGTACAATAGGTTTTCATTTGAAATAGACCAGGAAATGGCAATCACCATTTCTGTATACTGAGCCTAGGCGAGCTTGGTGATACTCCAACTAGGTATCAGTAATTTGAAGGAGATAACTTGCAGGGGAAGGAAACTGCTGAGAACTAGAAGTTCCAGAAGGCTACAAGCCTGAAATCGAGACATTGTGTAGCCAAAGGGGGAAAGTTTGCTAAGCCAAACAAGATGGGTGGTTTTGCAAAGAGAGAAAGAATGTGTGTATCCTTCACCCCTGCAAGGATTTAGTGAACAAGCTTACTCTGTGAGCTGGAGGAATGTGAGATAAGCAAACAAATGGTAGGGAAGCCATTAGAAGTATAGAGGGGTAGACTTGGAACCCAGAAAGGGATAGAAGGAAACCATCAAAGAAACCTAATTGATGGCAAACTAGGTAGCCTCCCTATCATATTGGTATCAGAAAAAGGTTAAACTTGGGAAGAAAGTAGTTGATGTCAGATACTGAATCAATAGGAGAAAATAGTCTCAGAATGGTGACCAATGCAGAGTGAGTGAAGAAGGTAGAAGATCAGGAGGAAGAGAATAGACTGTTGAAAGAAAGATTGCTACAATTGGAGAGCAAACTAGACGCAATTGAGGATAAAATTGAGAAAGTGACAATCAAGGTCAATGAGGGTAAAGGAAAAGAAGTTGTAGAAGAGGATAGAACTCTTGAACTAGACCCTATTCTACCGGAAGAATCTTTCCTTAAAGAAATTAAAGCCTTAGGAGGAAAATCTTTAGGAGTGCCACTTTTTTATGGGAAAATGGAGCCTAAAGTAGTTATGGAATGGATTGAAGGATTGGAGAATCACTTTGAGTGTGATGGAATTAGTGAAGCCCAAAAGGTGAAGGTAGCTATGTCTAGATTGAGAGGAGCAACCTTGACTTGGTGGAAATTTATCCAAGAAGAAAGGCAAAAAGAGGGTAAGAACCAAATAGCCAGTTGGAACGGAATGGTAGCCAAGGTGAGGGAAACCTATGTCCCTGAAGATTATGAGATGCAACTGCACAAAAGGAGACAAAACCTGAGACAAAGAGACTTGGATGTGAGCAGCTACACTGAGGAATTTTAGAAGTTGTGTCTGAGATCCAAGGTGGTAGAGGATGAGAGAATCAAGGTAGCCAGATACTTCAATGGCTTGAGATGGAATATTCAAGAAGAGTTGAGTTTGTTATGTCCCAACACCATGCATAAGTGCTATCAATTGGCATTGAGAGTGGAGGAAAAGAGCAAAAAGAAGCAAGAACAAAGCAATAGAGGAAGAGGCAGAGGAAAAGATGGTAGAGGCCAAAGAGGTAGTTTTGGTGGAAGAAGAGCAGATCAAAGGTCCCAAGGAGAGTCCAAACTTATAGAGAAAAGTGAGGATTCACATAGAAAGAGCAGCTATAGAGGAAAGGGATCATCTAGCAACCCAGTAAGAGGTAGATCTAGTGGACCGGGAAGAGGGCCCTACTTCTCCACCATGAAGTGTTACAATTACCAAAAGTTGGGTCACCCTGCTTATAGATGTCTAGAGAAATCCTCTTCTTCTCAAGGAAGTGAAAGAAGAGTGACATATGCGCATGAAGATGCAGAAAGCAAAAAGACACAAGATGTGAGCTTAGCTCCTGAGGATGGAGAAAATTTAATGATGAGAAGAGCCTTGATTAAGGAACCAATCAAAGAAGAACCAACTCAATGAAGAGCTTTGTTTAGAATCAAATGCAAGGTCCTTGGTAAGGTTTGTAGAGTGGTGATAGACTTAGGGTCTATTGACAAAATTATGTCAGAAGAAGCAATAAGTAAACTGAAGTTGAAAAGAATTCCACATAGTAATCCATATAGGGTCACTTGGCTCAACAAGGAGCGACATGTGGTAGTGAATGATCAAACATGGGTTGAGTTCAACATAGGTAGTTATAAGGATAAAGTCTTGTGTGACATCCTACCTATGTATGCTTGCCATCTACTTCTTAGTAGGCCATGGTAGTTTGACAGAAAGGCCATTCACAATGGAGAGAAGAACTCTTATTCTTTTCAAAAGGCCCAAACGTGTTACTGGTAGGTGAAAAGGAGTTCATTAACATTCTCAAGGAAGGAGAAGGAGTGGGGTTTGCTCTTATAGTGAAACCAAGGGAAGCAAAGCAAGAAAATAAGGTCCAAATACCTCATCAAGTGCAACATATACTAGACAACTTCAAAGCGATCATAAGTGATGGAGCAACAACAAACCTACCTCCTATTAGAGCCATAAGCCATTAGATTGATTTCATTCCAGGAGCATCATTACCCAACAAAGCATCTTATAAGATGACTCCTGAATAGAACAAGGAAGTGGCTAGAGAAGTCCAAGAATTGTTGGACCAAGGGTTGATAAAAAGGAGCATAAGTCCTTGTGTCGTACCTACAGTGTTAGCACCCAAGAAAGGAGGAACATGGAGGCTATGCACATATTAAAGAGCCATAAATAGAATCACTATCAGGTACAAATTTCCTATCCAAAGAATTGAATACTTGATGGATTTCTTGGGAGGTGCAAAGTACTTCACTAAGATTGATCTCAAGAGTGGATACCACCAGATCAGGATAAAGGAAGGTGATGAATGGAAAACAACTTTCAAAACCAATGAAGGACTTTATGAGTGGCTTGTTATGCCATTTGGTCTTAGTAATTCTCCCATTATATTCATGAGACTCATGAATGAAGTGCTTAAAGATTTTATCGGTAAATTTGTTGTTGTATACCTAGATGATATCTTGATTTTCAATAAAATTAAAGAGGAACATCTAGAGCATCTTAGTATTGTATTGGAAAAATTGTATGATGAGCAACTAACAATAAACTTGGAGAAGTGTGAGTTTATGAAGCATGAACTTGTCTATCTTGGATTTGTAGTTTCAAGAGGAGATTTGAAGATGGACACATCAAAGGTGGAAGCCATCATAAATTGGCCAACACCAAAGATGACAAGTGAAGTAAGAAGTTTTCATGGATTGGAAGAGTTATACAGGAAGTTTATCAGAGGGTTCAGTGAGATTTTTGCACCCATGCTAGATACCATCAAAGGAGGAGTTAAAACTAAGCTTCAGTGGACCAATGTAGCTAACAAAGGGTTTGAACTTTTGAAACAAAAGGTAGCTACACAACCAATACTCATTCTTCCTAGTTTTGAAAAGTTGTTCACAATTGAATATGATGCAAGTAATATAGCAGTTGGTGATGTTTTGAGTCAAGAAAATAGACCTATAGCTTTCTTTAGTGAGAAGCTCAATGATGCCAAGAAGAAATATTCATCCTATGATCTCGAGCTGTATGCTCTTGTCCAAACTCTTAGGAAGTGGAGGCACTACCTGTTACCTAAGGAGTTTGTTGTTTATATAGATAATCAAGCTTTAAGTTTTCTGAACTCACAAGATAAGTTGAGTCATAGGCATGTTAAATGGGTTGAGTGTTTGCAGTCATATAGTTTTTCTATTAAGCATAAGAAAGGATAGTGTAATAAAGTATTGGAGTTGATTACTTCAAGGATTTGTACCCCAATGATAGATATTTCGTAGCCATTTACAAGTTTTGTCAACAATTTCAGAATCACTTTCATAGTGAATATGCTGACTTTACTTTGCAGAATGGTTTGTTGTTTAAAGGTGGACAGTTGTGTGTTCCCAAAGGATCAATGAGGGAAAATCTGATCCAAGAAAAGCACAATGGATGTTTGAGCAGTCATTTTGGCCTTAATAAGACATTGGAACTTGTTCAAAGGTTCTACTATTGGCCCAGAATGCAGAGGGATATCAGAAGGTATGTTGAGTAGTGTATGGTTTGTCATAAAGCTAAAGGTAACACTACTAATGTTGGTCTTTATCAGCCATTACCTATTCCTACAAGGCCATGGGAATGTGTCAGTATGGATTTTGTGGTTGGATTACCCAAAACAAAGCTTGGTTGTGATAGCATTTTTGTTGTTGTTGACAGATTTAGTAAGATGGTACATTTTGTTCCTTGTAAAACTACCCATGATGCTAGTCACATTGCACACTTGTTTTTTAAAGAGGTTATAAGAATCCATAGTTTTCTGGTTAGTATTGTTTTAGATAGAGATGTCAAATTCCTTAGACATTTTTGGAAAACTCGTTAGAAAAGACTGGGAACTAACTTGTCTTTTGGTTCAGCCTATCATCCCCAAATAGATGGTCAAATAGAGGTGGTCAATAGGACACTTGGAAACCTTTTAAGGTGCTTGACAAAAGAGTATGGAAAGAGTTGGGATCAGGTTCTTCACCGGGCAGAGTTTGTGTACAATGAAAGTGTCAACAGGTCTACTGGGAAGAGTCCTTTTGAGATAGTGTATGGTATGCACCCACGAGGTGTTATGGAATTATGAGATCTTGGTAATCTGTTGCACATAAGTGGTCAAGTTGATGTTGTCACTCAATCCATGAAGGAGGTTCATGACCAAGTCAAGCGTGCTCTCCAAGATTCTTCACAAAAAGCTAAAGCCCGAGTTGATACCACCCGGAGAGATGTGTAATTTTCAGTTGGAGATTTGGTGATGGTACATTTGAACAAGGCTTGAATCTAGAAAGGAGTTCCCAACAAGCTACAAATGAGGAGAATATGCCCTTGTAAAGTTTTAGCCAAGTATGGCTCTAATGCCTATAAGATTGATTTGTCATCTGATATTTCTTTGTCTCCCATTTTCAATGTCGTAGATTTGGTTGTCTACAAGGGACAACTTCCCAAGGAGGATGCACGAGTTTCAGATGTTCAATAGTCACTTGCCGACCTACCATTACTTTCTCCTTCCATGCCTCGGGTTGAGAAAGTGTTGGATTCCCGTGTTCTCAAGAAGACTAGACAACAGGTCTACATGGAACATTTGGTTAAGTGGATGCATAAACCTAATTCTAAAGCGACCCGGGTCCCTGAATCAGACTTTGTTAAGTAGGGAATTGATCTTTCCATGCTACCGAGCGCAGTCACTTGAATTCTTTATTTTGGGGGGAGTATGGTGCAGGAGCACCTAAGGGTTGAAATGCCCTTAACCAATTTTGGCTTGTGAGACCTTCCAGTGGTCATGTAAATACATAAGGACTGGCTCTAGTCCATTTGTATGGTTGTTTTGTTGCAGTTTTTAAAATGCCTCTTATCGGCAAGACCTACCCCCGATCGGCAAGTCTTACCCTGATGAGTTCGCCAGAGTTTGGAGTGGTTGTATCGGGTATCGGAAGGAGTATTTTCAAGTTTCCTTGATGATTAACTTGACCTATACTCAGATGGTGATTGCGGATGATTCTACGGCTGTCGCTATACCGTGATGGGAAGATGATTGCTAGATAATCCTCATGACTTGGCGACAAAGCACGTGCAAAAAAAGAGGCGAGTTAACGATCGTGTATGTTGAAGGTGGATCAACAGTGGTTGCTATACTTCTATGACAAGATGCACGATGTTTATCTCCCGCGACTTGGTGACCAAGGTGGGACCCGACAAGAGAGAAGCTCAGGCAAGTTAATGAGTGAGTAAGTCCGGGATGATCAGATGATTGTCGCTATACCGCTATGGCAACATGCCAAAAGTTTATTCTCCATGACATGGCAACCATGGTGGGACCCAACGATAAAGAAGAGTTTCATTTCGGGCGGTTAGTGAGGTCATGCTAAGGTGGCAAGGCAAGGACCCTAGAGCCAATCAAGGGATGCCACGTGACGGAACATAGAAAGAGATTGAGGAAGATCAGACGATTAATTTTCAAATCATTGGTGCAGTTGCAAATGGGGACCGTTGGTAACAAGATTTATCTCATCCAATAGGAGGAGTTCCCAACAGAGGATGGAATGTATAAAAAGACCCAACGGGCATTTGTAAGAGGTTGATGGCATCGGAGAACAAATCTATTTTTCAGAATAGCAAAAGAGAAGTCTATTTTCTGGTTTCCAATTTAGAGTTGAATTTCTGTTCATGAATTGCAAATAATGTTTTAGAATCTTTAAGTTCACGTATGTTGTTAATGTAAATGCTTCTTTTCTCTATTTTGTGAGTTCCTAGTTTGAACCTGTGAATAAATTCAGGATCTGTAAATAAAGCTTTCCCTTTCAGTTTTTGTTCCCTATTTTCAATAATCATATGGCTCTGACTTGAAACTCCACAAGATCATTGGATATTGTCAAGCAGAGCCAGATATGTACAGTAGGTTTTCATTTGAAAGAGACCAGGAAATGGCAATCGCCATTTTTGCATATTGAGCCTAGGCGAGCTTGGTGATAGTCCGGCTAGGTATCAGTAATTTGAAGGAGATAATTTGCAGGGGAAGGAAACTACTAAGAACTAGAAGAAGTTCCAGAAGGCTACAAGCCTAAAATCGAGACATTGTGTAGCCAAAGGGGGAAAGTTTTCTAAGCCAAACAAGATGGGTGGTTTTGTAAAGAGAAAGAATGTGTGTGTCCTTCACCCCTGCAAGGATTTAGTGAACAGGCTTACTTTGTGAGCTTGAGGAAGGTGAGATAAGCAAACAAATGGTAGGGAAGCCATTAGAATTCTAGAGGGGTAGACTTGGAACCCGGAAAGGGATAGAAGAAAACCATCAAAGAAAACTAATTGATGGCAAAATAGGTAGCCTCCCTGTCAGGAGGGTTCATTCGTTATCTATTACATGTTTGTTTCTTTACAATGAGATATCTATACATCTTGGTTACTCATACCCTAGTGTAATAAGCTCCATTGTTATACAATAAGGCTCAATGATGATAATGTATTGCACTACGAATAAAGCAATGGAGACTTTCTCATCAAAATTTATATCAAATTATCCATTATCATATCAAAATCTGGAATAAACAAATATTGATTAAGTTGATTAATCATTTCATATCTATTCCACATCTAACAACTAACAATTCTTCCAAAGTCTTCAACACATATTTTGACACTAAAAAATAAACATCATCACATTAAATTTTCATTATCATTCCATAATGATAGCCCATTGCATTATAATAAGACTTTCATCAACCATTATGCATTGCAACATAAAGCTATATCAAATCACTGCATCATACCACATTCATATTGCATTCATCATGACAACAAAGAAACATTATAACATGAAGTTCACCATCAAATAGCTCATCAAGAACACATATCATATAGCATAGAGAAATATGTCAAACTACATCGTATCTACAACATCAACATAAATATACAATCTCTCAACCTATACTGCCTCTATCAGTAGGTGCATCCCGACTAACTCTAGCTTGTCCCAACGACGCTCTAGGTGGACCCATCACTCCTCCACTGCTAGTCTATCGAGAGGTAGATCGACTCGATCTTCTCCCCATAAAAGCACTAAAAGTAGGTGTATACGGTGAAAATGGATAACAATAATAATGATATTGAAAGGCTAAATGAATTCAACCACAAAACCCTAGCCTAACAACAACAAAGATCCACCATAACATATGAAGATTACCTAAGACAATGCAAATCAAATGAAATCACAAAGATTATACCATCACATGTCCAATAGGGTTTGGATCTCCATTCTTCCTATCTCCATTGATCTTGCTTGATATAATTGCTCTTAGATTTTATGTGCACAAGAGATCAACAAAGAACGAAATGTGGTTGTAAGTAGGATCGCATATGCCAAGTAGTCAAATTGATCAAGTAGTTAGGTAGTTAGGGTTTGATAATGAAGGAAGCATCTCCTTATATAGAAGACACTATATGAAATGGAGGGATAAGATTGAGAGGTGTAAAAGGAGGTCGGCTATGATTAGAGGGTAGGTAAAAGAAATAATAAAATGATGAAAGGGGTAGGTAGTGTATGAATTGAGAGATGAATGACATGTGTCATGGGTAGAAAAGGTTAATGAATTAATTAAATAAATAAATATTTATTTAATTAATAGAAGAAGTGGGATCAATTAAATAAATAAGATATTTATTTAATTGAGGAAAAGGATAATTTAAATAAATAAGTGTATTTATTTAAATGAGAAATAAGGTTAGAAGAGGATAAATGAATTAATTAAATAAATAAATATCTATTTAATTAATAGAAGAATTAAGCTTAGATAATTAAATAAATAAAATATTTATTTAATTAGACTTGACAATTTTAGGTGTCTACATTTTGCCCCTCTTTGAGACAATGCGGCTTGTCATGTTATTTCAAAGAAGATAAGATGAATTGATACAGAGTTGCCCCAAGATGAGAATGATATGCCCCCTTGAGAGATTAGATGAAAATTTCTGGAAAGATCGCAGACAATCTCTCGATAAGAAAGAAAGGGATAGAATGGACTGATCGGATAAAGTGACAGAGTCACGGGATAATGAAGATTGACTCGGGAGACGAGGGCTAGGGCTAGGGTAGTCTATAAGATAGACCACGAGGGAAAATACATCCTCATTGTCATCCACACATCCATGAGAGTAGAGTGCAGAGCAAAAATAAAGCAGCAACAGTCAGCAGCGATGGCTTTTGTTCACAGATTCGACCGCGTTCGCCGATTCTAGAGGCTAGCAGAGGTAGGAGAGCCGGTGAGTACCACAAAACCTCCTCGTACTTTGTTGCATTTATTGTTGTCATTAATGCATGCTAGTTAGGGTAATAAATGCGCTCTAGGTTAGGGTCCAAAAAATGTCAAAAACATCCAAGCGCGTCTGCGTTGGTGCCAGGCACGTCTGTGCTCACTAGGCGCGTCTGTGCTAGAAAACGTGTCTGTGCAAAATGCGACCGTGTCTGTGCTGTGTAGGCGCGTCTATGCTAGGCAGGCACGTTTGTGTCGCCCAAGCGTGTTTATGCAGAGCATAGGCACGTCTGTGTAAAACAGACGCGTTTATGCAGTCTGCAAGCGCGTTTATGTCAGGAAAGCGCGTTTGTGTCCAAAAATTTGAATTTGTGTCTTCTAGGTCAAATCAGCAGTTCTGTGATGAACATACACTGTCGATTGGATAAGTTGTTGAGATGATACACTCAAGAAGGTCCTCTAAGGAAGACTAGGATTGCAAATAGGGCTAAGATTGACAATTCTGTGATAGAACATACGTTGCCAATTAGGAAACTACTCAAGAGGATTCACTCAAGCAGAGGCCCTAGGATATGATAGATCAAGGTACTTTATGATGAACAATGAGTACCAAGATATAGTACTTTGTGATGAACAGGGAGTACTAAAATATGAGCAGCACTTTGTGATGAATAGTGAGTGCAAGTGTGAGCAACACTTTGTGATGAACAGTGAGTGCAAATGTGAGCAACACTTTGTGATGAACAGTGAGTGCCAAACACGTAGTACTTTATGATGAACAGGGAGTACCACTAGGATAGAAGCAACACTTTGTGACAAACAGGGAGTGTCACTAGGATAGAATACCATATGCACTTAGATAAAAAGTAGCATTTTGTGATGAACAGTGAATGCCACTATGACTGACATGATTGATTTGCTTGATTGCAGGAGTATTTACCTATGCTGAGTCACGAGAGAGATTCCCATTGACTCAGAGGTTGCGACCTGAGCTGACATTTGAGGACCGAGCTGTAATTGAGGCTATGGGTCTGAGACATATTCTGTATGTGCCTGAGTTTCGAGCGAACATGGGACTGCTGACTGCACTGGCAGAGAGGTGGCACTCCGAGACTTGCACCTTTCATTTATCGATGGGGGAGATGACAGTCACCCTCGAGGATGTATATAGGATTTTGAGGATACCGATCGATGGGGAGCTGATTCCCTATGATCGAGATGGAGACAGGGAGGCCCTAAGATGAGTTTTCCAGGACCCAAGACTGGAGATGAGGGCAGGGCATGTGGCATGGGATACCATGACACAGACAGGATTGGCACTACCAGCGGTGATAGGAGGAGCGATCAATGGGTTCTTGTGTCTGGATAGAGCGACACAAGGGTTGGCTATGGGCTGGGGAGGTGCATTGGAGACACTGGTGACACAACACACCAGATATGCCTGGGGTCCGTGCGTGCTGGCGCACCTATTTTACGAGTTGCTTCAGTTTATATACCATAGGTCAGTGGGATTGGGCTGCGGGGTCACATTGTTACAGGTGTGGGCCTATGAGCATCTACTGGTGACGAGACCAATACACTTCAGGGGCAGAGGTTACAGATGTAGTTTCGTGCATTTGTATGACATGATCACCTCACAGCCATGGATTAGCAGGTTAGAGCACTGGCGACGGGTTATTGATGACATTCATATGGTTATATGGAGGCCATACTTGGGATGTGAGCAGTGGGAGGATGATGCAGTAGAGCTACCCTACACCTTCCGGAGCAGGTATCTGATTGGGCGGATGCCCTATGTACCGGAGAGGCAGCTGGTTGACAGGGTGGGCAGGCAATTTGGCAGGATCCAGCGGATGCCATGGGGTTCAGGCATGTATGCATGGACTGTCAGGGATTAGGTGCAGTTTGGGCCATTACTATCATATGATCAGGCTGTTACATAGCTAATAGAGATGATACCCCTACCCTGGGACATATGGCCAAAGATCGAGGATGTCAGCATGGATGCCGAGTACACAACATACTAGGCCGAGCATCCATTCCCACGCCCGACGGATCCAGGAGAGCTACTAGATGGAGATGGTGGTGGGGATGGTGATGATGATGGAGATGATGGGGGTAGAGGCCGACGGAGGAGGAGGGGGGCAGTTGGAGAGAGGAGGGTGGCACCGCGGAGGGAGGGTGGAGAGGACAGGCAGGCTCGGGTGGTGAGGGGTCACGGTGGATTACCGCTACAGGTGGCGGCAGCATAGGGTCCCAGACAAGGACAGGTACAGGTACTGCCACCAGTATAGGCATAGGCATAGGGGCAGGCACCCGTACAGGGAGAGCCACAGGTAGAGTCACAGGGGGCTGAGGCAGAGGAGGATGAGCTGACTGAGCTGAGGGAGATTTGCCAGGGATAGGCAGATGAGATCCAGGACCTGGAGAGGGACAGACTCAGGAGGTGGCTCAGAGATACTGAGCGGGAGCTGGACCAGGCCATTCAGCGCTACACAGAGGCTGAGATAGCACTGAGGGCTGGGAGGCAGGTGGCAGAGGACACAGGGGCTGGATATGCCTATGTCCTGCGGGCAGGGGAGGAGATAGGCTACTGGTGGGATCTCTATTATGGTGTGGTGTCAGCTGATCAGTGGGCGAGGAGCTTCCATAGACCATCGTGAACAGCGACAGCTACGGGAGGGAGCCGGAGGAGACAGGCGTCTAGTGGTGGGGTTATGGATCCTTCACCACCACCAGATAGAGGGGACAGGAGGGATGATCCTGGGGCGGGTCCTTCGGGGGCTTAGATTCCATCGAGGCTAGGCGGCTCCGAGGGAGGAAGTTCATCATAGCCGTAGAGGGCTCCCTATGTATCAGTATTGTATCATTTTTGTATGATGATTTAGACACCTGCGGGTGATTGTAGCTATATGATTTTGACATCATTGTATCATGACACTTTTGATTTATATATATGAGATGATTCTTCTTTGCGACAGCTATATGCAGGTGTACCTATGTGATGCTTCTATGTGTTTCTATGTGATGCTTATGATATGGATGCAAATATGTACATGATGAAATGCAATATTTTTTTTTGTTCTTTTATGTTTTATATGTGTATGCAAATGTAAATGTGAATGTATGTAATGCAGATGAATATGATAATGCAAATGTAAATTGTGCTAACAGGTGTTGTGTGCAGGATGTGATGTAGTTGTGATATGGATATGTATGTATGAAATGTTTATATGTGGTAATGCAGGTGCAACTACATGAAATGCAAATGTTTTTGGTGTGTCATTATACTCAGTCATGTGATAGCAGGCCACGCGGACTCGAGAAGGACAATGGAAGTCAATCAAGAAAGGGGGATGGAAGATAGAAGATATGAATGTGAAAGAGCTTCTTGTGCATTATCATCATTGAGATTTATTATGGCAAGTAGGTTATGACAATCGAGACATATGTTCGACCCCGAAAGTCATTGTACCCATTGGCATGGAGATAAGACAGTTGCAAACAAGGAATGCCCCAGTTCATACTAGACTCACAGTCTCCTCATATCCTTGGACAAGTCATAGCATTAATAAGAGACAATCCACATACAACAAATACAAATAGGTGACGATACCCCATCCTCGCCTTTCTAGTCAAAGACATCCTGGAGATAGAATCTCTAGTCAGAGACATCCTGGAAAAGCTAAAAGACATGTCACCAAAAGATAAAATCAAATGAAAACCAAGACTCAACACCAACATCCACTGTAGTCCTCAAATTTAGTGTCTCTTGTCACTTGTATAAGTCTTATTTGATTGTGGTCACAATGTTTACTTTCACAGAAAGCATAGATAGCACTGAACCATAATGTTGTCTGAGTTTGTTGAAAGATTTGATTTGTTGAAGCCCATTTTTGCTGCTGTGTCTCATCTGCAACTGACTGAATCCATGAAATTGATACTTTATTACAAAGAAGATGTAACTTTATTGCGGATCTGCGATGTAAATGTTGCTTTATTGCAGATTGTGCGCGGATAGACTGAAGAAAGCTGAAAGAAACTGTACTCCTCAAAACATGTGATGTTCTCAGTTCCACACCCATCACTAGACATAGGATTTGCCTTAGCCACAGATAGGAGTTGATTTATTATGGATGGAAAGGGAGTGAAAATGGAGGTTTATTATGAATGGCAAACCAATCTTGGGTAGATCAATAACAAGCCATGATAGGAATGTGTAAGTTTATTATGAATGAATAGGTTGCGAGTGTGTGCAAAGTGAAAGGATGAAAGTGAATCCTGAAGGAGGGAGGAGCAATGTCTCTACGCATGGCACTGGTGACCCAGTTTTCACCATGGTACTTGCCCAAGGCGCCACCGAAGTGGTTTTCACCATTGGACGAAATTATTTCTCTTTACTTTTTTCAATTTTTCAATGTTTTTTTTTTTTTTGTGTCACAAGGCACCTGTTTGCCAGGTTTTCACCAAGTAACGATTTTTTTTTTTGTTTTATAATTTTTTTGTATTTTTGAATTTTTTTGTATTTTTGAATTAGGATACTCTGAAGAGCTATGTGTAAAACCTGCGAAGGTGCATGTTGTTGATAGGATCCTCCAAAGGTTCACCTTCTGTAGTTGAGAGCTAATATGCACCAGATCCATATGCTGCTGTAATGATGTAAGGACCAAGCCAGTTTGGTTTGAACTTGCCCTTCTTCTCTCTGTCTTGCTGATTTTTGGGGTTTTCTCTGAGAACTAAATCACCTACCTCAAATGTGTGAGGCTTGACCTTGTGATTGTAGCTGTGACTCATTCGTTGTTGGTAAGCCTTGAGATGATTAAAAGCAGTTTGTCTTCGTTCATCCAGTAGTTCAAGTTCTTGTAAGCGAGAGACCCTATAGTCTTCATCACTGATAATGTTTTGCAAAGAGACTCATAAAGAGGGTAGCTCGACCTCAATAGGCAAGATGGCTTCAGCACCGTAGACAAGTGAATAGGGTGTAGCTCCTGTAGGTGTGCAGACACTTGTGCGGTATGCCCAAAGTGTAAGATTAAGTTGGATATGCCAATTACGGCCAGCGTCGTCGACTGTCTTTTTTAGGATCTTAAGGATTGTCTTATTAGATGCCTCATCTTGACCGTTACCTTGGGGATAATATGGCGTGGAGAAATGATGGGAAATATGGAAGTGGTCACAGAGTTCACGAACATCCTGATTTTTGAAGGGACGTCCGTTTTCAGTGATAATGGAAACAGGAATACCATATCGGCAAATGATATTGTTGAGGATGAATGTAGCAATCTATTTTCTAGTGACTTGTGTGAGAGCCACAACTTCAATCCATTTTGTGAAATATTTTGTGGCAATGATAATGAATTTACGACCATTAGAAGAAGGAGGGTGAATCTTGCCTATGAGATCGAGTCCCCACTGACAAAAGGGCCAAGGAGACGCAATTGGTTGAAGTTCTTGCGTTGGCGCATGTATGAGGTTTCCATAAATTTGACATTGCTTATATTTTTTGACAAACTGATATGAGTCCTTTTCCATATTGGGCCAGTAATATCCACTCCTGATGAGTTTCTTGGCTAAGGTAGGACCACTAGCATGTGGACCACATATCCCTTCATGTACTTCACATAACGCAATCTGAGCTTTGTCGCTTTCTAAACATCTAAGAAGAGTGCCATCTAGACCTTGCTGGTATAGGATATCAGCTAAAATGACATATCGAGAGGATTGGCGAATGAAAGTGCGACGTTGGTTATTTGATAGATCAGGAGGTAGGGTATTGTCACGAAGGTATGTGAAAATGGAACCATATAACTGGGACTCGGGACCGACAACACATATCATCTTAGTAGGAATGATTTCATATGAAGGAACCAAAAGGTTATCCACCAAGAACTCATAGCGGGTCTCATTTGGAGGTAGATCGATCAGTGAAGCAATTGTAGCCATGGCATCTGCGGCTCGATTCTGCTCTCTTGGTATCTGCTCAAAGTCTATCTTTGTGAAGTGTTGTTTTAGGTCATCCACCATTTGTTTGTAAGGCATTAATTTTTCATCTTTTGTTTGGTAATCATCAGTTGCTTGACGGATTACAAGTTGAGAATCCCTAAAAACACGAAGTTCCTGGATCTTCCACTGAACTGCAATTCGTAATCTAGCTGTTAATGCCTCATATTCCACTATATTGTTAGTGAAAGGAAATGATAAGCGGTATGATTTTGGTATAGAATCCCCTTGAGGAGTTATAAAGAGGATGCCAGCTCCTGCCCCATGCTGTGTGTATGAGCCGTCGAGGTACAATTGCCATGGCTTTGCATGTGACATTGTTAAAATGGATTCATTTGGAAATTCTGAACTTAGAGGAACATCATCTATCATGGGGGCATCTGCTAATTGATCTGCGATGGCTTGTCCTTTTATCACTTTTCTGTCCACATACTCAATGTCGAATTCACTCAGGATCATTACCCATTTGGCTAGTCGCCCAGTAAGTGTTGCTTTATTGAGAAGGTATTTCAATGGATCGATTCTTGCAACCAACTTAGTCTTATGAGTGAGCATGTAATGTCGTAATTTCTACGAAGCAAAGACCACGACGAGACATGCACGCTCAATTGGTGTGTAGTTTAGCTCATATCCCACCAATGTGCGAGTGATATAGTATACTGCTTTTTCCTTGCCCTCAGCAATTTGTTGTGCTAAGAGTGCCCCCAGTGCTGTTGGAGTAGCTGATATGTATAGTAACAGAGGTTGATCTGGAACTGGTGGCATCAGAACTGGTGGATTTAGAAGATAATCTTTGAGTGTCTGGAAAGCCTGTTGATAGTTATCATCCCATTTGAATTTGATGTTTTTATGTAGTAGGTGCTGAAAAGGATTACACTTATCTACAAGTTGCGCTATGAATCTTCATATGGACTGGAGTCTCCCTTGTAAAGACCGAAGTTGACTGATATTTCTTGGTGGTTGCATCTCTAGGATGGCCTTGACTTTTGCTGGATCAGCTTTGATTCCTCTTTTGGATACAATGAATCCTAGGAGCTTCCCGGAGGTTACTCCAAAGACACATTTCTTGGGGTTTAATCTTACTTTGTATTTTTCCAACCGATCAAATATGACTGAAAGTATGTCCAAATGTGTATTTCTTTCTATTGATTTTCCCAAGAGGTCATCGACATAATCTTCCACAATTATGTGCATGAGATCATGAAAGATAGTAGTCATGGCTCTTTAATATGTAGCACTTGCATTTTTTAGCCCGAAGGGCATGACATTATAGCAGAAGGTTCCCCAAGGACAAGTGAATGACGTTTTATGTTGATCCTCAGACGCGATCTTTATTTGATTATAACCAGAGAATCCATCCATCAATGATAACATTTCATGACCTGCTGTGAGATCGACAATCAAGTCAATATTTGGTAATGGGAAGTCATCCTTAGGACAAGCTTTGTTGATGTCTCTGAAATCTGTACATATTCTGATGCTGCGATCTGGTTTACTAATAGGCACTAATTTGGAGATCCATTCAGGATAATCAATTGGGCGTATGAATCCGACATCCAGTAATTTCTCAAGCTCTGCTTTGACCAATAATGCGACTTGTGGATGCATCTTTCTTAATTTATGTTTCACTGGTTTTGCCCCCGGTTTAACTGTCAAATGATGCATTACCAAATCTTGATCTAATCCAGGCATATCAGCGTATGACCATGCAAAGTTGATTTATCATTCTTTGAAGAAACTTATGAATTTTGACCTTTCTGACTCCGTCAACGATTGAGCCAGGAATATGTTGTGTGGAACTTCTTCTGTACCAATGTTTGTTTTGATAGTCTCCTCTACCAACATGGATGACTTTTCCTCATATGATGCTGGGAGAATGTCGAGCCTTCCATCTTCGGGTGCCTCAGAGAGGTTTTTGCCTTCAGATACGTCCTTTTTTTTTTACTTTTTTGGGGTCAGACAATGCCACAGTGTGGTTTTCGCCATAAGACCCTTGGTTTGTTCTTATTTTCACATTTTTGTGACTAGAAGGTCCGACGCCCTCACCAAATTATGCCATGCTATTGAGTTCTATAGTGTATCCCGCTTTATGGTCCCTAGGGGGAAGATCATCTCGTATGCCAAGATAGTCAATAAAAGCTTCATCATTTTGGAATGTGTCAAACTGTGCAGGTCCTTCATGATCCTAGTCAATGAGTTGGTGGTGAACAAGGGGAAGGCCTTTAATGTCTTCGAAGTTAGCGGGGCTAAGAGTGAAGATGCAGTTATATTCGGGTATGTCAAGGTAATTATCGAGGTCATCGATGGCACTCTCCTCATCAGTCTCGATCGCGAAAGAATCCAAATTATCATCACTAGTCACACATTCTGGAACAAGTGTTCTCATCCTATGTGATTTCAACCTGGGACCTTGAGACAAGGACTGTGTGGAATCCTCATGGGTTGTTTCTTGACCAACTTTGAATCTTTTATAAAATTCCTCTTCTTCTGTGGGTTCATCTGGCTCTCTGAATGTCTTGGTGAGCTCGTAGTCACTGGAAGATTTGTCCGAACCCCATTCCCATTCGTTAGAATCTGTGGAATAGCGATCCTCTTGTTGAATTTTGGCAGCCTTGATTTTTAGGGCTTCTTCTGTCCTTTGAGTGTGGACCTTGGAAGTCAGGAAACCAAGTCCCTTCGAGCGTTTCTTTTTGAAAGTCAATTCAGGTTGTAAAGGTTCAATGATGCCTTCCTTTCGTAACCCAAGAGGGCTTTTTCCATCAAACCTGAATTTTTGTAGGATCTTGAAACCTTTGCCATATTTCTCCCATGGTAGACTGATGTGATCTTGTGTATCATCTTCAATGTCTTTGTAAAGCATTTTGTATAAGTCTTCCTCTTCCAGCTCGCCCCATCTTTGAAAGGTAGTAGGGTCCCATTTGAGTACAATGATGGATACTTGCTTGTTAGGATGTGGTCTTCCATATTCTTTTGGTGAACTCATGATGTTTTGTAAGTACATGGTCTAATTTAAAGTGTATTCCCCCATGCCCTTGTCCTGAAATTTGCCTTTAAGCTCACCTTGTTTTGATGTCGAAGGTTTTAATGACTCAGGATCAATGTATGTCGAAGAAGGAATAGCTTCGCGATTACTGGGAATGATGGTCTCAGTTTTTGATCTCAGTTTATTGCAGTATATGAATGGATTAGGATCACCGTTAACTGTTACCTCCACTCCATTGTGAGGAAACTTAATGCATTGGTGATATGTAGATGAGACTGCCTTCATTTCATGAATCCAAGGACGTCCTAGCAATATGTTATAAGTGAGATCTAGATCTAGGACTTGACAAACCACATCCTTCGTAACTGGCCCAACTTTGAGAGGTAAGGTGACTATACCCTTGGATGAATGCTCTTCATCACCATATGCCTTGATGGTGATTTTGTTTGTAGAATTCACAGCTTTAATAGAATACCCCAATTGTTTAATTGTGCTCAATGTACAAATGTTTAGACCAACTCCTCCATCTATCAGGACTTGTTTTATTCGATGTTTGTGTATGAAGGCTTCAATGTGTAGTGGTGCATTATGTGGCTGACTTACGGAGGTGTCGTCTGCTTCCATGAATGTAAGGGAATGTGGAACGGAAAGGTATCCCACCATGGCTTGAAACTGGTCCACGTTCAGATCAGTAGGAACGACAGTGTCTCTCAAGATTTTGTCAAGAATAACCTTATGTGCGGGGGATATGCGTAGGAGCTCAAGAATGGAGATGAGCACGGGTGTTTTCCCTAATTGTTCTACAAGGTCATACTCAGGCTTGGTTGATGAAGAAGGGGTGTTTTTGGCTGGAGCACCTTGCAAAGTGAATTTACCTCGACGGGTTGTAATATGACATTCAGAGGTAGGTTCGGAAGAAGATCCAACACCTTTTAGGACAATCTTGGGTCTCTGGGTAGAATTCTTAGGGTTTTTGTCCTTGATGATAATGGTAGAGACGTAATTGTCCATCGAAATGTGATTGATAGTTGAATCATAGTTATAGGTTGCTCTGGTATAGTTGGTTTGGTCATCTGTGGCTTTAGCTTTTCCCTTGTCATGTTTTGGGAATGGTTCCTTAAACATCTCATGTTCTTGATTGGATGAGTGTCCCTCAATCTCAATGTCACCTCTATCAATGAGATCTTGTATGATGTTCTTCAGTCGATGACAATTTCCTGTCTTATGACCCTTGCTCTTATGAAATTCACAATACTCATCATCATTCCACCAATTTGGTTTAACCTTTGGTTCATATGGAGGAAAATCTGGAACTATGATTACCTTGTTTGCCATTAGCTTCTTGAAAACTGACTCAAGTGGTTCTCCTAATGGAGTGTACTTCCTTCGTGATATAGAAGTTGTTTGAGTATTCACTTGATTGTTTGTAGAACTTGATCCCAAAAAAATGAATTTGGGTCGCACTGTGTTGGCATCAACAACACCATCATTGACTATGTTCTTGTTTTTATTCCAAAATCTTGGCTTGTCCTTTCCTTTAAAGTCATCTTTGTTTTCCTTGAATATCTTAATGACTCCTTGTTCAATTAGGACCTTCTCTGTCGCTAAGCCTTTTTCAATGACGTCCTTGAAGGTGGACAAACAAGCTTTCCTTAGATCATATCCAATGTCTTTGTTAACATTTTGGGTGAACATCTCTACCATTTGTGTTTGTGGAATTTCACAAGAGCATGTGCTAGCTAGATTCCTCTATCTTTGTAAAAATGATGAAAAAGACTCTCCCTCTTTTTGCTTGGTGTTGCACAAAGTAGTGACTGATATGTCTGTCTCTATATTGTAGGAGAAATGTTGAATAAATGCCTTTGCTAAGTTACCCCATGACTTAATACCAAGTGGGAGTTGGGAGAACCATTCCATAGCTTGATCACCTAGGCTTTGTGGGAATAATCTCATCAAATATGTCTCTTTTGCTGCTACCTCAATGCAAGCTATGAAAAACTGTCTTATGTGTGCCTTAGGATCCCCTTTTCCTCTATACTTATCAAATTTAGGCATCACAAAGTGTGTAGGAAAAGGAGGCATTGGAATGCTCTTGTCAAATGGATAAGGACATATGTCTCTCATAGTGTATGTTGGCTTTGGTGTATTTATGTCCTCCATTTTCTTTTGTAAGTCCCTAATTTGTTGTTCCAAATTTCTCTTAGGTGGAGATCGACTTCTTGGACCATACCCCATGCTTGAGGCACCAATTGGAGGAGAAGCATGTTGCATATATGGATGATATTGATCATACACATGTTCATATGGAGGAGGTCTATAATGATGCTGCGTATATGGACCACTTGGTATAGATTCATGTTGAGGAACACGATATCTATTTTGTGCATGTATACCATACTCTACAGGTATGTCATGTTCTAATGTGTTACCCCCAAATTTGACACGGGGTTTCCTTGTGTCCAAATTTTGAGCATGCCTTTGAATATCCAATTGCTTTGGTGGTTGATCCTTAGCATTGGTATGTGATTGAGCATATCTTTTTGCATAAGACTTCCATAATGGTCTGCGAAGGTGAGTATCATATGCTTGACCATGTGTATGTGGGACCTCTAGTTTTTGAAACAAAGATGATGGTGATTCAGGTACCATATGTGGTCCTCTATTGCCTCCACTATTAGGTCTCCTTTGATCCATGTTGGAGTGAGTTTGTTGCAAAGGTTGATTTTGCATTATTTGAGACATGTCAAAATCATGAGGTATCTTGGCTCCACTTTGTGCCATCATTTGTAAGAAGTATTGTCTATCTCTCCTCATTATTTCCTCAATCAATCGATTGAAGTGGGGGTCCATAATGGATTCTTCTACATTTGTTGAATGTACGGAAAAGTTGTCCATATTGTCATTGTGCGTATCATTGTTGTTTGTAGTGTTCATGTTCTCAACATTTGGAATGTTTCTATAGGCATCCATGTCAGGTAATGTGTTATGATCAGTATTGAAAAAGACATCATTGTCATACTCATAGACACTCATGTTTGAGGACTCTTGAGCCTCTTTAGTTTCTCTTCTAGATTTTTGAAGATGGGTTTCAACCATGAACTAGGTATTGACCAAGATGTGTTAGACTAGATGAAAATGGAAAAAGTATGGAAGACCAAGAAATGGATGGAATGTAAATGAATCTAAGGTGTACTTGCAATGTCCAAAGTGTAAGACCAAGTATGTATGTAGTAGAGTGGGTGTGACTTCCAAAGAGAGGATAGTTTCTCTTGATGAGGTAAGTTGACCTTGACTCTAAGTAAGACCAAATGAGACCCAAAGGTGATAGACCTTGATGAGGGACCACTTAGCAAAGTGTTGTTGTATGTAGCGTGTTGACAAAGTATGATGAGGACAAGCAAGTGACCTTTTGACTCAAGTTTAGACAAATGTGAATGTAATGTGAGGTGTAAAGCAATGATGAAATTTGTGAGACCCAAAGACAGGTTGAATGCTAAATGAACCTTGGAGAAATGACTTAGGAAGCTCAAGAATTCCGAAACTGGCTGTGTTTGTTTGCTAGACTGTAATTTTTTTTTTTCAATTCTGAACACAGACGTGCTTGTATACTGCACAGATGTGATTTCCTGACACAGACGTGGTTCTGTTTAACACAGACGCGTTTCTGAGATTTTTATAAAGTGCACTGTTGATTCGAAAACACAGACGTGTTTCTGCCCTTCACAGACGTGGTTATACAACACAGACGCTATTATATCAGACACAGACGCATTTCTACAAAATTTGTGCGATTTTTTCAAATCTATGAAGTCATTTTTGTTGTGACCAAATCTGATTGTTTGACTGTTTTTCGTGACAAGAGGACACAATTTTGATGAAGACTCAATGTTTGCAAGTGTCTAGACTCAAAATGACTCCAAAAAGTGTGTTGTTTGAATTTTTGTTTTGTTTTGTTTTGCATACATTTGAAGACACAAAAGACACAATGTTTTGCTATTTGGTCTTGAATGTTTTGAATGTTTAAAATAAGTCAAGCACAATTCTTATGGCTGGCCAAGACAATAGTTGTTGATCCCGCATGGGTTTTTACCCCCGAGGCTACGCTATTCAGAGCGGATACTTAGATGCTTGACCTCACTAGCTCCACCCTCAGCACTCACTTCTCAGGTCAGCCAAGCATTAGTCCCCACAAAAACTCCCCGTGGTGAACTTTGTATCTCTACTAAGAACTGTATGTGTGTGGGCCGCTACCAGAGGTCCGACCTCTTGCCTCAACAACTAGAAGGATTTGGGCTCCTAAAACAAAAAGGTGCTAGTAAGGGCATCCACTCGTGTGGCCATACATGCGGTACTTTCAACTCTGTAAATACAGAAGGCTCCTAGCTGGTAGGGGTTACGCCCTACAAATGATCAAATAAATTTGATCAAACGAGTTTATGGGGAGACATAGTGTCGGTATGAACTAATCAACACACGTTGTTCATAGTTTTCACCATGAATACAATTATTTATAGTGGTTTGGAAGAAGATGGCTTTTCTTTTGCTACCACTTGGGTCATTCTCTTCTCACTAGTAGTCCTAATGACCACACGAGAAGACAAGCCCTCTATAGATTAAACAAAAAGAGCCTATTGCTCAAGACACAAAAGACAATGATTCAATTTTAGTGCACCAATTGAAGTGTTTGCTAGTCTATGAAAACAAAGCACACAATAAAAATCCAAAAAACCTTTGCCAAGGACCTGCACCAAAGAGTTGTTAGTAGTTTGGATTGTTTCAAATAATCACCCCTTTCTACAAGCACACAAGTTAGGTAAATTTTAAATCCAAAAGACTTTGTGAAAATAGGGGCCTTCAACAAAATGATTTTTCTTTCAAGACAAGCTGCACCAATTTCATTAGCTAGATCTGAAAATGTTAGCTCAAAATAAACCGGATCTGAAACCTTAAATGCAAGACCCAAAACTAAATCAATAAACTCAAAAAAAAAATGAAACCAATGCACACAGACGCGGTTACCTTCGATACAGATGCGACCCCCTGACGCAGACACGCTTCTGTGAGACACAGACGCGGCTCTAGAACCCAGACGCGACTTTTGGACATAGACGCGTCTAAAAACACCGCAGACGCGACTGAGGAACATAGACGTGGTTTCCAGAATCTACAAAATAAAATACTGTCGAGGACATAGACGCGATTCCAGATGTCACAGATGCGCCAGAAAATCAAAAACGCGATCCGAAAGTACGCAGACGTGAAAATATCAAAATGCTGTCGAAAATGTCAGATCTGCAACTTAAAAACACAAAATCTGCAACAAGGATGTTAAATGCAAAAAGGGACAAGTGTCCCACCGGGCGTGCCAAAATGTATACGGTGAAAATGGATAACAATAATAACGATATTGAAAGGCTAAATGAATTCAACCATAAAACCCTAGCCTAACAACAACAAAGATCCACCATAACATATGAAGATTACCTAAGACAATGTAAATCAAATGAAATCACAAAGATTATACCATCACATGTCCAATAGGGTTTGGATCTCCATTCTTCCTATCTCCATTGATCTTGCTTGATATAATTGCTCTCAGATTTTATGTGCACAAGAGCTCAACAAAGAATGGAATGTGGTTGTAAGTAGGATCGCATATGCCAAGTAGTCAAATTGATCAAGTAGTTAGGTAGTTAGGGTTTGATAATGAAGGAAGCATCTCCTTATATAGAAGACACTATATGAAATGGAGGGATAAGATTGAGAGGTGTAAAAGGAGGTCGGCTATGATTAGAGGGTAGGTAAAAGAAATAATAAAATAATGAAAGGGGTAGGTAGTGTATGAATTAAGAGATGAATGACATGTGTCATGGGTAGAAAAGGCTAATGAATTAATTAAATAAATAAAGATTTATTTAATTAATAGAAGAAGTGGGATCAATTAAATGAATAAGATATTTATTTAATTGAGGAAAAAGATAATTTAAATAAATAAGTGTATTTATTTAAATGAGAAATAAGGTTAGAAGATGATAAATGAATTAATTAAATAAATAAATATTTATTTAATTAATAGAAGAATTAAGCTTAGATAATTAAATAAATAAAATATTTATTTAATTAGACTTGACAATTTTAGGTGTCTACACTAGGTTCCCTCTGACCCTCAGGAATAGCTCTTTCATAAGCTTGTCGATAATAAATAGCCTCCTGTGCAGCAGCAAAATATATGTCTGCCTGGCTACGTGCCTCCGTCACTGGCCCAAATAACTAATCATATACATCCATGGTGATCTAAGTTCTTGTAATTGCCTCATCCCTCTCCCTCTGTAGTCAATCTCTCTTAGTAGCTATTTGATCCCTCTCTACAGTCAACTCCTCCATTGCATGTCGATACTGATCTCTATCCTCCATCTGTCGATGCTACAAAGTAGTGACCAAGTCCTTTAAATGCCTAAATTGATCTCTCAATCCCTCCTCATCTCCTCTCTTCATAGCCTAGGGCATCTCCACATCATACCCCTTTATCCCCACCCTCATATCCACCACTGCTCACTGACCCTGATCCTGACTCATCACTCTCATCAGAACTACTCATGGATGCAATCTCTCCACTAATATCCACATTCTCCTCTCCACTATCCACCTGCTTTGCAACCACTCCTATTAGATCTATACCTCCTCCACCTCTACCTCCTCCATCCCTACCTCCTCCATCTCCATCCTCTCCACCTCTCCCTCTCCCCCTAGGACCCCTGCCATGTCTAATTTGTTGAGCACCAATCAGAACTGTCAGATCTGTCAAAGGTATAGGCCTATGTAGTATCCACCATACACTATACTGTGCTGTGGACCCTAGATCCACTACACCAACATGTCATCCCCACAAAATAGGAGCAAGAGCATCAAACTCAACAATAGCAACATTGTTAGGATTTCTAGCAGATCCGAAGCAAATATGAACTAACAATTATATGCAGATCTAAATACAAAAGATAAAGGAATAAAACATGACACAGATAACACAGAGATTTAATGTGGTTCACCCAGAATGGGTTACATCCACCATACACAGTCATCTAATCTTTCTTATAATCCAACAAAATAGTACATCAGCCTTACAATGCCTTAAGCATCCCAGCCACTTATAACATGCATTTTTAGGGCAACAAACAAAGTCGGCCTTTTTAGGGTTTTATTATGTGTTGAGTGTACAGTACTTTGTTGATCAGTCACCACATATCAACAAACATGAGGTTGCACGCAAGCACCCCAATCACCAACCTCTCGAGTAGTGCGAACAAAATAAGTTGTCACGTCCGGAATACCCTGTACTTTCCCGAACTGTCTAAGTACATGACCAAGAAGAAGCATATCAATAACCCTATGACCACCCACATCTCAACCAATAAGATATCTCTATTATCGACAAAAAGGAAGATGTTGAGCATCATCAGTCCAACCAGAACAAGTAAGATAAGGTCTCCATGAGAAATACTGTAAGACATCAATCTGATGACGCCAATACAAGATGTTACCTGATGCCCTATGCCTCACACTAGCAGTATACCCAAAAGCATATGGTTGATCTATCTCTAAATCCATATGTAACGCAAGATGGAAGATAGCTATGTGCTCCCAAGCCCATGTCTGGAGAAAAGTAATACCGCATCCAACTGATTTCTATTGCAAGTAAACAATCCCATGCATCAGATGATAGAAGGTGGCAAGAAGACAAGGACCCCAAGAAAACACACATCTGTTAATAATCATATCATGTATGACACGTCCCCATCCAACAAGAAAACCATGGGCACGTACAAGCAAGCACAACGGTGAGATCATCAAAATCAAAATCATCCCAAAGAATCTCGTAACAACCACGGATATGTAGATCTTGCTCCTCACACTCGAACAATATACACAAAGCAGAAATATCGTCATGATGATCAAAAGTAACTCATCTACCAAATATCAGAATGTGTAAAATACGCCACACATCCTCAAGTGTGATGGATGCCTCACTAGTCGGTAGATGAAAAGAACATGTCTCTGAATGCCACCACTAATGGTCGTAACCTCAGGCAAATGCGCTATATAATACAATCCAACCTGTTGTAACAAAACAGTATCCTCTGGATCCAACTCATGACGTCGATCAAGACCATCTGGCCTTGTTTGCCTAGCAAGTAGTACTGGATAATGCGCTTGCATTTGGAAAATATAAAAATTAGTTAGCAACGTCATCAAAACTGTCAGGATGCATGAATAAGAATAAAAATGTCTTTATTATCAAATACGAAATACTTATTTCAACTGCGAAGTAAAATTCTCAAATGCGACATACTTGTGTCAAATGTGAATCAAATTTAACATATGCGATTCAATTTTATTAAATGCAGTACAAATTTAACATATGTGATACAATATTATCAATTGTGAATCAAAACTTACAAATGTGATTCAATTTTATGATATGTCGTATAAAACATCAAATGTGAAGCATTTATATCTATTGCGACAATATTGACAGTCAATTGCGAAATTAATGACAGATGGCACACAAAAAAATGATTAAAATTTTACAAAATACAAACATAAACAAGTAGAAAATCATGCAACTCACCATGCCACCAATGTTGGGAGGTCTTTGATAAGACCGCACTCACTCGGATAAATGCAACCTCGCTCTCTGACCTTTCATTTCACTCCAAGGACGTCGAAAGCACTAATATCTCTAAGTATTTCTTTCAAAATAAAACAATGCAAATGAGCTCAAATCAATACCAATCTTCGTTTTATAAGCTCAAAATTAGGGTTTCTCAACATAATGCCCGTGAACCTCTCCAGATTCAACGCAGTTGTAAACATAGTAAACAAGATTAAAAACATTTCAAACTTCATCTAATTACTCTCTAGTACATTTCTGAAAATCTGGTCTTCATTTTACATTTTCCCGACCACTTTTTCTGAGGGGGCATTATACCCTAGCGTCATCGGAGCATACTGGGGCAGTTTTTCTTTTTATTTTCTTTGAAACAACGTCGTTTCAACATTGTCTCAAAGAGGGGCAAATGTAGACACCTAAAAATGTCTCATTAATTCTATACTAATTATTCATCTATTTAATTAAGTAATTCTTTAATTATTTGATTAAATTAACTATTTCTTCTAATCATCGTCCTTCAACACTTCTAATTATTCTATTTCTATTCTCAAATTATTTTAATCAGTTAACTCTATTTCAAATATTAATTATTTAATTAATTAAATTTTATTCCTTAATTAAATAATCTTTATTATTTAATTAATTCAATCTCCTAAGTTTAAATAATTTCATTTAAATTATTTAAATTAATTAACTTATTCTTCCAATTCCCCAAATTATAATTCCAATTAATTCCATCTAATGTCATTTCATTTTCTCCCAAATTTGAATTTCAATTCATTTCATCTAATTTCATATCATCAAATTCACATTTTTCCCAAATCTGAATTTCAGTTAATTTCATGTACATTTCAGCATTCGAATGACCAAATTCAAATCCAAATTGAAAATGAAAGTCAAATTCAATTTCAAATTCCTACAACACATGCTAAAATTAGAACCGATTGATCAAATCAGTTGTCTAATCAGTTAACTCAGTTAACTCATCAATCATCTTTTTTAACTCAAAATCAACTTTTTATGACTAATCCATCAATTCAGTCTTCTAACCCATCAATTTAGTCTTCTAATTCATCAATTTAGTCATCTCCTCAATCTATTTAGTCTACTGATCAATCAAATGAGTTTACTAATCCATTTATTCAGTTCACTCTTCAATCAATCTAGTTGACTAATCAATCAAATGAGTTAACAAATCAATCAACTCTGTTAACTGATTAATCAATTTTAGTTGTCTGTCAATCAACACTCAAGTTCAAATTCTCACCTCCTTTGTGTTGAAAATCTAAATTCAACCACTTTTCTCAATTCAATCTAGAATCACAGTCTTCAATATTGTTGTCTATTTTATGCAGGAAATCAAGTGCAATACTTGAGAGCCACCTACATCAACAACAATGGAAGCACAAGTGGAGAATAGGGAGTTTTAATTAGCTTAATATTCTTATTTCCTTCATTTATTTCATTGAATTATTTTTAGAATCGGTTTAATTAGTTATGGATTCTTGTGATTCATCCTTTTAGTCTAATTAGCCTCAGATTTCTGATGATTTCAAGCATGATGACACTAACAATTAGATTAGTTTGTATTTTCAATCTCTTGATTTCACTAACATAATGTCTCATGTGTGTGTGTGATTTGTGTTTTCTTGCAGGTCCATGCATCCCTCACATTTTAACCACACAATTGCTACTCCTCACAGGTGGTAATCCATCAGGCACATTATCTGAAATGATGTCTTCATATTCTGTCAGCAATTCTTTTATCTCCTCTGGTTGTTCTTCTTCATTTTCTAGGTTCTTAGTCCTCTTAGGAACTAAGGAAAAACACACATTTTCATGTCTCATTCCATCCACCAAACAAATTCTAGCATTCATACAAAATTCACTCTTTAGGGGCTCCTCCAAGGGTAACAAGGTTTGTTTCATCCTAATCGCCATAACAGTGTATATGTTCCTTCTTCCATCATGTATTGCCTGCCTATCAAACTGCCAAGGTCTACCCAACAAAAGGTGACAAATATCCATAGGCATAATATCACATAAAACTTCATCGCGATAATTTCTAATTTTTTATTTTACCAAATATTGTTCACTGACTAACAACTTATGATCATCCTAAATCCATGCTATCCATTAAGGCTTAGGGTGTTTCAATCTTTCCAACTTCAATTTATTCACCATCTCTTCTGAAACAAGATTTTCCAAACTACCACTATCAATAACTACTTTACAACATCTACTGGATACCTTACATATGCTCTTGAACAAATTTCTCCTTGCAAAAGCTCTTCATCCTCTCCAGTATGACACAAATCTCTCCTCGTCATCAATAGTTCTCCATCTTTTAGTTTGTTAGTTGATCCAGTGAGGCTTTCTTCTAATAATGTTGTTCTTCCAATGTTCTCTCTCTTCTTACATTCAAAAGCACGATGTCCTTATCCTCTACACTTAAAGAAAGTTCCTCTAAACACTCTCTTATCTTGTCTTCTATCATTTTTTCCAAAACTCTCATTCCATTAACTATCGGGTTCTCTCCTCTAGTAGAAATTTCGATCATCTTTCGATATTAATTACCTTCTTTGCTTACTTCCTTGTCCTTGTTCTGATCTTTACAGGTTCCTCTTCCTTCAAAATATCCTCTTCCTCCTTGAAATCTTCCTCTGGAAAACCTTCCACCTCTACCTCTATGTCTTTGCTCATGTCTTTTGTTCAACTTCTCTTTTGCTTTCAAGGCATATTGGTAAGATTCTTCAACACTCTGCAACTTGATCAAACTGAGTTCGTCTTGTATAGGCATCCGCAATCTATTCAAATATCTTTCAATTTGTTTAGCCTCATCATCTAAATGTCCAGATCTGATATTCAACTTGTAGAATGCTTTGGTATAGTCCTTCACACTAGATTCTTTCTGCTTCAAGTTTTGTAACTTACAAAACAAATTTTCTTGATAATCAGTTGGCATAAACTTTGATTTTAACTTGGAAACCATCCGCTTCCATGATTTGATCTTCTCTTTGCCTCTTCTCTGTCTTTCAACCTGCAAATGTTCCCACCAAAGAGATGCATGACCTTTCAACCGGGTGTAGGCATGTTCCACCTTCCTTTCCTCCATGGTGTTGTCAAAATCAAAGTACTTCTCCATCTATGATATCCAATCCATTATTTCATATGAATCCAACTTACCATCATACTCTGGTGGGGTAAAATGTGGTTTGGTCTCTGCCCTCCTCAAAACTTTCAAGAACATCTCTTCATCTTTATCGATCGCCAGTGGGTTTGCTACTTGTTCTATCGGTTCTTATTCTTCTTCTTCATCTTCACTCACATCTTCAATATGTCGGCCTCTTCTTTGGGTTGTCTCAACGACTTCTAACCAAGTTGCAATTCCTCTCAACATTTCCATCACAACTGGGTATGCATTCCCACATGCTCCACCATTGCTATTTCCTCTTCATGCCATCTTCACGCCAGCCCTTTGTAACTGCTGGTTGGATCCACAATCCGCCACCCCACAAAAAAATCTTTAGGACAACGCAATCTTTGAAATAAAATGTCGCTCTGATACCACTTGGTGCAGTCATGGTTAGGAGGGACCTCAATGAGATCTATTTGGACAGTGCAACAAGAGTAAACATAATGAAAGCAAGACAAGATGATGGAGGTAATGCATAATCGAATGAATTAGATCATGAAAATTGATTACAGATAACCGGTAACATCCAGGATACAAGATTCGGCTCACTGGCCTGCTACATACATGCTCAATTATAGAATCAATCAACTTCAGTCCACTAAATCTTAAGATATGTCTTCTATATTCTCTTTGATTAATTATGATGTTAAATTAAATTGATTTATATGGACAAGACGGATCTGGGTTTTCCCAAGAGGGATCAAATACCGAAGAACAAGATCAAACATGTAAAACACCATGTCGACCTCCGCCAAAGAGAATCCTCCATAAAATCCAAAGGAAGAAGTGAGGATCAGAGCGAAGTTCATCCATATGCCAAGGAACCTTGGAATTAGCAAATTGAAGCTCTGCAGTCGACGAAAATGATCCGCAAGATTCGCCAATAGCAAATAGGTTCGAGCGGTTCCGGTGTTCTAAGCCAGAAAACTATCTCAAAATCCAGAAGTGATAACTTGCTGGAAAAAGATCCAAACGTTCTGCGGTTTAGGAATAAAGAAGATGATCATGTTCACAAGCAAAATCCAACTCCACAAGATCCAGTGAGCAAATGCAATAAAATGCAGAATCAAATGTTAAAACTGCAAAATAGAAAACAAACTGAAAATAAATTTTTTTGGTTGATGCAAGATTGCCAAGAACTAGGGATGCTCTTGCATCAAAAGATACCCTAAAAGATACTATAGAGAATGCAAAATGTAATTGAGTGTGAGAACAAAACACCCCAATGTAGTAACTTGGAATACCAAAATATTAGAAACTGCAATGCAAAACCAATTTGTTAGTAAATTTTAAATCATCTTTCATACAAACAAAAATGTTAGTAAAAAACTTCTAAAGGGTATAAAAATTGAGGTAAGATATATGCCCCTTGTTTCTACTTACTTTTGTGGATGTAGAAATAGGGTGGTGACATTTCCACTACAAATTATTAGAGAGGTGATGAAAATACTTTCAATGGGGTCATTTAATACAATGAAACTAAGACGGAAAAAAAAATATTTAAGAGGAATGAAGGCATAGCCATTATTCTATTGTGATAAACAATGTGTAAATTGGAGTTAATAGACCCAAGTTATGATGAATTGATAAAAAATGCTACAAGTTAGGTTTAAATAATTTTACAATAATTTTTTTTTCCATAGGTGTAGAGGAGTCCACACGATCATGAGAGAAAGGATGTCACATAGATAGCCATACTAGCGACCCAAGCTTCAATGTTTGAGGGATAACATAACACAAGGTATCCAGCCTTACAAGCTAGGTCCATGCCTTGCTATTGTGATTTATATAATGTCATTTTGTCAATTTTGCATGCAACAATGAACTTACTTGGAGTGATATGTCCAAATTGACCACTCATTTCCAATTTGGGTGTTATGGTCAATCTAGGTGCTAGAGTCTAAAACTAGCACTAGCATCCAATAGGGGTGCTAATGTCCATTTTTAGAAATAGTGGCTTGCATTTTTTTTGAGGTTTTTTACTTGAAATTTGATAGATAGATGCTTGTTTGACCTTCATTCAAATCAAATCTAATGAGACATGTATAATGTGAGTATAGGCTCCTCCAGTGACGTGTGAGCATGCCAACAAACATGTATACACATTATTGTGTGGCCACATTTAGACGTGGATAGTTGCAGAGTTAGGAGTTCTTAGAGATCTAATATTTTTATAGGTATACATATGCACATTGTTAGATTCCATTATTTGATGGTGATGGTGATCATGAAGTGGTGGGATGTGGACAATGTTAGTTTACAAATTTACCCCTTTAAAAGATATTTCAAAGACTCTCTTGCGCCTACTTGCTAGAGACAAATACACAACTAACAATTGGAGATTTGTGAATTAAATTAGCAACTTTCCTTTGAATTTTAGAGGTACATCTCCCTCTTAGTATACAATTGGACTTTTTGGAGGGTATGCTTTTAACCAGAAAATAGGAAAGACAAAACAAAACATGAAAGCAAAACAAAGGGAAGAATAGGGGGTGAAAATAGCACAGAGCATATGACTCAAAGTTTGCCCATTCACCATACGCCAGAAACAACTATGGAGAATTAACAAACATTCTTTCCAAATGATGTAAATGTACCAAGACACAAAGTTTCAAAACACATACATTCATAATATAATAGGCAAATGAATTCACATAACTGATTGAAAATATCAAAGTAAATGCTAATCTAAAGAACATACATGAATATAAAGCTTCAAACAATTCTCATTCTTATAATTTCATTCCAAAGCACAAAGTCTCCATTTTTTGCATATAAAATTATGTGTCCAAAAATAAAATACACTACAATTTCCCATAACTAACTTAAAATCATTACCAAAATATTAATTGATCAATTTTCACTCATGCATCAAAGTACAAGGGGGATCGGTCCTCCATTTTCTTTCCCTCTTTAGCAATATATATAAAAAAGAAAGTATCTTCCTAAAGATAATGATTTATTGAAAAGAATTGTTTTGACAAAAGAAAATTATGAGCTACTTTAAAGCACACATGGCTTACATAAGTTCAAGATTCAAAGCCAAAATTTAGAAAACCAACTTAACTATTATAAACAACACTTTCAATGGCAAGACAGGTAGGGTTCCCCTGCATGTTGACATCCCTTTGAAGGAAAGCATCGTGCCTTTCGGCTTTTTCTTCTTCTTCCTCAAGCACAAAAATCTCCCGCATGAATTCAGCATAACTCCATTTGCATTACCAAGCCAAGTCTATCAACCTGACAAGTATGTCTTCCCGTGGATTTCTAGTAAATTTTGTATTTGGCCCTACATTATCGATGCAGGTTTGTCTCCTCGAAGCACCATCTTTCCACATGCAATCTACTAGACTAATTGCCTAGATTTCTAGCTACAATAATTTTCTCTTGTAATTGGTGGTTGTGATTATTATCTTACCTTTCTATCTTTCCTAACAATGTCATTGTATCCCTATACCCTACAAAACAAGTTTGTTGCTTCCATGCAAAAGCATATAGATTGAGGTTAATATATCCTTGTTCATTTTATGGCCAATTCAAATTAGGATTGATTATAGGAAATTGATCCTTATGGGGCAAAACCATTTTTAAAAGAATACTTCATGCTGAAATGTGTTGATATGTTACTTTGGCCAACTTCAAAGGTCATAACGAGCAAGTGAAAATAGATTAAATACCTTATGCAAGAAAAGACATAATTAAATGATATAACTTGTGCCACCACCCTTGCATGTCTTTCATTGTTTAATCAGCTATTACGAAGACATACATGCAAATCTTCATAGGATTAGGTCTTAGGAAGGGCGTAAAACATGATGGTCAATAAGTTAAAGATTTTAAAGAACGGTTACATAAGTTCTCTGATCCTCCAATACCTCGGTGCAAGCATGACTGCCTTCCTTACTTGATATGATCTATGGTCTTAGAAGGAGAATTGGTTGTTTGGAAAGGTCAAGCACTCAAACACCGTTAGAAGTGATGTTGGAGTTCTCATGTTGACCAATCAGTTGATAGGTATTGCTAATAACAGGGATCTCATGATCGGACTTCTTGAGAGTTTAGGAATTGCAACGGTAGTTCCAAGTCACCAAGGTTCATCGACCAAACACTTGAGTTGGTACAAGGATGAGGATAATTGAGAGATCAAGCTTCTAGGGAAATTTAGAAATGATAAAGCTTGGTTCTAGAGGGAAGTAAATGGTTGATAGTGTGATATAAAATGCTTCTGAGATGAATTTTAAGATTAAAAATAGCAAATAAAAAATAATTGGCAGGAAGGGGAGGAAAAAACTTCTCTACCTTGCATCTTTTCTTAGGGAGAAAGAATGTTGGAACACTTATATCACCATATAGGATAATATGTACATTACAAAATATATAACTTGATGACATACAAACTTCTCCAGGTGTAGATATCACATGCATGCAACTTATAAGACATCTATTAGATCTAATATGGACATGCCCTTGAGAAAATTCCTGCGTACTAAGGAGGCCATGCTAGTTTGGAGATCTATTATATTGGCAAGTCATTTTTGATAAACTATGACTAGAAAAGATCATGTGGAGATGATAAATGACTATGAGACCATGAGTGGGTCAACTCAATAGTTGGTATGAATACAATAATATTAGCTTTTTGTTGCTCACCTGGATCATATCATTGAGTTGTTCTACTACAACTAGGTTACTAGGAAATTTAATCGTTTATATGGTTCTTATGACATAATCGACCTATATACGGTCAATACATAGTGGAGTAAGACCAAGAGATGAAGCCTTACCTACTACCCAAGAAATTGCATGGAGTGGTTCTGATGATGAATGGGATGTGGTCGCTATTTTGGATGATGATGATGTACGCATGATAATAGGATTCATCACATGGCAGAGCACTACATGTCCTTACCTCATGTTTCTTGTAGACCACACAACAAAAAATTATAGGTCATGCATTGATTAGGATGACCACCTGAGGAGAAGGATGATGATGATGAGGAGGATGAGGATGAACTAGTTCCAAAAGTGGAGGATGGATCATGGAAGAGGAGGGTGATGATACAATCCTATAACGAAGTGGAAAGAAAGGAATAAATATTCAATGTTATGACAACTACCCATTGTAGTTTGGTAATTGAGTGATAATGAGTATAAAGTAACGAGAAGAGATACCACTACAATGCCCCTAACATTGACAACTATAGGTACAATTAAAATCACTACCCTAGTCAACCCTTACCATTGGGCTATCAATCTAGGTGAGAGACTAGTGATGCATTTTGATTTCAATAAAACATTAGATATATATTTTTAATTTTCATATACACGATGAGATTCTCGATACCACATCTATTTTCTCCTTGTAGTTTACCCAAAAGCAAGGCTTAACTTTATAATTCATATTATGGGCTATTTATAGGCAACAATAGACCATTCGATGACATATAGATATATTTGAGCTACTGGAACAAGTGAGAGTTGTATATGAGGAGTGATTTATAGAGCTTAAGGAGGTATTGTGAGACATGGACCAACTCTGATACCATGTGAGAATTTGTCAAGATCTAGAGGCAACAGAAAACACAAATAAGAGAGACAAAATATATGATAGGAATAAACTGTATTCTATCAAGATGAAAAATATGATCGACTAGATCATTACAAGATGTTCAATAATTGTCCGTACAATGTAGATGAGCCTGCTTATATAGGCAAGGCTATATGAATATGTGAGCACACAAACATGACATGTGGCTCAATAAGAAACAAGGGTAGGTAGGAAATAAGTGTGGTAGGTAGGAGAAACAATAAAATATTCCACATGAGGTGGATCGGCCACCGAAGGTGGAATTATCACTCCAAAATAAGTGGATATGATAGAGTAGTAACAAGATCAACACCATAAAAGGTGGAAATTCTCCTATACACACCATCCCAATGTTGCACAAACACCCAAGTGTCTCATACCCAAACTACTGTTAAATGCATGTCCTAATTAAACTTAAGTAAAAGGTAATAATATCCAAGATGAATAATTATTTACACCAACACCCCCCCTTAAGTGCAACTTAGGGGAATGTACTAAAGTCTACAATGCAACTAAGCAATGCAAGATAGGTATTGGCTACTAGGCCATGTTAGTTACCCATGTACAAATACAAATGCATGCAAATCAATGCAATGAAATCTCTCACAAAGTGAGGAAAGAGAGAAAAAACCAATGGGAAAAAACTCTCTCCCAAAAGAGAGATGATGAAAGCACACAATGCTCTCAATGAGGAATGAGAAGAACAAAATATGTCCCCCCCCTAAGAGGGAAGAGGAGACCATGAAGCCCCCCTCAATGTAGAATCTCCTACAAAGATGGTCCAATGATGATGACCAAAATACCTTGGCATAAGGAAGAAAGAGAGCCAATGCTGCACCAATAATGTCAAAGTGTGACAAAACCAGGTACCAAGTCGATGACGATGAATCACTCACTGCAACAAAAAGAAGATCAGGCATGGAGACAACCTACTTTGAGCATCACCTAGATGCTCATAAATGGTAGAAATACTGGTATAATCCAAGTCTCATGGGAGCCATGCACAAATGTGTACAATCTAAGTCTCAACTGGATCCATGCACCAAGTCTCACAAGATATTCCTAATTTATGTGTACAAGAGGATTACATCAAATAGTCAACAATAACAAGATACAAAGAGGTGTGGCACTTTATGATAGTGTGAGTACAACATTTCTCAAGAAAGAGCATACATCATGATAAAAATATTCAAATGTGGAAACATGAAAATGATGCCACCAATAAAGAAGCCCTGTAGAATACTGCAGATGAAGATGCCTCCGAATGGAATTTCACCAAGAGATATAAATGAAAAACTGACCCTCCATAAAAAGATCATGCTAACACTTGCAAATAATGGAAAAGTGGACTTCTAATTTCAACTTTACAACTTCTCAAAATGAGATATAAGTTACTTCAACAAATATCGCTAGTGATCTAAACTGAGATCTAAGCAAAATACAAGTACCAAATAGGCCAAAAAATGACCAAATATTGAAAGTGTAATTTGTACTCACAATTACTACAAACTAATAGCACATTATGAAAGTAGACAAAAAAATTATGCACTCTAAAAAAAACAGGACCTAAAAAGGAGTCCATATGAGCCCAAACAAAGCCTCCAAAGTTGAAAAATTTGGGATTTCATGATTTCTGAAAAACCTGTTTCTGAAAAACAGAAAACTCCTGCACCACTGTACAGATCATGAAATTCTACCCCAAAACAAAAACTATTGGCAATATTGCATTATAACAGACAATGAAATATTGTTGGCATTTCATAAGGATATTGAGAAGGTTGTTGATGATTATGGATATAACTGATTAAAGATGTTTACTGTCTTGATATTATTATTTTGTCATTGATGTCAAGAAATTGATTTTCTAATTCAGTATGATGCTGCCATATCTTGAGAAGTATGATATGAAGATTATAAAGATGTTGGTAAAAGACACAGGAAAGAATATGATGAATAAGGGGATGAACAAGGTATTCAATGGGCAACTAGTACCGAGTCAAACAATGATGAGATCATGATGTTTAGATTGTTTTAACATCATACATATGTTGTAAAATGTAAAGGTTAATACTATACTATGTGATCAAGCAAAGAACCTAGTCGGTAAACCCTAAGGAACCTAGTCGGTAAACCTTAAGGTTATCGCTATCGGTTAACGAAGGCGAAATGTCTATCGAGTGAAGTTTAGTATTCACTGAGTTGTTACCAAGTTGTAATCGAGCTATAACAGAATGCATTAAATGTTTACATGCGTTATTTAATGAAGGAAGCTGATGAGCTGGAACTGACCAATGATTGGTGAGCCGTGAATGAAGTTTGTTAATGAATCTAAGGCAATGAAAAGTCAGCATGAAGCTCAGATTGAACCGCAATACCCTGGCACAAGTTCCAAGACTAATATGCAAGTTCCAAGGTGGGATAAAACATTTTCAGATTGAAAGATGCATTGAACCTAGACAAGATTGAAGATCTGATGGCTATGATTGATCATGGAAAATGTGATCAAGGAGATTAAGCGGTTACCTAATTGTTTATAAATAGGAAATTGTTGATAAATAATGTATGTGGGAAAGTGTATGCACATGGATGCTACATAGTGATTACCGAGCACAGAAGCTTGAAGACCTGTTTGAATAACAGAGTATAGAAGCCCAGCAGATAGACAAGATTAGTTCTATGTCTAGATTGTATTGAACAAATAAGAATCTGCTTTAGCATTTTAGATATGAAGTTGCAGATAGATTTTATTACTATTATTTTGTGAAAGTGACAGAAAATCTCTTAACCGAGTGGACTTAACAGTCTTATTTGTAAAACCCTCTAGCAAGGTGACATTCTGATTGAGTGTTTGAAATCCTTTAACAAGGTCACTTCTAACAAGGTGAAGATCCTAACAGATATGAGGGAAATCCCTTAACTGGGTCACATCTAGCAATGTGTTTGTAATCTTTAACAAGATTTGCTTTTAACCGAGCATACTCTAGAAGAGTATATTTCTTAGTGGGTCCGAAATCCCACAGTGTTTTTTCCCTATTTGGGTTTCCATGTTAAATTTGGTGTTATGAGGTTTATGATGTTCATATGCTTTTGAGTTTGCATGTTTAACAATTTTGGTTATATTACTAAAATATATGTTACCGAGGTTGAATCTGATGTTTTTATGGAAGATTAAGTTTGTATGATTCACCCCCCCCCCCCCCCCCCCCTCTCATCTTGTTGGCTATTGGATCTGTACTTATATTAAGTATCAAAACTATCAATTGGTATCAGAGCTTTGGACTCCGGAAGGAAAGTTTAAAGGCACTTGAGTTAAAGATCCAAAGATGTATAAGAGGGATGCACCAAAGCTGAACAAGTCAAGTTTCTCTACATGGCAGAAAAGGATGAAGCTACATCTATTAGGAGTTGGAGAATATGTTGTATACTATCTGGAGAATGATTTTGTCACACCAAGCACCTATCCATTGACTATGGAAGAGATAAAGGCAAAGCAAGAACATATTCAAGCAATGATTGAAATAACATCTGCACTGACCGATTCAGAGTTTAATGATCTAGAAGATTGCAATGATGCAAAAGCAATGTGGGATAAGCTCATATCAGTATATGGAGGAGATGAACATGTTCAAAGAGAAAAAGTAGATAGTCTAAGAGGACAACTTGAATCTATGAGGATGAATGAAGGTGAGAACATAACTTAGTACAATACAAGACTAAAGGAGATTGTCAATCAAATCAAAGGAGTACGTGGAACTATTGAAGAAAAGGATATAACAAGTAAGTTGTTAAGAACCCTTCTACCAGCTTATGCAATCCGAGTCTCTGCAATCAATGAATTGAGGTCTATACCTAATATGCTAGTTTCTTTAGATGCTACTATTGGTAAGCTACATGCATTTGAGTTAAGTAATTTTGATAACAGTGGATCTTCGGTAAATAAAGTTGAATCTGCATTTAGTTCTTTTCATCTTGATGAATCTAATGATTTCAATGAAAGAAAGTATAAGTACTCTGAAGGAGATCACAGTGGAGCAAGTGAAATATTTCATAAGAACATGGAGGCAGTACATAAATTATATGAGGAAATCAGAAAGCAAGAAGAGTTTGAAGCACTATTAGCCAAAAGGTTACCGAGAGGCAAAGGTAAGTATAAAGGAAAACTACCTTTGAAATGTTTCAATTGTGATAAAATAGGACATATGGCTTCTAACTGTCCTGACAAAGATTCTACTGAAAAGAGAGATTACCGAGATGATAGACAGAAAGATAATCATTACAGAGGACACTGAGACTTCAGAAGAAGAGATAGAAAGACATGCCTAATAGCTGACGAGGAATCCAATGATGATAAATCAGATGAGAGTGATATAGAGGAAGTAGTTTATATGGCTATCAAGGATGGATCAGATGAAGAAAGGTATGAAGAAAAAGCCCTAATATCTCACATAAACACTAATGATTCTTGGATTATAGATAGTGGATGCTCACATCATATGATAGGAGATAAACACAAGTTTGTTATATTAGAAGATTATGATGGAGGCTATGTTAGATTTGGTAATGATGCACCATGTCTGATGAGAGGTAAAGGATCTATAACACTTCTTGATAATGCAAGATGCAATGATGTTTATTGGGTTGAAGGTTTGAAATACAATTTGTTGAGTGTAGTATAGCTAAACAACACAAGTTACCGAATAGAATTTCAGAAGGGAATTGTCAAAGTTCATGACAAAAATGGAAAGTTAGCTGCTACCGGGACACAAACAAAAGGTAACACATTTCACCTTGACTCAACTCGGAATAAGTGTTTGCATGCAAAGTTAGATGATACCTAGTTATGGCATAAAAGGTTTTGTCATGTCAATTTTGATAATCTGATCAAAATAAGCAAGAAGCATAGAGTAAGAGGTCTACCGAGTCTTGAAAAACCTGAGAATTCTATGTGCCGAGGATGCCAGATGGGTAAGATGACAAGATCAAGCTTTACAAGTAAGTCTTACACTTCTAAAGGAATTTTAGATCTAGTGCACACTGATCTTTGTGGTCCTATGAAAGTTCAAAGTTATTATGGTGATAAATATTTCATATTATTTGTGGATGACTATTCAAGGATGATGTCAGTAATGTTTTTAAAAGAAAAATCAAAAGCTTTTCAAATGTTTAAATGGTACAAGGCAAGAGTTGATAATGAAACATGAAGACAACTGAAATGTCTTAGATCAGATAGAGGAGGAGAGTTCACATCTGATGAGTTCAACTTATTTTGCAATGATCATGGTATTAAAAGACAAGTCTCTACACTGAGAACTCCATAGAAGAATGGAATAGCTGAGAGAAGAAACAGATCTATTGTGGATTGTGCTAGAACACTGATGATTGAAAAGAAGGTGCCACAAATATTTTGGAGAGAAGAAAATGAGATATATCGGGCTTCAATAGATCTACAAATGAATAGTACAATATCAACATTACCATTGGATAATCCTCTTGTGATAGAATTACAAGAAAAGGTGAATCATTTGTGAGCCAAGAGAGATAGACTTCGACAATAGTATGCAAATATAAGGGAAAAAGAAAAAGAGCTCAAGAGAGAGCTCTAAAATAAAAAGTGGATCTAGGAGACATTCTTGATCTATAGCCTCATGGATACAACCATCCATCACATAAGAATCACCTAGACTTGAGGAATCTACTAGTTAGTGTCCTACATGCTAATATCTACTATTGTTATTTTATGAGACATCACATTTTGTTGCAGTAGTAACTATGTTGTATATCATTTATCAAAACATTTATATCTATACATGAGTAAATCAATATTTTTCTATTATGAGATAATTTAATTATATGGTATTTCTAATCTAATTAAAATAATTAAATGCAACAAATATCTAATTGAACGTGTAAAGTAGCATGTATCTGTAACATCATAAATTTTACTTGCTTATAATTTTGTCATCACCTAGGTCTCACTTTCAAATTTTGGCTTTCGATGCCTGATAATTGTGTTGATTCTGTTCACACCCCCTATTAGACTTAATTTTAATTATTTCCCCTATCTCCCCCTCATGTCAAGTCCTGATTTTTCAAGACTAGGGTGTTGGGTGCCCTAGTCCTAAATCAAGACTAAGGCACCCAACACCCTGGTCCTCCTAATCAGGATCTATTTTTGGGCCCTATAATTGTCATCTCATTTGAGCGGGAAATTTAATACCATGTCAGCCTACTCCAAAAATTTAATTTGTTTTCAGGTAGTCAAGTATAAAAGGTCTACCCCTCTCATTCAAAACCTAATATTTTTCAAGAGGCAAAATTATGATCCTAAATCAATTCAAGTGAGCAAGCAATTAGTGATTCATTAAGAATTGGACCAAAAGTGAAGTCAAGTTCAAGTATTAAATTTGGTATCTATTATCAATGTTTTATTTGGACATTTTATATGAAAGCCTAAAACCTTTGTGTGAAGGTCAAAAAAAACTTCATCGATGTATATATTGTTGTTTTAAGTATTTCATTTTAGATCATCTTTATCTCAAAATGAAATCATTTTGCTATAGTATTTCATTACATTTATCAATTCGATTTCATGGTTAATTCCAAAACCAGGGTTTGACCCAAGGCAAACCCCTATTCCTAATCTATTTCCTATCTTTCTATGTGTAGGGAACAAGTGCAAGAGCCGTACTTGGAAATCCAGTAGAGTTGATAGTGATGAACAAGTTCAACTTTCGACAACAAGAAATTTGAAGGACCAGGGCAGATCTATGCTACTTGGTCTCAAAAAATCAGGTTGAACTTCTGGGAACATGTTGTAAACATCTTCTTTTTCCTAGATCTCATCTTGTGGCTCTATGAGATATCTGTAGCAGTCTTTTTGCAATGACTTCAATTATTCATACTCTTACCCTAATTTCACAACTACATCCCACATTCAACTAAGAAAGAGGATAATCAATTCCAAACAATGTGAATCCAATCAGAATATCAACCCTTTCCTTATTTAGATTGAGGCTAGATCTATTGGGTTCCCTCCTCTTTCAATGCGATGGGTTAATTTGGATATTTATTGATTTTACTATCTCAATTGGTGAAACCCTAATTCCTAATTTTCACCATTACAATATCCTAATTAAGTACAATTATGATTTGATTATAAAACCTAATAAGATTGCTTAATAAATGCTAAAATTAACAAATTGATACATATATTGATGAGTTATGTGATCCAATTAAATAACTTATTTAAAATTTATTTAATTAGATATGAGAAATTATTGCTTAGTGTACACATATGCTAAATTAGATATGGCCATGATCTAAGTAAGCAATATATGTTTAATTACATTCAAGAATGATCTAGTTAACACAACACATAAACTGGTGAATTGTATGCTAATGATGAAGTGAACTACTACTAATAAATAAAGTACTTTAGTATTTCAAGGCATTGAACAAAACAACATATATGAAATAGATTAAAAAAACTTAACTATTATAACATAATATGCTTTAAAAAGATACTAGCATACCATTAAGAAAAGAAGAAGAAAGTTTTAAACATAAAACTTACATAAATGAATAATCTTGATACATTTTTTAGAGGTGCACCATCCATTGTAGATAATCTATATGCACTTAATCCATAGAATTTGTTGATGATGTGAGGTCGTAATGAGTTTGGTCTAAACTTCTCTTTTTCATCTAGAGAATTGTTCACATTGTGTCGATTCTTATAGAGCACCAAGTCACAAAATTTGAATGAGCAATGAATGACATCTTCATTATATTTACACTACATAATCTTGTTATAAGCTTGGAAATTTTGAGAGTGTATTTTTTATTCATTGGGCATCTAAAACTATTGTAGTCCTTGTTCCTTATAAGTTTTTTTTTCAAGGATATTGTTGAGAGAAATTTATAATGAAGGAATATCTAACTCCAAGGACATGATTTCATTTACACCATACACAATATTATACAAGGTGGTACCCATAATTGTACAACAATTATTTAGAAATCTCATAATTCATGAGATATTTGAGTGTGCCAATACTTGTCATGTTTATTAATAGTTTTTCAAAGGATTTTATTGATTATTTTATTAGAAGCTTTTGCTTGACCATTTGATTGAGGAAAATATGGTATACAAAAGCAACGTTGAATGTAAAATATTTCAAGGAACCTATTCACTTATTTGTTCTTAAATGATTCACTACTTTTTGAAACCAAAGGAAAATGAAGCCCAAATCAAGAGATGATGTTCTCAAGAAGAAAATGACAAATGATTTCAACAATCATGGAATGAAGTGGAATTGGTTCAACCCATTTTGTGAAGTACTCTATAGATGTGATGATGAAAATATTTCCTTGAGAAGGAGGATAAAGTTATTACCAATAAGATCCAAGCCCTACACGATAAATGGCCAAGGAGACACCTTGACTCTAAGCTTGTGGGAAGGAGCTCAAATCATTCTTATGTTGTTGACACTAAGAGCACTTTTTGAAAAAATAAAGGAATATTATTCCATACTTTTCCAATAGAAACACATGCAAATAAACTTCTGAACAAAATATCGACCACTAAAATGTCCCCCACAGGCACTTGAATGGACCTCTTCAAGGGAAATGTGAATCTTTGATTTATTACAACATTAGAGAAGGAGACCATTGTATCCTTCATGGTAAATAATGATATAACATGCTAAAAAAATATGAAAATGAGTTTGGAAACTCTTAGACGAGGGATTAAAAAAGGTATTGTCTCTCAAGTATTGAAATATTTGGGAGTGCCACTCGTGCGAATCAATATGATACCAAAAAGAAATATTATAAGAATTTTTAGAAATAACTAGTGATACGAGATTATGCATGACAAATTAGTAGTGCAAGATTATTTGTCTAGGGATCTGAGGAAGGTAACATTCACCATTGTATCTTCATGTTGATTATCTCTTTGTGGGATCATATCAATGGTGAAAGAAGACAATTGCTTCAAAAATGATAAGACTATGTCTCTATACAAGGATAACTTGTCTTGATTTGCTTGATAAGTTTGAGTGATTTGCCTAATAATCAATTGTGAATCATTCAAGACACAAATATTTTGAATGTTGAGAGACAATGCACCATGCAAACAAAAAATAAGGGCTTCATACTTCATAATTTTGTTGGTAAATAAAAAATTGAGATGGTGGGATAGAGGAAGGGGCTTAACTAAAGGAGGTGTTAATATAATACTAGGATTGAAGCCAGTTCAACATCTAGAACTATCAAAGAATGAATCCCACCTTTGATCAATATCTAAAGGAAACACATGTTCGTTGGGGAATGCATCCTTATTCGGAAGAGCAAGTGGCAAAGGAGCTTCGACTAAATGATAAGTCAACTCTTGAACCTAAATTTCATTTTGGGAGATTAATTTAAAATAAAATTCCATTAACAACATTAACCACCTAGAAAAATTTCTTGAAATATAAATCTTAGAAAAGAGATGCTTCAATGGATTGAATATTACCATGAAATGAATTTAAATATTAAGGATATAATGTTTCAACTTATGTATTACAAAAACAAGAGCAAGGGATTATTTTGTTGTAATTTTGATGATTTTGTGATTGTCATTGATGGACACACACTTTCTTTGTGTACACTTTCTTGATGTATGAGTTATGCACAACTGGTATTTGTTCCAACCGGTATTATGTATTATAGTCTTTAGACTATCAGTGTTTTTCAGAAGATGTTTACCGGTCACAAACTGACTGAAGACCCAAAGCGGTATAAAGACCTCAAGCGGTTCGAGGATCTCAAGCGGTACGAAGGAACAAAGCGGTAGTTAACATTTTTCCAGTCTTCATTTTTGACAACCAGTAATTGGTAAATTGTATGAACCAGTATTACTTTGTGGTGAGTTACCAACCAGTATTTCTGTGATGAGTTATCATCCACCGACACTTTGGCAGTGATTTTGTGTCATGTTACCAAATGTATCTAGATGCACTGAACCTAAGAACTTATAATTTAATCCTATTGGACCGACATGCAATTAGACTCCTTTATAAGGACATCATGTCTAGGGTTTTAGATGACGATGAGGTTTTGTATGTGCGATCATAGAAGAAAAGATTAGGTCTGTGTGAAGAGTAGGAGTGTGGAGATATTAGAGACTGAAGTAATGCTAAAATGCATTAACAGTGAGCTATCAAGGATCTAACCAAGCATACTGTGCTAGTATCTAGATCACTCACTTATTGATTACTCACATCTTCAACAAGTCTAAAACCCTTAACCGGGTAGGGCTAGCAAAGCCTTTGTAAATCCTCTAACAAAATGGTTCACGACTATGAATCTGAAATCCTTTCACAAGGTAGTCTTTAACAGGACTTATCTCCTAACAGAGATCTAGATTCCTAACAAGATTTGTTTTAGTGAAGAACATTGTATGAGCTTAACCAATCTGACCTTAACCGGTTTGGGCAGATAGTTAATTGTGAGTTTCTTCTCACAGTGGTTTTTTGCATTTGGGTTTTCACATCAAAACATCTTGTGTTATGGTGATTGTGCTCTTGTGAGTGAATTCTTTGTTTGCATTTATCTTAACTGGTTTATTAGTGAATCTGTTGTACCGGTTATTTGCTAAACTGTTTAGAAGTTTGAGTTCAGTGTTTTTTGGTATACTAATTCACCCCCCCCTTTAATATTCATCATATTTCTCAATTGCAGAATATCACACTTGGTAATCAAGAAAAGTATGATTGATTTAGTACACAACATGTTCTTTGACATTGTCATCATGTTGTGTCAATAATGCTACAATTGCATTAGATGAAGCATAGTGTAAAGAAATAAGAGTTGTTTAGAGATTGTCGGTTGTAGAATATGGGATTTTGTCAAACACTACTTTAAATCATCAAAATCCTGTTGACAATTTGCATTCCAATTGAAATGAGAATCTGTGTTGAGAAATTGAGTGAAAGAAAAAGTCTAACCCGCTAGTTACTAGAAACTGATGAATAACTTGTATCTTTCCTTGAAAGCTACAAATTTGAGTTTTTTTTTTAAAGGTGTCATCCATAGCATCAATTTTATCCATTTCCACTTCAATACCATGATGTGAAATAGAGAATCACAATAGTTTTCCATCGTTGATGCTAAAGACACATTTTCTATAATCCATACACATGTTGTATTTATGAATGTGTTCAAAGGTTCGATGAAAGATTTTCATGCGATCCTAACACAAGGTGGACTTCACTAGAATATCATCGACATAGTCCTCTAAAATGTTTTTAATGAAATCATGAAAGATAAGGGTCTTATCATGTTGGTATGTTGCACTAGCATTCTTTAGAATAAAATGAATGACCACCCCAAAAAAATGTTACCCATTATAGTGAAAGGTGTTTTATATTGATCTTGAGGATTGATAAAGATTTTGTTGAATTCAATTAAGATATCCATAAAAGCTAATAAGGCATGACCCGTAGTGGAATCAATAATCATATCAATGTTGGAAAGAGGAAAATCATCTTTTAAAGAAGCTTTATTAAGATCACAAAACATAGCACACATTCAAATACGATTGTCAAGTTTAGGAACAACAAAAATATTCAATATCCAAGAAGAATATTCAATAGGACAACTAAATACAACTTGTAAAAGCTTCTCAATATCATATGTAACTAACAAATCCATCTTTGGGTTGATATTCCAAATCTTCTATTTTATGACCTTGACATTGTATGTACATGATATTATGGGTCACCACTTATAGATCAATAACAAACATATTATGGGTCACCACTTATAGATCAATAACGAAATACAATGCGAGTTGTAAGAGGGAGAGAAGTGTGCTTAAGCAAACAAAGTGTTGATCAAACTAAGAAGAGTGTTGCAACTAAGTATCTGAATGAGAGCTGGTTGTAAAAGTGTAACCGGTAAGAGGGTTTAGCAGAGGTTTAACTAGTAAGGGTGAAGTAACTAGTTAGCTGCAAAAGAGTATAACAGTGTGTGAACTGGCAAAGAGAAACTCCAAGACAACAACAAAGAGTTAAGAAGAGAAGGGTGAGTACCGGTTGGGATCAAGCAAGGCAAAAGTAGATAAGAAGGAGAATCAGAAAGAAAAAGTAAGCAGAGCAACCGGTAGAAAATAGAGCAAAGGTGAACCGGTAGGAAGGCATCTGAGAGTGATAGAGTGTAGAGTGAACATCAAAGGAAATCAGCAAAGGCAGATATTAACCGGAAAGGATTCAGAAATAGTGAATTGATAATCGATAGTGAAAGAACTGGTGAAACAGAGAAGAGTTGTAATCGAAAGAGAGAAGTTGAGTAGGTGTTACAAAACTCATTTGTAACAAGGTGCTATCATTGTAATAAGTTGTTATTTCATTGTATATCACTAAGTTGGAGCTCGGTGCAGGGGTTGGTACCCTAAATCAACAAGGGTTGGTACTCCTTGGGTTGGTACCCTAAATCTTTGTAATTCAGTTGCTTTTATTGTGAGGTTGGATTGGAGTAGTAGACTCCAACAACATTTCTCACCAAGGTTTTTCCCACATTGGGTTTTCCTCGTACATACGGTGTTGTGTGATGTGTTTTTATTAGTTCTTGCATCTTGATCTTTTCTTTGTCTAACCGATATACTCACTTAGTGTTTAAACTTCTATCTAGTACACACACTTAGGTTTAAAAGGTTAAGATTATTGAAAACCATTGATTCACCGCCCCTCTCAGTGGTATCTTGTGTTCTACATTGTCTAATAAGTCAACATTTTTCTTAAAGTATGCTTCAAAATATCGAGGAAGGTACTCATAAACTCCCATGAATTTGACCAAAGACTCATCTATTAGAAAAATACCAAAAGTAGGTGTGCTAGAAGTGGAATTCATGTCTATCATTTTAGGATGAAGAAGACTCTTGAGATATGGATATCATACTAACATTAAGAAAGGGTTGAATAAAAGGTTTGGTGTGCTTTAATCGATAGTATCCAAGGTTAGTTGTGTAGTCATGTGGATTAGGCTCTATGGACACATTAATACCTTGCTCATTTATGCCACAACCATTGCCTTTGTATCCTAACTAAGATAACATTTAAAATCCACAACCATAAAGGGATGCTATTTATTTTGAAGATGGCAGCTCACTATTAGTTGCATACTCAAAAGTAGAAGTATAGTCAATAGTATTTGTTAAATTAGATGAAGCTGGGTTATTAATTTTATGTTTTTTAGAAGAAAAATATTGAAAAGAAGCATGCATGCATTTCATCCAAAAAACCTTTGGGGTCTCATGATTTGATTATGAGACTTTATACTCCCCAATGAATGAAGGTTTAAAGTCTAACTAATCCCAATCATTTCCAAATAACACACTCTTGGGTGATTTATATTCTTTATTCGTGTTGTTATCAAAAAAGGGTGGTGAATCCACTTTTGTTGAAGAGATTAAAGTGCTAAGAGATCTCGATATAGTAAGTGGATAATCGACCTTTATTTGTAAAAAATTGCTTAAGTTATTATGAACCTCAATTGTATGAATTTTGTTATTATATATGAATTTTATTTTCCCGATTAAGGGTAGATGGGAATGCCCCAATGGCATGAATCCATGACCTACCAAAAAGAATATTGTATGAAAGAACCTCATGCGTAAAATGGAGGTGCATAGGCCAAGTCAGAAGTCCTACCTTAATTAATAGTGTGATTGTACCTAATCATTTTCTACCCATGTCATCAAAACAACAAACAAAAAGAGATTTAGTTTTAATGAGAGACGTATCTACATCAATATTACATAATAGGTCTATTCTACAAACATTAAGACCTGATATTATTGATTAGAGTATGTTTTATTCCAATTTGATTGATGACAAACATAGTCATAAGAGCATCATATTGTTTTTGTTTTTTAGGTAAGTTAATAGCTGGTATGGGCCAACACCCTTTGTATTAATAAAAAAAAGGTTTATGTCCCATTTACATTTTCTACAAAATGGATTTTTGAGATGAGCCAAAAACTGCCTATCTATCCATATTTTATAGCTGCATATATCAAAATCACAACACCTATCTATAGTGTAATCTTAAAGACCACCTAACAATTATATACTACATAGTTCATTTTTAAAAAATATCAAAAAGAGCAACAAGTACACTTTCTAGGCCTTTTTGGTCTTCTCCTTTACACATGGGTCCTTAGCCCTCATTAGCTCCCCACATGTGTCCATAGGTTCCTTCAGTTGACCTCTACCCACTTCATTGGAGAAAACCCCCTAATCTTCATTGTTCAATGCCTCTTCTTCCCTCCTCGCATGCTTCACAGTCGCTGCCCTAGCCATCACTGGGTATTTGAGACCACATTCTACATGAGTTGCGCTTTTGGCCACTTCCTCCACGTCCCGGGAGTCTTCCTCAACCCACTCCTCTCCATTTTTCAGTAGCTCTAGAATATTTGTTTCCACACTCTCTTCCTCATTATCAGTCATCCAACATCCCCTCCATTTCCATGTATTATTTGAGCCATTCTTCCTATGGCAGGGCCAGAATGTTTGCTAGGTTTTGTAAGAAAACTAGACTACTTTCAATTTCCCCCAGATGTCCTTGCAATTCATTAATCTCTAAACTCCTCACCAATGTGAATTTTAGAATTGCTCCATCATGCCCATGAGTCATGTAGTAGTTTTGTGGCATGGACACCATAAACTTGTCATCAATATTATCCAAGACCACATCAATCTCCCCCAAGTTTGAATGCTTGAACAACTTTTGGCATAGTTTCTTCACCCAAGCCTTGGTCACCCCACGATATAAAGCCATGGCAAGGAACATAGTAATTATATCTATGTTGACTCTGTATTTTTAGTATGCCCACAAAAATTTCTCCCTAGCAGGTTCTTTACTGCGTACAGAACCAGAGGATGCCTCATGGACAACACAAAGACAAGGATGTGTCCATCTTTGTGCTCCTCCTAGCTATTGTTTAAACTCTTGGCAATGCAATGACTCATTTCCCACCTCATAAGCATATATTTATTCATTTTTCATTTGTCTCCATACTACAAATCCTTGCAAATATTTGTTTCAATGCTTTAGCTTTAATTTTGCACAAAGAATATTTTATATCCTCTATATTCATTGATGGGTTGTTCTTTCCATGTCAAGGAATAAGTGTTGCCATCTCAACTATCTTGCATTCACCATCCTATCAACCGTCCCTATATGGAAACGTGTGATATTATCAATTACTATCATGTCATCCTCTATTTTCACTTTAAGGTAATTGTTTAATGCCCAATACCACCTTTGTTTGATTCTTCCCATTTGTCCCCCTTGTATGCTTTGGGAGTAAATTGGTCTTATTGCTCATGCCTCATAGTGATTATTTACTTTTAGTGTGTGAAAAAAATGATTTGAAATCGATTTTCCAACCCGTGCCACATGTCCAAATCATACAGGATTTTAATTGAAGTAAATCGTCTGCTTTTGCTCCTTGGACATCTAATGCATCTTTTTCCAACTTGTTCACCACTTTATTCCCTTCCCTAAACATGTGTGTAACTCTAAACCCCTCTAAAGTAGAGATGATTTCCTTTATTGGTCTTAACCATTGTGCCAATTTCCAATTTGGCATATTATTTTTTCTAATTGTATAGATCGTGGCTAGTGAATCTCCTTCAAGGTGTATCTTCATTGCTTTGATGTCTAGACCCATCTATAACGCTGCCAGTGCAGCCCTGTATTCAACAACATTATTGGTGGTTTCACCTATGTGGACTAATATTTCTACAATTATTTGTCCTTCCCAATTTCTTGACACACACCCAATGCCACTGGGGCTTAGATTGCCTCTAGAGGCTCCATTGAAGTTGATTTTAATCCATCCTTGCTCAGGAGCCAACCAAAGAATACCCTCTCATATTTTTTTGATTGGAATCTTTTTTTGTTACCTCAACACCAAGGACTTTGAGGACATAAAAGGTTTTGAGCATTTCATCATCCCTATTTGTGGTGTTGGATTTGATCATTTTTGTCTTGACTATGTTGTTGGCTAACTCAATCACTGCTTCAATTTTATAGCACAACTTTATGGGATTCATTTGCAATCCTTGGAAGAATTGCCTATTCTTCTCTTTCAAAAATTCTCATATAATCGTTAATGGGATTAATTTTCAAAGGCACTCGAATAGGCTCTTTGTATTGATGATTGGCCACATGTTTAACCAGTCCACTATGTCAAATCAATTATTGGGCACTGAAGATTTAGTTTGGACATAAAAAAAGTGCTAGCATTCTGCCTCAAAGTTACAATTGAGGAGAATGTGGTTTGTTGTTTCACATTCTCTTTGGAAAAGCACACACCTTCCTAGTCTATAAACCCCCAATTTCTACAATCTGTCTTTTGTTAAAATATTTTTCTATAGGGCTATCCAAGTGAAAAATCTAGCCTTGGGTAAGATGCTTATATTCCATATTAGATTGATTGCAGCATCACATTGTTGTTATACTTTTAAGGAAGGTAACTCATTTTGTGAGAAGACAATATCCAAACTTTTCACATACATACTATCTAACAGAGTTGATACATCATTCAGTCTAACTAGAGATTGGATAACTATCTTCTATAAGGCCTCTTGGATCATTCCAATGTATATAGGGAAATTTTACATCATCCCCAAGTAAGATCTTAGTTTGAGTAGCATATAGTTTCTCCACAAGATCATACTCCTTATCAATATGTTGAGAAAGATGACATGCTATGGGAAGCACAAGTTGAGAATGTGAAAGAGAGGTTGGTGTGAATGGTATTTGTTTAGTTTGTTAGTTAGTTTTAGTATTATGTTTGATAAATTTTATGGTAATGATATTTTTGCGACATATATTTATAATAATTATTATTTTGATTAATTTAGTATGTAAAGTGTAAGATGTATCCAGTGGATTGAGATGTGTTTTCAACACCTCGAACAATAATCACTAGTTTATTTTGTGGTTGAGGGACATCTAGATGAAGATGCATAGCAATTGGAGGTTTTGTAGGTTTATTTTTATGACCTAAAACATAAATTGTGATAATCAATCACCAACACCAAGATGTTCTTGGAGTTGTAGACGATGTTTTTCTCGATGTAAACTCATCAAGAGCTTCATCTAACATATCAAAATCATTATTACCAAATGATTCATAAAATGTTTTAAAACATTTCAAGAAGAGATTTGACATGTTTGAATAATCTTCATTCCTCCACAATTATGAAAATGTAGATGAAGAAGAAGAGAGAGTTGGTTCTCTAATCCAAAAGAAAAGAAAAAGTTGTTTAAAAGTTTCTAAACTAAACATACAATATTTTGTAAATGTAAAAGTTTCAAATGAATTAACTAAGTAATCAAACACATTAATGATACAATACTCAAACAAAAGATTTTTCAAGTATGAAATATATCAAGTTCACCAAAATGTGATGTGTGAAAAGTGATCATAAACTAAATTTTAAATTAACCGAGATCAATATTCTCTCCACAAAAAATGAAACATGAACTAACCATAGGTGTTTGTACTTGGCTACTATCCTAATAGGAGAGCCAAGTTGCATGGGTCCTATTCCTTTGTTGCAGAGAGGTTAGATTGATTGATATGTTGTCTAATTAAACCTAAAGATGCAATAATTAACCTAAATAAATGACTATTACAAAGGTAAAATAACATAAATGCATATAGAGGTACATAAATAGAAAGAGAGTACAAAGAGGATCTTGTCACCAAAAATAGAGTTTGGTTGTGTAGGATAAAAGCACTAGGTATGAGTGTATGAAGGCAAAAAAAATAGAAGTAATGATTGGGCACTAACTCAAGAGGTTTCTGGGTAGATACCACTAAAAGATAAGCCAAAATTGGTAGGACAGTAACGCTATCCAAGTATTATATGCTTGTCTGCAACTTTCGATTGTTGTCAAATTATGGATTGCACCTACATGAGCACAAACAGAGAGAAGTATGGTTGTGGATATATATGAGATTTCCTTGGTCAATCCTTGTTTAATATTCCTACCTCCATAAAGAGCCAAGTTGATAACATATAATATTATGTGTACTCTAAATCTTAAGTGTGTTTAATATTGTAGCAAGTAGTGATATATATAATATAAAAAAAAATCCTACTCGAGTATGTTAGAGTGATAATGTGATATACAATCCAAGACATAAATGTTATGCTCGATCGTAGAAAAATATAGCAAATCAAATTAGGTGATCAAAACTCAAAATATAAGAATAAACTAAGAAACACACTGAACCACAATGGAGAGGTACAATCCAATCATCAAATAGTTATTTTTATCATTATTCAATATTTTTAGAGATTAAACCATATCACCATAAGAGCTAACAATAATAGATCTTGTTCACAAATCAAGGTGCTTTCATAATTATAGATCTAGATATTCATTTCTATAGGGCTTAGCCATAGGAGTCAAATCATTAGTTTTTTTCAAACGTCAAAACTTCATATTTATATAGAGATCACAAGGTTAATTTTAGGTATAAGCAAACACATAATTATTAAATATCAAAATTGAGATCACATAATACAAGACAAGGCTGACCACATACTCTCTTGAAATCTCAAGCAAACTTGATCGGACACTAGTGTTGGGTACTAGTGTCTAGGTCAATTTGCTTGTTCAAATGGGAGAAACAAGTGGTGGGGCCCATGACTTGGTACATAATCTCATCTTGATATTTTGATGAATATTTCGGGATCAAGGTAACCTATGAAGGTTTTAGGAAAATACATATCATGTTTCTTGACTTAGAGATTATGTAAGCATGTTTCCTGACTTAGAGATTAGGCAAAGGCTATAAATGGTCCTAAAACAAATTAGGGGAATAGACGCTAAAGAAATTGCCAAATAGAGTGTGAAATTGGGTTTGCACCATTAGAGAGCACAATTTATGATACTACACAACTTCAACTTATTTACCATCTCTTCTAAAACCAAATTGTTAGTACTTTCACTATTAATGATAGCTTTGCCATATTTACCTCTTAATTTGCATACTATTTTTAATAGACCTTTCCTTTGTGTCAACTCCTTAGCTTCTTTTTGTGAGAATTTTCCATGATCTAGAGGAAATGGAAATCACAAATAAGAGAGAACAAAATGTGACAAGAATAAACGGTATTCCTATCAATGATGCAAAATGTGATCAACTAGGTCATCAAGATTATTGTTGTTACATACAATGTTGGATAATCATGCTTATAAAGACAAGGCTAAGAGATAAAAGAGAACTCAATGATGCCATGTGGCTCAACGAGATGCAAGGGTAGGTAGGAGAAATAGTAAAATATTCCACATGAGGTGGATCACCCACTGAAGGTGTAATTATCACTCCACAATAAGTGGATATGATAGAGTAGTAACAAGATCACACCATAAAAGGTGGAAATTCTTGTACATACACACTCCCAATGTAGCACAAACACCCAAGTGTCTCATATGAAAACTCCTATGATATGCATGTACCTAAGTAAACTTAAGTAAGGTGTAATAATATCCAACATGAATAAATAATTACACCAACACTTTTTTATACGTAAAGGGTCTTATCATGACTAATAATTAAGGCTTCTTAGAATTTACTATAGATTGTAGTGATCCAATAGGTTCTTCCTCCACATATGTTTCCCTTGTACTCCATGCTTTGACAAGCACTCTCTTGGAAATATTTGAATGCTCAATTCCCTTCTCCTTCACTTTTGAAACATGTTCCTTTAAATAATCTCTTGTCAAATTTCTTATCACTCTAATATATTTCACTTGGTACATACTATTTCTTCCCTTTTTATTGAATTAAAAACTCCTATCATTCCTCTCTCTAAAAAAATATTCTCTTCCTTCATTGCGGTATGAGATTCTATCCTTGTTATTCTCCACATGCATCTTTCCTTCATCATATTATGGTCTACCTTTCTATAATATACCTCATCCTCTTTTTTGTCTCATTTCAAATCTCTTTTTTACTTTTTCCTAAACTTTTATTACAAATTGATATGCCTTTTCAATTGTTTCCATACTTATTTAAACTCAACTCTTCTTGATTTTTTCCTAACACTATTTATGTACTACATGACCCTTACCTTACTAGCTTCACTATGTTTTATAACCTCTTTAACAATTCCAACTCATACTCAATAGTTATGACTTGTTTCGTTAGCTTTGTCACCATTATATATCATAATGTGATCCTCTCCTTTCCTCTCCTATCTGTATCCAGCTAAACATCCTTCCATTAAATAGTTGCATGTCCTTTGAACTTTATTTTTGTTAGTTTCTTCATAATCAAGTACTATTCCATGTCATTTATCCAAACAATTAGTTTCTTACGGTTCAAATATCTCTCACATAGTTATAAATCTCAATTCTAGGTCTCTTACCAATATTGGAAATAGATTTCAACTCATTGTTTTGATATAATTCATCTTCTAGGCTTTCTTCATTTGGATTTACAAATTGAGCTCCTAAATGATCATCATCCCTAATTTCTAAGGTTTAAGCCTCTTTTCCTATATTCTTCTACAACATCCAAATAGGTCTTCATTGTCCTCATAATTTATAATAGTATTCCACTCTTTTAGTAATATTAGACATACTAGGCATTCTCCTTGGTGGCATATTTCCTCAAATATGATGCAACTACCTTTGGTCAACAATCTAGATAAAAGGTTGCTATTACCTCTCAATTAACACTCTTTTGACCAACGTTTACAAGCTACCTCAATTTGATGATGTGTCGAACCTTGGATATTTAGGTATGTCTTTCCTCCTAAAGGATTCAAAATATCACTATTGATACCACTTGATGCAATCATGGATGGAGTGCCTAAAGAAAGGATTGTTCAACCGTGTAGCTTAGAGTTAACATAGTAAAAATTGACATAAAATAGCGAAGAAAAATTTCATTCATTTAGAATCACATAATAATTATAATTAATTCTTTGGCATCTCCCATGTAGATTACAAATACAAATTAACTCATATACCACTATAGGCTTATATACAAAGTCATTACTCTAAAGACTATTATCAATCTATTACTTTAATACTACTACTCCACTTTATTACTAACACCAAATAAAGTACTAACTTCCAAGGATAAATTATCTTTTGACCACTAACTATCCTCCAAATGAATCCAAGAGGTATTTTATAATAGCTACAAGATTTATGAATGATGCATTCCAATTGCAAGGTGTTCCAAATCTGGATTTTCTATGAAATGTGTAAGGTTGGTCAAAATCTAATGGTAAAGCATAAGGTGATTAAGAGTTTCAATGTGGTTAATTGAATTCCATGGGTTATAAAATGGTGTCACAAACTTTTCGTGATGAGATAAGTGCTAACTATGAACTTGAAGACACTTTTGGTAACAATGACTTTCTATAGATTGATCCAAAACTCCTAAAAGAAAAATATAGTGTGCATGAGTTATTTTTAAAAAATAGTTATTTTGCATTAGGTAAAATGAGATTATATAGTGAAATGCATTGGATGCTCCTACATCAAGAAATTTAATGATAGATATCCCACCTTGAGTTTCCACAACTTCCTTAACAACCCCTAAGTCACAACTTATCATCTTCCTCCAAGTCACAAGGGGATCAATGAGAATGATCTACTTAAGTAATGTAAATGTAAAGATTCTCTAAATTAGGTAAAGAGGATGAAACATGTGAAGTAGTGTGAAAAGCTTCTTTCACTTCTTCTTTAGAGACAATGTTTAAAGGAGTCCTCTTAGGGGAAGAAAGAATATTGATGATCTTCCTCAACATTCAAGACCAAATGTGCTGACAAAATTGAGTTTTTGCACTCTTTCAAGAAGGAACTCCAATAAGGATAAGAGGGTTTGGAGATGGACAAAATATACAAGGAGATGTAATCGTTAGCAAATAAAACATAAAGTATTCAAACACTTGAAATTAAACCATTCTACCTTGAAATCTTGTCTCCTCCCTCAGATTGAGCTTTTGATGAATTCGAAGATGCACCTCCTTCTCCAACTTGTTTGGATTAGCTCTAAGATGGGTCGTGGATTGCTCTCCATACACAACAACAATTATCAAATGGATGGAGGGATAATGGATGATTGCAAAGGGATGGAGGATATGGATGCCTAATATTGACTATAGTGGATGCACAAAAGATGATTTAAAAAGTTATAATAGCAACATAAGATTGCATGAAAATGAGAAGTGAAATGAAGAGGAGGAGATCCCAATTTATAGATTTGAAGGAGGAGGAATGGATGGTTGAGATTGATTTTAAATGGAGGGCCAAGATTGAAGGAAGTGGATTGAGAGGACATGGTGTGAGGACCAAAATATTTGCCATAAAGGCATTTCTTGTCTCCACACTCCACAATGTACATGGGGAAGATACCCTCAAGTACATTGGGAAGACAAGAAGGAATTAAAAATTCCTTGGTGGAGGACAAGGGAATTAAAAATTCCCAAATAATGAGGTACATGAGAAAATGAAAAGGAAAAAGGAATAAAAAATTCCTTGGGAAGATGAGAGTGCATGGGGAAGAGAGGAAATTTGAAATCCTTGAAATAACCAAAGTTGGTGCAATTAAGGTTGGGTGTTGAGAGGGGGACAAGCCATTTATGGTAATTAGTTGACTTGTGGCTAATCACGAGGATTAAGCATGAGAAAATGATTAGAAAGAGTGATTAAGTGAGATAATAAGAGATTAGAAGACAAGTGGGAAAGTTAGGAGGATTTGACAAGAGGAGAGAGAATGAGTGGAGGAATTAAAAATTAGGAAATAATGATAAGCAAGCTTCTAGAAGAATTAATTCGTTTAAGTAAGGATTAGAGGAAATTGATTTGTAGGAATCACATGATCTAGTTAATTAATTAAAATTAATTAACTAAAGGGGACTTAGAGGAATTAGTTAAATTGGATTACTTTAGAAAAATGGGAATAATTAATTTATTTGATAAATTAATTATTTGGACTATAGTGACAGGATCAATAAAATTTAATTTAATTAATACTAAGAAGAAAAAGGATAACATAATTAAATTAATTAAGTATGTAGTAAGGATAAATTAATTAAATATTTAATTTAATTAATTTTAGACGTCTACATTTTTCCCCTCTTTTACACAGCGAGAAATTTGGCGGTGGGTAAAGATAGAAAAAGAATGCCCCAGCATTAAGATGTGAGTGGTATATGCCCCCTCGAGAATTTAACAGGAAATTTTTGAAAATTTTCGAGAAAATTCTAGAAAAGGAAGAGATAAACGAGAATAAAAGAGAGGAAGAAAAGAATAAAAATAAATAATGAGGAGAAGAGAAAAGGAGTGGGATGGAAGAAGGATGAATAAATGGGACCAAGGAGGGGCCCATATAAGGCACACGAGGCCCGAAGAAGGGTCATTTTCACATACGCCTTTGGATATTTGGAGAGCACAGAGCCCTAGAAGCGAGATGGCACGCATCCCACACCATGAGCACCACGCGGAGAGGGTCAGACGATTCTAGTGATTGATCAAGTACGACCCATCGGTATATATCGCAAACCCACTTTTTCATTTAGTAGGTTAGGGTAATTATTAGGGTCATTAATGAGAGCAAGAAGGGGTTAGGGCGCAAACGTCAGTCACTGTTTTGGCGTCTGTGCGGGGGATCGATGCTTGCGTGGGCAACCAATGCCTATACAAATGTTGAACTAGCTTAGATAGTCGATCCCAGCCCACGCAAACAAATAACATCTACACATATGATGTTCTGCAGGGAAGGGGGGTCAAAGGGGGGCAAAGATTGTCGATTGACGTCTGCCCCTATGGTGCGACGTCTCCGCCAAAGGGGAATGATGTCTCTTCCTGGGAGGCAGAAAAAGGGGAATGAAGGGTAGGGTAAGGATAAAAGGGGGTCAGGGGAACATCCATGTGCCTCAGGGATAGAATAGGGTAGAAAATAGGATAGAATAGGCTATAATAAGAGGATTAATGAGGTGAATTTGTTGTATGCAGGTGGATGAGGATCCTCTTACATATCGGGAGCCTTGGCCTCCAACCATGGCTCTTTACATATGGCTGAGTGATGAGAAGGAGATTCTGAGCGCGGTTAGAGTAGGATTCGTTGAGAGGTGGTTGCGGATCAGGGCACATATCGTGATGATGACATCACTCATAGAGCGTTGGGAAATTGAGACATGCACTTTCCACTTGCCAATGGGGGAGGGTAGCATCACCTTACTATATGTTTGGACGATCTTGAAGATCCCCATTAGAGGAGTCATTCTTGAGTACAGGCTAGATGGAGGTGAGCACTACCTTCAAATGGTTTGTGATTATGATGACCTACCCATGGATAGGACCCAGATGCGGCTCAGGGAGGCCATGTGGATTCAACACATTCCTCGATTGGTTTTGTTCATCTATGGATTGATCAGTAGGTGCATGATGCATGATTTGAGCGCCCATGGATTCTCTATCAGATAGGACCACTATGTCTATTACATGCTTGAGGACTACATGGTTTATGCATGAGGAGCAGTGATGTTGGAAAAACTCTTGATGAATAATGATGAACAGTAAATACTCAAAAGATATTGAGAGGGGGGATGAATCAGTATAGACAAAAATTTCTTTAACAACTTAAACTGCAAAGACTACACTAACTAGTAAACAACATCACCAATCTAAATCAGGGCACTACCGGTAAAACACAGTGAGACTGTGAAAGACATAAACTGGTAACATTTAGATCTTCACAAATCCTAATATCTCATTTCCACTTCACCCATATGCTTAAACAAGTAATACATCATAAATATAATGATCACTAGATCAACATGCATTACCGCTTAATAGAAAACACTAAAATATCACATGAAAAAGCATCACACATAACACA